>NC_086206.1:16275833-16905000 GCF_035770615.1 Melospiza melodia melodia
ATATATCATAAAATAATAAATCAGCCTTCTGAAACATGGAGTCAGATCCTGGTCTCTTCCCTCAACCTGAGACCCCTGTGAACACTGTCACACTGTACAGCCTCACCAAACCAGTGGTTCACCTCTGGAACACCCCTGCACCCAGCTCTGGCCAAGCCACCATAGCCAGAGAGCAAGAGGGAAACTGAGGCACGGCGTGGGGTGGAGTGAGACAGGCAGGGGCCGTGGTGGTGCAAGCAGTGTCACCAAGAGCAGCACTCAGGCACTGGGTCTGACAGGGACACAGCTGCTCTGCTTCCAACACAGGGCACACAGCTGAGCCCAAACCCCCTTCCCTCCCTCGGTGGGGAGGGCAGCAGTGGCCTTTCCAAACTGCAGGGGGTGTGTGCAGCATCCTCCTGCCAGCTCAGGTGTTTCTGCAGTGCTCCCTTTGGAAACACACCCTTTGGACCACAGATGCCTTGGGAGGAGGAGGAGGAGCCCTCCAATAACCAGCAGATCTTTAGATGGGGGGAAAATTTCTGCATTCAAACCTAATTCACACAAGGGCTCTGTACTACCAATAAATTCCCTGATTTTCTCTTCTATTCACTCTCCAGCACCCAGAGCAAAGCACACAGAGGCAGAGCAGCACACAAAAAG
The DNA here is from genome assembly GCF_035770615.1 of Melospiza melodia melodia. Taxonomy (NCBI): domain Eukaryota; kingdom Metazoa; phylum Chordata; class Aves; order Passeriformes; family Passerellidae; genus Melospiza; species Melospiza melodia. The sequence goes on from NC_086206.1 coordinate 16,276,476, forward strand.
CTCTCCCAATCATTGCTGTTCCTATGGCAACTCTTCCTCCTCCTCCTACTCTTCCCCCATCATGTTTTCAGAAAAAACAACAAAATACAAACTGATCTAACTGTGAGTGCCTGCAGATCTCTGGGTACCGCACCAGGAAAGTTTGCAGAAATTGAGAAGCCCACTTCTGTGTTGTGGTGGTTTCACTCAGGACTGACATGTTCTTGCTTATTTACTCCTGACAAGCTGTGGTTCAGCTTGAAAAAAGGTGGAAATGTCAGTAAAAATGCAGAAAAACATCTCTATAACATCCCAAAGCCTCCTAGATGGGCTCAGAATAAGGAGAGCTGCCATAAAAAATGAGGGTGGTTAAACCTTGAAATAGAGGCAGAAGTTGGTGACACTTTGTGAAGGGTCAGAAGGGTCTTTTTGAAAGTCTGGCCTTCAGCCAAAGCCCAGCCAGCTCCCTCCATGCTACTGGATGTACCTCAGCATCCCCAGAATCCCCAAACCCACATGGTTTAACAGCAAAATGGGCAGCTCCTGTCACCCCAAGCTGGTGCCAAACCTCACACAGAACCTCACTCCCCAGTTCTGCCCATCACATAGGTGAGACTACTACTGGGCAAAGAGAAGCAAAAGTCCTTACAGTGAACATCAGCTGGCAGCCTCCCAGGATGTAGTCCAGGAAGGAGAAATCTCTGGTTATCTGAATGAAAAAAAAACAAAAAAAAAAAGCAGTGTTTCAGCAATTGTCATCATTATTCAGGCTATGCAGGCCCTTGGAAACACAAGGGAGGCAGAGGATAAGGGATGGGAGGAGCTGGAGAAGACCCAAGCTCAGTCAGGGCTGAAGGAAACCTCTCAGTAACACACTCACCTTGCAGGACTTGACAATGATGATCCCAGAGTTCTTGTAATTCTTTTTCTTCTTTTGCTTTTTGGGGTTGATGCACTCCAGCTCAAGCTGTAACACACGAGCCAGGCCCTGGTGTGAGAGCAGGGCTGGGCTGTGCCCGTGGCTGCAGATGCCACCAGCAGCATGGCCTGGGGGCAGCCTCCCTCCAGTGAAGAGGAGGAAGATTTTATTGCCTGGTTGCAAATCCAGAGGAAAAATGGGCTCAATGCCTGCCTCTGGCACCAGCACCTTGTGCAGTCCTAGACAGAGCACTTTCATGCCTTTGTGCCTCAGTTTCCCCAGGCAGGAGACACAATGCACCACACATGGTGTTTCACACCTCTCCATGCCTTGGCCAAGATCTCCTGGCCTGCAACCCTGGCGGAGACAGCAGTGCAAAGCTCTGCTATGCAGGGGTCTTCACAGCACCCCTTCAACCAGGAGGCACCTACCAAGGATCTTGGCCAGCACTGCAGGGCAGAATGGGGACACCTTTGGCACAAAACTGCTGTTGAGCTGCACTAATGGGAACCAGGCTGCCCCTGCTGCAGATGCAGCCCCAGCAGCAAGTCACAGCTCCCCTTCTGCCCCTCCAAACCACAGGGCACCTCCATATCATGGGTGCTGCTGCAGACACCCAGCAGAACCTGATCTGCAGCAAAGTCTGCCTCAGCTCTCCCCAGCTCAGATGTTTGAGCAACAGCCTGGGTCACTCATGGTGCGGGTGGAAGGAGGAAGGAACTTGGACTTGGCCCCTTCTGAGCACAGACTGAGGGTGCAAGTACCAAAGTCTACCATGAACCCTGAGGAGCCCCTTCCTCATTCTTCCCCAGAAGCATGTCAGCACTTACAGGAGAGGCATCTTGGGCTTCACACAGCCTGGCCACCGAGGTCTGGAGCTCCCCGATGAAGTCGTGTCCCCCATCGCTGTCGTAGTCGTAGCACACCACCTGGGGTGGAAGGAGCAAAACCTCAGGAGCAGCAACCACCTCCTGCCAGAGCTGCTGGAGTCCCCAGCCTCTCCTGCTGGAGACCCCAAACAAGGAATTTTTTGTTGCTTTGGGGTTTGTTAATAAGGCAGCCATGGGGGTTCAGATGTTTGAGAGTCAACCCCAGAGGGTGATCCCCAAGAGGGCTCCCCACTACCTTTATTTTTATTACCTTTATCATCTTCTCCATCTCTCCATCACACAGTGACACCAAAGGCACAGTGAATGGCTTCCAGACAGGGTCCAGGGTGTATTTGATCACCTGCAGGGGAAGCACAGGATGCTGTCACCATGGGCACACCCACAGGTACAGACCAGGACAAAGCAGGGACACATCTCCAAGGGTGACCCTGAAGCAGCTCCTGGTGGGCCAGGCCAGGCAAGCTGTCTCAGCCCTCCCCTGCCTCCATAACTGAGACACAGCAGCTTCCCCTTCTCAGGCTGCAGCAGGTGTGAGTTAAACCAGGTTTGTTTTCATTGCTCTGGGTGATTTATCCACCCATGGGAGGAATTAAGGAACTGTGCCTGAGAGAACAGCTGTGGCACACTGGGCAGCAGGGGCACAGCAATGCCTGAGCATGGGCACAGCCACTCACTGCACAACCCCCCTGCTATTTCTGCCCTCTGCATCCTCTGCTTGCCCCCTGCTCATGGCTTAGAGCCCCCCAGCCCCCAAACACAGCCAGAATCCATCTGGGCTCTGACCACTGAGAAGATGGAGCAGCAAGATGCTGCAAGCAGCCCTGGAAAGCCAAATCAGCCCGGGGCACATTAAGCTCTCTTGTCTCATCTGTGTAACATCTGCTGCCTGGGCTGGAGAAATATTAATTGATGCTTTTTGACATTTCCTGAGAGAATGCAATTGCTTAGTAGAAACCTGAGCAAACTGGAGCGGGCTCCAGGCACATGCTGTGAACATCAGAGGTGCCTGCAGGGCAGGCAAAGATCCCTTTTCACCGAGGTGTGGTGCTCATAAAGAGAGATTCACAGGGATGTTCAGAAAGCCAGGCACAGGCAGCAAATTAACCCTTTTCTGTGCAAAGTAACCACGGGGGATTCTGGTGTGAAGGAGCTTGGATCTCTGCAGCTGGGACAGTCACTGCACAGAGCAGGGAGGAAGAGATCCATGGCTGCTGCTGTGGGCAAACACCTGCACAGCACCTGGGATCTTGTGTGACAGCCAGGCTCTGCCTGAGAGTGGGGAAACCCCGACAGGGCAGGAACAGTTCAGCTGAATTTACAAACACCTCCTGCAGGAGCCTGGGAGAACAGGGGAGCCCACACAGCCCAGGATGCTGCCAGGTCACCAGGGTGGGTGGGGGAGGATCCAGAGCTCCAGCTGAGCACTCACACCTGTGCTTGGACAGCAAGCTGCAGCAGAGCACCCCTCCTGCCCTGTCACACCTGCCCTGTCTGCTGGGGCAGGGGAAATGCCAGCACCACACTGAAAGCTGGTTCTATTCCTGCACTGCAAGCTGAAAGAATGGAGAATTTTATTTCTTTGTGTCCAGCCTCAAAACACAAAGATGGTCACAGCATCACAGAATGGTATGGGTTGGAAGGGGCCTTAAAGATCATCCAGTTCCAATCCCCCACCATGGGCAGGGACTTTCCACTAGACCAGGCTGCTTCAAAACCCATCCAGCCTGGCCTTGGACTCTTCCAGGGATGGATGACCTACCATGGTACCCTCTCAGGGCAGCTGGATGTATGCAGGGCTGGAAAGGTGGAGGCTGTTGGAGCATCCATTACTTGAAAGAAAACTTGTCTAGACCTTGATCCAGTGAGACAGGACAATGGGCAGAGGGAACACCAGCACAGACATCTGCTCCCCACAAACCTGACAGGCTTTTAGGGATCCCAGCAATGGCTGGGGCACAGTCACCTCCCCATGCCTCTCCAGAAGGAAGGGCTGGGGGCCACTCCAATCCCCCACATCTGAGAAACACATCTTGTTGAGTCAAACCCAGCTACACACACTGAATCACGAGGGAAAAAACAAGTGAGGTCTCAGCCTGCTCCCACAGGAGAAATACTAAGGTTGATGTGAGCTAAATATGCATGGAAAGGTGTGTGGGAAAGCACCAGAAAATAAACAGCAGAGCTGTAAGGATGGCCTGTGTTGGTACCACAGGGCACAAGGCATTACCCACATCCTGGTGCTCACGTGCATGTGGGTGTGTGAGGGAAGGAAATCCTCATGGACTTTGCACAGAAGTGGTAAAACCAAACATATGGAGAGACTCTGTGAACAAACACCACTTTCTCCTTCCACCTGAGCTCCCCCTGTGTTTTGTTACAGCAGTTGCCTGTGGTGGTACAACTCCTTAAGCAGGCTTTGAGGGGACAAGAAAAGGGATGGAGAAAGAAGGGGGTGAGATGGGGTGAGATGGAGCTCTCTTGCTCTGCCATGGAAGCTGCTGAGTCCCCCCTCCAGTGATTCCCCCCCCTCTCTCTGCCAGCTGCCAGGAACTATGTGCAAACTAAAAAGAGCCTTGAAACGAGCTCTGAGGAGAAGAAAGAAAGCCGTTGAAAAGTACTTATTAGTCCATTGTTAAAGCAAAATCCAGCCTTTTTCTCCCTGCCTGGTATTCCTAACATCACTGGCTTTAGCAGCTTGAGAACATGACCAGCTCAGACCAAATTAGCACAGCAGGTATAAATGAGGGAGAGGAGGGGTCAGCTGGCCCTGCTCAGACCCACCAAGACCCTGGCACAGCTCTGTGCCTCCCTGGCTGTGGCTCTGGCTCATGAGAGACACGAGTAGGGTGCTCATGCTCTGAAACTGGAGGTGCCTCAACACCCAGCTCAGGTGGAGGTGGGGAAAAAGCTCATTTTAACCTTTCCCCACCTCACATCACCTTCTCTCCACCATCTCCCCAGGTCACAGCTCACCCTAATGCTCCTGAAATTGGAGGGAGAGTGGCCCAGGGCTCAGTCTAAGCCCAGGATGAGACTGGAGATTATCACAGGCTTCAAGACCATCTCCCTCTCTGCCTGCTGGATATAGCAGGACACAGAAAAGATTTCAAGACTTTTCTGGCCCCAGTGAATCTTCATCTGCGGGGGTTCAGCAGCCTCAGTTGGACACCAGGAAGAGAGCTGTGAGGTTTTGAAATCCCTGGATCCCACCCTGGTCTACAACCAATGGACGAGACAACACCATGAAGGGCAAGAGGAGCTGATGTGAGGATGGAGGTGTCTCAGCAGCTCACGTTGGAGTTTTGCTCACCTCTGTTCTGTGAACCAGCATCCACTTCCCATCATCACCTGGTTTATAAAACTCCAAGAAGGGGTCTGACTTCCCAAAAAGATCCTGGAGGGAGAAGAACAGGATGGGTTACGTGGTGCTCTGCAAGCAGCAGAGGTCCAAGGGAGATGTTTCTGTGTCTCTGCCAGCCCTGCAGACACTCTCCTGTCCTCGTGGGGCCAGGTCAGGCACTCTGGCAAACAGGCAGCACCCACAGGCAGTGTCCTGGCTGTGTGAATTCCTGGCTGTGTGAATCCCCTGGATTTCCCCAGCACATTTTGTGAGCTGGGTGTGTTGGCACCCCAGCGTGTGCCTGTACCCAAGGAGCTCTCTGGACACAGATGCCACAGAAAACAACCCCAGCTGGGAGGCAGCTGCATTTGGGCTTGGAAAAACATCCAACGCCTCAGAGGAAAAACCAGAATTTTGAAGTGCATGTCTTGGGGGAGAAAGGAAGAAAATCCACCCTCCTACACACAGCAGCAAAGCATAAGCAGAGGAAGTCTTTAAGGAGCGAGCTGCCCTGGTGTTGACAGGGATCATGTAACACCCTGAGCTAGCAGCCCTGAGTCAGTGTGTGCTGCCTCTGCTGCCAGCATCTCCTCAGATAATCCCCCCACAAAGGCTCTGCTTCATGGGAACGTGCACACACACACACAGCCCTGCTGGGATCAGCTCGGGGGCTGCCTCGGGAGGAGGAAGGCACCGACAGGGAAACTCCAGCTTTTCTAGGCAGAGCTTCGTTCCCATTCAGAAAAAAACCCCCAAGGAGTTGCTAAGAAGAAACCAAATCCCAGATATTCCAGACAATCTATGGAGAATTTAAGTTATTTCAGCTGGGTTTTCCTCCTAGAGGAGGGTGGGTGTCTGAATCCTTCAAGGAGCTGGAGGAACTTTTTATGGGCTTGTGCTTCTGAGTGATGCAGTGGGGATGTGAGGGGCTGTGCATGGGGAAGGAGGAAACGTGGACACTCCAGGACCTCCTGTCCACAGCAAGCCCAGGAGATGGCAGCTGGGATGCACATGGGTCCTAGCAATGTCCCAGCAGAAAATCCATCAACATTTCCATGTAAATCCTGTTTCTGAAGCCAGCCAGGAAAGTAAATCACTGCAAAGTGTTTTGGCCTGGGGAAACTACAACTTGCTTCAGTCAAAATTCTTCTGCAGAGTAGCAGACCATAAAGGCTCTCTAGTGAGATGAGGCTATTTTTTTCCCTACCCTTTTTCACACATTTGTAGGATAGAAACACAAGCCATTCCTTCTGCTGCTTTGTGGCTATAGCACAGCTCTGATCCTGCTCACCCACCACCTGGGCTTGGCACTTGCAGGCTTCACAGATGGATTAAAGAACCAGTGGTGGTGCCTGACCCTGTCTGTGCTGGCTTCACCTCCAACCAAGGCAGCTTCCCCAGCAGCCCAGCGTGGGCTGGAGGAGGCACTGGGAGCTTTGAAGGATTTGCTGCCATCCCACGTGGATCAGCCTGGCCTGCAAGTCCAGTCAGCCTTGTTCTGTTCAAAGCAGGGTGGGAGATGCCTCCAAGCCACAAGATTGTGGGCTGCTATTCTGAAACATCAAACCCACCCACATCTCACCCCTGCAAACCTGGCAGGAGGTGGAAACTGAGCAACCAAAGGAGCTCAGCAGGCCGGATCGATCTGCAAATCAATCCAAGAAGTGAAATGATCCAAACTGGCTTTAACACACCATGGAGAAGGAGGGTGGAGCTGGCACCTCCAGCAGATACAGCTCCCCAAATCACAGATACAGCTCTCTCAATCACAGCTTCCAGCAGCAGCCCTGGCCTACAGCACTTGCTGTCCCCCAGCCATGCTGAAGCATCACTGTTCCCTCCCACTGCTGTGGTGGCACAGACAGCCCTGGGCTCCCCATGGCTGGTCCCAGGTGGAAATGTCTCCTCTTCTGCAAGATATTTTATCTTCCAACAACTCTCCCAAGAAGCGATCATGAGGTATGAGAGCCCCAGGCTGAATCTGCTGCTGACATGCTCCTGCTTTGCAGTTTCAACATTTAAATCAAGGTGGTGAGATGCAGGTGGAGAGGATGGAATGTGATGGGGAGGAGGACCTGCCTGCAGCCTCAAAGAGATCCCAGCCTCAGGGCAGCCATGGCAGAAGGAGCTGCCTGGGGCTGAGCACTGCTCCAGGCTGGCTTTGTGGCACAGTAAGGGATGAGCACAGCTTCAGCTTGGTGTGTGCACTGAAGATGATCCCTGACCCCACCACAAAGTCCTGTGAGATCCAGGCCCTCCCTATTATGTCTGAGTCTGCAGCTGTGCTCCCAGCCCCATGCTGTGTGCTACCAGATGCTGCAACTCCCCAGGCTGCAACCTTAGCCTTGGCTTTCTTTTGTTTATTCAATTTTCCACTGTCTTTCCTAAGCTTAAACAAGTTTTACCCACCTCCCACAGCTGCATTTCAACCATAACCAAAAATTACACAAAAATATTGTTTTCCATCCAATACCCCCGTTCAAGGGCCATTTTAACTTGCATGAAGTGACCTGAGCATCCTTTGCTCATGAGCAGGACTTTGAGCACTGCAGCTCTGTCCTGCATATGGGAATTGGCAAGGAAACTTTGTCAGTTCTTGGTGGTCACTGAGCACAACCCTTCTGCTGACACTACAGATGAAACTGAGTTGTTTGTTACCTCTTAACTGGGGCATTTGCACTAGGCAGGGTAAGTAGAAAGGTGAGAAGAAAGCCATTTCCAACAGGTGGGGAAAACAACTTGGATAAACCAGATACCCACTGAGTTTTATCAACAGGACTGGGTGAGCCCCATCTTCTGCCCCACAAATACCCTTCTGCCTGGCTGCTTGCTTTACCCTGTTTTCTGAAACTGAGGGCCATCCTGCCAATAAAACAAGCTCTGGAGAGACTAGGAAGAAGGAAAAAATAATATTCCCATGGATTGCTTAGCAACAGGAGTGGTTCAAGAGGAATAGCTCTGGTTGCCTGGTAAATAAGGTCAGAAGAAGCTGCTCAGAGAGGCTTTAAGAACTGTTTCCTGTGCAGCACATCCAAAGCAAAGCTCGTGTGCTACCTGCACTTCCTGGGAGAAGACAGGCCCTACACTTTGGTACAGAAGCAGATCTTTGCCCCATTTCCAGAGGGGCTGAAGGTGACAGCCAGGAGCTCTCAGCACATCTGAGATATGGAGTCAAAGGTCATCAAAACTTCCAGCTCTGTCAGGAGGCAATTGCAAACAGCTGCCACTGAGGGGGTAAACCTGCTGTCTCTGAGATATGCTGATACACAGATGCCACACAGAATCATTCCATCTGGAGATGTGTGATGAAGAATAGTGACAACAGGGAAACTGAGGCACAGCTGTACCAGAGGATCCTGTCCAGTTTCACCCTGAAGTTTTCTCCAGTGGGACTGATTTCTGTCACTGCTACACCCAAAGCAGAGGTTTCTTTAGATCCCAAAGGCAGAAATTTAACATTGTATCCCCCAGACACAGCTCCACTCACCTTTTTATCCAGTTTTCTGCCAGCCATGCTCAGAGTAATCACCCTGTTATCTGAGAGCTCCTGGGCAGCTATCTGAAAGACAAGGGAAGGCTGCATTCATTTTCAGCATAACAAGTTAAGCTCCTGGTAAAAAATTCAACCCCTTTCTTGAGTGTTATGCTGGACTTGGTCTCACATGGCTTTTCTGCACCAGGGCTCATTCAGGACCTCCAAGGAGGAGAAGGACTGAGCCAAGAGGAAGGAGAAGCCATCTGAACCCTTGCCAGCAAGATGTGCCACCTCATCCTCCATGTCCTGGGCTGGGCATGGCAAAAACATCCTCAGGAGAACATTTCCCTCAGGGGAAATGCTGCTGGAACCCAGGAGTCATGTCTCCACCTGATAGGGCAGCCGCGAGGATGGAGAGCCCATGGGTGCTCCTGAGGAGCTGCAGCAGGCAGGAGCACAGCCCAGACCCCTTCAGCTGGAGAGACTTTATTCACACATGCTCCAGAAGGGCTTTGGCTGCCAGCCCCCAGTGGGCCAGTTTTGTCTAGAATATGGTCTAATCAGTCTCTTGGTATTTTAAAGGAATGTCTATAACAAAATCCCACATTTATTCACTTTTATTACAAGCCATTTTCTGAATCACTTGTCTTTTTTTTTTCCTGCCCAAGCATCTGCTCTCTACCTCTCCTTTCTCTGATCTCTTGAGGTGGGCTGAGCTGTTCCCCAGCATTCCCAGCTGCATCCTCCTTCTCCCAGCACAGCCAGGAACACAGCCTGGACATTGTCCTTGTGCACAGTGTCCCAAGCATAGCTGCTTGCTGCCTCTCACAAGGGGCTGTCCTGCACTGAAATGATGCACTGTCATTACACCAAGGCTTCAAGAAAAACTTGCAGAACTCCAGGGGACAATTTTCTAGAGAAGGAGCAATCAGAGGGTTATTGGCACTTAGGAGAGCTGGGGAATTGGCAGAGATGAGGAGGCAGAGATGCAGCTCCTGCATCTGTCTGGGCAGCTGAGGGGATGAGCCACAGCTCCTGGAAAACCTCCTGGCCTTCCCATGGTGGACACAACCCTTTGGTCCACAGAGGACCCCTATTCATTGCATATGAACCCCAGTTTTCCCCTCTGCCCCATAAAGGAGTTCCCTATTGCCATGCCATGGAATTACTTTTCTCTCCCACCTAATCCCAGGTGGGTGCAAGCAGTCACCAAAACCAGCAGGAAGAAGAGAAACTGCAGGGAAGAGGATGAAATTTGCCCTTTCCTCAGCCCCACAAAAGCATGCCCAGCTGGAATCCAGCACTTTGGGGCTCCTGTAGGCTATGTAAAAGCCAGGCTGTGCAGACAGGCCAGGAATGTCCTTGTGCCACCCTGCCACAGTTGCTGGTGGCATCTTCTCTTGGCCAGCATGGACAGCAACAACATCCCCACCACTATGTCCAGCACAGGGGTGCAGCAGGATTTTAAAATTGACTTCTACAAACACAGAGGTTTGCTTTGGGATCTCCTCTCTTCAAACTCAGGGACCCCCACACAGTCCCATCTGTTCAGCCAAGGCTCTTCTGCTGCATTCACCTGTGTGGCATCTCCGCTAGGAAAATGGATAGGTGGGCAAAACTGAAGGGAAAGAGGACAAGGAAGTCAGGCTTTGGCTCCAAACTCCCTGCTCCTCCAGTGGAGTCCATGGCCTGTGCTCCAGCACTGCACCAAGGGAAAGTGCCCACACACACAGCCCTGATGGCATCACCCAGGCCAGGCCAGGATGAAAAAGCCCAGATCAAGAAATCATATCAGTTCTACAAAATTAAGCAGATGTCTCTGCCCCCCTTGGATGTTTAATGGCACATTAGTGACACAACAGGACCTTCCTTTCTCTAAATCATGCAACCTTTGAACTTGACTGGAAACTTTTCCAGCTCTTCCCACTCAAGCATCAGATGGGATGTGAGAGCCTTGGGAATGGCCCCACTTCTGAACCTCACTGTGGCTTTTCTCCTTGCATTTAAAGACTAACTGCAGCAATTAGGAGAGAAAAATATCTTCCCCTAAAGCAAACAGAACAGAGATGCAGCGGGTCCCAGGCTTTTAAACCTCTCCAGTGCTTTTAAACCTGACAAAAGTTTAACTCCTTGCTGGCCTTTCCTTCCACAACTTCGCAGCCCAGCTGCACATTTCACAAAACCCATAACACAGCAGAGATCCAAAAACGATGGGAGCTGAGGTAAGACAGAAACACACCTAAATTTAGTCTCTTCTTTTTAAAAAAGAACATTGCCGAAGAGATCCGCAGCAGGAAGGCCACTGCCCGAAGGGGTCTGGAGCAGAAGCAGTGGCTGTTGCCATGAGAGTTGTTGCCATGGCACATCCTCATCCTACAAACAAAATCACCCATCCCTGCAAAAGGAATGAGCCCTATTACCTGTCACTGCACCAGAGAGGTCTGAGCAGGCGCCTTCTACCAGAGAACAAAGAGCAGCAGCACAGATTTACTCTGTACTTCTGCAGACTGAGGCATTTTTTATTGCTGAGACTGAAGGAGAAGTTGAAGATTCACAGTGCTAAGCACAGGACAGACACTGAGCAAGATCTTGTCCCAAATGAACAGTCCTATCCCAAATAAACTGTCCTCCAAAGTGGCCAAGAGAACACGAGGCAAAGGGAAAAATATTCAAGAGATTCACCCCTGTCCCAAATAAACTGTCCTCCAAACAGATCAAAGTGACCAGAAAAACAAGAGGTAAAAGGAAAAATATTCAAGAGCTTCACCCCAATCTCCTGGAGCCCCTGTGAGTGCCCTGCCTTGCCCCCATCCACCTTCAGAGGCCCAGCAGGAACACAAAGGAGCCAACCTACCGTGATCATGCCCTTCCCAGCTGGCTTGCCATTTCCCAGCAGGAGACTCCGTGTTATTTTCTTGCTGGAGACAATCTAGAGAAGCCAAAGACAATAAAGCCATGATTGTACAAGTGATCAAAAGCAGACTCATAAGCTACTGATCATTGCTCACGTTGGTTAATTCAGATTAAGTGTTTGCAGGAGTAGAACAAAGGCACCAGTATGCAAGGATGGCTGTGAGAGTGGGAATATCACCAGTGACACCCCAGCCCCTGGCGAACCCAGGGACCCTGGAGGAGATCAGGGGGTCCTCACACACACAGAACCACTGCAATTTGTTCCCAGCAACATCACCACTCACTCCCTCAAGGCCCATTTCACACACTTCTACCACGATCCCTGCTAGCAGCTTGATTGCAGGACATGTTTCCATGGGTGGACTCTCATTACAAGCTGGATGCTCTCCCCCAGCATCATTCTGCACCCCTGAGCAGGGACAGCCCAAAGGCATGCAAAGTTCTTCCCTTCACTTCTGGTTTGTAACAGGACAGACAGAATAAACTGGGAAATTAATTAAACCCTTGAGATTTTTCCCAGCTCAGTGAGTTTCAGTCTCCTTCAGGTCTGGAGAACCTGTAACTTTCCTTATGAGGTACAGATGCCCACATGGAGATCCAGCAACCTGCTGGAGCCACCTGTGCCCTGACCCCACATCCAGTGGGTCCCCCTCGAGTCTAGATGAGCTTTAAAGGTCCCTTTCCACCCAAACCATTCTGTGACCCTGATTCTTGCAACTTTAAAGCAAAACCCTTGACATTTGTGAGAAGCCAGCCAAGTCCCAGTGCTTTTGGTGCACAGGAATCACCAGGCAGTGTAACCAGATCTCTGTGCCAGGCTGGGTACAGGCAGGACAGCAGACACCATGGACACCCTCCAGCCTGGGGTCTGATCCCATTTCCCTGCATTTCCTTTGGCCACAGAGGTCATACAGGCCTGGGAATGATCCAGGTCTCCTTTAAAATCCTACTGCAGACCTCATCAGCTGCACTCAGCAACCTGGCTGATCTGACTGAGCTCCAGTGCAAACTCAGAATTGAAAAGTCAGATTCTCACTGCCCAGTTGTTGCTACCCACAGCTGCTCTCTGGGAGCTCATGGGAACATCTCACCAAGCCAATTGCAGTCACTAGGAAGCCCAAGGCAGGGTGGCTGAACCCACAAGCCCCCCTCCACTTTGCTTCACTCCTCTCCTCACCCTGCTCAAGTGCCACCCCCCAGCCCCCCTCTGTCCCACAGCTGGGCTGTGCTGCCAGACCAGGGAGAGGAGGCAAACAGCATTTCAGGGGAAAAAGAGAAATTAAAAGATTCCTCCATTCCAAGCTGGTGTCCTGTTGTGGACTAAATGTCACCAAGAAGCTGATGTTGGAACTGCTGCTAAAATTGGGCACAGGTCAAGGTCTCCTTTGTAGAGTGAAAATACTGGGGTAAGCTTGCAGAGTTCCAAGCTCTCTTCTTCAGACTCTTCCACTTTCCTCCCCACTGCATATGGATAATGTTCTTCCCCACCAGGGGCCTGCAGAGCCCTGGGCTGCTGCAGAGCCACACTCAACAGCAGCAAGGTTCCAGCTGTGTCCTTAAATCCATGAATTCTCTGCTCCCACCAAGACATGACTTTCGCAAGCAGCCCTTGCTGAGCTGCCCCACCCTGGAGCTGGAAGTGTTTCAGCACAGCAAAACTCACTGTAAAGGATGGGTTTAAAGCTGAACCACTGAACACAGGCCAGAGCTGCTGCCTGCACTCCCTTAACTTCTGCAGGAGCAGAATGAGGTCATCACAGAGCACTTCCAAAATTCCAGTCATTAAACTTCAAACCCTGTAAATGTCAGTGCTCCTCTAAACCTGTCAAGCTCTTGAGCTGGCAGCGGTAAAGCCCCTGGCGCTGCCTGCCACGTGCAGTGCCATGCTGCACTCTGTGAGCAGAGCAATGTTCTCATGAGCCTCCCTGAGCACCTTGGGCTCCCTCCCCATGCTGACCCACCCATTACAGCACCTCTTTCCTTCCCATCCCAGCACTGAGCACTACAGAAGCAGTTTCTCCCAGCCTCTGCATTTGTGCCAGGTACCACAGCAGCCCTCAGCTGCTGGATGCTGCAAAAAGATGGAAAAAATCTCCCTCATTCCCAGCTTCTGAGCCAGAGGACAAAGACGTTTGGAGAATGCAGCTGCCAGCTTCTAACAGGGTCTGGGCTCATGAATGAAAAAACCTTCCAAAAACTTTTAAATTGCATTGTGTCCCAAAAGCTTTTCCACAAGAAGAGCAGAAGACACATTCCAGCACCAATATGCTCAAGCAGGAGGAATGTTTTGCTACACAACAGCAATGGTCAAAACTTTCAGAAAGACAAAACCCAAATTGAGAAAGAAAGGCAGATTACATGCATCCTAACTTTAAATTTCTGGAAGTTTCCCAAGCCCAAACTGAGCCCTTATTATAAGCCATGGTGAAGACAGAGCCAGAAGCTTCCAGCTGATGCCCCTTTGCCAGCACCAGCAGAAACCACACCATGACCAGCTTAGAGTGGAGCAAGCAGACATCCCCTAATGTGCAACAGCTCAACCTCAACAGCTGAAGTGTGACAAGGAAATCAAATCTGTCTTTTCAGGGAGGAGCCAGCAAACTTTGCATGGGGTAAGAAGAACAGCTGTAACCTCACCACATCCCTGTGTTTGATGTGTTTTGGGGTCCCCTTTGCTGCAGGGACCCCAGACCCACCGTGCCTAGGGTGCAGGAGAACTCGCCCAGGAAGTCGTGCTCATACAGCTGAGTGCTGGACTTGTCCTGGTCAAACAGGGCAAACTTGAGCTTCTGCACCTCTTCAAAGTGGTAGTCAATGATGAACTTCTTGGCAAAAGCTGGGTTGAGGTTGTTCACAGCTGTCTCTGTCCTGTCCAGCTGAAGAGAAAAAGAGGCATTTAGGCAAGTGCATTTTGCAGCTTTGTCACTGAAAATGAATCCAGCCAGGAACTCCATGGTGACCACCAGGATGAGCACAGCAAGCCCTCAGCAGAGCTGTCCCCAAACACAGGCTGTGACAGCCAAGTGCACGACCTGGGATCCATCTGAACACACAAGGGCACACCATGCAGAGCTGCCTCCCGAGGATGGGGTGCATGGACACCCCTCCCCACCCCACAGCCAGGATGGAAGTGCCCACCCAGCCAAGGCTCAGCATGGATTTGAGGATCACTGAAGCCAGAATTGCTTCATTTGCTTTAAGCCCTGTTCTCCATGAGCTGAGGCTCTCACACACCTCTGATCCTCAGCAGACCCTCTGTATGGGGTCAAACTTGCTGCTTCTAGTCTGTGCAGCCAGCAACAAGGACAAGCAAAACAAGCTCATGAGCCAGAACATGACTCGCTAGCATTTCCCTCTAGAACTCAACCCAAAACATCCATGTGGTTGCTTTTTATTGGCCTTCCATAGATAAAAAGATAAAAAAAACCATCACCACAGTCCCTTTTTTCATAAATTTCATCAAGCATTAGTGGCAACAAGAGGCTGGAAGGGCCCAGAGACAAAACTTCAGTAGATATTGTCACCAAGAGCTATTGCAAGCAGGCTGGAAGCAATGATGCCCCTGATGAATTGGAAGGGCAGGCATAGAGAGGAGATGGAGACTGGAAGAATGTGGGGAAGCTGCTGTCAGAGGGGAAGCACCACAGCTCTGTGCAGCATCCCACAGCCAGGAGCAGGGACAGGAGCAGAGGAAACTTGGCAGGCAGCTGGTGGAAGTGTGGGTTTACACACTGCATGGCACAGGTGGTCACAAAGCCTTGTGTGAGCCAAAACAACACCCTGAGGACAGCCATGATGAGATGCTGGAATGCTGCTCTGCAGAAATGGAACTTTGGTCCTAGCCCCATAACTCACTCTGCAGGAAGGGTGGAAGCACCAGCAGGGATCCTACCATGAGCTTGCACAAAGAAAATCCCCCAGGATTTTGGGCAAAGTGATAGAAACTGGGGAAACTGAGGCTGAGAAGAGCTGGTGTATTTACTTCTGGAAGTCCATGGGCAAGCAGAGTCTGAACTCACGTCAGAACCCATATTCCCCCCCAGACATGCTAAAGGGCAAGTTCAGACTGCCCCGACATGCAAAATATCCTCATGAAGCTGAAAGGGGCAGGAAGGGCAGGGGCAGCAGAGCCTGAGAGCTGAACAAGAAACACCCAGAGCTGGGTGTCCTGTCCCCAGAGCTGGAATCCTCCAGCCTGCAAAGCAAGCAGGAGCTCTGTCAGCAGAGCAGCAGATGGTATCATGCTGGTATCACTGCCCAGCCTGGAGAAGATAAGGCTCTGCAGAGACCTCAGAGCACCTTCCAGCATGCAAAGGGGTCCAAGAGAGCTGGAGATGGATTTTGGACAAAGGTCTGGAGTGACAGGACAACGGGGAATGGCTTCAAACTGACAAAGGGCAGGTGTAGATTAGATGTTCTGAGGAAATTCTTGCCTGTGAGGGTGGTGAGTCACTGGCACAGGCTGCCCAGTGAAGCTGTGGTTGCCTCATCCCTGGAAGTGCTCCAGGCCAGGTTGGATCTGGCTCTGGAAGGTGTGGAAGGTGTTATGACAGCACTGGCATTTTGCCACATCACCCCATTATCCCAGGGCATGGTAACACGGATATTAAAAGAGAAGGAAGCACAGACACTGTGTCGGATCACACAGCCCAGTGTGATTTTATCAAAGCTGCTGCCCTCAGTGTCTGGAAAGACCATCCCATCTCCCTGTGGGGCAGCACACAGCCTCTGGCCATGCTGTGACCCTGGCTGGCATTCCACCCTGTCCTGCAGCCAGGACACCCAGTTCTGGGCAAGGCTGTGCATCCCAGATCCAGGGCAAGACCTCTCTGGAAAGCAGCTGCCATCCCTGGGCAGCACCAACCAGGCTGTGGGACCGTGGGATGTCTGCCAGGGCTGCTGAGCCAGAAATAAGCAGAGCAGAAAAAGCCTCCAAAAAAAAAAAAGAAAAAAAAAGGAAAAAAAAAAAAAAAAAGCAAATGCATACCTTAGTCCCAAAGAAACTCATTCAGCACAGAAGGCAGGTTTGGAGGGGCTCAGTGGAAATGTGGTGAGTTTGCTATTTATACACCCAACCATCACAGGGCTTTTTGCAATTGCTCGCTTAGTCTGTCTTAATTGCCAAGAAACGACTGAAGTAAAGTAAATTTACTAAAGTAAATGCTGTGTTCCCAGAATAGGCACCTGCTGCACCCCAGGGAACCAAAGCCAGCAGCAGTGGGCTGTGAGCTGGCCAGGGCCACACAGCTTCACACACACCCTCTCTGCTGCCATCCCCTACCAAAGGAGCCAAGCATCTGCTCAGGGGTGATGGACCAGGGCATCCACAGCTCTGCTTCATTTCAGCAGCACAACACACACAAATCCCCCTCCAGCCCCAGGAGATGGGACTGCACAGGCAGCAGAGATGGACTTTAGGTCCTTCCATGTTCTTGGAATGACTGGGAAGCCAGGGACCAAGGGAAACCAGTCCTTTCACACCCAGAGCCCAGACTGAAGGAGATAACTTGAGGTCCCATCTCCAGCTCTGTTCTGGAAGAAGTGGCTGAAGGAAGGGTATGAAAACCCCACCCAGCTTGGGGTAAACTTGGCAGTGATGGGGCTTTCTTCAGCCCCAAGATTCAACATTTTAATCCCCTGCCCAGTGCCAGTGTGAAGCACAGCAATATCCCCAGCTGAGAGCTGCACAAGGTTTGAGCTTTGGCTTGGTGAGCACAAGCCACCTTGCTGGTGACCATCACACATGAGGCCTCTTCACCAGCACCCCTCACTGCCAGCAGCTCCTGCCATCCCCTTCAGATCTGCAGGAAAGAACAGGGCCTTGGCCACCAAAAAGCAGAAAAGCACAAGCGTTTGTAAGAGCCAGCCAGGCTAATTAAAAAAATCTGTTTGGGTAAGAGCCTCAAAGGGCCACAAAGACAATTAGAGGGATGGAGTGCCTCTCCTGAGAGAAAAGGCTGAGAGCCTTGGGATTGCTCAGAAGACAGAAGGAGACACCTTAGGACACCTGAAAGGGCTGCAGGAGAGCTGGAGAGGGACTTCAGACAATGGCACAGAGTGACAGGGCAAGGGAGAATGGCTTCAAACTGACAGAGGGCAGGGTTAGATTGGGTGTTTGGAAGAAATTCTTCCCTGTGAGGGTGGTGAGGCCTTGGCACAGGTTACCCAGAGAAGCTGTGGCTGCCCCATCCCTGGAAGTGTTCAAGGCCAGGCTGATGTGGCTTCAAGCAAGGGCCGTGGTGGGGGGGGGGTAGGAATGAGGTGATCTTTAGGTTCCTTCCCAAAGGAACCATTCCACAATTCTATGAATTAGGAAATTGAGCACAAAACCAGGAAATCATCTCCAGCAGCAGCCCTTGTGCTCAGTGACTGCACTGGGGCCTTCCAGTGCTCAGAGGGAGGCTGGGACCTTCAGCACCCCAGCATGTGGAGGTGCCTCATGCCCCACCACGGGGAGATGCTGCCTCAAGTGCCAGGGGAAGCTGGTGCTGAAGGTGCAGGACTGCCTGGGTGACTCAGTGGCACAAAGGCAGCTGCAGGGCTGACTCATGTGTCCCTTGTCCCTGTTACCACAGGTCAGCTTTTTCATGGCTTCTCTGAGATGACATCACTGGGTAGAACATTTAAGCATCACCCATCTTCACTTCCCAGCCTGTGGTTTATTGTGCCTCCCTCCCCCACTCCTCCAAGGCTGATTCACAAAGATTTTTAATTCCTATTAAGCTCAGTGAGACAAAATAATTGTATTTGGGAACAAATGTTACAGCTAGAAAGAACAGTGAGCAGAAATCTTCCTGCTGGCATCAGCTGGTGCCACAGCCCCACTGCCCAGCTCAGAACCAGCACCAGGGCTGGTGCCAAAGGAGGAGACCCACCACCACAACCAGGACCAAGGCTTGGGATATGTCCCTCATCTGGTGTG
Organism: Melospiza melodia melodia; assembly: GCF_035770615.1. Taxonomy (NCBI): domain Eukaryota; kingdom Metazoa; phylum Chordata; class Aves; order Passeriformes; family Passerellidae; genus Melospiza; species Melospiza melodia. Next base: position 16,294,914 of record NC_086206.1, read on the forward strand.
GAGGACAAAGGGGCAGTGGGGTGGGATGGATTCCAATGAGCTTATTCTGTCCCCTTAGGGCATGGGGCACATCTGTGTGGCCAAAACCACAGAGAACAAGGGGGTAGCTGTGAACCACGTGCCATCAGCTGCCAAGAGTCCACCAACATCCCATCCAGAGAGGTTCTCATGGGCAATCTCACCTCTCCTGATCTTGCCTGGCACCCAGCCACGAGCCAAACCCACAGAGCACCCCTGACACCTGTGAGTCAATGCCAGCAGTGTCCCACTGAGCACAGCTCAGAGGCACCAGCACACCACACCCTGTGCCAGCCCATTCCAGCCCTGCTGACACCACCAGCAAGCTGCTGCTCAAGGCTCAGTCCAGTGCCTACTGTGCCAATTAGAGAGAAGCTAAAAATAGCAGAAAAGAAAAACAAAAACCTAAAAGCACCAAACGTTTTGCATAGAAAGCTTCGAGATCAAAACCGCTGGACTGAGACATTACTGACAGAAAGAAAAATTCCTGAAAAGCACAATTAGGTCAGAGATGACACCTATCAAGGCTGGAAAGCTCATGAATCTCATCCAGGCTGGAAAAAGTTAATTGCAGGCTGTGGCAAAGTGAGGTTTTCCCTACACTCTCCCTGCTGAAGGTGAGATCACTGCTGGACACCTGAGGTGGTGTGGGTCATTCATCAGCTCCTGGGCCAAATACATGAATGAGAGCACCTAATCTCCCAGGAACTAGGAACATTTTTGTTTGGTTTACACGATTTAAATTCCTCTATGCTCATTTTCTGCTGCACCCAATGTGGGTGCCTGTATCCACCACATATCCACACTTTGCCTACCCTGCTCCCTTCCCAGACCAACCAGGTATAAAACAGAATTTGCAGTAAAAACCAATGCCCAGCACAAAGCAGAAAGCACTGATGGGGGAAGGACCAGTTGTGGCACAGAACCATTCACACACTGGTGCCACACAGGAGCACCAGGAAAGCTCCCGCTCCTGCTCAGGGAGGCACGAGCAAACCACGGGAGGAACAAATCCACACACCAGCAGGACTTACCTCCACCCACTTCCCATTTACTTCCATGAAGAGGACGCAGAAGGGGTCAGATTTGGAGGTGACATCTCTGTCCAGGAGGTTCTGGCCACAGATGGAGAGCTCGACCTTGCAGACACAGTACTGGGAGCCCACAGGCCCAGGCGGTGAGGGAGGCGCCGTGTACGCCATGGGCCCGGGGGACAGCAGCTCCTGGCACTCTGTGGGACACACAGGGACAAACCTCAGTGTGGGACAGCACAGGGACAAATCTCAGTGCTGGGGGCATCAAACCTCAGTGTGGGACAGCACAGGGACAAATCTCAGTGCTGGGGGCATCAAACCTCAGTGTGGGACAGTACAGGGACAAATCTCAGTGCTGGGGGCATCAAACCTCAGTGTGGGACAGTACAGGGACAAACCTCAGTGCTGGGGGCACCAAATCTCCTCTCAGCACTGCTGAGAGGTGCTGCCACATTTCACAGAGAAAAGCAAGGCACAACACACAATATTTTTGAGATTCACATTCTGAGCTTCAGAGAAGGAGCAAACACAGTTCTTATTACTTGCTGTGCTTGTGTTGTGCTAAAGTAGAATGCAATATGGAGATTGTTTAGCCAAAGTGAAGATGTTTTGTTTCCTTGGCCTATCAGGGCCAGGAGTGTCTGTGTGTGTGTGGATTGTTGGGTCACAAATTTTGTGCAGTGTGAGAAATTGTGTGCAGAGTAAATGCTTAACAGATTCAATTTAAATAAAATGTATATACTATAGTACAATATAGTAATTAATTAGCTTTCTGATATCTATAGAGTCATCTTCATCATTCTCTCTCCTTTGCTGGAGTTGCCTTTGATTCACAATAGAGCTGGGCACACACAGAGCCTCTTGCTCTGAGTTACACAGGTGATCTAAGCCATGAGGCTCTCCTGGCTCCATCTCCCAGGTTGTCCTGAGTGGAAGCCCAGCAGAGCACCCATGACCTGCTGGGAGTTTGCTCCATAAATAACAGATTTTTCAAGGAAAGGTAACATCTTAGTCCCTCAAGGGAGAGGGAATTACCCAACCTCTTCTTCGAGCATGCTGGGCCTTTGTTTGTGCTGAGGAGCCACACTCCCACAGCATCTTTGAGCACACACCTGATTGCTGTCTGTCTGTCCCCAGGCAACACACCACAGACCTAAGCTACGAGGGGCAAGCTTGAGCTCTGCTCTGCAAATCATCATAAAAAGGGGAGAGGCTGTGAGGAAGAGTGTGATGCAGGGCAGCTCCAGCCCTCAATCAGCCCCATCTCCACCCAGCTCAGAACAGTGGCTCTGGCAGCAGGTAAAAAGTGGCAATAGTTGTTTCAGAGCACTGAAGGCACATGTGACAAGCACTGCATGACCTGGAGCACGATTTACTGGGCCCTGACTAAAAATCCATTTTAAATCTTATCAGAAGCCTGCTACCAAAGCCATTTTGCAGAGATAAATGGGTTTTATACCATTATTAGTGCAAAACCCCATCCCAGAGGACAGTCTTGACTTCTGATATACATTTTACTTGTCATGAATCACCAGTGGTCTTCAATAGAGAAGAAAGGGGAGAAAAAGAAGAAAAAAAGCATTTTTAGATTAATTTACACTAACAAGCATTTGTGGCTATTTTTGCTAGTGGAAAGTGAGCTCTTCTCAGCAGCTGCTTCAATATTCTTTGTCTTCTTTTTCAAGAGTGGCTCCTAGCTCATCCACTTTATCTGAAGCCCTCAAACATTGCCTTCTCCACCTTGATAAACCATCTGCTTCTACTTGGCATTAAAACCCCAATTAATATTATCTATTTGTTTTGCCTGGGCATGAGTATTTACAAGCCCTTGTGCTGCCAGGAGCTGGGCTGCTGCCCTTTCCCCTTGCAGCTCAGCTTCCCAGCTGGAATGGGGAGGGAGGGCAGGGTTAGGGTGATCCCAGCAGGGCTGTGGAAGGAGCTCTGGGCTCACCACCAGCTGTCCTGAGTGCTCAGCCCTGCTGTAAAGAATTCTGAGCAGAAAAGAGTTCCAGCTCCCAAGGCTTGGAGCCTTCTTCTCCTGCCTGCCAAGATCTCTGCTTGGCACTAAGTCACCAGAAACAAGCCTGGTTTTAACCCCCAACAGCAAACAGAAGCTCTTCACCCCACACTGCTGCTCAGGAATGAGTGGTAAAACCATCCCAGCTCCATAAGAACTCAGAAACTTCTCCAGAAGAAGGAAAACCCCATCCCTGGCTGCAGACACTCGTGAGCATCGCCAAAACAGCACCCACGTCCCTTTCCCAAGCTCCCCTTGCCTAGACCAAGCCTGTCTGGTGCCATCACCCCCTGTGCAAGCAGGTGACTTTTGTGGACACTTACAGAAATCATGGATCACCCCAAAGAAGGATGTCCTGTTCCCTGGGATGGACACAGCAGAATTTTGCATGGTATCACTGCTGGGTGTCAGTACTTCTATGTCTGTTTCAAATATGTCTGGTATTTGCCATGAAAAGAAATTATTTCTTTAATGAGAGGAGATCACTGAATTTAGGGCACTATTAAGATTATGCCCTCCCCAAATGTTTCTTCATCCCGGACTGCTGCTCAGGGAAGAGCACAGCAGAACAATGCCAGAACAGTGGCAGGGTCACAGCAGAACAGTGGCACTGTCACACCAGAACTGCGGGAAACCTTCCATCCACTGCAGCTTCAAGGAGGAACACGTGGAGAAGCAGAACTCCTCATGGTTCATCCACCATGGCTGGGGAGCAGCCCCAAGGTGCCCATCCCTGCTCTGCTCCACCCCAGCCCATGTTGCCAGCTGCAGCTAAAGTGAAGATTTTACTTAATTAATTTTCTTTAATGCACTGATCAATATCCTAAAATAGCCAAGCCTGCTTTATTTATGCTGCTGTCTACTGCTCCCTCTGAGAAGCAAACGTGGGGCAGCTGTGCGGGCATGGACCTTGTCCTGCCAGAGCAGGGAGAGCTGGGCTGGGTTTTTCCATCTCCCCTTCTCCCAGATCCCAGTGCTGTCTCATAAAAAGCAGAGGCAGCAAATGACTCAGTGGAAAAACCTTTCTTCCCAGGGCTGGCAGACACCAAAACATCCTCTTGGTGCACAGCACCTCTCCCATACTCCAGCCCCTGAGCTCAGCCTGTCTGGCTCCCCAGGATGGGCATGTCACAGGCACTGGGATGAGGAGATGGCCAGCATCAGCCAGAGCAAACCCTGGAAGCCACCTCTCCTGCCATGGATCCAGCACCTTCCTCTTGCTACACCTGCATGGATCCAGCACCTTCCACAGGGCCAGCTGTGGGTTCAGCCCCTGCTGCCTCAGAGGTTTCACGTTTGAGGCACCATCAGCGAGCCAGCACTATCCTAACATGCCACAGAAGCTTTAAATTCAGGGGGTATTTGACCTGGCACTGAAAGAGTCAGCGTGCCATCATCTGTATTCCAGTCTCTCCTCCCGTTTTTGTTCTGCTGTCCCCACATTTGCTGCCCTGAACAAAGTCCTGAACTGGCTCAGCATCTGCAGCCAAACATTGTCCTGTGCTCCATCCCAGCTGCCAGCTCCAGCACACACACGTGATGTCCCAAGGGAGCACAGCCAGGGTACCAATGAGGGCTCTCAGGGATGAACCTGAAGGTTTGGCTGCCCCAGGGTCCCTCTGCCATCAGGAGATGTCACAGGAGCAGGAGCAGAATGCAGGGACATGGTCACCAAATCCTTTTTGGGCTTCCAGGACCTTCTGAACAGAACATCTTTGTGCTTCAGTTTCAAGTACTTTTCTTCTCCATGGCCGGGTCACTTCCAAGCTGTTTCAAGTCCACAACAACCCACAGAGAAAGGTTTTGCTGCCTGGGGGCACACACAAGCCCCGAGGCTGTCCTGAATATCTAGCAGTCCCAGAGCAGAGTCTCATCCCAACCTCTACAGCAGACAGCAAAATCACTTTTACAAAGTGTAAAAGGGTCAGCAGAAAAACCTGGGAGCTTCATTTCCTCAATTATCTGAAAAGCAAAGAGGGGAAGGAGATATCTGATTTGCAAAGTAACTCCTGACTGAAGAGGTCCCCCTTCCCTCTGCAGAAGAGCAGCCCCACGAGCAGCAGCTCCTCAGGCCATGCTAAAGTTCTGTGTTAAACATTAACAAGAAAAAACAGAGGAGAAAAAAATAAAGCTGTGCTTTAGGTGAAGCATTTGTGGGGAGAAGAGGGGCTCAATCTTAATAGTGCCCTAAATTCAGTGATCTCCTCTCATTAAAGAAATAGTTTCTTTTCATGGCCAATACCAAGCATATTTGAAACAGACACAGAATTACTGACACCCAGCAGTGATATCATGCAAAATTCTGCTGTGTCCATCCCAGAGAACAGGACATCTTTCTTTGGGATGATCCATGATTTCTGTAAGAGTCCACAAAAGTCACCTGTGGCTGTTTCCCCACTAAGGCTGTCCCACTACAGCCCATTGCAATTGTGGCAGCAAAATTCCTTTCAGGAAGGCAAAAATGAGAGAGGAGTATCAAACAGGTAAATTGGGGCAGTTATAAATCACATATCTGAGCTCACAGGCAGTAGAGACACACAGGGAGAGCAGCAGTACCTGAGGGAGGATTAGAGGCAGTGAAAACAGGCTGTCATCAGATTGAAGCAGGAGAGGAGTGTGAGGATACACAAACTGGCTGCCCAGAGCAGCAGAAAAGCTGAAACCCAGCACACATGGAGCTGGGGACACCAGGAAAAGCTGGGATGGACACCTGAGGCAGCTCCCCACAGCACCACAGCTCACAGTGGTCCCTTTCCCCTCTCCTGCTGACAAACAGAGCCATCTCCAGAACTCTTTCACAAAGCAAAAACATCTACTACTCAGAACCACCCAGGCAGTTCAGTGGATTCACAGCTTGCCCCTGGTCCTTCAGCAGCCTCATTACCTTCTGCACACAGGTGCAATTAGTCTGGACACAGCACCTTGCTGCTGCTCCCCAGCAAACGCCTCTGCCACAGGTGAGCAGCCAGGGAGGCAGAAAGGGGATGCTGGGAACATCCCTGCAGATGCTCCTTGGCTCCTGCCAGAGGAGCTTCACCTCTCCCACTGGGCAGGGAAAGGCTGAAAACTGCTCCTGAGCACCCCAGCACAGGCAGCAAGGCTGGGACTGAGCTCAAAATCTCCCAAATTCAGAGATTTGGGGTGGACCCAGCAGGCAGAGATGCCCAGGCAGGGCTCTTGTTTCCAGCCTGAAGCACAAGTCCACAGTCCTGCCTGCTGGGAGGGGACTGTACTGAGATACTTTGGTGCCTGATACAGAGGGAAAAAGTGTATCAGAACAACCCAATAAAGTGATATCTCCAATGAACCCTTCCTGAGGGAAACTGTCCCCGATGGGCTGCAATAGACAATGCTGCTCATAGCAGCACTGCAAAATTCCCTCTCAAGGGCTGGTGCCACTGCTGTGACAGTGACTGCCTCTCAATTTCACTCTTGGGCCATCCCCACCCACAGTGCCAGCTCCTCTCAGGCCCTGCTGTCCCCAGAAAAGCTCCCACTCACCAGGTACGTGCAGGTTTGGTGCAGTGAGGGCAGCATCCCCCTTGCTGAAACCCCAAGAGGCTGCACTAACAGCACATGGGCAGCACCCAGCAAAGCTTCTGCAGGGGCTGAGGATCAGCAGAGCCCTGAGAAGCCACCTGAGGTACCCTGGGAGTCACAAATCACAGAAAAGCTCTGAGGCCAACCCTGTGGCACCACAGCTGGACACCCCCAAAGTGCCTCATCTCATTTTGAAAATGAGAAAAGCAACTCCAGAGCACTTTGCTGTGCCCAGGGCAGAGCTGAGACAGGCACTGCTGATGCCAAGCAGGGATCCAGCAGCTCCAGCAGCCTCTGTGCCATCCCCTCACGTGGCACAGCAGCTGCCGTGGCAGTGGCATTAGGGAAGAGCCTGGCTCACACTGAAGGATGGCAGGGTGGCAGTGACTCCTCCTGCACCACCTCACAGCCCTGACCACGACCCCAAGGGACCCTCATGACCACCAAACTCGCCAGCCTGGCTGGTTCCTCCTTTGAGCAGGAGCTGGAAGCAGCTGGGGCTGCTCTGCCCCGGGCAGGAAGGCAAAAGCCGCTGTGCCAGCATCCCCTGTGGGGAGAGGAGAGCCGATCCCTCTGCCAGAGCAGGGCACAGCCACTGCCCGGCCACTGCTCCAGGACACAGGATGGACACGGGTCCTCAGGGAGGGGCTCACACCCACAGAGACACCAAAACTGGAAATATCAGCCAGGAAAGCAAGAGGAAAACCAAACAGCTTTAGGTGCTTCTGGCACGGAGGCAGCTCCGGGCAGAGCCTGCCCGGGCACTGGGGACCAAAGAGCAAATCTGTTCTCCAACTCTCTACAGATAAAATCTGAAAATGCCCCCCAAAGTATCTAAGTGTCTAAACCTACTCACCGACGGGAAATCACGAGGATTGAGGTGTTTCCGCAATCCTCAGCGTCGTCGCAGAGCCGAGGGCTCCGGGCTGGCAAACGAAAGCAAAACTCGCTCCTCCACACCCCGCGGTGACGCGGGGACAGACGGAGAGCACCGCTGGTGACACGGCCGGGAGGAGCTGCAGGGGCCGGGGGTGGGCTCAGAAAGTCTCAAAGTGAAGAAAAAAAAAAAGCAAAACAACACCAAAAAAAAAAAAAAATCACAAAAGCAAAACCAAAGAAAAAACCAAAAAAACCCACGACCAAAATAAAACAAAAACAAAACAAAAAAATCCACCAAAAAAATCCACAAAAAAACCCACAAAAGAACCAAAACAAATAAACAAACAAAAAAACAACAACAACAACAACAAAAATAAAAACCACCTCGGGAAAAAGTCCTTCCTGCAAACCGGAGAGGAAACAGGGGCTGTGCTACCAGGCAGCCGCCCAGGGGTGCGTGTGCAGGGGGCAGAGCCCACCCTGGTGCCAGCCCCGCACATCCATGCCCAGCTCACAGATCCATGGGTGCCTCCCAGGCTCGCTGCTCAGGCAGGGGAAAGGGCAAACAAGGAGCAGGGCGAGGTGGGAGCGCGGAGCTCCCCCTGCTCGGGACACACAGAGCCCATTGCTGTCCCCACGGGTTCGCACGTATTTGGCTCAGATGCGCCGAGAAGGGTTGCACATTTTCGCTTGACTACGAGTTTGCTCTGGGGCTCAATTTAGGGAAATCTGTGATTCAGGGCAGAAAACATCGTGATGTCACCGCGAATCGTGGCGCTCGCATCAAACCCTGCACACAGCCGCCCTACGAGGCGGACACAAGGGAGGGTTCGTGTGCTGGCTCTGCACCCACCGTGTTCCCAGGCTGGAATCCACCTCCTGCCCCTTCCCAGGCACAAATCCACCTCCTGCACCTTCCCAGGCTGGAATCCACACTGCCCATTCCACGAGGGACTGGGAGGCTCAGTCCTGTGGGAGCAGCCACAGGCAGCACCCGTGGGAGCCTCTGTCCAACAGAGAAAAATCACCAAACACAAATCTCCTGCCTCCCCAGGGCAGTGATGCTCTTGTCAGACACCTGCTCCAGGTGGGACACACAGGAGATGCAGCAAGGGGGGACAGGGTTTGGGGCATATTTTAGCTTCCAGTATTAAAAATTTTCTGCCCCATCCTACAGGAGGCATGTGAAAGCTGGGCACACTGTCACAAGGAGGAGGGGGGATAGATCTGTTTCAAAACTGGATTTGGAGGAAAAAGACTTTAATTAAAGTCTTTACATTCCATCCCTACGGAATGTAAAGGATCAGGGCTGTGGGGAGGGTGCCTGGGCTGCAAAGGACACACAACCAGCAGGGCCCCCTTGCAGGTGCAGAGGGAACCTCCCACATCCCAACTATACACCATGTACATAACAGGCTGTTTAACTTATTAACCACTTTCCTATGCTGTTGAAAACAAAAATGCTGGCTTTCTGAATCTTAATTGGATTCCTATTCCCAGCCAACACCATCTATCACATGTGAGAGGGGAAGAAAAAAATTCATCATTTATGGGATCAGAAATATCTTTAATTGCTTTTGAAGCTCACTGCATGTCAGGCTAACCTCATGTCAGCCAGAACAGCCCCAGCAGCAGGCAGCTGTGCAGGTCCCTCCTTCCCATGCACTATTTCATCCCTAAAGCAACCAGTGCTTCAGAGCTGATAAGATAAATAAATATTAATTCATGGGTATTTATGTGCAATGCTCATTGGCACTGGGACACCAAGCCATGCAGAGCACTGCTGTCCCCATGGCTGGAGCCACCTTTCCCTCTCCTTTCCACCCCACCCCGCAGAGCCCCCCATCCCTTCCCCTTCACAGACGGGATTTTCATTGCCAAGATCCAACATTTTCCCAGAGAATTTTAATTTTTTGGCCTGCTCTGCAGCAGAGAGATGCTGCCACTTGATGTGTGAAGCTTCACCCTGAGACAGAATTGTGTGCCAGTGAGACAAAAATGCTGTGGTTTGTGAGAATGACGTCTGACTAATTCTCAACCCCTTCTCAACAGCTTTAGACACCGCTCGAGGGAATATCAGACTGGGTTTAAATGGTTGCACAGTATTGGACTTATTTAATAGCAAAACTTGTATTCCCAGCTTGTATCATTTTTAAAATCTGCCTCATGACAGCTGATGTTTCTTCCTAAATCCTCAGCTTCTGGAATCACGTGATGATGGAAAATCCAGGGCTCTGAGGAAGGCGACTATTTTAGACACAAGATTTTTCCTGCTGGCTACAGGCAGAAAACATGACAGCTCCCAAACACGAGGCCTTAGCAAAAGCAGCAGACAAATAAAATTGGAGCCCTTCTTGCTGAATTCTACACTTGTTTGTTTTTCTGGTATTTTAACAACATTATGATCTCCAAACTCACCTGACTTCCTGGGAATTAGTTTTTCCCCGCTCCCATGATCTAAACAAGAAACCTTGCAAAGCCAGCAGCCAGGAAACTGAGCCAAAGCAGCAAAAAGTGATGACTCAGGTCCTTCAACAAATATTTTACAGAGGTTTAAAAGACAAACTGTAAGATTTCAGGGACAGAAAGGGTGGGGAAGTGTTCAATTCTTTTTTTCCTTCACACTGCTTTGTGGGTTCTGCATCCTGCCAGGAGCACTATTTCAAATGCCAGGCGACTCCACTGCACCAGAAAATTTACCTTTCCCTCTATCCCCCCACCCTGCCTCTGAACAGCAGCCAAGGTTCTCACATAAAGAGTTCCTTATGAGAGCTGGCAGCCCTGAACCCGGACAGGAGCTGCTGTTTCATCAATTAACCTGGAATTCTGTCCCCAGCACGCCGAGGGCTCCTGGAGAACAAGCCCTGATTTACAGCAGCTCCCCTCAGGCTGGGCTTTCCACTGAAGGCAGGGGAAACTCTTCCCACCAAGTGGAGCAAGAGAAGTTGTTCCTCCCAGGCTCTCCACACTGAGACTGCTGAAAGGCAAACAAAGCTGCTGCAATTCCAGCACACAGCTGGGCAGACTGGTAAATCGTGGGGCAGCTCCAGCACTACAAAATCCCAATGCTTTGGGGTGAGGGAGGGGAATCCCTGCCAGAGGAGCAGAATCAAGGACTGCCAAGGGCTGTGCAGCTGATGTATCCCCCCAAGGCAAAGAACATCTTCATCCACAGCTCAACTCCAGCAGCTGAATCCCAAAAGGATTTTTCCACACTGGAATCCCCAGCTCCTGGGGTGCAGGGCCCCTCCTACAGCACACACTGGAGTTGTCTAACCCTGATAAGCAGCAGCTTCACAACAGCTTATCAGCAACCAGCACGAACCCCTTGCTGTCCCCAGCACAGACCCAGGGAGCAAGGATGTTCCCAGGACACAACAAGTTGATCCTCCCTTCAGCTGGAGCTCGCAGGGCAGCTGGACAGCCCTGCCCACCCTCACACTGCACCAGGGCAGTGTCTGCAGCCCCTGCAAGAGATCAAACTCTGCTCCTGACAAAGCAGGTCCTGGGAACAGCAGGGCACATGCCAACAGTGCCAGGCTGCTGGCAAACTCCTTCCCCTGGGGGTTGGGGACAGCGTTGGCTCTTAGAGAGCAGCTCCAGGACCGTGTGCCTGCCCAAGGCAGGGGCAAGGGGCTGCCTACACCACAGGAAGATGAAATCTGGGGACACTTGGAAGCCTCACTAGATGCCCTCACTCCTTCCCTCCACTTTATCCCAGAAAGGATGCTCCAGCAGTAACAGCAGGGAAAGAAAAACACACATCACCAGAAAACGTATGTCCCAGGCTATCACACAGCTGAAACCAAAGCAAATGCAGCATTTCCCCAAGGCAGCTACAGGAAAACATCCTCCACTGACTGCGTTCCTCAAAACAGCTCCTTTCCACATGCCCCGAGCTTTTGTTCCCAGCCTTCCTCCTCCCATCCCTCCCTTCCCTGCCCCCAACAGGCTTCGGTGGAAGGCTATTTCTGGCTGATAATAAATAATTTTCTGACTCCAGAGAAGCACAGTGGTATCAGAGGCCCCAGTACCTGGGCTGGCTGGAGGAGGCTGATACAGGTGACAGGGGAGCAGGCTCAGAACTGAGCACACCTGGGCTGTGTTCCCAACTCCAGCTTTTCCAGTGAGGTTCAGGTGTGTTGCCAGCAGGTTCAAACCTGGTCCTCGAGGTTCGTAAGGATCCTCACAATTCCTTTCCACAGAGCAGCTCACACTCTGGGGAGTCAGCAGCAAGGACCCAGCCCTTCAGAGATGTTTCTGCCACCGAGGCTCGGCTCTCTACTCACCTCTGTTTCCTGTTCCACCCTCCTTGTGGTGACCAGCTCCAGAGGGTGTGTTTGCCCACCAAGTCCTCCAGCCCTGCTGGCTTTAGTCCAGCCCCTTTGCCTAAATTAGGGTTACTCACACAGAGACTTATTGCATCAGGTCTTCAGGCTGGCAGAGCTGACAGGAAAACACCTCCCTGCCTGCCATCCTCCCAGCACCCTCACGCTGCTGAGCGAAACGCTCCGCTCGCCTCTTGCTCAGAGAACAAAGCTGGGCACGGAGCAGAGACAGGCAGCACATCCACGAGCGTAAACCCTCACAGTGCCCCCAAAACACATGGCATGAGGGAGATCATCACCAGCTGCAGCAGCATCAGGCTGCAAACACCTCCTGAGGAAGTGACTCTGATTCCTCAGCCTCCAACTCGCCAGATCTCCCCTGGACTCAGTGCCAGAGGATAAGCAAAGGGGCTTGCAGCAGCTGCCCAGAAAAAATCCCTACAAACATCCCCAGGCTTGGGGAGTGAAGCCACCAAGCCCTGGCATTTGCTTGGGGGTCACACACCCAATTCACATCTTTAGAAGTGGACACAGACACACACAGAGAGTGGGAGCAGAACAGCTTCCACACCGTGCATGAACGAAGGGACCTGGGCTGGGGAAGGGGAGCGGAAAGCGACAGGGGGAGTGTCCTGAGGGATGGGCAAGGAACCAAAAGTCTGTCCCAGGGCACAGAGGGTCTGTCCCAGGGCACAGAGAGTCAGTCTGGGAGGAGGGAGGATCTGTCCGGCAGAACAGAGGATCTGTCCAGACACATAAAGAGAGCAAGGGCTACCACACACCTCGGGACGACCCAGCATGTCCCCATCCGGTGGGTGACAGCGGTGTTACGCTGTCCCGGCCAGCGCCACGCTCTCCCCGGACTCTCCGCTCTCCCAGCCCCGCTCCGTTATCCCCAGCGCACCCCCGGGGGCTGCCGGTACTCACCGCCGGGCCGGGCCGGGCCGAGCCGCTCCCACGGGGCTGCGGGCTCAGAAGCTCCGCACGGCCGCGCCCGCCCCTCGCCATCACCGCCCACCCTCCCGCCCCGAACGGCGGGGCCGGGGGCGGGCGGCGGGCGCGGCCGGGCTCGGGCTCCCCCCTCCGCAACGAGCAGCAGCAGATTAACAAAATAAAAAAAAAGATAAAAAAAGAAAAGCAAGGGAAAAAAAAGAGAAAAAGAAAAACAAAAAAGAGAAAAAGAAAAAAAAAGAAAAAAAAAGAGAAAAAAAAGAAAAAAAAAAAAGAGAAAAAAAGAGAAAAAAAAAGAGAAAAAAAAAGAGAAAAAAAGAGAAAAAAAGAGAAAAAAAGAGAAAAAAAAAAAGAGAAAAAAAATAAGGAGAAAAAAAAGGGAAAAAAGGGGGGAAAAGGGGGGAAAAAAGGGGGGAAAAAAGGGGGGAAAAAAGGGGGGAAAAAAGGGGGGAAAAAAGGGGGGAAAAAAGGGGGGAAAAAAGGGGGGAAAAAAAGGGGGAAAAAAAGGGGGAAAAAAAGGGGGAAAAAAAGGGGGGGAAAAAGGGGGGGAAAAAAGGGGGGGAAAAAGGGGGGGAAAAAGGGGGGGAAAAAGGGGGGGGAAAAAGGGGGGGGAAAAAGGGGGGAGAAAAAGGGGGGGGAAAAAGGGGGGGGAAAAAGGGGGGGGAAAAAGGGGGGGGAAAAAGGGGGGGGAAAAAGGGGGGGGAAAAAGGGGGGGGAAAAAGGGGGGGGAAAAGGGGAGGGAAAAGGGGAGGGAAAAGGGGAGGGAAAAGGGGAGGGAAAAGGGGAGGGAAAAAGTGGGGAAAAGGGGGGAAAAGGGGGGAAAAGGGGGGAAAAAAGGGGGAAAAAAGGGGGAAAAAAGGGGGAAAAAAGGGGGAAAAAAGGGGGAAAAAAGGGGGAAAAAATAAAAAAGAGGGGAAAAGGGGAAAAAAGAAAAAAGAAAAGAAAAAAGAAAAGAAAAAAAGGGAAAAAAAAGAAAAGAAAAAAAAGGGAAAAAAGGAAAAACAAGAAAAAAAAGAAAAAAAAAAAAAGAAAAAAGGAAAAAAAAAAAAGAAAAAAAAGGAAAAAAAAAAAAAAAAGAAAAAAAAAAGAAAAAAGGATCCACCCCAAAACTTCTTCCCTCGCTGCTTTTGTTTTGCTGTTTGGAGAAAAGAAAAAAAGCTTAAAAACAGCCTAAAAAATACATCTAGAAAATTGTTTTCCATGTTATGCACTCACATCCAAGGGAAAATATAACTTTGTTGGATCATCAGTCATAGCATTTAAGCAAAACCACAGGGTTTTGTGCTGGCTGGGTGTAAGCAGGGCTTTCCCTGCCCAGCCCCTGTGGGTGCTCCTGGTGCTGAAATCATTCAGGCCTGGACTGTGTCCTGCTGGTTCTGCTTCCCGTGGGAAAAGGATGGGTAAAGAAGGAAAAGAAGCAGGCCCCAAATGCACGGCCCAGACGTGAAGGGCTGGCACAGGGCTGGGCAGTGTCACACCCAGCCATCAGCCACCCACCCCACAGAGCTGGTGTGTGCTCCCTTCCAGGCTGGTACCACCACTGGTGCCACCAAAGTGCCATTAGCAACCTCACCTGGCTCTTGGTGGACACATCTTCAGCTGTCCAGGATATCTATAGAGACATTTTTGATGTGGAGATATGGTAATAAGGCTGAAAGCCTCTCTCTGAGGCTGCTGATTAAATAAACCATCCGTATTTGATCAGAGCTCTCTGCTGTGGGCCCTGCTCATGCTTTGGAAGATCACAGGCAAATAAGCCAGTCCCAAATTCCCCTGGCCAGCTGGAAAACTTTCTTCTCCTTCAGTATGAGCTGTGGAAGGCACAGGAGTTTTAAGGCACTGAGTTTTTAACCTCTGCCAGACCCAGGAGTGGAGCAGTGGGCACAGGACAGGCTCAGGGTCACCAGGGCTCCTCTCAGGACAGGCAACACCCAGCCAAGAGCTGAGCCTCATGCTGAGGAGCAACCCTGCTCTTTCTGTGTGGCCAGAAACCATCACAGAGAGGGATGAGGTTGTGCCTGAAAGAGGAATTCAGTGGGAGAAGTGGGGTCTGTGCCAGCCCTGCCCTCCCACCTCCTTGCCTGAGGCTTAAAATGTCACTTTGAGGGGAAAAGGGAGAGGCAGGCTGTGTTTCACAAATGCCAATATGCCTGTTTTCTCCCAGATCAGATTTTCCTGTGTTTTCTCTCCAAGTCACAGCAGGTTCAGGGCTACCTGGAACTGGATTTTAGCAGAGAGGAAACAGAGGCTGCATTTCCAGCTCCTTGGAGCTGCCTGCATCGTGTGCAGGATCCTGGCCCAGCCTGGCTCCAGCTGCTCCCCAGCACCAAATCCAGGCTCCCTCCCGCCCTCCAGCAGCCTGTTTATTTACAGCACAGTGCTTCTTTCTAAAGATCCGGTCTCAGGGGGCAAGATGCCTCCTGTGTATGAAACCAGTACTGACTAGCTCAGACATTGTCTTCCAGAGACTGCAGGCAGCCTGGAACAATAGGGGAGTGCAGAGAGTCCTGATGCATTTCCATTTTTGGACCATGATAAATCCAAAACCTAATAGTAACAGCTCTAAAAATGGCCTGCAGTAATTAGGTGGTTGGGAATTGGTTTGTTTTTCGGCCATCACACACAATCCCTCATGGCCTCACGTCTCCCTGCATTCCAGAAGATGCATTTAACCCCTCAAAATTGGCCAAAACCCCCAAGTTCCCCTCAGAAACTTTCAGAAACGAGCACCAGCTGGATCAGGGACATGGCAAGCACAATGGCAATGAGAAGCACGCCCCAGAAGTCCTTGGCATCACATGGGAGAATTGAACCACAGACCCAGCGTGTTCCTGTGTTCCATGTACAACTCTGTCCAAACCTTGGTTTTTAAAAAATGCAACCCATGCACATAAAAACGAGCACAGAGCCCGTTTTTATCCTGAACTGCTGGATTACAGAACCTCTCCCCGTTTTTGGGGTTTTGCTGACACCTGGTGTTCTCGAAAAGATGCTGTGTATTCCTGCCATTCCCTTCCCTCGCTCCTGTGGGGATGGCCACTCTCTGGGTCAGACTGGAGCCCTGAATTTGGGGGAAATGCAGGTGTGCAGTTAATTTGAGTCCCTCTTTTAACACCTCGAGACAAGAGCAGTGCTGCATTCTCATGGTGTGTAACATCACTGCAAACCTCATGGTACAGATGGACAGCTCCTGACTTCAGGAATCAGGGGGACTGCAGGGGGGAACCTCGGACCTCATTTATCACAGAACAGTTTGGGTGGGAGGAGAGATTAAAAATCATCTTGTTCCAACCCCCTGCCATGGGGGAGTGAAGCCACCAGGCCCTGGCATTTGTGGGAGTCACCAGACTTGCCCCAACCTTCTACTAGACCAGGCTGCTCCAAGGTCCATCCAACCTGAACACTTCCAGGGATGGGGTAGCCACAGCTGCTCTGGGCAACCTCACAAGGAAGAATTTCTTCCTCATACCAGTTCACCACACCTGGTGAAGCTTTTTCTAAGTGGCAGTGCTTAAATCTGAGGTACTTGTTTACTCACTACCTCTTTCTTCCTATGTTTTTGTTTTTAAACCCTTTTCAGAGTAGCCTCTGCAAAACGTGTCCCACTTTTACACCACCACGTCATTATGTCACAAAGCATGATGCTGATCTTAAAATAGGGACAGTGGCTCCCCCAGGAATAACCAGCACCACCTGCTCACCACCAATTGCCCAAAGATTTGCTGGACCAGCATTTCTGTCTCATTCCAGATGCCTGCCCTGCCCAAATCTGATTAGTTACATCTCCCCAGGCAAACGCTGCTGCAAACAAAATTCCATAAATAAATCCACCACAAGAATCAAATATTTATTTTTACATTCTCTCCTGAAGGATGTGTATTGTTTTACTACAACACCCTGCAGGTGTTGTAATTTTGATTAAGGATAATGAAATACTCTGCTGCCTTTCTGAATGCCTGAGAAAATGCATTTCATTCTAGAATAATGCAATCATGGAAGGGTTAAGGTTGGAAAAGACCTCTAAGATCACTGATCCAAATCCTTAATCCAGCATCAACATGTTCATCTCTAAACCATGTCTCCAAGTGCCACATTCACACATTTTCTGAACACTTCCAGGGATGGTGACTCCAAAATCTCACAGCTCTGAGAAAACCTTATATCTGCTTTTTTGTGACTGTGCGTGAGAACTTAATTATGGTGTCTATTCTTTCTGCTCCTCCTTCAAAATAAAGACAAAGTATTGAACTTCAAGTTAGAAGTTGGAGGAGGTGATGGTGAACCTTTCATTGCAGGACAATACATAAATAAATAATATCTAGTACATAAGCATTCTTATCACAGTTTGCTAATTATTTTCTGGAAAGTTATTCTCTTGAAGAGAGTTTCAGTGCTTTTCTACCAAGAATACCATCCTGCCTGCTCAGCAGCAGTTATTTACAGTAGTTTTCTCTTCTGTACAATAAAAAAATCACAAGAAATAAAACAAACAAAAACCCCCCCAACATAAACAAACAAAACAAAAACCCAAATAAAAAAAAACCCAGTGTCCACCCTTGGTTCAGTGCAGCAAAGAAAGATCCAGTATTTACAGCTTTCAGTTGTAGGAACTTTGAGCTCCTGGCTCTTCAGTGCAGTTTTGAGGGCAGCAGCAGACAGAGAACTCCTAGCTAGGGCAAGGCTCCTCTTCTCTAGTTGAAGGAGAAGCACAGCCTTGGGTCTTGGCTTGTCAAGGTCTCAGGAAGGCCCCTGGGCACTGGATTGCCCCACAGCCTGCAAGGACAGCTTGTGTTACTGCAGGACCAGGTGTGATACCCAAACATCTGGAGATGTGGATGCCAGGGGAGAGTGGGACAGGGCAGGAATGTTCATCAGAAGTAAAACCAGAAGGAAAGAGTGAAAGAAAACTTTAAAGAACAAATGCAACAAACTTCCTGATGGGGATATTACACAGCTGGGTGTTCATTTTTTGCCTCATTTAAAGCCAGCAAGCTTTTCAGTTCCTTTTTTCCCTGGACTTTGAGGAGGTGAAGCTGTCCCAGAAAACCCTCACTCGCCTTGTGCCTGCATTCCCTGCCACCCAACCCAGGGCAGCAGAGACATGGGTCACCTCTGTCCCCAACCCTGTCACCCTGAGCTCTCCTTGCTGAGCCAAACCCAGCCACAGAGCTCTGGGACCCCTGCTCACCTGATGGACTCAATTTCTGGGCACGTGGCAAGTTCCTCTGCGAGCTTTGTGGCACCACAGGCTCCAATGTGGTTCTTTTCCAGGCTGTTTTAAAAACCAAAAGAGAAATTTGAAACAAACAAACCCACAGCGGAAAACAGCTGGATTGTCCCATGTTGTAATCACCTTAAGTAAAATAAGTGTTAATTCAATCAGCCAGGCAAGGCTGGCCCTTGGTGCATGGAGCTTAAACTGCAGGACCCTGCCTGTTATTCCTAAAGTGCCTCCCCTTTTTGGAAGCCCAGTGATTGAAGGCTCAATGACAGAAAAATGAGCCTCCCCAGGGTGTTTCTCAGGGCTGTACTCACTCCAACACCTTCAGCTTTTCCATCTTTGGGAGAGCAATGGCCAACTCTTGGGCTCCTCCATCTCCAAGGGCATTCCAAGACAGTCTAAGGCAGACAAGAAATCCCAGCTGTGAGTTGTCACTACTGTGACATTACCCCTCGTGGATTAGCCTTTTTGCAAGAGCTAATCACCCTCTTATCATGACAGGTAAACATTCCCTTGGATCACAAGCTTAATTTTGAGGATTTTCCTCCATTTCACCACACATTTCCACGCATGATAAGACACCAAGGAGTGTCTGTAGACTGTGGTTATCTCAGAGTCCTGCAGGCCCAGGGAATGAGATGTGAAAGATGGAAATGGCTGCTGAGCACAAAGCTTTACACTGCTAAAAAAATTCATGGGGTATTTTATCAATTAGTAAATTATTGATACATTTACCAGCAAAATGTACTTGGTGGAAATAATTATAAAATACTTTTAACAATATTCAGCAGGGTGAGAAGTGCCCTGCATCTCCAAACAGGAGCAGGCACCAAAATGAGAGTGACCTGAGTGCTGGGGTGCCTCCCCACCCATGCCCACACTCACATTATCTCCTCCATGGACGGGCACTGCTGGAAGCCCAGAGAGAGGGACTTGGAAGCACCATCAGTGACTCCACAGAATTTCAAGCTGCAGCAGCAGGGAGAGAGCAAACAGAGGGCATGGAGGGCTGGTGTCAGAGCTGAGGGAGCACAGCACCACGTCCCCTGAGGCCCCAGCACTCACTCGATCTTCCGCAGGCGTCTGAAGCTCGGCAGCCCCTTGGACAGGGCATGGATGCTCTGCTCCCCAAGGTCATTTTCTGATAAACTGTAGGAGGAATGGGAAAGCTTTGAGTGGCCAGAAAAAGCAGGTATAGTCAGAGAAAAGCCACCATGAAAACATAACCATGTGAACAAGCAAGTTAATAGCCACTATCCAGACTAAGTGAGGATTGTAGACTGCAGGGATGGGCCAGGCTGGTAAACAGCAACTTTAATTCAATTCACTGCTTGGTACAATGGGAATGACTCTGTAGACAGCAGGGATGGGCCAGATTGGTAAACAGCAGCCTCAATTCAATTCACTGCTTGGTACAATGGGAGTGACAGCCCTGCTGTAACTCACAACCTCAGTCCTTGCTTGCAGACAGAAATGTGGAGTTATATCTGTACCAAAGAAGGGCAGATCTGCAGCACATTGTGTTGCACATGAAACAGGAAATAAAATACCCTCAAAAAGTGGAATTAATGACTGGTGTGACTTGAGAGGAAATAGCAGTAAGGGAGAATGGGAAGACCTTCCAACACCTAAAGGGACTACAAGGGAGCTGAAGAGAGCCTTTGGACAAGGGCATGGAGAGACAGGACAAGGGGGAAGAGCTTCAAGCTGAGGGAAGGATTAAATTGGATATTAGGAAGTAGAAATTCTTCCCTGTGAGGGTGGTGAGGCCCTGGCACAGGTTTCCCAGAGAAGCTGTAGATATCCCATGCCAGGAATTGTCCAAGGCCAGGCTGCACAGGGCTTAGAGAAACCCAGTCCAGTAGAAAATGTCCCTGCTGCTGGCAGGGGGATTGGAGCCCGGTGATCACCAAAGGTCCCTTCCAACTCAAACCTGCCTGTGGTATCTTTGGCACCATCCCAAATGCACCAGCCATGACCTACCTTATCTCTTCCAGCAGCTCACACACCACCAGGGCTCTGGCCAGCTCCAGCCCTCCTGCCTGCCCAATGTTATTGTTCTGGAAGCTAAACAAGGAAACATAAGCATTGGATGATTATTTTGGAATAAAGCTGTAACAGAAGCTCATATTTAACTTGTCAAGAACCCAACCAGAGATGGTGTCCTACCACTGGGCTTCTTGTTCTAAGTTATCTTTTGATGACATCTTAGACTCAGGCTGGAAGAGATGCCTCTAGGCTAATTGAGCACTTTTAGCTCACCCATTTCTTGCTTTGTTAGTATAAAAGAGTACAAGAAAATCCTACATGTTAGAATCCTGGAAAGACTCCCACAAAAGTTTTAGAAATACAGTAACACTGAGTTCAGGGAAAATAAATGACTCAGAGGTGCCTGCACAAAAAGGTGAGGGTCCATAAAAGATGCTCATCCTTATGCTTACATTCCACCAGAGGCATCAGAAACTCACATACTCCAAATCAATTTTAAGGTTTATTTTACTGTATACTCTCTTGCTAGCTTGTCTCTATAGCTAATGCTGCAAGAGATGAAGCAAGAAGAGTTGATGTGACTCTTACAGCAGAGTAATTGTGGAGGGTTTCTCAACCCTGGGACACTGAAATTACTCTCTAAACAGCCACAACCCATGCCTGCTCCCATTCCTTCTTTCAACAATCCCCATTGTCCCCAGGTACCCAGCCTTCCTGGGGCAGAGGTGACACTTACTGCAGGACCTTCAGGTTGGCCATGTGAGGCAGACAGAGGGCAAGTGTCACTGCTGTCCTGTCTCCAAAACCATTCCTTGACAGCCTGGGAGAAGCAGAAGTGAAATGTTGCTGGCAGTGAAATCCAGAGCCTCATTCCTCACCTGTGTGTCACCCTCACAGGGATGAGTGACCCCCATGCCTCACCCTCGTGTGCCTGGGACTGTGCTGAGAGGACCTAAAGGGCCCAATTCAAAGGACTCTGAGGGTGGGGGAAGAAACAATGGGGTTTTGAAATCCTGCAGCAGAAGTTAAACAGGAAAGTAAAACTGAGCTCTACTTCCTGACTGAGTTACCTGAGCTGCAATTGAACTGAAATTGAACTTTTTCATGTGTGCCCTCAGTACACACACCCTAATCTGAAGGTTACAAGGACAGTTCCTGTAACTTTTCCTTATTTGTTATTTTAAAACTTTATTTAATATGGCAGGACACATAGATTCTTTAAACTGGTTTGGGATAGAACACCAATAGATCTGACTGTGTAAAGCCTTTATCTGTCCACTTCCCTCCATTTTTGCAGCCACAGAGATTAATGGTGACATCCTGGGCAACACAGGCACTGAGCAGCTCCTGACACCGCCTATGAACCTGCAGATTCAGCTCAGGAATCCATTAGTCCACTAATGCAGGCTGCACAGTTCTTGGAAATCTTCAAGGCAATCCAAGAACCAATCCTCAACCCTTCCACACCCAGCACCACACATTGCTGTGGTGGCAGCAGAGTTTTTACTCTGCTCTCACGAAAATCATGTGGTAAAACTGATCTTGGCCTTATCAGAGTCATATCTAATTTCTATGCCTTGACTTTTGCCCAGCTTCCCAAAAGGATATTTGAAATGACACACTTACAGTAACTCCTTGATGTGCTTGCAATGGGCAAGAGCTTCCATCAGCTTCTCCCCTCCAGCAGGACTGGGACGGTTTCCTGAAAGGCTGAAATAAACATGGGACTCTTGATGACTAAATGAGAACCAGAATGTACCAGGTGAAGATATTTCACTGTTTGCCTGCTGTGATGGGAGACTCGGCCCCTGGGAGATGGTCTGGGGATTTTTAGGTTCTTTTGCCAAGTGCTGAGTGACTCCTGGCCCTGCAGGGCCTGTGGGGAAGGAGCAGTTTTCCCTCTCAGACAGAACTGGGAAAATCCTTTTCTAGCTCCAAGTCACTTCCAGGTTATCCATTTCAAAGTTACCAGGCTTTCCCCAAGAGCTGAGCCTAACAAAGAGTCTGGATGCTCTAATTTCTGTTCCCTGGGAGAAGGAACAGTTTGAATCCATATCTCAGCCTTGCACAGGGATTCCCACACAGGCTTCCCCACCATGACCAAAACAGCTGAAGCAGAACAAAGGGACTCACTTGATTTTCTTCAGGTTTTGCATTTCCAGCAGGACAGCAGCAAGATTTATCAGGCCTGGATCTCCAATCTCGTTGTGGCTCAAGCTTTAAAGAAGAGATGGAAGGCTGTCTTGTAAAGGAGGATGGCAGGCAAAGTGCAAGATCTTATTTAATGTGTCCCATTTGCTGGATGACACCTCAGGCCTTGCCAGCAGAATCAAAGAGCTGTATGTCTCAACTATCTCACAGAAAATTAATAGGTGTTAATGAGGAATTTTAAAAAATTGCAAAGAACAATTAAAATCACTGGATCCTGTTGACAGGTGGGAAATTACTTCAGGCAGAATAGCAAGACAGGATGAAGACAGGTGGTTATTTTACAAATTGCTACAGCAGAGAATGGACACCATCTGGCAAGAGAGAGAGGAAGAAAGGAGATCAAACCTGGGGTTGGCTCCTGCACAGATCTTTTCAGATAAATGTTGGATCTGAGTCTCTCCCAAAACAGAAGGGAGTCCTAGTCCTATTCTGGATCTCAGGGAAGATTTAAATACTATTTAATCCATTTTCTACATGGCTGAGTGAGGTAAGACCAAAGTTTCCTCTTCTGAACATCAAGTTCTGATTTCCTCTAGTCCCAGGTACCTCATACATGAGCACTTTGCAACCTCCCTGTTTTTGTAACAATCCTGTGTACAAGCACATCTGGCTCTCTCCAAGTGCTGGCACTGGTGGTCACCTCTCTGCAAGAAAGGAGAAACTCACTTGATTTCCTCCAGGCTGTGCATTTTCCTCAAGGCTTCCGCGAGTCTGGAGCAGCCTTCATCACCAATGCTGTTGTGGTCCAAGCTGGAAACAACATCCCCAGGAAAATGGAGATTTACCTGCTGCTGCTCAGCATCCTGGGCCAGAGGGGAGCTGCACAAGCCATACTCACATAAACCTTCTCAGGGATGGCATCTCACAGAGCCCCAGCACAAGCTCAAGGATGGCAGCACTGCTGAGTTTCATGTATCCCAGGCTGGAGGATGAAATAACAATTAATTCTCCAGGGACAGTGGTGTGAGCACTCAGAGGGGGAGCAGAACAAGATGGGAGAGATGGGGGAGTGTGTTCTAATCCCTGGGAATAATTTCAGTTTTGCTTTTTAATGCAATTCTAATGGACCTGTCTGGATTCTGATAAAATACCAACAGAACACCAAAGCTCTGGAGCAAGAGCCCAGCTCCTTTAATTTAGCTGAAATAAACATGAGACTCAGTGACTAAATGGAGCAAAGTCCAACAAGAGTCCAGCCCAGTCCTGCATGGATCAAAGTGCCTCTGTGACCACAGGACAACAAGATCCATGCAAAAAAACACTGCCAAAACATTTGATTCTCCACTGGAATTCCCTGCCACAGATTACTGATCTGTCTCACTCAGTCACTGTTCATTGCAAATATAAAATAATTATTGCTTCTTCCCTATCAGAAAAAGCACCTCTGTCCACAGTACATGCAGAAGGGAGGCTGCAGTTTAACTGAAGCTTCTAGAAAGCCCTGGCAGCCTCTGGTCAGCCTGGTAACAACACACTCACTCACTTGAGTTCTTCAATGGCCTGGCAATTCTGCAAGCCTGATATCAAATAATCAATTCCAGCTGGTGCAACACTGCTGGAGGTCAGCCTGCAAAACAGCAAGGATCAGATGAGGGGATCAGGTCTCCTGATCAGCACACTGAGACAGGCAAACTGCCCCATCCCACACCCCAGGCAGCACAGACATCAGGGACCAGCAAGGTTGGGGAGATTTCCACACTCCTGGTGTGCAGGGCTAAGAGATGGCCTGAGACAGAGGTTTGAACAAACAATGAATGTGTGGAAAAGGTCCCAGCTGGACACACAAACCCAAGGTCACACATACCCAAATGTCTTCAGCTCTGGAAGGGGCAGCAAAATCCTGACCAGCATTTCTGCTTCATCCTCCTGGAGATCCACGTGGGACCATCTGCAAGGAGGGAACAGCTCTGGGCTTTGTCCAGGGGTGGCACAAGGCCTGTGCCGAGCCCACAGCTTTGTCCAGGGGTGGCACAAGGCCTGTACTGAGCCACAGCTTTGTCAAGGGGTGGCACAAGGCCTGTGCCGAGCCCACAGCTTTGCCCACGGGTGGCACAAGGCCTGTGCCGAGCCCACAGCTTTGTCAAGGGGTGGCACAAGGCCTGTGCCGAGCCCACAGCTTTGCCCAGGGGTGGCACAAGGCCTGTGCCGAGCCCACAGCTTTGCCCACGGGTGGCACAAGGCCTGTGCCGAGCCCACAGCTTTGCCCAGGGGTGGCACAAGGCCTGTGCTGAGCCACAGCTTTGCCCAGGGGTGGCACAAGGCCTGTGCTGAGCCCACAGCTGAGGCACAGCAGGGCTGGGACCTTGAGGGAGGGACGCAACACTGACACCTGGCAGGGTCCCACAGGAGCTCCAGCCATGGCAGGGGAGTGTAGCTTCTCTGAGCACTGGGAGATTGAGGGGATTTCAAGGATACCCCACCAGGTCTGTGGGTATTTCCTATTTTCCATTCAAGCACTCCAAGAGGGAACCCAAAGGCAGGGGCTGGGACCCTGCCCTGGCCTCTCTCGTGCCCTGCTGTGTGCTCAGAGTGCTGCACTCACCAGGACAAGCTGCTCCCCTCCCTAAAACCCTTCACCACACCTGGTAACTCACCTCAGCTGCTGAAGCTGAGCACATTTCTCACAAAGCCTTTGGCAGAGGGAGTGCTGCATTTGTGGCTTGTACCAGCTCAGTCTGCAGGACACAAACACAGAACACAACTCAATGAGGAGCAGCAGAGCCCAGTGCAGCATCTGGTGACACAATTAGGGACAGAGCAGGGCTTTCTGAGCCCACCTGGGGCTTCCCTGCCATGTCCCATTTATGTCACAGTCCATGTAGAGAAACACAGCCCAGGACAAGAGCTGCCTGTTCCTCCAGCTGCACAAAAGGAGCAGGACACTTATGCTGCTCTCTCTGCACAATCAAGCAGAAGCCAGCATCTCTTAAGAGTCCTCAAAGTGCTCCTGATTGCTGCCAGGAAGGCAGATGGATTTTTTAGCCTTGTTTAGGTCCAGCATGGGTGAAGGAGAGCAGTCCAAAGGACCATGCACATGCATAAGATTCCTTCCACATGTGAGGACTCTGAGACTGAACCCAAGGAGCCTCAGACACTCTGAAGGTATTTTTCATCCCACAGTGAAATTCAAAGCAAGCAGAAAGTAATGAGAAATAGTTGCCTTCTCACCTGCTGATGACTGATTCTGTCTTCTCCAGGCAGTGTGGGAATCTTATGACTAATTGGAAGAGGGTTTTGTCTTTACATATCCTGAAAAAGTAGATATTAGAGAACAGCATGAATCTGTGAACTGCTGAGGGAAGAAAATACTGTATTCCATAGGAAAAATCAGGAGGAATGAATGGGACAGGGCACATGAAAGCTAATCATCCATTTCTGAGGAGGTTTGTAATGTTTAAGCTAGCTCCAAAACCAGCCTAAAGTGGGCACCCTTTCTCCCAAGGGCAACCAGGAACATGATCTCCTTCCCATTAAACCTTCTGAGCTGTGAGACCACAAACCTTCTAAGCACTTCTACCCACCAGCAATTTGGGTTAAAATTGGTTCAAGTGGGCAAATAGATCACAAATGCACTGGAGACAGTGAATAAACAACAGGAGAACCAGTGCTGGCTTCAATCTCATTCCCTTAAGAGTATCAGGCAGAAAGAAAATATTTGAAAGACACCAGAGGTGCCACTCACATGATCTCAGTGATGCTCCCAGAGGCCTGGAGAGCCAGCTCAAGCAGGTCCACAACTCTCTCTCTGCACACCCATGGCTCCTCTATGCTGCAAAGCAGAACACAGGCAGCCCTGCTTTATTCACACACTTGGATCCATCCCTGCCTCTGCCAGCTGAGTGCTCCACGCTCCAAATCCATGGAAAGGTGCTTGGCTTGGCAGAGGAATGTCTGCATGGGACAGGGGGCAGCCTGGGAGCAGGGAGAATAGCCCAGCTTCCCTGCAGAGAGGGGAGGATTTGCCAGCCAGGATGCTGTGGCAGCAGGAATGTGTCCCCAGGATGATCACCCTTCTCTGGGAGGCTGGCAGGGCTCTGCAGGGCCAGCACAGCTTATGGACAGAGCTCTACACGAGGGGATAAAGCCAAACACCAGTAACAGAGTCAGCCATGGGAGTTTCTCAGGCCAGTGCTCCCTGCCTTTGGAAGAAGCACAGCTCGCTTTATTTTTAATGAAAGGAGATCTCAGAAGATCAGAGCAGTATCTGCAAAATCACAATGACACAGTACCTGATTTTCAGCAGCCCCAGATCCTTCCTCAGGGAATGCAGGAGTCTTTCTGCAGCTTGGACTGTCATGTTGTTGTTTGAGGACCTAGAACCAAAGCTCAGTGTAATGAACAGCTCACAAATGAGCACCCCAATGGGCCCAAGAGCCATTAACTCACGTGTACTCTGTCAGACCAGTGCACCTCTCCAGGAGCAAGAACAATTTTTCCAAGTGCTCTGGCTGAAAGTTGCACTCTGCCAGTCTGAAAGGATGAGAAAGAACAGCCTTAATTCATCACAAACAGTTCAGGCTTTCTGAGCTGGAAACATCAGGCAGCACAGCCTAACCCCACAGAGAAAGGAGGATGGCACAAAAACCTTAAACACCTTTATGGGTTTCCAAAAAGAAAACAAAACTTTGGCAACACTTCAAAAGCATCTGTGGAGATATTCTGATATAAACCTGTGTGCTATAATGGCACTGCTCCTTGTAGGACCCTGTCCTGTGACTGAGGAACACCTACAGGTGCCCAGGTGAGGAGCAGACAGTGGGGAAGCACAGAGAGAAAGGGAGGTGGGATCCTCTGTGATGTGACAAAGCTCTTCTCACAAGGTGAGCCCAAGGAAACGTATCAGCCATTAGTGCAAAATATCAGCATGCCAGGAGCAAAAAGAGGTTTTGTCTGTCTTGTGCCTCAAAAAAGGACCCCACCCTTACCAAAGAAATCACCACAAAAGGTCAGTAACATCACCTCAAAATCTTTCTTGGGTCATCTCCACTTGCCAGCTTGATGATTAAAGTTGCTTTGGAGCACAAACTGCACAGAGAAGACACGAGTGTAAGATTAAGATGGAGAATTACTACTTTTCTCAGTGTTCAGAATTTAATGATACCAAACTGCAGAAAATAATCCAGCAGTGCAGTGACAGGTACCTGGCACAGCTCAGCCCTCCCCAAAATAAACCAGGCCAGGGAAATGCTTCAGTAAGGTCTCACTCATGCTAAATTGGCAGCACTGGTGTTTGGAAAGGCAATCCTGACCTATCCTGCTTTTATTTTATTTATAAATAAAATAAATAAATATTTTATTTATCCTGCTTATATTTTATAGCTTTTATTTGCCTCCTCTGCACTCTCTGGGGAGAGGCACAACAGGGGATTTTAGAGTGGCCCAGAGATTCAGCAGACACATATAACTGCAGGAATGGATGGAAGTACCCCTGGTTAAAAGTGGTTGAGGACAGAGCAGCTGGTCCCATGGACACAAACACTGATAAGGCCCCACAGATGAGCAGCACAGCCCAGTCTCATGCCTGGAATCTGTGAGAAAAGCACTTTGTGCCAGAGCAACAGGCCCAGAGCCCGTGGGAGACTTTTGCCTGAGAGGAAAGGAGATAAAATGCAAATCCAAGTAAAAGCAATTTCCCATGTTCTTTCTATTGCCTCTGAAATCTCAACATACTGAGGAGAACCTTAGAGAGCAATGCTGGCTCCTGCCCTGAAGAGGTTCATTAACAAATAAATACATGACAATAATTGTTCGTACAGCTGAATATCTGTGTCTATTCACAAAAATAACCTGGTCCTGCGGAATGGTAATTCTGGTTGGCAGTTATGTTTGGCCATTTGAAATGGACATAAACCAAGGACTTAGGTAGTAGAAAATATGGTCCTCATCATTCTTACCAGCAGGTCACAAAATTCCAGTAACTAAGAGGAAAACAAGAAAGGAAGACTCAGAAATTACTGAAGAAAAGCAGTCACCTGACTTGAACTTCAGTGGTGTTTCCAGATGTGACAAAAGCATTTATGAGATGTAGGACTCCATCCTGAGAAATCCCATTGTGGCTGAGACTGCACAGAAGGGAAGGAAGGATTTTCACATGTCAGGAGTCAGGGCTGGCCCAGGCTCCCCAGGCACAGAAGCAAAACTCAAATTGGCACTAAAGACAGAGCAGTTTGTGGGGTGCTGGGCCCCTTCAGCTTTGCTCAGTCACTGAACTCCCCCAAGACAGGGCTGATGACTTGGGAGACAGAAAATGCAATTTTCCTCTTGCACTAGAGAGGCAGCAGCAGCTGGAACATTCACTGCCCCAGCAGAAAGGGAAGGGGAGAGGCTGGGTAGGGCACAGCTCAGCTCACAGCACCTTGGGAATTGAGTTACTCAGAGAGGACACCACACCCAGAAGAGGGATGAGCTTAAAGCTCTGGGTCAGCTTCTGTGACACCACCCTGTGGCATTCACATTCTCTGAAAAATCCCTTTGCCCAGGATTTTTCTCCTGGGAAGCTTAGAAGCCTCAGAGAAAAAGGAAAACAATTCTTATCTCATTTGCTTCTCCCCTGTTTTGCTCATGTGGAATGTGTTTGGAGATTGTTTCATTGGATTCTGGTGTGAGCCGTTCTCACTCTTTGGCCAATCAGTGCCAAGCTGTGTCAGGACTCTGGTAAGAGTCACAAGTTTTTATTATTAGCTTTTTAGCATTCAGTAAGTATCTTTTCTGTATGCCTTAGTATGGTTTAGTTTATTATTCTTTAATATAATATAGTATCATAAAATAATAAATTAGCCTTCAGAGCGCATGGAGTCAGATTCATCATTCCTCCCTGCCACAGGGGTCCCTACAAATACAATCCCACCCCACTCTGGGCATTGCTATTTCCTGCTGACACTGATAAAAAGACTTTTGCTTATTTTCAGCAGGTCTTGGATCAGACCCTGAGTCACCACAGCCTGGTGCTCGTAGTTCAGTCAGAGCTTTGCTCCCAAGGCAGGAGAGGGAAAGAAGCACAAGCAGAAGCTTCCTGGAGGATCACACAACACCCTCCTGCTCCTTGGGTTCACTGTGAATTCTCTTACTTGAGGGAACAGGTACCAGGCACTCGATGCAAGCGGTCCAAGAGGCACCTCAGGCCTTCATCCCCCAGCTGATTCCTGGAGAGACTGAAAGGCAAAGAACAATGTGGCCAGCCAAAACTCAGCCTTGGAAACAGGTTGCCCAAATAGGTGGGGGTTTCCCCATGCCTGGAAATATTCAATGCCTGGTTGGACAGGGTTCTGAGAGACCTGATGTAGCTGAAGATATCACTGCTCATGACAGGGAGTTAGACTAGATGGACTTTAAAGAGCCTTTCCAAAAAAAAAAAAAAAAAAAAAAAAGTATAAAAAGTATTCTATGTTTACTTTAAACAGCAACGGTCCTTGGAGAAGCTTTGACGAAAAAACTCCAATTTCCTGCACTTAAATCCTAGCTTAGCCAAAAAGGCCTGTTTAAAACTTATGAAATTACCTAATGCATAAGCTCCAGAGCAAGCTCAAATGAAGAGCTCAGGTGAAGCAACAAATGCCTCCAAACAGTAAAGGAGTCAAATCCCAAAGCAGCTGTCCCATCAGCCCAAAAGGACCTGTATAATTGCTCATTGATTGTGTTTCTCAGCAGCCTGAATGAGCACACACACCCCTGCAGACAGGCTGGGACACTCCAGCCACTGCTGAACCCACAAACACAGCTCTCCCCCTGTGACTCTGCTCAAGACCATGGCAACACCCCAAACCCCACTCACTCTATTTCTGCCAGCCAGCCGTGCTGCTCCAGGATGCTGCAGAGCTCCTCCACCTGCCCTTCCCCAATGGCACAGCCTGTCAGCCTGTGGGAGACAGCAGGAGGGTTAGAGCATGGCCAGCAACCACTGAGAAGTGCCCACCTGCACCTTCACACCAGTCTCTGTGCAGAATTCACATTTTTTGCCATCTCTTGGTGCTGGGACAGAGACATTTACAGGCTCCTGTGCAGGGGCACTCCAGGGCCATCCCTCATCACACAGATGCTCATGTGGAGGTTATCCCCCAGAATTTGAGGCACACATTTGGAAAATGCACTGATGAATGCTCAATTCAGGTGCTCATGCAGCAGAATTTTGTGCAACTCAAGATGATCATAAAGAAAAAAGAAAAAGAAAAGCACTGGCCTCTGCCATCCCAGTGCATCCAAATGGTTCTGAATTGCACTTAAGCAGATGAATTGAGCCCTAAAGCTTAGGGGCCTGAGCTCCTTGGCCACCAGCCCATGAATTCTCAGTACAAGAGGCAATCTGGCTCCCTGCACTGGTGCTTCAAACCCACCCACAGAGGATCGCAGCCAGTGCTCTGTGCCAGTACCTGCAGGATGCCCTGTGGCTCTGCGTGCTTGCTCCTAAATGCAGGAAGGCATTTTCACTTGACCTGAGGCAGACACAAAGGACAGTCCTTCTGCACTGACCTCCAAGGATGACAGGCTTTGCAGGCCCTGCAGGGCTGAGCTGCTGGGCTCCAGAGCCCGAGTGCCTCACCGGACTTCCACCGCTCTGACCCGCTCACAGAGGTTGATGGAGTTGAGCAGTAGAACAGCACAACGTGGGGACAAGGAGTTTTTCCTAATACTGTAAGGGAAGGGAAAGAAGAAACACTGAAATCAGCTTCTAAGAGAGGCTTCCATACACACAGCCCAATTTCCCCATTATTCATTTTGAGACACAAAAGATTGGAGACATCCCATTTGACTCAGGATGAGGGAGCAAGGACCTAAAGCTTTGAGCATTGGCACTCAGCGCTCCTTTATCTAAAGGAGAGGCTCCTTTAGTCTCCTTTGCCTAAAAAGGGAGCACAGACCAAGGGCTTACACTGAACCACTCCTCCTTTGGGGCTGCTGGACTAGAGACACCCCAAATGGAAGCAACATCCCCACTGGGCAAACTCATTCTCATGACACCCTGCAGCTCCTCCATGCTACAAAACCTTGTAAAACATGGCCAGGCTCCTCCTGGGCTCTTAGTCCACACAGTGGAGCACCCTATTCCCTGACAGGGCTTCCCTGGTCTGGATTCCAGCCTGAAAAAAGTTTAAAAAAAGACTGGCCATGGCACTTGGGGCTATAGCCTAGTTGAGGTGTTAGGGAAAAGGTAGGACTCAATGAGCTCAGAGATCTCTTCCAACCTCATTATTCTGTGATTCTGAATTGCCCTCTGCTAAATGTCATTAAAGTGCTGCTTTACTTCTAGAAACAAGAAAAGAATGGGTGTGAAAGCATTTCTGCATTTTGTTTGCCTTGCTTGTTAGTTTATAATTACTGATTAATGCTCCTGAGATCTGCTGTGCTATTAACACTTTCCAAACCAATGTTTGAAAGCAGGGACCCCACACATTACCTCAGGAGTGTCAGATGACAGAAGAATGGCAGAAAGCTCAGTAATCTCTCAATGCTCTGATCACTCAATGAATTTCCAGACAGACTGTAAAATATGGAAGGAAACAAAACCCAGGAGAAATTGTTTCAATCTCTAATTACTTCTGTAACATTTACATGGACATGCACACACAAATGGGCAAATTCTGTGAAAGGACATGTCCAGAAATACCATGAGAATTGGGCAAAATTTAGTCCTTAGTTCTCTTTGAAGCAGGACAGTAGAAAGTCTGGGTTTAGTTGAGTATCTGGATGAGGATGTGGTGAGAGGAGAGCTGGTGTACATCAGCTGCCACCCTGAACATCAAATCTGGGTTTGAACAGCAAATCTGTGTCAGGGCTTGGGGAGAGAGACAGACAGACTTACTGGATTTCTGTCAGCTGGGGACATCGAGCCAGTGTCTGGCACAGCCTGGTCACATCCTCCAGACCCACTCTGCACTCCCTGAGACTGAAGCAAACAAAGCACTCAGGATCTGGACGTGCCCACAGGATGCCACCAGCCCCTGCATGCCCCAGAACCTCACAGCCCAGGACAAGGCCCATGGGGACCCTCTCACTTCCACCACACAGGCTTTGCTACCCTTGGTCTGGGACTTAGAAACCACAACCTGGGACAAGCAGATGACTTCACCAGCCCTGAGCTGATTGGAGAGAGCCAGTGCACCAAAATACCAATACTCTGGGTATTCCTCCCAAGAAATACTTTGGGTATTGTGGCTCCCTCCCTAGAGCCACATCACTGGTGACTCAGTTGTCTCAGGAGACTGGAGAGCATCTTCCCCTGCTCAGCACTGCCTGGGCTCTCCCAGGGGAAGCCTGGAATTGGTGCCTCCTCTGTCCTTCTCCAGGAAGGAAATCCTAGAAGCCTTTTTGGGTGACAAACTGGCAGCTCTGCATGGGATGAATGTAGCACTCACACAGATCTGTCTCTCATTATTTATGGGTAGGAGCTTCCTGTGCTGGAAAGCAAGGCAATCCCCTCAAACCAAGCAAGAGATGCTATTATTACTATTAACTTTCATCTCTGAGGAGACACAGCTGGAGGGATGGGTCAGTCCCACACACCACACTGCCCTAAAGACCCCCACAATCACCTCTCCCCCCAGTCCTGGTGCAAAGGGAAGCCAGGCTGCCATACCTGAAGCTTTGTCCTTTTCCTTCCTGCTTGGGGCATGCCAGGGAGCCACTTCTCCATCTGCTGGTGCTGCTGGGGAAGGAACAGTTTGTCCCGCGAGTTGTGCTGGTGTTCTCCCCCATAGCCAGCTCCCCATGAAGGGGCTGAGGTAGTGGCAGTGGCCTCCTGCTCCAACCTGCCTTCCCCCACCACCTGCCAGAATGAGGTTCAGCCCATCCCCAGAAGAAAAAGAGCATTATTGGCCCTTTTCCAGCCTCCAGAGAGTTGTGAGCCATTCAGCACTTGGGCATGTGCTGTGTCCTGGCCAGCAGGGAGGTGACTGAGCCTGTCCCAGCAGTGGGTGCTGATGGCCGCTCCATTGTCACAGACATCCCTTATGAGAAATCCTTTCTTTAGGATTTTTCCTCCTGAGAAGCTGAGAGGCCTCAGGAACAAAACATAAACATTGATTATCTGTGGAACGCAACAGGTGGATCTGTGATTGGTCCATGTTGGTTATTTCTAATTAATGGCCAATCACAGTCAGCTGGCTCAGACAGAGAGGCGAGCCACAAACCTTTGTTATCATTCTTTCCTATTGTGTTCTTAGCTTGCTTTCTGATGAAACCTTTTCTTCTATTCTTATAGTACAGTTTTAATGTAATATATATCATAAAATAATAAATCAAGCCTTCTGAAACATGGAGTCAGATCCTCATCTCTTCCCCAACCCGTAAACCCCTGTGAACACGGTCACACTCCATGCCCTCCATCAGCCATGAAACAACTTCCCCCAGCCTGGCCGGAGTTTGGCTCCTCATAACACACCTCAGGGACCCCCATGGCACCTGCTGTTTAGAACTTCACAAGGAATGTAAAACACTTATGTGAGCGGGTATGATTTTACCTGACTCTTTCCCAAAAGGTCACATGAGCCACCTGGGGGTGTCCTAAGCTGTAACCAGAAAAGAACATCATCAGCACGGAGTTTGGCAACACAAGCTCCTGTATCATCCCTAAAAACCCAGAGCTTGAGGTTGTAAACAGCAAAAGAATATAAAAAACTACTCCTGGCCATACCTGAGGCTCATTGCTTTAATGTGTCCCAGTGTAGTTAATGATTGAGCTAAGAAAAACACAGAGCTAAGGGAGATCCGGTTGTTGTCAAACCTGCGGGAAGAAAATATAAAAGCAGCTGCTGCAAGCAAAACTGATAAAAAATATCCCCACAGCACATCTGCTGCACAGATCCTTGTGCAGCACACCCTCTGTCAGTGTTTCCTGCTGCAGCTCTGCAACTCACTCCCATATATTTTAAATCATCCCTCACTTTTAGTGTTCAGAGAATCACAGAAAAACCAAGGCTGGAATGGATCTCTAGAGCTGATCTGGTGAAACTCCTGCACAGGAGGGTGAGCATGGAGAGACAGCTCAGGACATTGAACAGCTGGGTTTTTATCACCTCCAAAGACAGCGAATTCACATTCTCTCAGAGCAACTTGTTCTAATCAGATTGCCTGTAACTGGAACAATCTTGGTTCAATTAACCAAACAGAAACAATAAATATTTCTTTCAACAGTGCAGGATGGTGCCATTCTCCTTCAGCCAGTCCTGCACAGAGCACTTGCAGTGGGAGTGCAGGTAAAATACCCAGATAAACAAACACCAGCCAGCACTGCAGGAGAATTCAGACTCCACCACTGAAGCTGGGTCTCCCCAGCACCTCCCTTCCTTCCAAGCTGTTCCCTTCAGGAGAGGAAGGGCTGCTCCCCCTCCCTGTTAGGGGAAATTCAGTGAGTTGCTGAAGACCTCAGGCAGTTTCAGACCCAGGTACCTGACATGAAACCACCTGTCCCCTTCATGGGGGAATGAGCACAGAGCCTCTGGGGCACTGATCTCAGCCAAGCTTCAAATGGACTCAGTCTGCTCTGGGCTGGAGGTGGGGACGGAGCAGACAGCACAGTGCCCAACACAGAATATCCTGCACTGATTGGGAGGGGCCTTCCCAAATGTGCTTCCACAAACACTTCACAAAACCCAGCCCATGCATAAGGAAAAACCAGGAGCTACTCACTTGAGAGAACGTAGCATTTTCAGTTTTGGGAGGCACTGAAACAGCTGCAGAAGCCCCTCATCTCCCAGAAAATTCCCTGATAGGCTAGGATTTAAAGAAAGGCATTTAATTTTCACAGTAAAAACACCCATAGGCACCATCAGCTCTGTTATCTGAAGGCACAGCCACACCTCCCACCAGGCTGTGGCTCTACCCCACTCTCTCTTCAACACTAAGGGGCATTTTCTGAGCATTCCAAATAAATGCAGGAAAACACCAGGGGAGCTGAGGAGGACTCACTCCAACTCAGAGATGTGGCCACATTCCTTCAGGACTGCACACACATTCTTCAGGTCACTGCCTTGAAGATTACAGTCTGTCAGTCTGTGGGGAAAAAAAAAGAAATCAATCATCCAGGTCTGCAGGATTTCAAATAAAGGTGGTAAACCTCACTCCTCTGAAAATCAGAGAATCAGTGAAGAGATAATAATGAAATTTAAAAATGCCTTGATGCTTAGCAGCTCCCACAGGGTGTCCAGGTGATGCCACCCCTGCCTGGCACTGCAGGTCCTGTGTCCTTGGTAAGGCACAGGGTGGCACCAGGTCCCAGGGGCTCCAGCATTCCCTCCATCCAGGACAGACCCTGCAGCTCCCCTGGCAGCTGGAGAGTCCCAAGTCTCTTGTGATTCTCCTCTTAGAGATGTGAATTACATCTCTAAGATGTTACACTGGAAACAGGACCCAGAGATGGGACATGCATGGGACACAACGAAAACTGGCCAGGGTACCTGATTTTTTGGGAGGTGTCTGGTGTCTGGTTTTCCTCCCCACGTTGTTGGTCACCAGTAGAGAACACAGGCTCTTCCCTAAGTGAGCACAAAAGCAGACAAAGGTGAAACTCTTCTGTTTTAGCATTTTGGCAGATCCCTGGGGCCACCCTGGCTCCAGCCTGTATCTTGCCAATTGCAAGCTCTCCTTTTCTACCCAAATATCTGAGCACGCAGACAACTGGAGAGAAGGGGAAAGAGATATTTCTGTCTAAGTTTTATGGAGAATTCAGCTTTTGCTGAATTTAGCTGAATTTTGCTGAATTTAGCTTTTGCCTAAATAAGTTTTGTGAAGAGACTGTACAAAAATCTGACTATTCATAATTAAATGGAACTGTCTATGACTAACTAAACTGTAACTAAAAGCTACAATTATAAACAGTGAAACTATAACTAAATCTGACTATTCATGACTAAATGGAACATGCAAAAGCTAAAATATCAGAGTTTGAAATGCCACCTGGTGCCTTAAAGGAGCCCACAGATTGCCTGTCTTGGGCTGTCACTCTCTCTCAAGCACAACCACTGAGCTATGCCTGTAAGAGTGCTGCTTTGTCTCTCTGGCTAAAAGGTGGAATGTAATTATTCCATGGGAAATGCTGTTTTACTGTGAGCTCAGTCCACAGAGAACAAGGGTATAAAGAGTGAGCCTGAAATCCCAGGAGCAACAGAAAACCATTTCTTGGTCAAAACCTTCATGTTGAGCTGTTTTAACCACAATTTTCTGAGGGGAAAAATTAACTTCCAAATATCCCACAATTTTGGAGTACCATGATCCAGAATGGAGAGTGTTCTGAACTCAGGGATCTGTGAATCTTTTCAGAATTGGGTGTGGCATTCACTTGTTATTTTACCCTCACAATTATCAGCTAGCACGGGTGTCATTGAACAGCCTGCTCTGCTCAGGGTGCTGTGGGATGAAACATGCTGCTCTAGAGGCATAAAACACTACAGAAGGCAGTGACAACTTTTCAAAGGGCTGAGAAAGCCAGGAGACAGCTCCACATTTAGGTTTGGGGGTGGGGTGGGAGGCAGGAACTGCTGTGGAGTGGAGTGTTACCCTTGGTACCTACACAGGATGCCAGAACTAAACAGGATGCTGAGATAACGCCATTTGTGCACACACAGCCTACCTAGGAGGAAGGGAAGCAAGCTCCCTGTCTTCTCTGAACCTCAGCACTGCAGTATCACGAGAAAGGCTGTGAGGAAGAGAAGTAATCAATCAGTGTCATGGTTTGGTTATTTACAGGACTTCTTGTTTGGTTTTGTTCTGCAAAACTCTGGTGACACCAATCATTTGTGCTTAAAACACTCCCAAAGCAAGAAAAAACAATCCCCATCAGTTTTAAACTCTGGTTGGATCAAATTATGCAGTATCTGATGATCCAGTTTCTCTGAATTACTAGACAAAGCACAAACAAAATTGCTGTACTCAAATGTGTTTTCAAGTGATAGTAACAGAGGAGAAAGAACTTCAGTGCTGCTCCAGGAGGTGTCAGCAGCTCTCACACTCTGCAGAGATCCTGGCTCCAAAACTCCCCAATGCACAGAGCAGGGAAGCATTTTAAAACACCCCATGCACTAAAGGACAGAGAGCTTTGCAAGCACCCAAATTGTGGCTGATGGCCTGTTGTCATCTTATTGCAAAATTCCAAACCTCCTCAGTGGCTTCTCATGGGCAGCTCCTCACAGCACTAACTCCTTCTTCTGTACAGCCAACAAACTGCAGCTCTCCTCTGGAGGGGCTCACCCACTCTTTTATTGCACTGATCCTTATTGGACACAGCTGTGGCTGTAAAGGGCAGCCCTGTTCCTAATCCTTGGTAATTGGTACAGCTGCAACTCCTCACGAGTGAGGTTGCCTTCTGCACTGTCTCTGTTTCCTTATCCCCCCAACACAGCCCTGCAATCAGCTCCCAGCAATGCCACCAAGGGCCACCAAGGGTCAGTGACCACCTTGGGACACG
This sequence comes from Melospiza melodia melodia, assembly GCF_035770615.1. NCBI lineage: Eukaryota > Metazoa > Chordata > Aves > Passeriformes > Passerellidae > Melospiza > Melospiza melodia. The sequence continues at coordinate 16,332,496 of NC_086206.1, forward strand.
CTCTGCACCCACCCCACGCCCGAGGTGACCCCACAAAACCCTCAGAATGCAATTCCCGGGCTGGGGATTAACCCCAGGCATGGCTCCAGAGCCACATACCTGACCTGCAGCTCCATCACCTCCTGGCAGGAGTTTGCTGACTGCAGCAGGCTGCACAAGCCACTGACAGAGAGGCGGTTCTGGCTGAGACTGGGAAAGAAAAAGGCAATTAGCTGGGCCCTGAAATCCCACAGGATGGCCTGTGGAGCAGCCACCAGTGCTCTGCATGCTTGGAACCATTTCCCTTCAGAAGAAACCAAGGCAGGTTGGTTTTGTGCAAGGCAACACTTACTTCAGCTGCTTTGAGATTGATAGACAGGGGAGGCTTTTCAGCAGACAACTGCAGCCTTCATCTCCAAGCTTGTTGCCTGATAAACTGAAGCATTTTCCAGTTAGTGGGGACTGACTGGAACAGTAAAAACAAAGCTCTCAAAACCTGCTTGCTGTTCCTTTCCCACAATTGCTTTTTTGTCAGGACTGTTGCTCTGTCTCAGATCAATCTTCCCCGCTTATTTCTGCATCAACCAACTTCAGACAAAAAGCTTTAGCCCTTGGGCAACATGATTCATGTTTTAGACCCAAACCATCTTGCTTTAGAAAAATCTATGCTCTTTAAGGCCCTTTCCAACCCAAACCAGCCTGTGATTCCTGCTCCCACACGCCCTGCCTGCAGCCACTGAACAGGAAGGAAAGGAGGCACTCACTCCACTTCAGAGAGACAGGGACAGCTCTGGAGAATGGCCACAATCCTCCTGGCATGCTGGGAGAGCAGCCTGTGGTCCTGCAAGCTGTGAACAGAAAGGCTTGGTGAGCACTGAGGGCATGGGGGTGCCCCTGGCTGGGCTGGACCGGATTTCTATTGTCATCTTTATTTACTGATTCAGGTTTATTTCAAACTTTCCACATGTGGAAATATCCTCTGTCCTTAAGGATGAACACATCTGCTTCTCTGGCCCTTCTATAGTACCTGCCATCTGTAAACCACATGCACCAGCAGGACTCTATGTGTCTACTCTTACCATAAATTCACACGTCTAGTTGGCATTAGGTGTTCTTTATTTTCTTCCAACTTCAAATCCGGAGATCTGCAAACAAGCAAAATAATTTGGCTTTTAATATGCTTTCATGAACTATTGACAGCTTGGTCCCAGTTAATATTTCCCAGCAGAAACCACCAGGTCTGTGTTCTGTGTCTTTTTTTGCAATAGAACCATGGCACCTCAAGCTTACCCAGGCCCTAAGGAGATGCTTTTGTGGGACTGGCTGTGGGTGTGTGTGCAAACCCAGCCATTTCTGGGTACATTTCCCATTGCTCAGGCAGCTGCAGGGGCTGTGGGCACCAGCTGTGCTGTTATTGTGGTTTATGGTGACACTTCAATCAGCACAATTGAACACAGAGTAACCACAGTGCAGTGTCTCACCTCTGAGCTCTCCCAGATGCGCCAGAAAAATGAATAACCATGGTGTCCCCCCTGAAAAAGAGATCCAGGTCAATATCAGGTCACACACTGGGCCAGGATTTTTTTTTTTTTTTTTTTGCAAAGTTTGTTGGAAAGAGATTCAGTAGAAACTCCCTTCCAGCAAGAAAAAGAAGAAAAAAGCCATATGCAATTTGAGTTACACCAGGGATTACTTTGGCCTGTTAAACTTAGAACATAAGACAACCACAAGAGCCAGGATGATTTAAAAAATCTACTCTTTGTCATCCCAGACACATGAAAATCCCAAACCCTGCAATTTAAAAGAATGCACACATTCCTTAGAGCTAAATTCACACATTTTCACTGAACTTAGCTGACTCATAGCAAATGCATGCTAGTTAGTAAAGAATTTCCTTTCTGATATATTGCAGAGCTTAGAAGCAAATTTAAATTCTGTTATAGAAGAAGAAATATCACACTTTGCAAATGGTTTTACAGACCAAGGATAAAAAGACCTATTAAAAATACAAAGAGGAAGTACATGGTATGAGGAATTCACATTTTGTTTGCAATAGAAAAGAAAAAAAGAGTCAAACTGATTTTTGTTCACCTCAATTAGCCAACAATTAAGCTGAAAAAGTGTCCATTTAAAGTCAGCATCTAAAGAGACAGCCTGCTTGCTTTTGTAAGAGCTCTCATATATTGATACCTGGCACAGAGTTCAGTGACATTTTGACACACGATGCCTTCCTTTGCCAGACTGAGAACAGCATTCAAGGAAAGATGGTTGTGGCTCAGGCTGTGAACATGAGGAGAAATAGAAACTCAGCTGCTGGGCCCCACAGGATGTTCTTTTGTTACACAAATGCCCTGTGCTCTGTCCCCAAACATCCTGAAACACACGATCCTTTAATAAGGGTATTCCTCAAAAACTTCTGAAATTTCCATCTAGGATTCAACAAAAGCATTATCAGATTTTTATCAGTTCTTTCTCTGCAAGCTGTAGCTCCCATGAATTTAGACTCAGGTATAACTCTTCCATGTGCAGCAGAATGATCACTAACCAGTTTTGGGTTAGTTAGTGGAGGTAGTTCACACCTTCATGACTGCACCACTGATCCACAGTGCAGCTCAACTCCCACTACAACAAATCCAATTTAATTATGGCTTGTTAAAGCAGGGAGGCCTGAACACAATCCTGCAGCCTCTGAGGGTTTATTCTTTAATTGCACATTTGTTCTGTTTCATTACTTGTTGGACCTCATTAGATGTGAAACACTTCTCAGCCAGCTCTGGATGGCCACAGGAGCTTTAGAAGGAGCAGCACAGGAGAAGAGGGCTGTGGAAAGGCTGGGAAGACTCTGATGGAGCCATCCTCCCTAAATCAGAGTGAGATACCTCAACCTGAACCTCACCAAGGGGAGCAGAAGAGGGAAAGTCAAGCTGGGCACTGAGCTGAGCACATGCACTGTAATTCCTGCAGAGGTGTCAGTGGTGCCAGGATGTCACAGACATCTTTTATGAAAAATCTTTTCTTTACGATTTTTCCTCTTGAGAAGCTGAGAGGCTTCAAGAACAAAATGTAAACAATGATTATCTGCTGCTGTGGAATGCCACAGGTGCATCTGTGATTGGTCTCATGCAGTTGTTTCTGATTAATGGCCAATCACAGCACAGCTGGCTCGGACTCTCTGTCTGAGCCACAAGCCTTTGTTATCATTCCTTCTTTTTCTATTCTTAGCTAGCTTTCTGATGAAATCCTTTCTTCTATTCTTTTAGTATAGTTTTAATATAATATATATAATAAAATAATAAATCAGCCTTCTGAAACATGGAGTCAGATCCTCATCTCTCCCCTCATCCTCAGACCCCTGTGAACATGGTCACACCAGGACTCCCTTGGGATGATTTTAAAAGAATTAGAAAAGAACTGTGAGCCTGAGCCTGCCTCAAACTGAGCCCAGCACAGCCCTGCTGGCACTGAAATGTCTGTGCCTCAGCTTGGTGCCCCACATCTCTGTGCAATGCCTGGCTTCACAATAGCCAAGGTTTAATCCATTTTTACTCACTCTACTTTCTTCAGCTTTTCCATTTTGGAAAACAGGTCCATCACCCTCTTCCCTTCTGGATCCCGGATCCGGTTGCCCTGCAAGCTGCACAGGATTCACCCTCATTAGTAGCCCAAGGAAGGAATGGTGGAGTTATGGTCATTGCCACAACACACTCACTTTATTTCCTCGAGCTGGAGGCACTGGGATGCAGCCTGGACCAGGTTAGTCATCCCCTCAGCTGTGATGCACCCGCCTGTCAGCCTGGAAAGGGAAATAATCACTCAAACCAAGCGAAGGGAGGACTGGAATCCCCTGCAGCACGTGGCAAGCCTGTCTCAGACCCCTGCCTGCCCCATGTGTCCCCCATACAGACACAGAGGGGGCAGCCTGGCTCTGCCACCAGAACCAGCTTCATACTCCTTTCCCAGCAGAGCAACACAACTCTGCTCTTGGTGCCAGCATAAAGCCAGAGCCACACGTGTCTGTGCTGCTCTGTGTGGCACTGTCACCCTCACCCTGCACAGAACAGATCAGCCTGGGGTGAGCCAAATACTGAGCAGAGAATAGACAGGAAGGGAGAAGGCACTGGTGCTACAAGCAAAGACTTACTCCAGTTTCTTCAGGCTCCCCATTCCTTGTAAGCCCTTTGAAAGAGCAGCAGCAAAGTCATTACCACATCTCCTGCTACGAAAGCTAAAACGAGAAGAAAAGGGGAAAAAAACAAACACACCAAAAGCTGATATTCTCATTTGCTTGCAGGATTCACCCTTCCTTCGTATTGAAAAGAAATGTTTATCATTTTCCCTCTTATCTAGTGCATTAACTACCCTGCTGTTCACCTTAATCAAAATGGAAAAACAAATAAAAATATAGCCAGAATGGTTTTATCACCTTATTATACTTCAATCACTCATAAATTCATTATTTCATACATTTCTGCAGTAGTGAAGCGATGCTGTTCTGATCAAATTTTCTCACATCATCTCTCTCTCTGTCCTAGAACAAACTTGAGGTTTGACCTCCCAATCCCTTCTCCCCACCCAGCAGCTCACAGCACTCACTGTGTTTACCTCAAGTGTTCCACATTTTTACAGCCAGCCAGAACCTCCAAACATTCAGTGTCCACCAGACATCCTGCAAAATCCAAACAAATCAAATCCTGGCCCGAGTTTATCACAGAAACCAAAGCCGACATGTCCAGTGTTGTTAGTCTGAAGTTTTTAAACTCATACTTGAAATTCAGCAGGCTCCCAATGTGCTGGGCTACCTTGAGGTTTTGTGTTTCAAAAGTGCAGTGGCAGAGCTCAAGGACCTTAGGCCCTGACAGATGAGTGGCTGCCAGTTTCTTGAGAGATTCCAGGATCACATTCTGCTTTTCCTGCACCCAAGCTTCATCTTGCTCTGCCAGCAGCATGAGGAATGTCCTGCACTCTCTTGATGACAAACCTGAGAGAAATATGTGAAAACTCTCCATAAACTCAGTCTTTGTCTCATTCTTTAAAGTCCACTTTGATTTCAAGAAGAACTTCTTCTTCAGGTAGTTCTTGTCCACCCTCCTGCTCACCATGAGACACAGTGCTGCAAAAAACTCCTGCAGGCTCAAGTGCACAAAGGCATAGCCAGCCTCTGGGCAGGTGCCACTCGTCTTCACCTCAAAGACAGTCAGCAACCCATGCAAGGAAGCAAATTCCTTCACATCCTCAGGAATGTCGTGGACATAAAATACAAGTTTCTTCTCTTCCAGGCCTCTCAGTGCAAGGTCAAGCAGACCCAAAATGGCCTTTTTGTTACAGTTCACCTGAGTCTCCTCATCACCTGCACAGTCTCCTTGCTGCTTGTTTAGGAAGATGAGAAACATTTTGATATAAAATTGTGTCATGGTCTGAGGAAGCTCCACGCTCATCTGGTGTTTGAGGAACAGATACTCCAAGCAGATGCACACAATGTTACACAGGGCAGGGATGAGGCACATGCTGAGGAGTTTGGTGCTGCTCTTCACGTGAGCAATAGCTCGTTCTCGGAATGAATGCTGACAGAAATAGTGGCTGACATATTCCTCAACCTTCTTATGGTCAAATCCCCCAATTTCTGCCAACACACTTACTGTGCATAACAAGAAGTCAGGCAGCCTCTTGGGGCGGCTGGTGACCAGCACTGTGCATCCAGGCAGGAGGCTCCCATGGCAGAGCTCTGCAAAGAGCTGGGATATGGACAGAGGGGAGGTCAGAGCTGGGCCTCTCTTAGAGGAGGACGACACGTCCATGTTGGCTGCAAACTCATCCAGCCCATCAAAGATGATCAGAGTCTGCTGGGCGTTCTCCAGCAGGCCCTGGAACACGGCGTCAGGGCTGTCCTCCGGCTGAAGGAACATGTCAAACAAAAGCTCCTTCAGGGTCAATTTCCTCTTTAACAAATTCAGCTGCCGAAACTCGAACAGGAAAGTGAAGAGAAACTGAGGTAGGACACCTTCTGCCCATTTCTGGCAAATCCTGTGCATTAGCCTGGTCTTGCCTATCCCTGGTTTCCCAAACAAAAAGATCACCTTGGTCGTGTGCGACGGGGCCTCGCTGCAGAGCAGGTCTGACACTTTCACAGCTGTATCTGCACATTCCTCTGCCTCAGCAGCACCTGCCAGGCCCTCTTGGGCTTTCTCTGGTCTCTCTTTAAAGCGAGGAGCTTTGCTCTGATGAATGACAACGTTGACAAAGGTTTGGTTGAAAGGCAGTGGCTGTGTTTGCTCCTGTGCTTCTGCTGCTCTCCTGCTTCCGTACCTCTGGCGGATGGAACTGATGAGGAGATGCCTGTAGTTCACACATGCATCTAAGAGAGAAGGCAACAGAGGGGGTGTGAGGGTGAAAAAGTTAGTTGTGAGTCACCACAGATCCAAAATACAACCACTTATAGACAGAGAAACAATGGCCCTGATCAGAGGTTGCTGGGTAGAAATGACAAATTTTGAACTCCTGAAAATAACTTCTTCCTAATTTTTCACAGGGGCCAAAGAAGAACATTCAGGAAAAAGATGAGACAGCTTTATATGAAAACTAAATCTTACTATCTCTAAGATGAAAATTAACTATCTGTGTATTAAGCATATTATTCCCTATTCACCAGCTCCCTCTTCACCCATGCTGGCCTCCTAAAGCTGGAAGTTGATTTCCTGGGTGTTTCTGCAGGGATGTTAAATAGATCCTTTCCTCAGAGAGAAGCCCAGCACAGCTTCTGGAAAATCCACATACCCAGCCTTCTCCGTTTGGCATCTTTGTCACTCCCAGAGATGCTGCAAGGGTGAGGGCAAGCAGAGCCTGGAAATGGAAAGGTCAGAACCACGTCAAAAGAGCATTTTGAATGGCAGCATGTTAAACTGGGCAAGACTCTCCAGCAAAGCATCTGGGGAGCTGGAGAGGAAAAACTGGACAGACAAAGCTATTTGTAAACTCAGGCTGAGATTACAGAATTGCTTCTTCTGAGGTGGGCCACAAGCACCTCGCTGGTGAGATTTTGCTGGGTGGGTGAGGCTCTGTTCCTTGATTGGAGCAGAGGAACTGCTTTGATATCCTGGGGAACATGGCTGGGAATATCTGTGCCTGGGGAATGCAGGGCCCACAGATTCCCAGGGCTGTTTATAGTAGTTCATTTCCTGGTTTTTTATGATGGACTGTCAGATGGAAAGAATGGACAGAGCTGAGAGAGGCACATGTCTTTTTTGACTGGTCTTAGTAACTTTCAGCACTATTTTCAAATTTCCATTCCACCAGCAACTGGTGAGATGCACTCAGTAGGACACAAAGCAGCTGGCAGCAGTTTGAATGCAGAACATTGGTCACTTTTTTCTGTTCTTTTTCAACATCTTAGACCTGCACCTGACACACAAGACATTCATGTGACATCTGCAGTGCTATGACTCAGAAGTCTCTGAGCATAAAGTAGAGGCAAAAGTGTCTCTCCATGACCTGCACCAGCTGGGAAAGTCTCAAATCCAAATGCACCCTGAAGAAAACCCTACTATCTGTTCCCCTAAACTCCTATTTTAACAACTCTGGAGTGGTTTTTGCTTGATCAACACCTGGATAGTTTTTCTGCTCTTCCTTTAAAAGCCAAACCAACTTCTTCCACCTCCCAATGAACTGACCACAGTATAAATGCAAAAAGCGTGGATTTTGTACAGTGGGTGGGAGATTCCTGCAGAGAAACTAAAATAAGTGAGTTCCTTAGCAGGGGGCCAGCAAGGCTTTTCTGAAATTCAGGGAAATAAAACAAAAACAGGGGAGGTTCACATGCAAAGCACCAAGAACAGAACAATGAAATTGCAGTGGCTTCTCCACACCTTGCCAGTGCTGAGGGTCAACACCTGGGACATTTGGACATTTGGAGCCCTGCCCAGGCCACGAGCAGAGAATAAAACCTCCAAGAGCTCAGTGCCCAGGGTCTGTGCCAGCCTTACCTTTTGGCACAGATGACTGGGCTCTCGTGTCTATGCCTGGTTCTTCTGTCTGGCTGAAGTTACCTACAGGAGTCAAATGGGAAATTAATTGTGGTTCATGTGAGCATTCTGCTCTTGCAATTTGGAGTGCAGCTGGCCAGAGACAAAGGACAAGCATCTTGCAACACAGACAGTGGCACAAACCAAGGCTCACTATAAGGTATGCAAACACCCAGGTTCAAGAGTCGCCATCTGATCTTTTCCTTACAGGTTACTCTACAGCACAGTTAGTTTCACTTTCAAGGCAGAAGAAAAACAATTTCACTCACTGACACAAACAAACTCGGAGTATGGGCAGCCCTGGCTGATCTAAAACCACACTGTTGCCCAAAAGGGAAGCCCTACTTTCCCTGCAAAGAAGGGTTTTCTGTGAACAAACCACTGGCTGAGCTGGCAGCCCAGTCAAGGGCCTTTTCTGACTCACTGCACAGCTCAAAGCTGCCACAAAACCCTCCCAGCATGGCCAGAAGCAGTTCACCTTCAGAGGGATTAGTGATGCTCAGCTGTTACTACAAAAGTTAAACCAGTATAAGCCAGCTCCTTAAGAGACATCCTTTTATGATATGTCACAGTATCAAAAGACTGAAAACTGCTCCAGCTTCAGTCCTGAGAGAAATCCCCACCAATGCACATTCCCTGATGGTTGTCTGGTCTTTGCCTGTTTCATCTCAGCCAAAGTTGCTGCTGCTGCACTTGTTTACAAGGGTTGCATCCACGCAGCTGATGCAACCAATGAGAGTTACAACAGAATGTGAAAGCACCGTTGAGAAGGACTCATCCTGTGAGACTTCCTGCAGAAGAAATTAATTAATCACCATAAAAGGCAGCCCAATAAAGGAAAGGCACAGCTTATCTGGCCCCCCAGGCCCTCACAGGGTAGAGGGTGTGCACACTCTGTGTAGTTTGCAAGATGACACACACCAACGGGTCGTGGTCCCCAGGGATCACTCATTTTCTCTAAAGCCACTGCCTCTGCTAACGAGGAATATGGAGAAGTGGTTTTGTGTGGTAATTCTATGATTCTGCGTTCCTTGCCTTTCTGGATCAGGAACATTTTAAAAATTAACAATTAAAAATCCGCAGAACAAAGAGGTTGGAGTATTTCTCCTTCAAATAAATCCATCCAAAAATTGCATCTCAGCTTTACTGGAGGTGGGGGGCGTACAATTTTTATTGTTTTAACCTGTTCATGTCAGGGGACTTTTACCTCAAATTACATTTCTAAGGCAGAAGTTGTGCTTGCAAGAAAAACAAGGCCATGCAATGAGGGCACTGGTGGTCTGGGTGGTCTGGCACTGCCTAGACTGGGTGATGGTGATGGCTTTGGTCAGGGGAAACTGGCCTGACCTCTCTTACCTTCTCCTGCAGAGCTCATGAGCAGCACCTCCAGGTCCAGGGGCAGGTCATACTCCATGCAGACAGACAGTGCAAAGTGCTTCCAGGCAGCAGGGCCAGCCCCCTGCAGCAGGTCCAGGAGCAGGGATGTTCTCTCCCTGGGGCTGGCGGTGGTGCCCAGGCTGCTCAGGGCTGCCTGGGGCACGAGGCGCCGGGCAGTGCAGAGCAGCCACTCGGGGCACTGGGTGAGCAGCTCCTCCAGCTGGGGACGGGCTCTTGCCACAGCTGCTGCCACATCCAGGTCATCGGGCTGGAATGGGGGCTGCAGGCAGCAGACAAAGGGCAGCAGTGGGCACAGGAGCAAGAGATGTTCACCCACACAGCCCTGCGTGGCTTGATCTGCTTTTGGACCCCTTGGTCTAACCTAGAATTTCTCACCTTTACTCCTGAGTTTAGAGATCTGAGCCCACTGATGGCAGTCCTTGTCTGCCATCACAGTGACACTGAAGGACAGGGGCAATCTCTCTGGCACCAGCCAGGGAGAAGCTGTTGGCATCTATATTGCTGCATTGGCCATCTGCCAAACATCCCAGACATCTCTCACATGTACCAGGACCTCTGGGGAGGTCAGGGATGTTTTTGTTATTGCCCAAGAGTGCTTACACAGAGGCAAGGTTTTCTGCTTCTCATAACACCCTACCAACAAATGGTTGGGGTTGCACAAGGAGCTGGGAGGGAACGCAGCCAGGACAGGTGACTTCACCTGGCCATGCTCAGAACATAAAGCTGGGGTAAGAAGGAGGAAGGCAGGGAGTCAGAATGATGATGTTCATCTCCCCCAGATCACCATTACATGTGATAGAGCCCTGCTTTCCTGGAGATGGCAGAACTCCTGCTGGCCCATGAGAAGCTGTGAATGAATTCCTTGTTTTGCTTTCCTTGTGTGTGCAGATTTGGCTTTCCTTGTCCAGCTCAAAAGTTTGTACAGGACACCCCTGCACAGAGGGCTCAGGCAACTGTTCTTGCTGCTCATTTTGTGGGGATGAACAGCCCATTCCTGCTTTGGTGACAACTGTTCTTGCTGCTCATTTTGTGGGGATAAACAGCCCATTCCTGCTTTGGTGACAACTGTTCTTGCTGCTCATTTTGTGGGGATGAACAGCCCATTTCTGCTTTGGTGACAACGCCACCTCCATTCCCTCTTCATTCCCACAAAGCCACACACACCATCTCCTACCTGCATGGTTGTGTAATCAGTCTCCTTCCAGTTGTCAAGTGCAAAGGTGGCTTCTCCTCCATATTCTGACAGGGAATTGGTCTGCTGGAGGCAGTCTCAGAGCACAGACACACCCCAACACGTGGGACATGCCTCACTTGGTACAGATGCCTGGGGATAACGACAACAGAGCTTGATGTAGACATGCCAGGCCATGGCAGTTACGTGGGTCACAAATTAGGAGCTCTGCCTTTGATCCAAGGCTCAGCTCTGATGCTTTTTGTCCCTTCTCACTCAAACCAGCAGCGACCATAAAGTTTCGACATTTGAGGATTCACTCCTGGTCTCCTGAAAATGCAGGACTGAGCCCTGTGCCCTAGGATGCAAGGGAACACAGCTTCAGAGGAACACTTTGTGGGAATCACAGCTCTCCTGGTGTCACTGCCTGATTTGAGCTGGGCTGTGCCACTGTGCTGCTGTCAGCCCCTCTGTGGAAGCTGATGCAGAAGCAGCAGCCTCTTGCTCAAGTCAGGCAGTCAGTCACACCAGAAAAACTGTGGAAAGCTGATCCTCTGAGACTGCACAGCTCCCACAAAGGAGTTTCAAGTGTAGGGGGCTGAAAAAGCTCCCAGTGCCAGCTCTGCACCTCTCAGCAGAAAGGGTGGAGGGAAATTTCAGCCTGCTCTGCACCTGGCAGCAGTTGGTGTCCACAGGGAAGGGAAGAGGAAAGCAATCACCATTTGATACCAGACAACAACAGACTCAATAAAGCCATAAAAAATGCATACATAAATTAATAAAATCAGCACTTAATGCCAGTGAAGATTGAAAGCCATTCAGACAAAGAGTAGACTCATACACGCCAACGAAAGACTCATATTCAAGATGAAAGCAACACTCAAAAGTTGAATGAAAGCTCAGCCACACTGCACAGCTCCTGTACTACTGTTCTGCTCAAGAATGGTTGGCAGTTACCTTCAATAAAATACCCCTGATCCCAAAATGAAGCACAAAAGCCTCCCAAGAAAAGCCAGGAAACTTTCGAGCCTCGATCATGACCCTTCAAACGCAAAACCGTCTTTACCAAACTTTGCAGAACTAAACCTCCTCAACTTGGCATTCGCGCTGCTCCCAGCCACAAAAAAATTAAACTGAAATGTGAAACTCCCTGTTGCAAATCTACCAACTTCTTGCCCGCTCTGAGGGCACAGAGCACTTACCAGGAGCCCAGGAACAGAGTACCAGCACCAAAACCAGCGTGGGGGTCACCAAACAACAAAGCTGGAGGACAAAACCTGCTGCCTTGATTTCCCCACGTGCTAACCCACCACTGTCCCCAGGCACAAAGTCCTTCCTGCCTTTAACAAACAAAAGACTGAGCAAAATGAAAGTAAAACCAGTTGGGAATTCCCCAGCTGAAATGTATCTGCAGTAAAAACAGATAGATTAGCAAAAATACCCAGTCGGAACAGAGGAAGGGTAACATCCAAGCCTAAAATCTATAGCTAGGTGATAATTTAGGTAAAGCATTTGAGGAGTAGTCCAAAGAAATGGTACCAGGACAAGCAACAATAGTTGTTGGAGTTAAGAGTTAGTTGAGTTAGTTTTGGTCAAGGCTCTTCCAATGTGAATATTTCTATTCACATGTATAAATCCAATTATTTTGGTACATGAGAAAATATTTAATTACCTCTTCCATTACATGTAAGAGGAAAAAACAAGTTGCTTTTCCCTTGGAATAAGAACAAGGCTTAAGTGATAATGTAGCAGATGTGAATGATTAGATAAAAGACCCCATGTCTAGATAGAGCTGTGTGTGAAAGATCTCCAGATCTAATCGGATGGGCTGCCACAATGAAATGTTATTGATATTTCTCTGAAGGCCAAGGAAGCTGCATTGGAAAACCAGATGGAGCCTGCAGCCAAGTCCCAGAGAAGGCAAGATGACACACTGTGCTGTGCTGTAATTCACTTATCAGAGAAAAGAAATACCCAGATCCAGCAACACCCGTGTCTGCGGACAGACACACGGACTCCAGCTGCCCTGCCCTGAGTGGGGGGAACTCTGCAGAACCAGGGCTGGATGGAGGTGACCACGGGGACACCTGCCAGGCCCTGCCCCACTTTGCCACCACAGGGCCCACCTTGCTCCTGGGAGCACAAACCACCAGCTCGGCTGAAGTTCGGACTCCAAACCTCGGAGGTGTTTTCCAGCATTCACATCCCACTCTCCATCCTGGCTTTTCCCATGAGACACGAACATCTCGGGGCTGGGGAGCAGAGCCAGATCTCCAGCCCCAAACCCTCCAAACCCTCGTGGGTTCTCTATCCTGGCTTTTCCCACAAGACACAAACATCTCAGGGCTGAGGAGCAGAGCCAGACCTCCACCCGCAAACCATCGAGGGTTCTCTATCCCAGCTTTTCCCTCCAGCCCCAACCCCCCGTGTGTTCTCTATCCTGGCTTTTCCCATAAGACACGAACATCTCAGGGCTGGGGGAGCACAGAGCCAGACCTCCACCCCCAAACCCTCACGGGGTCTCTATCCCAGCTTTTCCTACAAGACATGAACATCTCAGGGCTGGAGAGCAGAGCCAGACCTCCACCCGCAAACCATCGAGGGTTCTCTATCCCGGCTTTTCCCTCCAGCCCCAAACCTTTGTGGGGTCTCTATCCTGGCTTTTCCCATAAGACATGAACATCTCAGGGCTGGGGAGCACAGAGCCAGACGTCCAGCCCCAAACCCTCCAAACCCTCGTGGGTTCTCTATCCCGGCTTTCCCCTCCAGTCCCAAACCCTGGTGGGGTCTCTATCCCGTCTTTAACCTCCAGCCCCAAACCTTCGTGGGTTCTCTATCCCGGCTTTTCCCACAAGACACAAACACCTTGGGGCTGGGCAGCAGAGCCAGACCTCCAGCCCCAAACCCTCGTGGGTTCTCTGTTCCAACTTTTCACACAAGACACGAACAGCTCAGGGCTGGGGAGCAGAGCCAGACCTCCAGCCCCAAACCCTCGTGGGGTGCCCAGCACGACGCCTCGCCCTGTCCCTCCCCGGTGTGCCCAGCGCGACGTCCCCGCTCCCCGGAGCGCTCACCTGGCCCCGCTGCGTCCCCGCGGGCAGCCCGGGACAGCGGCGATGCCCGGGACAGCGGCGGACCCGGGACAGCCCGGGACAGCCCGGGACAGCGGCGATGCCCGGGACAGCGGCGGACCCGGGACAGCCCGGGACAGCCCGGGACAGCGGCGGACCCGGGACAGCGCCGAGCCCCGAACAGCGGCAGCGCTCGAAAGCGAAAGCGTTCGCCCTGCCGGGAAAGCACGTGGGGCTGCGGAGCCGCGCTGGGGAGGGAGGCGGCCCCCGGATGGCGCTGAGGCAGCTCGGGATCCCCCGGCAGGCAGCGGAGGCTTCGCTGCTCCCTCCTGCAATAACTTAATTTGGATCTCTAAAAGAAAAGCTCTCTCACATCAGCGAGTTCAGTAACTGAGCGCTGCTGTGCTCAGCACCAGCCGGGTACCCACCCAGGGGTACAGCGCTGGGGATGAGGATCTCACCTCTACCCATACGCAGGCTGACCCTGCTTTCGATTGAGAGGAATAGCGGATTTGTCTTCACAAACAAGCTGTGGGGCTGCTGGTAGATAAAACTGGCGCTGGGAGATAAAAGAAACGATGGGAAGGATTCCGCAGATTGACGAATGGAAAAAGATATTTGCTTTTACAAATAAACTTCAGGTTTGCTGATAAATTAAATTAGACATTGAAAGATGAAAGAAACAATGGGGGAGAAAAACCCCTAAATTCCTTAAGAATTAAAAATGAAAAGGGAGGGTTATACATTAGAGGGAAAACTTTGGTATCAGGCGTATTTGGAGGTCTGTACCTCTCAAAGACCTCAGCCAAGGGGGAAAGAGAGAAGGGAAATGTGGCCAGGAAATTGGGATAAAAAGGAAGGCTGTGTCCTCCAAAAATTCGAGAGATCCTGGGGGAATGCCCCATGGCCTCTCCCTTAATTCTAATAAAGTCAAAAAGACCCCACTCTCTCCTTTTTGGACCGAAACCTATGGTGTTTGTGGATCAATTTTCCCAACATGATGAAGGCTTTTTCCCTAATAACCCACCTAAATCTCACCTGCTGTAACTTGAGGGAGCTTGCTCTTGTTCTGTCACTTGCCACCTGGGGGAAAAGACAGACAGAGTCCCAGCTTGCTTCCTCCTTTCAGGGATTTGTAGAGTGCCAAGGTCCTCCCTGAGCTTTTTCTCCAGGCTGAATCCTCCCAATTCCATCAGCTGCTCCTCATCAAACTTCTGCTTCAGGTCCTTCCCCAGCTCCCCTGTCCTCCTCTGTCCCCAGGGAAGGGCAGCCCAGCCCAGTCCCCACTGAGCAGCCCCAGTGGGACTGGGCACCTGCATGGCAGGAAAAGGGTGCTTTTCTCCTCCCATTTCCTTTTTATTAATGAGCATTAATGAAATGACATCCCTCTACTGTGGCATGTCATTTAAGGGCTGTGGCTTGATGGAAGCCAGCTCCCCATGGTCCTCATTGAGAGGACCTCATTGTCCCACAGCAGACATTGCTGTGTAAGGGGTGAAGACGTCACCTGAGCACTGGTGGCTGTAGAGCAGGAGGGAACATGGACAAGCCCTTGGCTGGCGCTGAAACAGCTGGCAGTGATGGGAACAGGGAGGCAGAAAACTGCCCACCACCCCAGGGCTTCTTCCAGGGCACAGTCACAGCACAGCATCACTGCCTTTGTGCCCCTCAGCTCCTGCTGCCTCAGGGCACAGCTGGGTCACACTCCTGAATAAGGGACACAGCTGGGACACACTCCTGTCTCAGCTCACACCTTCCTTGGCCGCCATGGAGCTCCTGAGGCCCCTCCAGCCTCCTCCCCACCAGCCTGGGCACCTCAAGGGATGCCAGCCCAGCAGGCACCAGGACAAGGAAGGGCCTCTGGTGCTGTGGGTGACAGAGAAGCAGCTCAGAGGCACCTGGTTTATATCCATGGTAATGCAAAGGGAGCAACCACCATGCCCAAGGAGCTCAGGAAATGGAGCCCAGCCTCTTCCTGGGACAAAGTTTAAAGTTTTATACTGCTCTGTGGTGGAAGAGAACATCATCTCTACCTTTGGTAATGTGATCACCTTTACAGGTGTTGTATTGATCACACAAGATCTCCTCCAAGTGAAAAGACTTAAAAAGCTCATGAACTGGTACAGGAAAATAACTGAGCCACTTGAGATAAATTATTGCACTGTAGTAGGAAGGAAAAGGAACTTGATGTTCAACCAGACACTTAAACTTCCTCTTATAATCTCTTTTGTTTTCTTATAATTTTCAGTGCTTTTTTCATCTTTGCTGTCACTGTCTTAACAACATGGCCATTATCAGATTGGAGCTCTCCACTGAACCATCGGGGTCTGTAAGAAATTACCCTGGGCACGAGATCTCTGTTCTTGTACTGCACTGCAAATTCACATCCCATTGACTCTTTTCAGCCATGTCCAGGTCTTTTAGCATTACTGGTTCTAAGCTTGATGGGAGTTTGTTAATATCAGTTGACTTGCTGGATTCTGCCAAAATCAGGAGGCTCTTGGTGGAAGTAAAACCCAGGATGAGAATGAAAGGTGCTGTATTTCCAAAATGTAGCAACAGAGATGCCAAAGATGGCAAAACCCATTTCTGCTGCCTCCTGAGACTGCTGACCCAAAGCCTGTGCTCTTCAAGAGCCCAGCCCTGACTCCCAAGAACACAAACCCTTTAAAGATCCTGTAAAAATGTGTGGACTGAGGTGCAGACTTCAAAATCTTTGCAGAAGAAAGGCTCCATGGAAGCACAGTTGCAAAGAGCCTAGAGCATTTCTCAGGAAAAGGAAATAAAATTCAACCAAAACTGATTTAAAGCAGCTCATCTTTTAATTGGTGCAGACACAATTTTTCTGGTTGTACACAAGTTCCTGTGCTCCTTTGTGAAGGGATGAGCTCTACAAACTTTTCTCAAGAAAATTAAGAAGCAAATGACTCGGGAAGCCAAAGTCAAGCTGCACAATTACATATCCCTAAAAAGTGGGGAGAGAACAGAAAATATTATTTTAGTTCTTGCCACAATCCCAAAAGGGCTTTGAGAGCTGGGTAGGTCTGAGCTCTGCTTACCTCTCTGGTAATGATCTCAGGGTTTATGATGTCAAAGAGATCAAGCCTTTTGCTGTTCAGCAGGGAGGTCAGAGCTGATCCAATACCTGTGGAAGCAAACCCGTCCACTTACAGGGATGTCCATCCTGGATTGCTGCTGCTAATTGTGCCCCAATGTCCCACGACCTTCAGCCTGACAGAAAACTCACTTTTCCTTTCTCCCAGCCACTTACATGGGGTGCCTCATTCCCCCAGTGCATCCAGCAGAATTTTCAAACAGCTTTCAACAGAAATTCAAACCACAAATGTGGTTCCTTCCCTTCCCAGTTATATTATTAATGTGGTTTTTTCAGTGCTCAGGTTTAGGAGATCTGATGTTAGACAATTTGTGGAGCAGGCTGGCACTTCCCCAAAGGAAAACTCACTTGAAGTTACTTCTGGAATGCCAGCAGCCAAGATCATATTCTGCAGGAAGCTTTGTATGGATGGGTCCTCCTGAAAAACAGAAAATTCATACAAAAATGCTTTAAAAGACATTGTTTAGCCTCAAATGGCTTAGAGAATGCTTTTTTTAGGACTTACCCCACTTGGATCAGCTGTGCATTTAAACACTTTAATCACTACACTGAAGGGAAGGGGAAAAAAGGGGAAGAAAAGTCACTTTGTGCTGCTTTTAAACATGGGCCAAAAGAGGCAACTCCCAAGAGAGCACAGGACCAACCTGGAGTCCACAGGCTGCAAAATGAGCTTCTTGTCTGCATAGGTAGCCTGGATGGTGGCTGTGATTTCCTGCAGAGAGAAGAACAGCAGGTTCAGGCATAGCTTTATAGCAAGGAGCTGCATTTGGACATTTTGGGTTGTTTTCTAGGGTTTAACATCCTTTTGGCCTTGCCTCCAGGTGTTGCTAGAGAAGGGCAGCACTTTCCTTCTCCCCTTGCATGCATTAAACTCCCCCCTCATGCCCTCAGCCTCGGCAGCTGCAGGCTGGCTCATCCACTGCACTTTGGCTATTTTGGAATCCTGCACAAGGATGGAAATGGCTTTGTAGGGTGTTCTTTCCCAGTGAAATCCATCTCAACCTCTCACTGGATGTAGAGAGAAGAGCCTCAGGGCTGCAACAGGTAATCAATGCAATGCAAACCAAATTTAAAAAAAGACAGCAGTCTCTGAATTCTGGCCACTTGGGCTCATTGTCTTGCTGTTGTCTGCATGTAAACACTAATTTAAGAGGAACATTTTGTGATGCAGTTGCAGACCACAACCAGGGTTTTGGCAGTCCAGGAGCAGATCTCATCCTGGGAGTCACAGTCTTGGGGATCCCCTCTAGTCCAGTGTTTCTGCAATCTTTGAAATGTATTCAAGATTCCATTTGGGGCATAAGAAACAGCCATACATATTTCCTCCAACACCTTGCTAACATGGGATACTTGCTGAGGGAATTATTCTCAGCTGTGGTTAAACCTTTAAAATTGAGTGTGCTCAACCCATGGGCAGGGATTTGGACTGGTTTTGTGTCTGTCTCAGCCCACAGCTACAAGACTGGACAAACACACTGCTTTCCTGTGATGTTAACCTGACAGGGAAGCTGTTGGCATTTCTTTCTTCTGCTTCTTTAGATTCACTGTAAAGCAGTTTGGGGTGAAACACAGTGTAATCAGGACCCTTCACACAGGATCACATAGAGAAAAAGTTCTATTTTGAGCTCCACATTCTTCAGAGCTTCTTGTCCATTTCTGACACAGCTGTACTCTTAATGTGGAGCTAGAATTTGGGTACAAGGAGAATTCAAAATAATTACATTCCATGGTGTCTTCACTTTCTCCTAAAACATCTCAGTGGCATTACCCCGTGTCAGAGAAATGTTAATGGGGCTCCTCAGAGCTTTCTGCTGCTTTGGCCACCTTGCACACTGACAGTGGGTCACTGTCACCATTTCCAGCCTCAAAGGCCACAGGAACACATGGGAGTGTCAAAATAAACTGATTTACCTTCTCCCCCTGCCCTGGGTTACCCACCCACCCTTGCCAAAGGGCTCCCTGCACACCAGGGATGGTGCTGGCCTGGACAGAGCCTGTCCCAAGCTCTTCAGAGCCAGGAGGTGCCAGAACTGACCTTCTCCATGTACAGGGCCACCAGGGGCTCCTCTCCTGCCAGCAGGATTCTGATCTCCACTGCTACCAAGGACCTCACAATGGTCCCTTCGGGCTGGAAGGAAATCTGGGGCTGGCTGAGGCTCCACACCTTGGCCACAGAGTCATTGTAGGAGGTGCCTTGGAAAATCTGAATAAGGAGCAGAAGTTGAGTCAGGCTTTTTCCACACCAATTTCATGCCAGCTTGTCACACAGCTGCATTCCTTTTGCTGTCCCCAGGTCCTCCTTCTGTTCACCCAAGCCCAGTTACTCTGCCAGGTTTCAGGGAAACTGGAAACCAGCATGGAAGATGGATAAATCCCCTTTGCAAAGCACAACTGCTTCTCCATCAGCCCCTCTTTTCCTCCTCGGCCCACCCAAGACTCAGATTGCCAAGGGAAGGAGCCAAGATATTACAATGCAACAGAATTAATCTCTAATTCCCTGATTTGGCATGCAATGCTCTGAATAGGACAAAAAGTTACCATCTGCACTGCCTTCCTCTGCACTTCTGAGTCTTCCATCTCAAACAGCTCCTTCAGAAACGAACCAGAAAGAGATTGTGAAGAAGCAAAAGGTTGTGGTTGCTCCTGGGGGGCTGTGCCCAGCCTGTTCCCATCCCAGTGATCCCCCAGAAAATCACATCCCTCTACAATTCAGCAGACAAGTTTCCTATCAGCTGCTGTTATCCCTCCAAGGAATAACTCTGCCCTCTTGATAAGAGGGCACCAATTCCAGGACCACATGAAGCGACTGACTGGAGATTTCCACCTTCTACAGAAACCAGCACTCACCAGAACACAGCATTTAGTGAATTGTTCACTTTCTCCCCAAAATGTGATGTATGGGGCAAGGAGGGCACCCCTGTGGGACTGACCTGGAGTTTCTCCCCTCTGAGGCTCAGCACCAGCTGCCCCTCCAGGAAGGCTGCAGCAGCCAGGGAGCTGAGGCTGTGCTCGGACAGCCAGAAGTAAAGCATCCTGGACTCAGTCAGCAGGGATGGGGAGAAAACAGAGTCACTGAGCCTGCTGGAGCTGTTCCTGTACAGCACAATGCCCTGGGAAGGAAAACAGAGGGTTGGCCACAGCCAGCAGCAGGGGGACAGGAGAAAAGCCAACACCTGCGTGACAGTGTTCACAGGGGTCCCAGGAAGAGGGGAGAGATGAGGATCTGACTCCATGTTTCAGAAGGCTTGATTTATTATTTTATGATATATATTACATTAAAACTATACTAAAAGAATAGAAGAAAGGATTTCATCAGAAAGCTAGCTAAGAATAGAATAGAAAAAGAATGATAACAAAAGCTTCTGTCTCAGACAGAGAGTCCGAGCCAGCTGACTGTGAGTGGCCATTAATTATAAACAACCACATGAGACCAATCACAGATGCACCTGTTGCATTCCACAGCAGCAGATAACCACTGTTTACATTTTGTTCCTGAGGCCTCTCAGCTTCTCAGGAGGAAAAATCCTAAGGAAAGGATTTTCATAAAAGATGTCTGTGACAGTCCTGCATTGCCATGGCAAGGCAAGGCCTGGCTGGATGCAGCAGGGAGCATCAGCCCAGCTGCAGCACAGCCCCACAAAACCAGCCCCTCCAAGCCCTGCAGAGCACAGCATGGCCAGAAAACCTTTGGTGTCTAAGCAGCCTTGGGTATTTTAGGGTTCCTTTACCTTGTGGTAGGACTCTATGTATGTTGCTTTTATGACAGGATCTGATGCAAGGGAGATATCGACAGCGATGTCCCCGTCCCGGACAAAATTGGCTGCAGGAAAAACACAAAAACCTCACAGAAACAGGACCTTAAACAGGGCTTGGGACAGTCAAAAGAGGGCTTGTGACAGTCACTTTTAGGGCTGGGTGCAGGGGGTGACAGGGGTGTTATGAGGAACACAGGGTGGGACAAGGGTTCCCACTCCTTTGGATGCTAGCACTGATCCTGCTACAGCTCCCTGACTCTCTTTCTTCCCTGGGAAATTTGGATAATCATGCTCGGTTTTACATTGCACTCCTTTCCCCTGATATTTGGGAGTGGGAAATCTCCAGATGGTGTACAGCCTCATGCCTAATCCTGCAGTACCTGCTCCTGTTCTAGCTAACGTTGGTCCTGCAGCATCCTGCACAGCTGATCAGTACATACTGAAGAGAAATTCTTTATCAATTGAAATGTCTTTGAATCTATGCAATCATCCTAAAAGGTCAACCTGATGCAGAAAAATCCAAACATAACTTTATTAAGGTTTATTTTGCTGCTGTCTGAGGGCTTGGGATCCCATACACATTTTTGATGGATGTGGCTACCACTCAAACATTAAAAGCTGCACATAAAAAAAGAAAGCAGAAAAACCAAGAATATTTACCTGCTAAATCAAGTATGTAATTTGTCAGTGTCTGAGCAACAGTATTTATTTCCTTGCACACCTACAGGAGGAAAAAAGGGGGGAAAATTAGGATTTTGCATGATAGAGCAGAGCTGAGCCTCATTGAGGTCTAGGGGCTGTTGGTCAGAATCCCTTGACAGCCTCAGGGTCAGCAACAGCTCTCACTTTGCCCAAGCTGCTTTTTTATTGTGGATTCCATTTATTTGTCTTATTTTTCATGAGCACTAACATGTCACTGCTGCGGTCTTGTGGGCAAGAAATTGTGTGGCGTGCACAGAGGGCTTCCCTCAGTCCTCAGGCTGATCTTATCTTACCTCCCTCTTGAGGACAAGCTTCAGAGTGAAGGAGATGAAATCTGTGAAGAGCTGCTTCAGCCAGCCAGGTCTGTGCAAGACAGGGAGCACAGTGAGGTCTGCACGTTGGGTGGGTGGCATTTGGGGACAATAAATCTCAGTGTTGAAAGGGGTCAGACTCACTGCTTGTCTCCTTGGAGGTGGAGTGTGAGTTTGTGGAAAGTCAAGTAGCAGTCTGAAGCATCAGGAGCCACTTGGTCCTTTTGGCACACTGCATGGGACAAAAGGAAAAAGGAAAAAAACCAAAAATTAGCTGATTTGTTACTGAGAGGAGAAGGCAGAGTACACTTTGCAGAGACTGCAGTGTGACAGGGTTCACAGGGGTCTTAGGATGAGGGAAGAGACAAGGATCTGACTCCATGTTACAGAAGGCTTGATTTATTATTTTATTATATATATTACATTAAAACTATACTAAAAGTATAGAAGAAAAGGTTCTCAGAAGGCCAGCTAAGCTAAGAATAGAAAAGAATGAATAACAAAGGCAGCTGTCCCAGACTCTCTGTCCGAGCCAGCTGGGCTATTTGCCATTAATTATAAACATCCACATGAGACCAATCCCAGATCCACCTGTTGCATTCCACAGCAGCAGATAACCATTGTTTACATTTTGTCCCTGAGACCTCTCAGCTTCTCAGGAAGAAAAAATCCCAAAGAAAGGATTTTCGTAAAAAGATGTCTGTGACACTGCAGGAGCTGGAGCAGGGCACCACTGCAGAGGGCTCCCCACATCCCAGGGATGCTTCCAAAAGATTCCAGACGCTGCCAGGTTGGGGCAGGTGGGGCTGCCCTGCACCTGGATGGTTTCTGCTCACAGCTCCAGCTGAGCTGCTCTGCCAGGCACCTTCTTCATCTGGATACCTGCCAGCTGCCCTGGCTCCTGCCAGCAGGGATCAGCTGTCCCCTGACATGACAGTGCATGCAACCCACAAACCAGAGTGAGGAGGGAATTTATTCCTATTGCAAAATGTTTGGGTGTTGCAGCATACTTACTCAGATTGATATTTAGCTGGAGGTCAATGGAAGACTCAATTTCAAAATCAACTGAATGGAAAAGCTGCAAGCTGTAATGGCAGAAGAGGGGACATTGAGGAACCTGGGCCAGGAGCAGCTTCTCCCTGAGAGATGTGGATTTTTTAACACCTCTCACAGCTGTCCTGGCACTGCAATGGGCCAACCCCCAGCACACCCCAGCCCATCCCAGACACTCTGGCTTTAAATCATTGCAAGCTCCTGCCTTAGTGGCACTTTGGAGCATTAACCCCCCCTTTTTTTTACCCACTCAGTTTACAGAGCAACAAAGCAGAGAGACTCAGTCAGCTCCTGTGCTTTGGCCACCTGGTCTTGTCATGCAAGGAGAGGACAGAAAGGCAGAAAGCAAGAAGGGGCTGAGAAGCATTGCTGGAGTATAAAATCCTGTCTCAGGCAGTCATCAGTGGCCAGAGAGACTGAGGAGAGCAGCCCCGCTTGGGCTTTGCCACAGTACCAGGGGCAGCAGCAGGGCTGGGAGGGGAGATGGGCAGCAGGGTTGGGAGGGGAGCTCAGCAGCAGGGCTGGGAGGGGAGATGGGCAGCGGGGCTGGAAATGGAGCTCAGCAGCAGGGCTGGGAGTGGAGCAGAGCAGCGGGGCTGGAAATGGAGCTCAGCAGCAGGGCTGGGAGTGGAAATCAGCAGCAGGGCTGGGAGTGGAAATCAGCAGCAGGGCTGGGAGAGGAACTGAGCAGCTCCAGCCCGATGCGCCAGTGCCAGGGGCAGCAGCAGAGCTGGAAATGAAGCTCAGCAGCAGATCTGAGAATGGAGCTCAGCAGCTCCAGCCCCATACTCACAACCAGGCCCCGGCGTAGCCGTAGGTCAGAGTCCCTTTGAACAAGGCTGTCACATTCCTGATGGAGATGTGGATGGCATTGTCCTCCTTGAGCTCCACCTCGCTCCTCTCGATGGACAAGTCATTGACCTGGATGCTGGAAACAGCAGAGACAGAGCTTGTCCCAGCCCAGAGCTGTGTGCTGGGATTGTTTTGGGTTTGTTCCTGAGGGATGGGGTCTCTGAGGGACTCCAGGGCCAGACTCTGGAGCTTTTGCAAATCCCAGGGCCAGGGACAAGGACAGTGACTGTGATGCTTGTGCTCAGCCTTGGTGCACTGTGCAATGTTTGGATACAAGGTTTTGGGATGATTTAAACAGGAAACAGGGAACAATGCAACCGTTTTGTTGCAGTGCTCTGTGCAGCTGTGGTCATGGCAGGAAGTCTGTTCTGTGAGTGCAGAATTTGTTCTTTGAGTACACCCCTGGGTTTGTGCTCCCCAAATAAAAGTGAATAACACAGCAACATTCAGCCTGGTTTGTCACAAACACAGCCAAGTGACATCCTGCTGACAGGGCTGGCTCTGGCACCCTGATGGCTCCCCTCTGCCTCTCCATGTGCCTTGGGCACCATCTGCTATCGGTGGCCACAGGGACATTACTCCCCATCCCCATTGTCAGAAATGAGCTCTACACGCTGCCTTCCCACTCAGCTGGAAAAATAAATAACTCTAAAATAACACATTAGCAGCCTAAACCTTAACATGCAAATTGTCTGTGAGGCTTAGATCCAAACCAGTGTGTGCCCCAGTGCAGAGCTTTGCTTTCCCCAGGAGCTGCTGGATCAGAGCTCCCTCCAAGGGCAGTTCCTGGTCCCCTGTGGGCCCCATCCCTCCCCTGGCACAGACACAGGGACATACTCACCCACTGAGCCCATAGGCCACCCTGCCCAGCAGCCTCATGGACCTTTCCCCGGTGATGTTTGGGAACTGGGCGTTCCTGAAGGCTGCCTGGATCACCTGGGCTGTTTCCCTGTTCACTGGAAGAAATGGCAGAGAAGAAGAAATGGCAGAGATGTCCAACTGCAATCTGTCCTGGCTGCAAAGCCAGAGCTGCTCTCTGGATTAAAGCACTGCAGAAGGCTTTTATCCAAGGCATTTGTGTTGGATTCAGGAAGCACTACAAGTAATTTCAGATTAAATTTAAAAAATTAAAATCCCTAACTGTGACAGCTGATGGCAGCAAGGGACAGCAGCGTGTGTGGCTCGACAGCCACCAGTGGGAGCTGTCCCAGGGAGTTGTGGCCAGCTTTCACACACATCAGGAGCAGATTTTGGAAAGGCAAGGCTGTGCTCATCCTTACCCCACACAAGCTGCTGACTTTACCCCAGAGCTTTGCGCTTTGTTTCTGCTTACTTGTATTGCAGTCAGCTCTGGGGTCTACAAAGAAAAAATTCTGAAAAAGTTTCTGTGCCCATTTCCCTAATGTTACACAACCCATTCCAGCCACAACCTCAAGCACATCCTTGTACAGGATTTTCCCTTCCTGTACAAAAAAAAAAAAAAAAAAACAGAAATACCCTCTGTTAGTTCAGCCCAGCATGAATACACCTTTCTCTGCATCTACCTCTGTCAGATGGGACAGGACAAGATGTTCCCACCCACACAGAAGAATTAACTTCTTCCCCCACAAAGCTCCCAAATCCTTGCAAATAACCCCACAGCAGGTGAGAACCTGTTTCACCGACCCCAAGAGATGAGATTGCAATGAGGAGAGAAATCAAGCACACATTTGTTCAAGCTCTTTCATCATGCCAAGCCCAAAGGAACAGCACTAAATCCTGTGGCTGAGGAGAGGAGATGTGAACAATTTTCAAGCTCCTTTGCCTGCTCATGCTTTAACCTGTGCTGCAGGCAGGTGCTCACACAAGAGGCAGGGAAGCAAGAACCCCCTCCCTGGGCTGATGTGTCCCAGAATTCTGGCAGAGCTGGGGCAAAGGCAGCCCCAGGGAGCAGCACTTACACAGCAATGCCGCGGGCTTGGTCATCCTGCAGACGATCCCGGTGCTTCTGTAGGGAAAGGGCCCAAACTCGCAGGCTGCTGCTGCCTGGACAAGCCCCAGCAGGATGCTGAGGGTGCCCAGCACCATCCTGCCAGCCCAGCACATCCTCAGCCAGAGCAGAGAGAGCACCAAGTGATTCTGGACGGAGGCAGAGCTGCTTTCATACCCCCAGAAGAGCCCACTCGCAGCAGGACATGACCTGCTTCCTCCACTTATCAAAACCCATCACACATTTCCTAATCTTCCTATAGTTTCCTTCACACCAGCAGTGCTGCACGCTGCCTTCCTCCCTCAGCAGGAGTTTGGGCTGCAGGGCTTGGTGCTGCTGCCAAGACTGCTTTAGCTCAGGACATGGACACACCAGGGTGGGTGGGAAAGGTGGAGGGGGATGGAGAGTGGAGGAGGATAAATCAAGGGAGCAGCCTCACATGCTGCCCCAAGCCACTTCAGCATTTTTAATTCATGCAGAAATATCCTTTATTTTGTATTCCTGCAGTAATTCTCCAGCAAAGCCCTGTTTGAAAGGTGCCTACATCATTCACTGATTTTACGCACACTGGGGGGAAACTGAGGCACACTCCTGGGGCAGGGGTGTTTCCTGCTCCCACTGGGTGAACCCACATCTCCTGGAAAGCTCCATGGCTTGGAATGTTTTTTGCCTCTTATCTGGGTTTGTGAACAGTTTGATTTGCCCCCATCCCACTGAGGCAGAGCTTTCCCTGCACCCAGACTCTGAGCTGCTCTTTGGGGAACATCAGAGACCCAAGTTCACATCCAGTCCTTGTGCCACTGTCCTCCTGCACCTCTGCTGTGCTGCTGGGGCCCTCCCAACCCCAAAACAACTCCAATCACCAAGCAGAGCGGGGTGGTTTCACAAAGGAGGCTCTCAACAGCTCCCCTGAACCTTTTTGCCAGAACAGGCTGAGGGAGAAGCGCAGGTGAGAACCTGGCAGCGTTGCAGGAGCAGCGCCCTGAGCGAGGCGAGGTGCCAGGCTCCTCCTCATCCTCCCTGGGCAGGCTGAGCACGTTTCCTGCGGGGTCCCCGCTGTCCAGCAGCCCCCACCCTGCCGGGCTGTTTTCTTCCTGAGTTGAGAAAGTGAACGGCCTCGGGTACCCCTCGGGAGGCACTGCCGGTCACTGACCCCAGGGAAGCCGAGCATCTGCGGCTTCCTCCGGGCTCCTGCAGCAGAGCAGTGTGGTGGCCATGCACAGACTGCCTGCTGCCAGCCCAAAGTGCTTCACAAATGAGCAGATAATTGTTGGAAACACACCGTACAAAGGCAGCAAGTGCTGGAGCAGCACATGGCATCATCTCAGCTGCCACAGCATCCCCCTGCCTGGCCAGGATAGCCCTGACCAGGGCAGCTGCACAGAGCCTGGCCATGCTACAAAAGGAGTGGAATTCAAGAGATTTAACCATCTAACAGCTCTATTTTCTGTCCTCTCAGTTTAAGGGATGTGGGTACAGTGGCCAGTGCCTGGCATAAAGGGAATCCTGCAGGCCCCAGGAGGCCACAAGCACTCCTTAGCCCAGGGCAGCAATCCACGTCAGCGTGGAGAAAAGGGAAAACTGGCACTTTGACACAGGGATATTTGCCACCAGGGTAGATAAAGGCACAAAACCCAAGACCCCAGCCCCACTGTGCTGTTCCTGGTAGATGCAGTGCATCCCCAGCCCCCCTGCCCCGGCACACTGCAGAGTCTCTGTCAGCAGAGCGCAGAGAAAAGGTGAACAGGGAACTGCTGGGCATTGACCTCCAGTGGGAACAGGAAGGCTGGAGCCTTTCTGCCTACAATAGCAAAAGCATGTGGAACACAGAGATGCTGTGAGCATCCTTGTCCTGGAGTAACCAGGCAGAGGCCAGGGCAGCAGGGACAGCAGAGCCCACCCCCCCCCAGTGCAAGGTCAGGCTGGGACAAGTCAGGTCAGATTTAAAAGCCTAAGGAAAAGTTAATTTTGGCTAGCAGGAGGCAGGGCAGTATTCAAACCCCAAAGAAAAGTTAAACATCCAAGCTCAAAGGGGATGCTGGAAGATGTTTTGATAAATACTTGCTGTGTAAGGCTTTATCTGGAGGCCGTGCACGCACACATGCACTCACCACCTTGCTGTGCACTGTCCTGTAACTGGGGTTGTTTTTCCCCACGTTGTCCAGGGCAGAGGTACATCACAGTGCTATTAATCTTTGTGCTGCATTGACCAAAACATTTGGTGTAACCCTGCAGATGCTTCCTGAGAGCTTTCCAGGTACACTGGCTGCAACCATCAGCAGGATGGGCCCAGAGCACTGCCAGGGTCCAACTGCAGCTCAGCCCTGCCATGGCAGCAGGGCCAGCCCAAAGACCACTGCTCCCATCTGTCCTAGATGTTTGTAAAATTGAGACAAATAACATTCAAACAAGATTTGTTTTATGAACTCAAATCAGTCAAAGCTATGCAATGTTTGAATAGAGATTTGTGATGCCAAATGAAATTGGCATTACCTGAGTTACTCTCAAAATTTTAGAAAGCAGCAGTAACCTGGAATCCATCATCACACGATAAAGTGAGGGCTCTCAACCTCAAGGAGTCTCCTTGGGTGATGTCCTGACCCCAGGGGAGGGTTCCCCCACTGCAACTCCAGATTCTCCTGAAGCCAACTCAATTCCTTCTCTTCTGTACCAGTATCATCCATAACAACCTCTAAAAAGAAAAAACAAGCTGGCTCTCACAGGTGGCCCTAGGTCAGGCAGGTTTTTCACAGCTGAGGGTGCCCAGGGCAGCTGGGTTGGAGCTGGAAGTGCAGCCAGCTGCATTTCTGTGGCACTGGCAAATCCAGGCTGAAAGAGCAGCAAATACAACTCTCAGTGCTACTGTGAGAAACTGGGGAAGTTCTTCTGCAGCCCAGGCCACTGAGCAGACACAAGACATGGACCCAACACTTCCCAGGCTTTGTCCAACCCTCCCAGGCAGGCAGCTGAACATGAACTCACTGCAGGTTTGTGAGGGGCTCTCACATGAGGACTGGTTGACCCCCATGATATCACTCCATTGGAAATTCACAGCACATTGAACACTAGCAGGCATTTCAAGAGCTATTCTTGTGCAGCAGAAAGGCTGGAGGGAGGTGGTGAAGATGCAGCTGGCACGTTTGGTAACACTGAGGAGACTCGGTTTGTGTGCACTGCTTTGCAAATGCCACCAGCCCCACAGATAGAAATGGATCACAGGACAAAGAGCAGAGGGAGGCTGTGACACTCAGCTGGGCACTGACTTCAGTGCATAAATGAAACAGCTCTTCAGAGAAAAGGGGAAACCACACACAAACAAACACAGCACCAGCTTATCTGCTCAGCAGCAGCCTCATTCTCATGAGCTTTGTGTCCCCAGAGCTGAGGACAGGACCATATCCATAGTGACAAACAGGACTCGAGTGGCTCCCCAAGCAAGCAGCCTGTTAGGAGTGAGTTTCCACAACAAGAACAAAGGTGTTTGAGAACAACAGGTTGTACATTTTTCTCTGACTTGTTTCTCAGTGGGGACAGACAACTGCTCTCAGCTAGGGGCAGCTGCCAGAAAGTATCAGGGGACACACAGCAGAGGAACTGGCTGTGTCCTGCTGCTCACTTTGCCACCCTGTGGACCTTCAGAGGACTTTCACTGCCTCAACCTGCCTGCTCTGCTCTCGGGAGCCCCACACAACGGTGCTGCAGCTCACAGGCAGAGCTAAACCAGCAACAGAATCAGAGCTGGAAGTGTGAGCCAAGGCAAAGCCAGCCTCCTAAACCCACATGCCCCAAGGCCCCTTCTGCTCTCTCAGCTTCTGGCCCAGCAGAGGGGACAGCCTTGCTCTGGAAGATTCAAGGTTTGTTTGCCTTGTGTCTAACGTGCATTGCCTCATTTTCAGGGCCATGCCCAGTGTCATTCAGCCTCTACCCCCTTCCTTGCCATCCCTCACTGCTTACACTGCCAGCTCTCCAGGCTGAGCTGCCTCAGCTCCTTTCATGCCTCAGTTGTCACTGCTTGCTCCCAGAGGCAGCCACTGCTCAGTGACAGGGTCAGGGCCACCCCAAACCCCCAACTCCCCAGAACAGCAGGCTGGCTCAGTCAGAAGGGCTTGGAACCCTCAGCCAGGCACTGTTCCCTCACAGCCCAGTGCTCCAGTTTGGGTGCACACCCCTGGCAGCTGCCTCTGCAGGATTACACAGGATTTACTGCCACATTTTGTGTCCCCTGCTGCAGTCACAGCCCCCCTCCACCCCAGTGCATTCACAGAACCATTAAGGAAATCTCCTCTAAGGTCCAGGACTCTCACTGGACTCATCTCTGCAGCAGCATTAGCTACACTTCATTAGTTTTTCAACTAGGTTTAAATCCATCTGGCCTGCTCCTGGGAACAGCAAATGCTGAAAGACAACAGATGTTTTGCTGTCTCAAATAAATTTTCAGACTAGAGATTTCACAAGTAATCCAGCATTATGTGCTCATTGTCTGAACCATATCAAACCAGTTTATTTCTGGCTGCCAGGAACTGCTCTGTACTGCTCAAACTGAGCACAGCCTCAGTTAATTTAGGCACTGAGTGAGGGTTTGCTACACCCTGAGAGAGAAAAACCCACAAGCCACAAAGCACCCTTGATGTGGAGCACACCCAATGCAGCAGCTCAGGTGAGAGCAGCAGCTGTGTCTAGGGTGGGGAATGGCTGTCACCCACCCTGTGCCAACCACAGGGACAGGGACACAGACTGTGAGGGTGCAGAAGCCTGGGGATGCCTCTTTTTGGGGAAGTGCAGCACCAAACCATTATCCAGGCAAGAAAGAGTGGGCAGCTCCTCCAGGAACATCCTCAAAGGCTTATGCAGGATATATCTGGGGCAACAAAACTGATCTCCTCTCAAATGATTTCATTTTAAATATTTTACCACTGTTCTACCCATCCTCCAAGTCTCCAGCAAACTGAAGATATGGCAGAAAAACAAGAATTGGTTTTCTCTGGGAAAGAATTGGTTCAAATCAAAACCAGCACCAGGATTAAGTGGATTCCACAGGTAACACCAACAAACCATGTCCAGCATCAGTCTGATCTGCCAGGGCAAGATCAAGCATTACCTGCTACAACTGCTGGTCCCAAGTGATGTGTGCTGGCCCTGCCCACACTCCTCACAGTGTCCTGCCAGGTGCAGGCAGCAGAGGACAAGAGTGACAAGTTCCAGAGTGGCAGCTGCTCCTAGAGAGCACATTTCAAGCCAAGTTAAACCTGAGCCAAGACTGGGCAGCAACTCCACCATGAGTCTCAGGCAGGGTTCAAGGAGCCCAACTTCCCAAATATCTACAGAATTCCCCATTTCAAGATGTCCATGGCCTTTTTGTTACCAGCTTTTCATAAGCAAACAAACTCCAAACTATTCAAGGCACTTTACCTGCTGAAGAGCACAGCTGGGCAAGGAAATGAGTTCAGCACCTTTTCCCCTCACATCCCAATACCCTCATCACTTTTCAATAAAAAATAGGCAAGAACACACCCTGTGCTTTAGAGAATATATACAAATGTAGATATAAATGCCTCCAAGTTTTATTGCAATAACAGCCCTTACCCATATCAGAAATTAAAGGGAACACAATGAAATAATACAAGAGGAGTTGCACTGGAGTGAGAATGCAAAGTTGAATACAGGAATTAAACTGATTTAACTTTGCATCCAAAAGCAGTAAAGAAGTTTACATTTTGCATACGTTTTTGCTAAATATATTTATACCTGAACACACTCTTCCCCCATGATCTGGCAGCAGGGCAGAGGGGAAGGAGGAATTAAATCTTGAATTTAAATCATCTGAATTCAGCATCATGAAATTTAGTCTGCAACTCCACTGAGGTAATTGCTCATCCACATCATCTCACAGTCCTCCACTTCGTCCACCAAGGAGATTGCACAATATATTCTTCATAGGGAAATATTTACAAAGAAAAGTTAAAATATTGAAGCAAATTTAACAATAGATCTTTGCTAAAAATCTGCTAATGCATATCTAGCAATTTTTGAGATCCTACACTCAGTGTAATTAAAACAGCATTTGAAACATTCCAACAGGAATCACATTGCACAGAAGAAGCAATTTGCTTCCCTAACATTTTTGCACACCCGCTCAGAGCCTGTGCCTTTAGTGCACAAGTCCACAACACCAAGCCTCTACATAGGTACCTAATAATGCTATGGAACAGAGTTCTTTGGAATGAGGACAAGCATCCCAGTCCCTGGGCTGTAATGATGTAAGGCTCCCTGCAGCTTTATTTGCTCGCTCAGTGAAAGCCAGAGGAAGCGCCATTGCTTTCCATGCCTGCTCTGGAGTTGGTGTCTGCTTCTCCCAGGTGTCCACGGCAGTTTCAGACAAGCAGATTTTGGTGACAAATCAGTTACGGGTCAGCCCAGGCCCTTCTGGAAGGAGGGAGGCAAAGAAAGTCTTGAAGAAAACCCACACGGTGCCCACGAGTGAAGGGCTGGCCTGCTGCAGCTCTTGGAAAGCCTGTCCCTCATCAGGAGGTGCCTCAGACTCATTTGTTCTGCCCCCATTCTCCCCCTGTCAAAAAAAAAAGGATATTTGGTAAAGAAGAATTTCAGAAATACATTAGAAAAATCTGGCATCAAACTGTGGTTTTGTTGCCAAAAACGCCACTGTTTAAATATAAAAGTTTTCAAGTTTTCAAGATACAAAGTCAAAAGCCCAAGCTGCACATGGCCACTACAGATTACCTCACACTGGTGTCCAGGACAACCATCAAGCACCAGATCAGGTGAATTATGTATTTACAGCTAATTAACTTTAATTGACATCAGAACTGTCAGCTTGAAATGAAAGACTCAAGCTGCTTACAGACAAAAATCCTACAGAGGTGCAGCCTGAGCCCTGCCCTCAGTTACAACCTGTAACAGACCACTTCCCACTACAACCTCCTAAAGGACAGAAGCAGCTAAAAGATCACCAAAATATTTCAGGTTAACTAATGAATTTACTACAGGAGGACTCAGGTGACAATTATTCTCCATACTGTCTTACAGAAGTTTCAAGAAAAGATTTTTTTCTACTACAAATTTTTCCACTACAATTATTAAACCGAAAGCAAAAACTTCCCAGAGTTTCATGGTTTAAAAATACAGCAAGACAATACCTGAAAATTATTGTTCTGGTCCTGGTTTAGAGCAGCTTGAGGAGGAACATTGCCTGGGAAGGCCTGAACTGGTCTTCGTCTAAATGGGAACCGTCCAGCATGGTGCCTGGGAAAAGTAACAAATTAATTAATTAATTAATGCTGTTTCAACATTACTCATCCTGTTACTCAACAGCTGCACATCTGACTGCTCAGTGCTGCTGGCAACCACCAACAGTAAAATTTAAGGACTTTCAGTGGAACAATGAACCTTCAACTCTTCAAGTCAACATAGATGTTGGAAAAGCTGCTCCACTTTTAACTCCTAGACCTACAATTCAGACACCTACATCATTTGTTCCACAGGTAATCCAAGAATTTAAGAGGCCAGATTCTTTTTCTCAGATAAGACATCCCAAGCACAGCAGCTGAGGGTGCATTATGTCTGTGTTTTTATCCTAATTATACTCCCCCCACACAGAGAGCATCAAAGGCAGTTGAAGACACTCCACTCAGTTCAGCTTGGTCTGTTCTCCAGAGGGACAACCAGCAGAAGAACTGCATGGATGCATGACTGAACAGCAAGTGTGAGACCCCTTCCCAGACTTCAACCACTAATTCCCCAACAAGAAATTGTAATTTCCCACACTGAACCTAGAGGTTTGCCTGCTCCATGCTGCTGAGTTGCTGGAGCTTAACAACAGGGGCTACTTTGGTTTCAAGTAGTTTTCTGAAATAGAAAGACAGTTGCACCAGAAACTGCAAAACCCCAGTGAGATCAGCCACATTCTTAATTTAATCCAGATATAGGCTTAATTATCATTTTTCTAAATACTGAGTTATACCAGGATACAGAGGAGCAGTTTGCCCTTTCCAGGTCCAAGAGTCCTATGAAGCTCAACCACCAGGAAGCTCCCTGGGCACAGAACTCAGTACTTCAGTGAAACCCTTCTGAACAGCAAACATTAACACATCCACTTACAGATACATCAGAACAGTGCCACCCATGACGAGGAGGAGTCTGCTGATGCTGGAGTAGAAATAGACCATGTTGACAAAAACATATAACAGTGTTGCTGAGTAGAGCCAGTCCAACCAGTCTCGATTGCCACCCTCCTCATCTTCCTCCATGAGGGGCCCCCCTTGGGCATTCATCCTCAAGTTCTGGTCAGCCACTGCATTAACCTGAGCAGCAACATTCTGGTTTCCAGGCTGGTTTTGGGCAGGAAATGGGTCTGGGAGAGGAGCTGGAGGTGTCACTGGTATCTCCTGAGAATGCCGTGCATGGGATGGGTCAGCAGATGCAGCAGTGGAAGCCAAGCTGGAAGCAGAGAACAAAGTACAGAATGAGGCTCAGTCAAACCCTCTCACTCCACACAGGGCCTGTGTGTGAAAGTCTGTCCATCTTTAGCAATAGAGTCAGACCACATGCAAGTAGAAAGCATTTAGAGGCTAGAGAAGCATTATAAACAAGTTTTAGTTCTACCCATAACAATTGTATAGTGACTTCAACAAATCAAACCAGGCACCCTCCCCTTTATCAACAGTACTGTCAATACTTCACAAAAACTATTTAGAGCAATCTGCAGGTAGTCTAAAAGCCTTCAGCTTGACCTATCACTGATGTCCAGTCAATGCTGTAGGCACTTTGAGCAGTCAAAAAAAAAGAACAAAGGCTCCTCGGCAGGATCAGATTTACTCCAGAGCCACCTGCCCTCCCAGTGAGCAGACAGACAATAGGTAAGATGCAGAACCACTGGCCTGAAGAGCAGCAGAGTCAGGGGTGCAACCCCACAACATTCAGCACAAGTTATGGTGAAAAAGTCTCCAAGCACCATCAAAAGAGGAAGAATTGCCAGGAGCTCTCAAATTTCTTGTGTTACAGTTTCTGCTTCCTACTGGCAGCTTAGAATAGAGCACTCACTATTGCATGTAGTACTGTCTTGCATAAATCTGCTGGAGCCAGGACATCTGAAGCATGCTGTAGGTTGTGTAAGCAGAGAAGCCAGGAGCCACACTCTGGAAGGGATGCTGAGTTGTTTCCAGCCTTGATCAAAATTTGAACACAGTCATTAGCAAACACAGGGCTAACAGCAAAAGCCATTTATTACAGAACAATGTAAATAGTTTCTGCCATTTTCTGCACCCAAATACAAAATTAATTCTTCCTTCTAGACATGTCTTTACCCACATGGACAAAGGAAAGACTTTTCTTCCTAATTAACAGAGCAGTGCACTTTCCTTTAGAGGCCACATCCTTGGAAGTGTTCCAGGCCAGGTTGGATAGAGCAACCTGATCCAGTGGAAGGTGTCCCTCATGGCAGAGGGTTGGATTAGATGGCCTTTAAAGGTTCCTTCCAATCCAAATTACTGTATGTCTACTAAAGCTTTTATATAAAGCCTCATCATATGTGGCCCATGTTCTATAGACTCATGACAGTATATGTGGCCTCCAACACAAACACAACATCTTAAAAATGTACATAAACTTATATTTACCCATTACTGGCTTCTGCTGATGACTGGACACCTGAAGAGCTCCTCGACCTTGCACCATTTGAGGAAGACACATTTGATTCCTGCCTGGATTCTGATGGTGACTTGGGCTGATCAGCTTTAACCTACAGACAGCAGGGCAGCCAGTGAGGTTTTCTCAGGACACCACACACACTTTGTGCAAAAAGGCTGCACCCCACAAAGTGTGCCCTCATTTTAACACCTGTTCCTGCACAGCACCTGTCAGTGCTGCCCCTGCCCTTGGGCACCACACCACAAGCACCTCTATCAGTATTTTAAACCTCCTGGAACCAAATTACTGGGATGCAAAACTGATTTGATGCTACTCCTCCCTTTCACAAGATCTACACTGTATTTGTTACTTCTTATACATGCATTGTGACCAACTGGTTATAAAAATATACAATACAAAAGACACTTTGGCTTTTTCCTATGGCAAATTTGTACTGCTTGCACAAACTGCTGCACACAGTTTGGGAGCTGTCCTGTGGTGATATAGCTGACACCCAGCCAAAGCTGGCTGACATCCAGCAACCAGCAGGCATGGGTAGGGTTAGCTCACAGTGCCCTTAATGGGCAACAGGAACACAGCTCTAGAAACCTTTGCCCAGCCACTTTAAAGAAAAAAAAATGGGTTTTGGCCATTTGTACTTGAGAGCAGTCCGGACTGAGCTCAAGCAGTGAGGCTGAGCCTGCAGAGAGGAAGCCAGAGATGAGTCATTAATGGGAGTTGAAGTGCCTGCAGTTCTCAGCCTTCTTCCCTCCCCACACACATCACAACCACTTCCTTCTACTTCTGACCACAAGCTCAGTCTGTCCAAGCATGCCTGGGACACAGCAAATCATAAACTATTTAATAGAACTGAATCTGCCAGAAGGCATTTCTGCCCTGAGCAGCACATCACAACAACTAGATCTTTCTTAACAGACACTACAAGAATATTTACTGATGAACTGCAGAGGCAATATTTTTCCTCAGCTTAAGCCAAATACATTATCACATTCCCAAACAAATTATCACAAAGTAATACTGCTGTTGCACTAATAAGGAAAAGGGAACTGCAGTAAAAGGGAACTTAAAAATGGTCAACCAACACTTCTTGTTTTCAGTTACAAGCCCAAGATTCAGAGTTAAGTTTAATTACCTCTGATTTGGTTCCTTGCATATTTGCAGGAGTCTTGAAGTTGTATACCAAATGAAGAGCATGCAGCTCCCCATGCTGAAATATAAGAGAAGATCCATTAAAAAAATAAATCCCTTCTCTGGAAATATTTCAGCACATCATAAAAGATACTTTTTTATACCTTTGGCAACAATTCTCCCAGACAGTGGTGATCAAGCAGCAGCTTCCCAGAATAAATCAGCTTTTGGTCCTCTTCAGGCTTTGAAGAAAGAAAACAAGGAATAGGATTACTCGCTCGGCCAAGCATTAACCAACACAGCTTAGAGCTGGTGGAGAAAGGCACAGAGCTTGGAGCATCCCCACATACCAAGGTGCACATCTAAATTCAGCTGAAATTATGAGCACAACTGAATGCCCAAGTGGGATATTATCGAGGTGCAAACCTGCATAAGAACCCAAAGTCCCTTGGGCAAAGAATTTGGTTATGTGTTATATCTTTCACAATTCTAACAAAAACATTTTTATTTCTTAAAAACAGAAGTTTGGAGTTCCATCTAATCTGATCAGCACCAGAGGTGGCGTCAAGTCAATCTGTTACACCCCATCCAATGGGACCCAGCTGCTCTTTATTAGGAGCTTTATCAGTGGAACTCATGGAGCCTGTTCCTGGCTAATCACCACACTGCCAGGGAAAGCATGGCAAAGCACAGGAATCAGACCTGGCACCAAGCAACTAGTGACAGGACAAGGGGAAACAGTATTAAGTTTGCAGGGCAGACTCCAGTTGGATATTAAGGAAAATTTCTTCACTGAAGGAATGGCTAAACATCGAAATGGGCTACCTTGGGAAACAGAGTCACTATCCCTGGAACTCTTGAAAAAATGAGTATAGACATGTCATATATCTAGATATAGATATAGCCACACTATATCTAAGTGTGGCTTAGATAGCGTGACATTTGCTCAAGGCTGAACTTGGAGATCTCGCCCAAGTTTATCGGCTCTGCGAAGGCCACGCACCGTCCCGTGGGAGCAGCGGGGCTGGGAGAGCAGCTGCTGCTGCAGCGCTCCCGTGTCAGGCACACCGGCACTGCAGCCCCTCACAGCTCCCGAGTCCCGGGGGCAGGCACACACCGGCACCCCAGCCCCTCACGGCTCCCGTGTCCCGGGGGGCAGGCACACACCGGCACCCCAGCCCCTCACGGCTCCCGTGTCCCGGGGGCAGGCACACACCGGCACCCCAGCCCCTCACAGCCCCGTGCCCCAGGTAGGGCTCTGCCCGCCCAGCTGGGTGCGGTACCCGGGCGCGGCTGCGGTGCCGCGGGCTCTGCCGTCCCCGCACACCTGCGGGCCGCGCCGTGCCGGGAGGCCCGTTGGTTAATCATTAACCGCGACCGGCCACAAACCTGCCCCGAAATAGCCCAAGCGCGCCCCAAGCGCGGCTGACGCAACCGGGACCAGGACACCCCGGGAGGGGGATGGGGGGAGGGAAGCAGGTACCGGTCCCGGAGCCCCGCGGCAGCTGCCGCCGCTGCCCCGCGGGGAGCAGCCAGCCAGCCCGCACTACCCACCCACCCAGCCGGGCTGCGCGCAGGGACCCCCGACGGGGCTGCGGCAAGAGCGGACTACGCACTCACCGGCGCGTCGGGCAGGAGGCGGCGCAGCTCGGTCTTGAGGCGGCGCACGGTCCAGGCAGGCTGGGCGCTGAGGCGGAGGTCGCGGTGCCGCTGCGCGGGGCTCCGGACCAGCAGCGACAGCGGCTCCTCCATGGCGGGCGCGGGGCGGGCGGTGATTGCAAAACCTCCCCGGCCAGATCTTTATAGGGGCCCGCCCCGCCGCAGGGCCGCGGTGGCTGCGGCTGATTGGCCGTGATGCGGGCGGGGGCGGGGGCTGCCACGTGGGCCAATGGGACGGAGCCTCGCGTGCAGCGCCGTGAGGATACGGAGGCGCTGATTGGGT
Organism: Melospiza melodia melodia; assembly: GCF_035770615.1. Classification (NCBI taxonomy): domain Eukaryota; kingdom Metazoa; phylum Chordata; class Aves; order Passeriformes; family Passerellidae; genus Melospiza; species Melospiza melodia. The sequence continues at coordinate 16,370,620 of NC_086206.1, forward strand.
GGTGCCGGGTTGGGGGCGGGGCTATGCGGTCACCACAACGACCGTGAGCCGCCCCGCCCTGCCCGGGCCCTGAGGGGCGGAGGCCATGGCTGGGCCGGTGCCGCTCTCCTCAGTCCCTCCACCACATCAACACCGGCACCAACGCCGCTCTTAGCGATCCCTTGCTTCGCCTTCCCTCTCCCCTCGCCCGCTGGAGCAGCACAGCTCTGTGGAGCCCCGCGTGTGCTGCATCCACAGCCTGATCCGGGTGAAACATCCCCTTTTTCCCTATGGTTATTTTACCCGATCTGTGTAGCTACCTCAGCCGGTTTTTACCTCAGCCCTCCGCTGCGGCCTTTGTGGGTACACGACAAACCATATTTCTGGCTGGAGCCAAAAGAAGTGTGCAGAGGTGCTGGGGAAAGTTAATAATTAATGACATTTTACTAAAAAAAAATAATCAAAAAGTCATAAAAACGTGGACCAGCCGCTTCTGAGCGCTCCTCCTCTTGCCCATCTTCCCGTAAAAAGCCCGTGGTAATGATCCCGATGCACCAGGAGGGGGTTTTCGCGTCCTTCCAAACAAAGCTGTAGGAACGTCGGGTTTATCTCGGCACCAGGTATTTACTGTGCGTGCTTCAGGAGCTGCTCCTTGGTGTTCCTTGGCAGCCAGACCTGTTGCCCAAAGGCACGGATGAGTGTGCAGCCGAGAGTAGATTTTGCAAGCAGGAAAGCCGCTCTTCCACGGGGATGCATCACCCCGCGGCTCCCGGGTCAGAGCCGAGCCGGGGGCAGCGCTGCCCTGGGAGTGACAGCATAAAATCATGAAGAACTGAGCTGAGCCTGGCTCTGGCCGGGTGAAGCCCCCGCAGCTGCCTGGGTAGGTCCGTGTGAGGGTGGAGAGTTCCATCAGAGCCCATTCCCCTCTCGTATCCACCCCACAACAGGGATGAGGTTGCGCTCCTGCCTGCTCTGCCCTTGCTGTCCCTGCGAGGGCTCAATGCCCGGGTGGGCTTTGCCTCCCTGACTCCTGCTCTGTGTCCCACCAGCCCAAGGGACACAGCCAGAGCTGTTTGCTGCTCTTGCTCCATCAGCACAGATCGTCATCCCCATCCCTCGGCTCCTGCTGACAAACGCAGTGTCCAGGGCCACTCTTGCCATTGCCAAAGTCAAGGTGACTTTGCTGCTCGCTTGGCTGCAGCCTTTGTTCAGAGCACCAAGCGAGTTCCCCTGGGTGGCAGGGCCAGGGTAAGGCTGTGCAGGTGTTGGAGTGAAACCAGGATCAGGCACTCTGTGTGTTTTATCTGGGACTCCCTGTGCTGTTGCTGGCCCGTGGAGCAGCTGTGCAGCCGTAGCCACAGCGCCGATCCTGCCTCGAGCTCAGGCTCCTGTGCTCCTCCTTCATCACAGACAAGAGGGGCAGAACTCAGCTGGGCTGCTTTCTGCCCATTCCATGTCTGAGCCATTGCTGGGGAAAATGTCTGCTCACTGGACAAACCCACCTAAATCCAGCATTGACCTGGCTTGGAGCAGGGGCTGGAGGAACAACCTCCTGAGGCACCTGAGTGCTGAACCTCAGCTCCCCCTCCGTGTCTGGGAGTGCTGGACCCACCAGAGAGCCAGGCCCTCGCTGCCCTCACCCACAGCAGCCAAGAACTGGTGGAGCTGGAGTCGGGGACACATCTGGACATCAGGTAGCACATGCTACAGTTCCAGAGGCTGATTCAGAGCTCCTGGGACTGAGGCAAAACAAACACTTGCCCTGATAGTGTCTGCTTAGCTTAGCTCACTCTGTGGCAGCAGATAAGGGGCCACAGCACAAACCAGAAGGTGTGACCAGCACATCACCCCACTGTCCTGCTGAACAATTAACTCCAATTTACCAAAATTGGAGATGAAGGGCTGCAAGCTGCTTTTGTCACCTGCGTAAATATTAACCACGGAGTAAATCAGGATTATCTCTCTATCTCTCTGAACTTAGCACAATTACTCTGTAAAAAAAAAAAAAACACACAAACAAAACAACAAAGGAAACTGGGGGGGGTGAGTGGGTATTGCTGATGAGTTTACAGCTCTGTTTGTGGTCAGGCTGGTTTTCATGGCATGGCAATCTCCTGGCACAGCAGGAACAGCCGGAGGAGAATTTGCCAGCACATGAGGAGATGCCCCATGGTCTCACAGCCTGGTGTGCTCCTTTGCTCACGCAGGCATGGTGACATAAGGGACAAGCCTGAGAGCAGCTAACACGGGCCTGGTGCTGTAGGGATGCCGGGGTGTGATGCAATTTTGTCCTGACCAGGAGTTGCTCCCTGGGCCAGGACAGGGCAAGGATCAAAGGGCAGCAGAATCCAGACAAGCCAAGCTGATTGTCTGGGCTTGGTTCGATATGCTTATTCTGTCAGAAGCACTGTGCTCGTTGGGTGTCTGGCTTTAAAAACTGTTTCATGGTGTTATGGCCCCTTTGGGTCCAAAATTCCTCAGAGTCCATGAGCAAGAGTCTGTTTTTGTTCAGGCTCTGGGGCTGGTGACCCTGGTGCTGGCAGGAGGGAGCTCACAGTGTGCTCTGGCATCGCTGGCAGAGCTGCACTGCAGTGGGGTCTGTAGGGAGGGGGTTCTGTGGCTGTCCCTGAGCATTTCTGTGCCCGAGCAGAGCCAGTTCTGCCAGAGACATCCCACGGGCATCACCTGTGGGCACAGCCTGGCAGCACCGAGGAGATGTGCTGTGCCTGCACATCCTGGCAGCCTGGTGTGGGACAGGCACGGCGAGGCTTTGCAGCACACCCCGTGAACTCGGTCAGGGTCCCTCCCCTCGCTCAGCTGTTCCACTGCTCACTAAGGCAAATCATCCCCAAACAATGAACGTTCCCTGGCCCATGCTGCTCTGGAGCAGCATGAAACTTCCCTGTCAGACAAGGGAGAGAAGCCAGAACGAACCAGGAGGTGGGGAATGAGGGACACAGCTGGAAAACATCCCCTGCTACCAGGGTTGCCTGTGCCAAAGGCCACCAAACCTGTGGCACGGGAAGCCCCTGCCAGCCTGGAGGAATGCAGGGATATTCCCGGGCGGGGCCGAGGCTTCCACCGGTGACATTCGCGGGATTCCGTGCGGATGCTGGCCGCCTGCCGGAGCTCGGTGTCCCCAGAGAGGGGCCGCTGTTGCGCTTAATGTGTCGCTAATGATGTTCCCGACTGCCCGAGGTTAGCGGCGCGGTGCCGGTGCCGTCCCGGCGCGGCGGCGGCCGGACGGGGAGCGGAGCCGTGCCCGGGTAGACGGGCACGGAGGGGATGGGGATGGAGCCGGGCTTGGGAACGGGGATGAGGACGGGGATGAGGATGGGGGTCCTGCCGGCCCCGTCCCCACCCCCGTTTCCACGGCGACGTTGTCAGCAGCCGTCCGGCCCCGCCCCCCGCCCCGCCTGGGCCAATGGCGCGGCGGCGCCGGGCCTGCCCGCCGGTGACGTCATGGCCGGTGAAAATCCCCCGTGGCCGCGGGAGCGGCGGTGGCGGCGCGGCCCCGCGGCCCGGCCCGGCCCGCACCATGGCCAAGCACCACCGCACGCCGGCGCGCTCCGCCGAGCCCGTCATCGAGGTCAAGAGCAAGGTAAGCGCCCGCCGGGGACGGCGCCGGGGATGCCGATGCCGATGCCCGCGCCGGTTCCGCCGGGTCACGACCGAGCGCGTCGCCCCCGCGTCGGGCGGCACACGTGGGGTGGCACCGCGCACCGGGGAGCGGCGCTGGAGCCGGGCCGGCCGGGCTCTCCGCTCCCCGCGCTGCGGCGGCGCTGCCCGGAGCCTCCCCGAGCGCAGCCCGGCCCGGCGGCCGCGGCGTCCCGCCACCGTGGGCTCTGCCGGGCCGCGAGCTCGCTCGGTGCGGCCGTGGGAACGCCGCGGAGGAGCGTTCGCCAGATGCGCAGGGCGCCGGTGCGCCGTTCCGGCGGCCCCGGTGTGCGGGGTGGCCCCGGCGGTGCGGGGGTGCGGGGTGCGCGGTCACCCCGGCGACACACCTCGCCCAGATGTGCACTCACCCAGATGTGCGTGCTCGGCAAGGCAGGCTCATCCCCGGCTGTGCCATCACCCAGATGTGCGCCCCCAGCAAGGGACGAGCCCCTGTCGCGCATCCAGATGTGCACACCTGCATCGCTGTGCGCTCGCCCGGCTGTGGTCTCCCGCAGACGTGTCTGCTCACCCAGATATGCGCTCACCTGGCACACCCTTGCCCAGATGTGTGCGGTCACCCAGACATGCACCATGGTCCACCTGTGCCCATCCACCCATCCCTGTGCTCACCCAGCTGCGTGCACTCCCTTTCTGCACCCTTATCCAGCTGTGCACCCTTATCCAGCTGTGCACTGCCTGCTCGGGACCCCCGGCGGGGTGCAGGGTGCCCTCCCTCCCAGGACGTGGTGGCACCGCCTGCCCCTCCAGCTGGGGTGTGACCCCCGCGGGCAGCGCGATCCTCGCAGCGCTCCTCAGCCTGTTCTTAATTGGCTTCCCGTTCGTCGTGACGGAAGGAGGCATTAATTAGCGCTGTTGCTCACCAGGTGCTACGGCAGCGCCCGTGTCGCAGGGAAGGGCTCCCGGCAGCGCGGGGTCTGCCGCGGCTGGTGGTACGGTCAGAGGGCCCTTCCTCCACCGCGGGGCCATCTCTGCCCCATCACTTCAGCGTTTGGGCACAAAATCTGCTTCCCTCCTCTTACTTTGTTGTTGGGACGGGCTCCTCCTGACCGGCTCTGCCTGCCCCGGGGCAGCTCTGTGCGGTGCCCTGCCTGCATCAGGGCCAGCCCTGCCCAAAGTCACCCTCTTCCTCCTCTTCCTCGTCCTCCCCTGCAGTTCGACGCTGAATTTCGCCGCTTTGCCATGAAGCGCTCCAGCGCCGGCAGCTTCCAGGACTTCTACCAGCTGCTGCAGACAGTGCACCAGATCCCGCGGGTGGATGTGCTCCTGGGCTACACCGACATCCACGGGGACCTCCTGCCCATCAACAACGACGACAACTACCACAAAGCCCTGTCCTCTGCCAACCCCCTCCTCAGGGTCATCATCCAGAAGAAGGGTAAGCGGGGCACTGGATGTGTCCTCCTACCAAGAGAGATGAGCCACAACCTGCAGTACTGCTGGTTCCACCTTTGGGCTGTGCCAGCAGGGCCTGGCTGGTCACACACCCTCCAGCCACTGCTTTGGTGGATGGATGTGGAGATGGTGGCACTGAGAGGCTGCCAGAACCCTGCCAGGGCTCTCCCTGGCAGCCCAGGGCGCCTGCCTCAGCCCAGCCCCGTGCGACCTGGTGAGCAAAGGCAGATCCTTGCAACTCACCCCTTTGAAGTTGTGTTTTCCAGCCAAGCCAGCGTGGGCTCCCAGATAACACCTGTATAGCTCCTGTGAGTGCTGTGCCAGCAGCCCCATCCAGCTTCCTGCCCTGAGGAGGCAGCAGCCATCATTTTGGCAGAGCTCTCAGGGTGCCAGGTGCTGCTGGATTTCTGGTGTTGGGAAGAGGCTTGGTGCCTCTCTGGCAGACCACGGGCTTGCCCTTACCTTAGTGGCACATTCCCAAAGAATCACTTCCTTGCACAGGTACACCTGATAGCCTCCTGATAGTGTCCTGGTGAGGATGAAAGCCTCCAAGGGACAAACACTCCGAGTATTTCTCCTGTTTGCAGGGAAAACAAGCCCATCCCCTTCCACTCAGTTTAGCAGCACCGAGGTTTTCTCTTTCACAGCACCCTCAGTCAGCAGTTCACAGAGCCAGAGCCTGACCCAGAGCCACAGGGTCAGCACAGCATCCAGAGTGAGTCTGTGTTTCCAGCTCAGGTTAGCGGTATGAAGTCTCTGGGTGAGAGGTGATGCTGGTGGCCAGCCCTGGCTGCTGTGTCAGTTTTCCTGGGCTTTTGCATCAGGGTGATGTGGGATGCCCTGGACATGTGTTTCCCCTGTGGCTGCATGGTGTGGGGGCTGGCAGCAGTGATCCAGGCTGCTGGAGCTCATGGTGCACTCAGGGGCTGTCACTGCCAGCACTGAACCATCCCCTGCTCCTGGCCCAATGCTGGGACCCAGGCTGTGACATGGAGAGTCCGTGCAGGGGTGGGTGTGCAAGGCTGCAGTGGGACCATCACTCCTGCTCCCAAGAGCCATCCCATGAGCTGCTGGAGAAGCCTGTGAGGACCCAGCTGACTGTGCCAAGACACACAGTGTGCAGAGGGAGCAGGCAGAGCCTGGCTCCATGGGCAGCATGATAAGGAAGGCAGGCAGGCAGCACCAGGGAGCCCCAGCACCCAGCTGTGCCCGCAGGAAAGGGGCCTTGGGGCTGCCAGCACCACAGGGAGGTGAGCAGAGAGGCCAGGAGCAAGTCCTGGGTGAATCACAGCTAATTTAAAATGGATCCAGGTCATCCCGAGGCTGGGCTGTCGTTGAACCGGTCTGGGTCGCTGAGGAATGTGGCTGCAGAGCCTCTCAGCCCGCCGGGTGCAGGGAGCTGTGCACACACACACACCACACTCAGGTGTGCTCCTGGCAGTGGGCTCTGCAGCAGCCAGTCCTGCCACAGCAGGGCAAAAGCAGAGGCTGTACCCGGGCTTCCCTCAGTGCCATCACCCCGTTGGGTGAGGGCATCCCTGCAGGGCAGCCTGGCTGGGACAGTGGTGCTGCCCATCCTTGCCTGGGCCAAGGCTCACTGGCAGGGCAGGGAAAAGTGTGGGACATTGCCAGGGCCACCATGGGGCCCATCCTTGGCGTGCTGGACCTGCCTGGCCCCGCCACTCTGCGCCCCTTGGAGAGGAGCTGAGTGCTGAAATAGCTGTGGGAAAGCCTCCGCCACCCTTCCCCGAGCTAAAAATATGCCAAGGCTGTGTGTGCAGGGAGATATTTATAAACCAGGAGCCCTGGCAGGCTGGCTTGGCTAGGGAGAAATCCCATGTCCCCTGGGCTTGGGGACATCCCTGGCAGCCCTGCAGCTGCAGCAGTGTCCAGGTGCTGGTTGGGGACACTGTGTGGAATGTGCTGACCATGGAGCATCCAGATGTGGGCTCCCCCATGGAAAGAGATGGGGAGAAACCAGAGAGGAACCAGGGGCTACTCCCCAGCACCTGGTGGAGGAGGCCAAGAGGGATGGGTTGGAGCTGGGCCCCACAGAGCAGCCCCAGGCCACGGTCCAGAAGGACAGAGTCTAACCCTGTATGAAGGTGCCTGATGGTGGAGTAAGGGACGTGGGCACAAATCACAGTCTGGGATATTCAGGGCCTCTCAGGATGCTGCAGCCCTGGGATGAATTTCCCAGAGATGGGGAGTCTCTGTCCTTGGGAATGGCAGAGTTCTGCAGGACACAGTGGTGGCTATCACCAACCCACGCCAGCAATAGCCCTGCTCTGGTGGGGCTGTGGACTCTGGTGCTGTCTCCTGGGCTTGGACTCACCCTAAGGGAGTTGGTTGCCACCACAGCACACTTATGTGGGGAATCCTCTCTCCCCAAACCCAAACTGGGGCATGGCTGCGGCTCCCAGGCCATCAGAGCTGGCAGCTCTAGTGTTAAACTGCAGAGTTTGGCTTAAAGTGTGATTAAGGCTGAATCACTGCCTCGATCCCACTAATCCTGGCCTGTGTGCCTGTGTACGCTGGGTAATCCCAGGAGATGGGCCCCAGCGGAGACAGGCTGCAGGGAGAGCCAGGCTGGTGATGCAGGGAGGAAAAGGCAGTGAGAGCTGTGAGCAGGGCCCTTGTGCTGAGCGCTGCCCCAGCACCTGGGGCCAAGGGCAGGCGCTCACGCCCCCGGCAGCCACAGCAGCGCCTGACCCGTGTCCTCCCTCCCTGGCTCCCCACAGCAGAGTCTGACGCCAGCGTCTTCGCCTCCAACTCCCTGCAGCGGAAGAAGAAGGGGCTGCTGCGGCCAGCGCACTACCGGGCCAAGCCTCACCTGCTGATCGGGATGCCCCAGGACTTCCGCCAGATCTCCTCCATCATCGACGTGGACATCCTGCCCGAGACGCACCGGCGCGTGCGGCTGCACAAGCACGGCTCCGACAAACCGCTGGGCTTCTACATCCGCGACGGCGTCAGCGTGCGCGTGGCCCCGCAGGGCGTCGAGAAGGTGCCCGGCATCTTCATCTCCCGCCTGGTGAAGGGCGGCCTGGCCGAGAGCACGGGGCTGCTGGCGGTCAGCGACGAGATCCTGGAGGTGAACGGCATCGACGTGGCCGGCAAGTCGCTGGACCAGGTGACGGACATGATGGTGGCCAACAGCCACAACCTGATCATCACCGTCAAGCCGGCCAACCAGCGCAACAACGTCATCCGCAGCAGCAAGGCCTCGGGCAGCTCCGGCGTGTCCACGGACAGCACCCCCAGCCAGCAGACCCCCAGCCCGGCCTCGCAGTACCTGAGCAACTACAGCACGGCCGAGAGCGACGAGGAGGGAGACCTGGTCATCGAGAGCGACAGCGCCTCGCACTACATCCCCGGGGGCTGCCCCAACGGGGGCCCCGCCGACGGAGCCCTGCGGAGGAGCCTGTCCCCACACAGCTCACGGGGCTCCCTGCAGTCCCTGGGCAGCCACGACGGCAGCCCTGGCAGGGGCAGCGCACGGGAGGATGGCACCCTCCTCACCCTATAGCCACAGGGGCCCGTGATGGGTTTCTGCTGATCTGGATGTGGACACCAGGGTGATGACGTGGCCAGCGGGCAGGGGTGGAGAGGGGCTGCCCTCTGCCTGCTCCCACCCCCTGTGACCCCAGGAGCCCCACTGTGGGACCCACTCGAGCTGGGCACTGCCCCTCTGAGCGCCCTCGCCTCCTCTTCCAAGCAAGCAGGGGTTTTTAATTGTTTTATTGAAATATGCATCATTAATATATTGCAATGGACAGTAAAACTTTTTCTAGAAAGCACCGTGCTTGTCCCTGGTTGATGTCACTGCAGGGAGGAGGGGGACAGTGGGTGGGTTCCCCAGCCCTGTGCATGGAAGGCAGTGCCTGGGGCTGTGGCCTTGACCTTTGCTGCTGTGCTGGGTGACCCCAGTGAGACTCATTGTGCCTGTTCCAGGACACATGTCCAGGCTGTTTTGGGCAGCTGATGGCCTGATGCAGTCAGCCTTGCTTGGTCCCCCCATTCCCACCTTGTCCCTGCTGCAGGGCCCTCATAATGCAGGGGACACCTGGTCTGGCAGCAGCACGTTGGCTGTCACTCGGCCCTGCTAAGGCTGCTGGGGACAGTGCAGCCCCATCCTCCTCCTTCAGCCCCAAGCTCAGGGCAGGGGGGGTCCACACCTGCCCCTGCTGCTCTGCTGGAGCTCCCAGCACCCTCAGTCCCTCTCCCAAAAGTGCCAAGCTGATGGTGGCACTCACTGCTGCCAAGGGCTTGTGGTGGGACTGGCAAGGAGGAAGCCCTGCAGCTCTCGGGGTCTGAAAAGCCAGCACCAACTCTGTTCAGAGCCTGAGGCCAGGGCAGGCTGGGAGTGCAGCAAGGGCTGAGGACACTCATGGCACACAGCCAGGGCCCAGACAGAGCAGAGGCAGATCTGGCAGCAGGGCTGGTTAGCCCAGGCTGGTTTGGGGCAGGGAGGTGCCCGGGGCTGTGCCCATGGCCCCCAGCCACTCTCACCCAGCCGGCTCAGCCTGGCTGGGGTTTGCCCTGAGGTGGCCCCAGGGGCACATGAGGTGATTTTCCAGTTGGCATCTCACCTCCTCCAGCCCTCGAGTGCCAAAATATTCCCCACCCCTTGGCAGCAGCGTCAGCCCTGACATCCCAAGGCACTGCAGTGTGCCAGGTGGCACAGGCATAGGATACTCCACAATATCCCTACCCCACAAAATCCTGCCCAGGATGGAGCAACCCCTGCAAAAAGGCTTGGAAAATCCACACACAGTAGCAAATCCACCCTGTGTAGCAAATGGAGATGGAGCAACAGCACAAGCTGCAAGAAGGAAAAACCTGATGGGATTTCAGGGGAAAAAGTGTTCCCCCTGAGGGCAGCACTGTCTGCAGACAGAGCTCCAGCAAGGTGAAGGGGGCAAGCCCCCCTTGGACATTCTCCAAATTCAGCTGGATGTGGCTCCAAGCTGTGGCACCGTGCCTCTGCTGAGCAGGAGATGCACCAAGTCCTCCTGCCATCCCTCACAGCTTCTTTGCTTCATGCAGCAAAAAATCCCTGCAAAGGTCTGCAAGGTTCCTGCATGGCATCTGAGGGTAAGGCAGCAGAGAGCTCACCTGTGTGATGGCACCTTCCAGCCCTGTCCTGCCAGCCTGGATGGAGATCCAGCAGGATTTTGCATATTCTCCAGTCCATGCCCCAGCATCCAGCCCTGTGAGCCCACAGCTCATCCCCTGCCTGCACTGATGGTTTTGCTGCCCACAGCATTCCTCAGGCCCTGCTGGGCCCACTGGGAGCTGCACACACACTGCAAGATGGAAATGATGGTTTATTGGAGTATCTCCTGCCCCACAGACAACAAAGGCTTCTCCAGGCATCCAACCAGACCCTCCTGACAGCTCAGCCCTTCCCTGGGCAGAAAACACTGAAGCTCTGTGCCTCCTTCTTGTCCCCAGGCTGTCCCCTGAGCTCTCAGGTGTTCAGGATGAGCCATGACCATGGTCCAGCTCAGGAGAAAGAGAATGACAAGGAATACCACAGGCAGCAGCACAAGAGACCTCCTACCAGTTTCTAGAAGTAGGAAAAAAAAGGGAAAGTACAAGTGATGCCACAGACCCAGAGCAGAGAGCTGATCTGTGAGAAGCCAAGCAGCAGAGACAACTGCTCCCCAGACCACTGAGCAGGGCCTTTATTAGGGCATCTTCCTCCCTTTTCTGTGGACAAGACACAGCATTGAAAGGTGAGCAGGAGATGCCAGCTGTGTACTGGACACTGTTATGGGCACCTGCATGGGCCCAGGGTCTGGAACTTGGCTTTCTCTCCTTTCCTCACAAAAAGAGATGTCCATTCCTGCCCAGCAACAAAGGATGTTCAGGCAGAGCAGCACAGCACACTGGCCCCAGCAGCTCAGGAGTCCAACTTGATGAAGACTTTTGGCCTTGAGAAAATTTTGATTGCCTCGTCTATCTGGGAGAGCTTCCTCTCGAGCTCCACCCGCCTCTTCTGCATCCTGAGGCTGTCCCCACGCATGGGCAGCAGAACCAGGTCCTTCACCAGCTGCTCCTGGCCTGTAAAAAGAGGAAAACAAAAGTTGTGTAAGTTGAAAAGTAAAGAAATCCACCCTTTTTCTATAGCTATGAACACAATGGCAGCACTGGAACAAGGACCTAGAATCCTTCTATTTAAACCTCAGCTGGATGAAGACCTGAGGGACCTGCTCCAGCTTTGAGAACCAAGGATTGGATTAGACACCTCTGAAGGTCCCTTCCAGCCAAAATCTTTCTAAGATTTGAGGAGCAATAGCAACCCTGACATCAAGTCCAGTGGACAAGTGTGCTCCAGAGCCAGTCCTGTAACCTGCAGGACACGGATTCCTCTTTCCATGCATCCAGCTCACATCCTGCCTATATATGCCCTAATCCAGGCAACTCTCCAAGTGGCAGGAATGTGTTCCTGTGTCTCTTCTCCCTTATCCTGCCTGGGACTGTTTGTTTTTCTGAGCTGGACTCACTGTTTTTTCCCTCTTACTCTGTTTCAGGTTGCTGAGGGTCTCGAGGCGCTGTCCCTCGGGCATCAGGGTGTGCCCCGGGGGGGTGTCGGGGTCGGGCAGGTTCCGCAGCCGCTCCTCCGCCTGCCTGCGCCACAGCTCCTTCCTCTCCAGCAGGCTGGGGGCAAAGGAGAGAGGTGTCAGCACATCTGGCACAGGCAGATGTGGCCAGGAATGTGCCCTTCAAACCCCACCAGGTTCTGTGTCACTGGCTGAGGAGCCCAGGGAGCCACACACCCTCATGGTGGGGGATACACCGTGTTTAAAGCACATGTGTGGAACAGCAAACGTGTGGTCCACATATGTGGACCTGAGTGCATCTCTCCCAGCAGCCCAGCAGCCCTTTGTGGATGTGGAGGCACATCTACAAAGGGCTGCTGGCAGAGATGCACTCAGGCCAACAGTGCTCGTTGGAGACAAGGGCTGCTGCTCCTCCTTTCTGACTCACTGAGTCCTCGCCAAACCATCTGTGGGTCAATGGCAGAATGAAGTCAGACAACAGCTCACGGCCAGGGATGCTGGCAGAGGACAGCACAGCCAAAGCACCACAGTCAGACCTAGGACAGGGTCTGTTTGCCATGCAGAGCCCCAAAATGCACAGCACTAGCTGGATGTTCCTCAGAACCCAGGCCCAAGGCAGGGTGAACACCTGTAAAGCAGAGCAAGCTCTTTGCCTCTCCAAACCCAGACCTCTCCATGCCAAAGGTACATCACATGAAACAAAGCCTACAAAGGGGCAGGAGCACATATCTCAAAGCACACAGAGCCTCCCCATATCAGCATCATTGCACAACAGCAAGCAAGGGAGGAGGAGACAAAACTCTCACTGAGCCCTGTCACACTGGGATGCTGGTTAATCCAAGAAAGCAGCAGGGGCAGCGTTTACTCCCCAGTCCCAGAAAAAGGCACTGCTGCACATTGCAAGAGCCCCTCTATGCCCAGCCCATCTCTCCAGGCACACCCAGGGAGTGCACTGAGGCTGTCCCAGTCCCATGGGGCAGAGAGGGGCACACTTACTACTGGGGGACGTGTCCCTTTTGCGTGGCATTGTACTGCTCCTGCTCCTGCTGCCGGTGCTGCAGCAGCTGCGCCAGCGCCTGCAGGGACTGCGAGCGGCGCAGCGGCGCCCGCTTGGCGCTGCACGCGTTGTGCCGGATGAAGTCAACGCTCCTGCCCTCCACCTGCAGCTGCAGAGACAGAGAGCCAGGCATCAGGGGCAGGCTGGGCACAGGCACACAGACAGCTGACACTGGCCACATGAGGGAAAAGCAGAAATGCAGCACACAAGGGAGTGGATTGTGTGATGGCAGGACAGGCGGACCCTCGGCACAGCCTGTCTCAGGCAGGAGCTGTGGCCATGCTTTGGGAAGGCAGGCACCTAAAGCCAAGCCTAATCCTGGCCTCTTTAAGGTCCCCAAGATGACCACATGCCTTAAAAGCCAGAAAGACAAAAAAACCCCTCAGGTTTGATGTAGTCCCCATGAAGCATTTTGAGGGCAGAAGAAAAACAGGTTGGGAGCTCACTAAGAAATGCAACAGAACCCCTGGCAGAGCAGGAACTCTGCTGCTTGGGCACTTCCCCAGAAACAGCACCTCCACCACAGCTCCTCTGCTGGACAAAACAGTGGAGAAGGTGGCTGTGTTTGCATTTAAGATTTTCCTGGTCTCCTCCTTTGTAAATCATGTCCTGTTTAATTAAGTCATTCATGGCATTTAGGAACCAACAAACTGACAATCTCACAATTGCCAAGGGAAAAGGACATGAGTCATGGAGCTGTTTAGGACCTCCCAAACAGACTACTTGAAAGATTTAACTACTAATACTGATTTAACTCTCCTTACTAAAACACACACTCATTTCCCAAATTTTTATCTAACATCCAGAAGCCACAGTTCCTTTGATTACAATGGGAACAGCCTCCAAAACCCCAAGACCTCCTGCAAAGCCCTTGGAAGGGCAGATTTGAGATTGCTGGCATGAGGAGGTAGAATTTTCACAGGGAACTTCATGAGCTCCTGAACTACGAGTGAGGATGAAGCTAGAATTGAGTCCCTGAATATCCATCTCACCACCCCAGTGACCAAGACCCTGCTCCTTCCCTTCAGCCAGGAACAGCATTTACACATCTCCCAACTCATGCAGCACATCTGCCCCAACACTCTAGAAGAATGGATTTTCCATGCCAGAAATGCCTGGGATGGATGGATGCAGCCAGTGTGTAACTCACCTTGGTTTCAGCACCCTGTGCCTCTGGAGCCTCTGTGTCTGCTCCTGCTTTTGCCCTGGCAGGCCTTGGGGACAGGGGTCTGCATGGCTTGATCCCAGAGCCACAGCGGGAATACGCCCTCAGGAAATTCACAGCCTCGGGATTGGCAGGTGGAGAGGTCTCCTGGGAAAGGCAAGGAAAGATCCAACAGTGGAGAGAGGCTGGGGCAACGAAAAACCCTCTCAGCCACGTTTGGGTGGTGAAGCAGGAGCTCAGCACAGGTTTGCAGCAGGCACACGACAGCACACACCTTCTGCCACGGCCTGCAGGAATTCTTGGGGGAAGAGAATCTGTAATCAGCCAGCAAAGGCCAAGAAATAGCAACAGATCAGACCTGGCCACTGAATGAATGGCTAAGAAATGGGGGGAACTCTGCAGAAGCAAATTTGGATCAAGCAGGGAGGCACAAGGCTGCCTGCTGAGGTGCTGTTCTCTGCTCAGCACCTCAAATCTGTGCTTGTATCACTCCAGAAAGAAAAAGGAGCAGAGAGTGAAGGAGTCTGGTGCAATTGCATCTGAGGGGCATCTTCAAAGGCTGAGGCACAGGGTGACAGTATTTGATGTCCAGCAGGTGGTCTGGGACTATCTCAGTCAGTCTTGTTTGCAAACAAACCCTGAAAACCAAAAGTTGACACTGTGGCAAGTGGGTGACCCTATGAAAAACACAGCTGAGGCTCTGCTCTGCCCTTGGAGTGATGGGAACTGCACAGGGCCACCCCAGATCTTCACAAATACCCAAGGTCTGAACTGCAGCTCCCTGGGCAAGATTTCCTCTTGCCTGACCCATTCAGCTGGGCAGAGCTGCAGACAGGGTGGGACTGGGCAGCCACACTGGTGGGTTTGGTGTGAGGAGCAGGGTATGGGATGCCCTCAGCACTGCTCAGACTGCTCATGCTCCAAAGATGATCGGTCTTGTTTCAACAAATCTGGATCTCTCTGATAAGTTAATGAGAATTGCTTTTACCTAGCACAGCTGGCTCAAAGATGAGCCTGTGGCCTCAGGAGCACAGAGCACAGCTTGCCCCATCTCCCTCCACAGGGCACTGGGACTGCCAGAACCCTTCCCAAGACAACTGCTACAGCTAACAGCCTCAGGGGCAGGAGACAGAGAAAAAACTCTGCATGAGTCATCCAGACCCAGCAGAATCAACTGAAACTCTGAGCAGCAGCAGCAGCAGCAGCTCCACAGAAGATGGAGATCCTTCACAGGGAACACCTCAGCTCCAGGAGAGCCCCAGTAACAGTTAAAGCATCATGAGTCAGTGCCAGGGCCTCTGGAGGAGCACACGGAGCACAGGGAACGCACCACGCAGAACTGCCTGCGCAGAGACCACCCCCCTTCCCCACAACAAAGGCAGAAATGAGCTCAATCTGCCTCTAACCCAGAGGATTTGTCAAACGGGAGCGTGGGCTTGTGCTCTTGAAGCACTCGTGGGTTTGCTCCCATGTGTGGAAGGGTCACAGATACCAAACAGGTTGGTGACACACCTGGAAAAGGGACAGAGTAGCTGGAACCTCTGGCTTGGGAATCATCTTGCCAATTTTGACAGTTGTTATCAATACATGTCACTTTAGCATTGAAAGCTGGCTACAGATGAAAGGAAAGCAATGCAGAGATGAGGAGGAACTTAAAGGCTCCAACTCAGCACCCTCAGAGGCTGTGCTGATCTCTGAGGCCTTAACCCCGACTGCCTGCAGATGTCTGTGTGCCCCCCAGAGCAGTGGTCATTTGTGGGATTCACTTTCTCTGAACCTGAGAGAGAAAATTGTCTCTCTCTGTTCAGAGAATGTGAATCCCACAGTTATTCACGAGGACAATCATTTGGGGAAGATGCTCACACATGGAACACACTGCCCACTGTGTATCCACAGGGTGGGAATAGTTGGACTGAGGCTCAATGCACCCTGCTGATCTCACCTCTGGGTAAAACACCACAGCCTGTAGGCACAAACCCCAAAAAAATGCTGCCCCAAACATGGGGAAGCTGAAAAGCCAGATGGGAGCATCCCCTGGCAGGAAATACAGCTATGAGGGGGAAGCAGGACAGGGATTATGGCAGCAGTCACTGTCTGGACCCAAACCACACACACTCACTCACTGCCCCACTGCCACACCTGCCCACTGTGCCTCAGCACTGAGATGCCCCCAGATCCTGCAGGCTTCAGGACCCCCCTGTCTCCATCATCCCACTGTTCCCCAAGCCTGGAGAGTTCAAGAGCTCCTCCACAGATACCAACCTGCAGTTTGGCCTTCACCTTTGACTCCACATTTTCATATTTCTGGGATTTCCAGAGAGCTTTCACAGGCTTGGGCTGGCTGTGCTCCTGGGCTCGCTCCTTCTCCTTGCACTTCCTCTGAATCTCCTTTATCCTCCTCACATTTTCCTTCTCGTAGTCCTTGGCCTCTTTCCCTGCTCAGCAAGGGGAGACACACCTTCACCTCCCAGACACTGCCACAGATC
This sequence comes from Melospiza melodia melodia, assembly GCF_035770615.1. Lineage (NCBI taxonomy): Eukaryota > Metazoa > Chordata > Aves > Passeriformes > Passerellidae > Melospiza > Melospiza melodia. Next base: position 16,386,946 of record NC_086206.1, read on the forward strand.
CCTCCCAAAGCTGCTCCACGAGCCAAGAGACCCAGCAAGCCCTTCCCTCTCCTGCAGAGCAGACCTTTATGTCTGCTCCTGCCCCTGTAGATGCACACTCTCAGACTGATTCCTCTGCCAGGGGATCCCACTGAGCCCAGGTGAGCACAGAACACGTCTGTGCTCACTGCTGGTGTCCACAGACTCCCCTGTTCTCCTCTTGTCCCAGTATGGACCATGCCAGCCCCTCTCAAGAGCAAGGCCCATTCCCAGCTCAGCTCACAAGGTGTTTCTGAAGTCGAGAGGGCTGCACAGCCTTGAGCTTGCCCTGTGCCTGGTTGTAGGGTCAGCCATCGTCCCACACTGACACAATGAAGATTATGGATTAGGACTCTGTTTTGTCTTGTTTTTGAATCAAAAATTATCCTTTCTTGGGCTCCCCAAGGCAGGGAACATCTCAGCTGACATAGCCAGATGCTCATCTGTTTCCCCCCCCTGCTTGGGCACAGCAGTTGTGGCATCTACCACACTGGCACCAGCTCAGGGCAATGCCAGCACATGAAATAAATTAAAATGACACACAGGGCTCAACCTTATCTCCTTCCTGGACCTCTGAATGTATTCTGGGTGACATCCCTGCCCTGGAGAAGGGGACATCTTCTACAAAGCTGTTCTCACATCCACATACACAGACACCCTTCCCAAATCCTTCCTGGCTTCACCAACTAGGAACTCACCATGTTAAACATCCTCAATACATCAAGGTTTTGTTTGATTCATATAGAAGTTTTACTACAAAGAAGTCCTAATTTTTGCACCTTTTTTCAGGTCCCTCTTCCCATTTTAAACCTGAAACTGGAGCCAAAACATCACTGGCTCCAGCAGAGGTGACTCCACTGCCAGGCCCAAAGCTGCAGAGGGGGTGACCAGCCCTGTGGAGCTCCAGCTCTCCTCAGGCAGCAGATCCTGGGAATCCACCCCAAATGCTTCATGCCTGGCCCCCAAGGCAGCTGAAGGCAGCAGTGGATTGGCTGTACTTACTCTTAGCTGGCACTGCCCCATCAAGGGAGATGCCCTGGAGCTGCAGCAGGAGGCTGAGGGTCCCCTTCTGTCCCCTCTCCAGGAACTCCTTCCCGCTGGGGCGGACACGAGGGGCTGGCTGGGCACTGCCCAGAGCCAGGCAGGGGCTGGGGACGGGGTCCAGGGGGCTGGAGGTCAAAAACAGCCTCTGAGCATTCCCCTCCAGCCTCCCTCGAGCTGCAGGGAAAGGAAAAGGAGAACATTGGCAGGAAATTATCTTACCTCAGTTTTCTGCACCCACAGCCCACCGACAACGTGATGACCCCCTCTTCACCTCTGCCTTATGCTTTCCCATCTTTCAACCAGCTGTACAAAATACTTTAGGATCACCACCAGAAGCACCTTCACCAGTGTGAACAGAGATTGTTGAGGACACCAGGCTCTGTCACACCAAAGCACAAAGCCCCAAACCTGTACCAAGCACCGAGGACTCACCTGAGAGGGGGCGTTTGTAATACTCTGGGAAGAGCCCTGGGTCTGGAGGAATGGGTCCAGAAATCCTGGATGGCCCTTCACACATCCTGCCACACAGTGCTCTGCCCCTGCCACAGAAAACATCCACCAGAACAGAACAGCAATGAGCAGGGCTCACTGAGCCACTGGAAAGCTACATTTAATATATATAAATATATATATTTTATATATATATATATATATATGCATATATATATATAGGGGAATTTCTGACTCTCATTTGACACCTCACCCCCAGCTCCAGAGATGTCCTGCAGGTACAAACCACCCCAAATTGGACTCTGTGCAGGTGAAGGATCCAGCAGCCTTGTCCCTACTGTGGGTCAGTGTTTTAACCAGTGCTGAAAATGCCCACAGTTGGTGTAATATTGGTACCTTCAGTACAAAAAAATCCTTTGTGGCTTTTTTCTCCCATTTGGAAACGCTGAATACAGACACAGAAGGAGTGAACAGGAAACATGAGGTAACTGGCCATCATCTGACAGCTTTTAGCCTGAGATTTGAATTATCCTGTACCTGGGCTTCCTCTAAATGGCTCCTGTGGTTCAAACACAGTTTGTCCAGAGGAAGCTGAAGCTCCTGCCCCACATGGCCATGTCCTCCCTGAGAACACACCTGTGCTGTCACAGCCCTGAGCAGGCTGGGGCTGACCCTCAGAAGGACAAACACTTCACAAAAAGACAACACATTTCCCTCCAGGACCATGCAGGGAAGAGACTGGATTTCTGGGGAAGAGGCCAGATGGTTTCTCAGGTCTTGGGGAGAACAGAGAAGAACATTTTTAATTTCTGAAGTACTTTTCAAAGTAGCATAGAGCCACAAGTCCCTGCCCTGGCCCACAGGGTCCCTGTTGCTTCTCTTCTCTCCATGACAGAAGCACAGACCCTGCCACCAGGAGCAGGCAGCATCAATTTCCCTGCACTGCTCACCAACATCTCCTGGACAGCATTTTTACACCCACAACAAACGCAGAGCTCAGAGCACGAGCCTGCAGGGTGCCACCCAGCAGGCACACACTGCTGATGAGCTCTCAGCAGGTGCCACAAGAGCCTCATCACAGCCACACCACAACTGTGACAGGCGCCAGGGCAGCCTGGCTGGAGGCACTGCTGTGAGAGCTGGGGCTACAACCTGCCCTCCCTGACTCCTGAGGCAGTCATTTAAACATTGCTGAGACAAGTCCACGGGAAGAAACCCCTTCAGGATCCTCAGCATGCCAGCACTGACGGGACGCAGCATCTGCAGTTTAATTTATAAACCAATAAAGGATCAGTGCAAGGCTGAGCGAATCTGACTCATAGCAACTAATGCACTGCAGTCTTCCCTGCTAAATCACCCCTGTTGACATGAGACCCATTAGCAAAATGCTGTTATTCATCTCCTGGACACAAGGGCAGAGGCAATGCAAGCAGTGCTGATGCTGCACACCAGCATGCATGTGCAGCCTCTAGCCAGCTGCTCTGCTCTGGAAAAGCTGTTTCTGAAAAGCAGGCACAGACTCTCAGCCAGAGATAAAAGGATGCTGGCTTGGTATTATTTAATCTCCTCGATAATGGATCGACTAAGCCAGAACAGCCTCTCTTATTCTAGAGGAAAAGAAAAAAAAGCAAGCGTTCACTATGAGATCACGCCAGAACAGCTACTGGCTTTGAAATGCACATCTGATCTTGGTCTGAACTCAGGTCCCACCCCAGTGATTTACACGTAAAATGACAGGCTGAAATCAAGCCCTGTGCCAGCAGACAATGATTGCGGGGGACTGAGGGGGAAAGGCAGGCTGAGGGGAGGCGGGGGATGGAAGGCTCATTTTATACCTCACATCCCAGCTGCACCCTGCCCTGCTGCAGGCAACTTGCAAATGACACCCACTCCCTGATTTGCAAGTCACATCACCTCTGGCATGGGATCCTGCAAGATCAGAGAGCCTCATTACAACAGGGAGCATCTTGTCCATGCAGGGACAGCAGGGACACGAGATCCCAGCAGCAGTGGCCCAGCCAGACTTCCAGGAATGCACTTCCCCAGCTGCTGCTCTGCTCCTGCTGGCCACAAACCCAGCTAGGGGACAGACTGGGAGACCCTCATGGCTCACTCCTGAAAGAGGGACTGCATGGCCTCTGCTGCCATTCCCACCTGCTTTGTTTCTTGGGACAGCTCTGCAGCACCAACAATCCTGTGCTGAGGCAATTTCCCTTGCACCAAACAAGTCACTTCTTTCACTGAGTTTGTTTTCTGCCCGTGTAACCTTTTGTCCAAAAGGAACGTGACTTTTATATCCACAGGGGGATCAGGGAAGCACTGGAGCAAGCACCAGGGAAACACAGCAGGAGTTATGAACACAGAGGAGAGGGATGAGGGGACAGGGTCAGCCCTCTTGGGGGATTTCCTGCACCCAGGAGAGCATCTGCTTCACCACATCAGCAACCTAAACATCAGCAGTGCAGCACCCGACCTGCTGCCACCACACACACCATTTATGCACTCACAGGCTGTGAGATCCAGGCACACTCTGCAGAAGCAGGCTGAGTAAGTCCAGGCAAACAGATGCATGTGTGCACTCCTCTCTGCTCCTGTCCCCAGCCAGCCTGCAGGCTCTCTAGGGAACAGTCCCAGCTCCCAGCCACCCTGCACAGCTCCAGGAGGCACAGAGCAGTTGCTGGAGTAACCCAATAATTTCAACACTGCTCAGTGTGCTGCTCCCTTCTCCACCAGAACATGGCTTTATGCTGGCCTAGGAGCCAAGCAATGCAGGATCCAGTTCTCTGGTTTAATGGTTTAATAACCATTAACTCGACTCTGTGCCCTTTGCTGCAGCTGACCAAGTGGTAAAAATGCTACTTATCCCCGTGGTAAACTGAGCCTGTAAGAACCACAGCTTCCTTCTGTGGCTTGTTTTTAGCATAGTAGTTAAGGTAACTGCAAAACACTGGAACAGACAAGCCTCAGGCAGGTGCATTCACAGCCTTGAACCCTCGGCATCTGACTTTGAAGCATTCCCTCTTTTCCACAGATGACATTTTCACTGTGCCTGGGTCCCTGGCCAGGAAGCTGCTACCACACACAGAGCTGATGCCAGCCCAGCTTCTTGCCTTCATGAGCCAATCTCTGCAAAAAGCATGGGAAAAAACATCCCACGGTTGTGATAAGCTGTGATAAGCAGAGCAAGTCATCTGCAGCAAATCAAAGGGCTAATCTCCGTGCAGCTGGTCCTGCATGTTTGATTCCTTCCTCAACAGTTTTAGCTGAAATGGAAAGTCACATCAGGATAACTTCCACAGCCAAGGGCTGCACCAAAACAGCACCAATGGATCTGAGACCATTCCTCCCAAAAAATCGGGAGTCAGGAGCAGAGGTCAATGTGCTGTGAACCTACCAGTGGTTTTTGTCCCTGCCTAAGCCTTCCCCTTGCTGACTGCTATGGGAGAGATTAATATTCTCCTTTTAACATCATTTCCCACATGAGTTTCCCCGGGTCTCACCAGCTCCTCCCCATCTTCCAGTCTCAAAACCCATTTTTCCTTTTGTCTCTCTGAAAAAAGAGGGGCAGGTACAGCCAGGTGTGACACTGGCATTTGCATTTCTGGGAGCTGGTGCCTACCAACAGGTTTTTAGGAATAAAGCCAGCTTGGACAGTCTGCCCAGGGAGTCAGAGGAATTTCCTGCTGGGGCAGGAGCAGAACGAGGGCCGCGCTCGGCGCTGGAAGGTGGGCAGGGATTGCTGTGGGGATCACAGAGCTGCAGCCCAGTCCTCTCCGGAGGGCAAGCACAGATGAGGGCACGGAGCCTCACCTCAAGGCGCGCGATTCCTCCGGGATACACGGACGGGCCCCGTGCTGAGGCTGCAGCTTGTGTGGCAGCCCCGGCTCCTTCGGCCGGGCTGGCACGGGAGATCAACACCGGCCCCGAGATCAACACGTGCTGAGACCGGGCACCGCTGAGCGACAGCGGGCACCGCCGGGGAAAGGACACCGCTGGGACCGCCCTGGCTCCCTTCGCCGGGGCTCGGGGACGCTGCCAGCAGCGCAGTCCCGCGGTGCCGGGGACCCGCGGCCTTCCCCTGCCCCGGGCCCGGCGCTCCCCGGCCCGGCTCCCGCCGTCCCCGGCCCGCGCCGCTCCCGAGCCCCGGCGGGCGCCCCGGGCCGGGCAGGGCCCTGCGCGGCCGCCCCGAGAGGACTCACCGCGGGAGGCCGCGGAGAAGCGCTCCCCGCCGGGCCGGGCTGCGCTGGGCCCGCCGGCAGCCGAGGGCCCGGCCCGGCCCCGCCGCTCCCCGGCAACCGCCGCTTCCGCCGGGATGGGCGGGCCCGGCCCCGAGGGCGCCGGAGCTGCTCCCTCGGCACCGCCGGCTGTGCCCGACACCGAGCCCCCGATCCGTAATGCACAATATCTGCATTAAACACACCGGGACTGCACGGGGCGATCCCGGCTGGAACCCGCTCCGCCCAAACGGGCGCGCCTGCGGTCACCGTCCCGCTGTGCCCGAGCAGGGCAGCCCCGGGCTGCAGCCAGCCCACAGAGGCCCCTCTCACCTCCGCTCAATTCTGCCGTCATGTCTTTTTATCACCCAGCAGTCTCGGCACCCTCCTTGCTTCACTGGGATCATCCGGAGATGTTTTGTGCTTCTTTCTTCTCAGAGGAGAAGCTGTGCTTAGTGTGCAAACTTAGTGACAAAGGCACATAGGAAGGTTCTCAGTTCCAGGACAGCTTCAAAACAGACCCCAAACTGGCATGAAAACAGTCACGGCTCTTCTATCTGAATGAAGGTGGTGAGTGCCAGGTGAGCTCAGGACATGTTATCTCATCCATTTTACATGGCACACAGACTCCACAGGCAGTAGATGCTCACACCTGTGGCAGGATCATTGAGCACAACTCCTGGCCCTGCACAGGACAGCCCCAAGAATCCCACCCTGTGCCTCCCAGAGCATTGTCCAAACTGTTCCTGAACTCTGGCAACCTTGAGCCATGACCACGTCCCTAGGGAGACTACTCCAGTGCCCAACCACCTTGTGGGTAAGGAACCTTGTCCTAATATCCAATCTAACCATGCACTTCCTTCACACAGCTCACAGTAGAGATGAGAATGTGCAGAGCACAAGAGCAGCCATGTTTTAAAACAGCACAGCAGTAGACTTGTTTCTGTCAGTCTGGAAAGTAAATATCCAAAGGTAAATACCTAATTTACACACCAAGAAAAGAAAGTGGTCCCATCAATACTGCAGGGATTTTGCTTCTTACTTGGGGTCTTCTGGCAACTTATACAACAAGTAGGGAAGGACTCACCAGATACTGAGTCCCAGCTCTGACTCTCCTGTTCACTTTTATTAAGATGGTTTTAGCTTGACCAAATCAAACACAAGCATACAGCTGCATAGAGAATTCCCTCAACAAACACAACTTTTTATTTTCTGTAGAAAACATGATACTTTTCAGGAAGGTCCAGCTTATGGAACAGCAGCGTGCATGTTAATATACATAAATACACAGGGTTACAATTTAGTGGGAAATACATTTTAAAAAAAGCTTTCAAGTACACAAAACAAATGTAGTAAAATTAGACTATCCTTTCCACATACCTGCCTCAGAGAGAAACATTTCTCAAAAGGAATGAACTTCCACCCCATCATCTGCCAACAAATCTCTCCACTGGACACCAGCTGCAGGAGGGAGGGAAGATGTTCTGGCCCAGAGGGTTAACAGCCAGTGTTTGAGATCCAGAGCACATTTACCCATGGCAGTTCAGTCCCTGTTCTCTCAACCATCAGCATGTGTGTAGTGTGACAGTTACCCAGCCAGCACATGAAGAGAGCTGCAAGAGGTAGGAAATACCTCCTCCCTTCCACTTTCAGGTCCCTGAAAGGTTCATGCTGTACAACTTTGTTACCAGGACACTGTGGCAGTCCCATGACCCAGGGAGGCATTCATTTAGTAACAGTCACAGCAATGAGAACGTGGCCCCACAGGCACGGCACTGGTGCTGCCAGGCAGTAAACACAACTGACATAAGCACTGAGCTTATGGAAAAACAGCTGCTGGATGCAGGCCGCCTCTTGAGTAGAAGGAATAATGTCTACAGATATGGAAGAATAGCTCAAATGCATCACAGACTTCCTGAATATTTTCCTGCCAAGACACCAACAACAGAGAATTATAGTATCATTTAAATAAAACATCAGTTTGAATGAATTTGAAAGACATTCACCACATACAGGAAGCCAAAAGGCTGATCTGTATGTTGCTAACTTTAATCCATTGCTTCTACTTTTTGTCCTATAGGAGTTCAGAGACTTGTTACATCACTGAACTCTTTTCTAAAATTTTACAAACTGAGGATTAAAACATAAATCAGTCTCCAAGAGAGAGGAAAAAGGCATCTGAACAACAGATACTCCCTGATCTTGCTCTGTGTGCTCTCATGGTTAAATCAGCAACCTGTGCAACAGGGGTTGTGTCCCATTTCCAAGCCATGCAATGGCAGAGATCCCACAATTCACTTCAGCTACTGCAAGTGCAAAGGGCAATTCAAGTTTTCCTACCAGTCTCCAAGACAAAAATTAAATGTTTGCAAAAAACAGAAACATTTAAAACTCTTCAAACAATTTAAACCAGAACTGTTCCTATGAGAACATATTTTACATGTTTAAAAAAAACCAAGAAACTCAGGCTATTAAATAAGAATCTACATATCTTAAAAACCATGTTTTTTTACATTACAGCCAGAAGTAGTATTTTCCAAGGTAGGAATGTTCATAAGTTATTTCTTTGAAGCGCCTCACAGAGGTTTTGGTTGGCATCTGGTTCCTCAGTCATCACCTCCACAGTCTCCCACTCACCTGACCTACTGGATTTCTTGATGGCCTCTACCACACTCTGCATGTACAGGCCATCTTCAAAAGAGGCTGCCATAGCCACAGGTTTATGATCCCACGTCCGACGGTCTTCCTGCTCTTGGAAAGACTGCCTCAGGGCTTGCACCATGTACACCATTCCTTTCAGGTAGAGCAGAGGGATGTCCTTGAAGCCCTTCTCCAGAAGGCCCTTGTTGACAGGCAGGGAGTCTGTGAAGAGCAGCTCCTCCTGGAGAGCAGAGTTCTTCTGCCCGTACAGGTCTGTGCCACGCGCTATGAGGCGGCCGGCAGAGCCCACGACCATCACCTCGTGGGTGAAGGAGCCGGGCATGTTGAAGTTGAGAGTCACGGTGCAGCAGACGCCGTCGCTCATGAGCATCTGGAAAACGCAGAAGTCGTCGCTGGTGACGTGGCGGATGCCGCTGATGGCCGTGTTCTGCTTCACAAACGTCTTGAGCAATCCGTGCACCTTCTCAGCCCTCCTGCTGGTCAGGTGGCTCAGCAGGTCGATGATGTAGGTGCCCATGGTGTGCAGGCCGCCCCCTCCCATGAGCTCGTCGCAGATCCAGTTGTACTGGGGGCTGAGCAGGCTGCCCCCGTAGACCCGCACGTCGCAGACGATGACGTTGCCCACGTAGTGCTCCTCTATCAGCTGCTTCATCTTCACGAAGGCGGGCAGGAACCGCAGCACGTTGCCAACGATGCTCATCAGCTTGGGGTAGTACCTGGCAGCTGTCACCATCCTGAAGGCATCCACAGAGGTAGCAGCTTTCTCACACAGCACGTTCTTCCCTATTCCTGCAGCACAAATGAACAAAAAATTTCAATATTTAGCACGCTTGAGCAAAACGTGCTCAGATGTCCCAAAGGTTGTCAGGAAGTGGTGGTTTTAAGAGTTGGGCTTTCCTGCTAAAATTTCTCAGATAAAGACTTGGGAATTAAATAGGAATGCCAAGTCCAGCAAGTCTCAATGGTCTTTCCAAGACGCTCCAGTTGCAGACCTGACAAACTCTCACAGAGGGAGGCTCCAAATATGGAGAGGATTTTTACATCATGAAAGATAAATGTCCAAATAGCATCACATGGCATCTAAACAAGACACAACATAAGTGCTATATTAAAAAAAAATATTTGAATACCTGTATAGCCAGAAGAGAAAAAAAAAAGCTATGTACCCTGCAGGGAAGAGGAGGGGGAAAGGAGAGTTGATTTTCACTTTGTATTTCACTATCTCTCTACAATTTTTTTTACTACTATCATTAATTAATATAAATGGGACATGCAATTAACTTATATATAAAAATGTACATATATAAAAGACATACAGATTCTGTGTACAGAACACAAGAATTAGAAATAATGTTTTGGTAAGTGGACTGTTTTAAAACAAACCTTTCTAATTAGAAAGCAAATAATTTTGGTCTGCACATACAGCCTGTTTATACAATCAGACAAAAGGTGACTGAGTTACACAGACAAGAGCTGCACCCCCAAGCTGACCCACTGCACTGTTATTGCTCCTGATGCACTTTACATTGAGCTCAGCCTAAATCAACGGGGCAGTCAATAATCCTCTTTCTTCCCCTAACTGGAAAGAAGAAATTAAGTAATACAAAAGAGCATGACAGTACAAGTTTTAACCAGTTCTTACATTTCTGGTATCCCCCTTCTCATGGCAGGGCTTTACTTTTACTGTTTTTTTCCTGTTTTATATCTGTTCTGATCAAATACTTATCTACACATTTTTCAGTGTAATAACCATATTATTCCTAACATGGTTATTGCAGACACTAACTGCCAGACCTGAAGGTCAGTCATGGCACACCACATTTCCTGCCCAAGAATTGCAGGAATCCCTGCACAGGGTGCTGGGCACCTCTGGCACCTGTCTGGAAGCTCCTCCTCAGCCAGGAGCAGGCTGTGCTCCCTGCCTGGCACAGCCACTTGGGTCGCTCTCTGGCACATCCCCACCGCGGCTCCTGCTCTCCGTGCTCCCCCTCCCGGCTGCACCCGGCCAGCCCTCCAGGAACCCTGGGCCAGGGGCCAGCGCACACCGTGACACAGCTCAGCCAGGGGACAGCGACGGGAGACTCACAACCTCTGCTTCTAATAGACACGAGTGAAACCCAGCCAGAAAATGGGAAGATACAAGTGAGAAATCCCCTGTACTGATACGAGTCCATAGCAGCTTTAATGAACAAAGAGTCAGGTCAAACTCGCAGTGGACACCCTGGCTGTCCATTGGTAACCCCCATTTCAGGGACCATTTCTGACTCCCCTGATCCCAGTCCTGGTGACAAGGCAAGGCACAACCCTCAGTTCAGTACTTTTTAGGGCTAGCTGAAGCACCTGGACAAGCATCTAGAGCTGCTTCAGTCCAGTTTATCTGCCTTGTTTAAACAGTGCTTGTCTGCAGGCAGGTCACAGCAAGCACCACCAGGGAAAGCAAAGGGATCCTCAGTGTCCAAAGCAGATCTGCACCCTCAAAACTTGCAGAAAACCCAAAGCTTGCAGAAAACCCAAAGCTTGCAGAACACCAAAGTGACTCTGGCTCCATGGGACAGCTCTGTGCTGGTGCTGCCCAGCCCTGGCTCCCTGCAGCAGGGACTGAGAGCAGAGCCAGCAGAGCCTGGGGACAGCCCTGTCACCCCGGGCTCTCCCTGCTCTGCTGAGCAGCCTCACCCTCACTCAAAGCTGTGCCTGTTGTGGCAGCCCAGGCTGAGCCACCTGAGGAGCTCAAAGTGCCTGCTGCCTTTTTTTGGGATGGCAGCACAGTGACAGCTCAGCACAGCCCACTGTGCACTGCCAGGGTGACACTGGGAGCACAGAACAGCTCTGGGATAATCCTGCTGTTCCCTTCAGTGGGACATCCCTCCAGCTGTCCCCAAGCTCACAGACATGGCCATGAAGCAAGGACAGGGGCCAAGTCAGAGATTACCAAGGTCCCTGACCAAGGCAATGGCCATGCCTTTTGTTTTTCAAGGCAGTGCAGCTTACATCCCTGGGACTGTTACTATTGTTTTGGTAATGAATAACCAGAACTTTGTACCATATTGTTTTCCTAAACCACAGCTGCAAAATTTTCAGTTGAGGCCCTCACCAGCCAGAAGACATGACAGCATGGATGGGTGCATTTAACTGTGGGACATGAACCACAACACTGACATTAGGTGAAATTGATTTAGTTCCTCTGAGATCAAAAGAAGCACAAATTTAAAGAGAGCTTCTTGCTTTGCCTGCTGTGGAGATAAACCATAAGATTACACTGATTTTAATATGAACTATCCTCTGGGCTTTGATCTGTGCTGTCTGGTTCATGAACTCAAACCAGTGTCACTGCTTTGTCCCCAGGCTTGTTCATGGATACATGTCAGCAAGAAACTGAGGCAAGGAAATTGCACCACCTAGAAAAACTGGGGTCTTTCCTCCTCTTTACCAAATGGAAGCACAGGTTTTTTAAAAAAAGTAGAAAAAGGTAAAAAATTAATGATAAAAGTGTCACCACTTTAAAACAAACAAACCAAGCCCAACAAAACACAACACACAAGACCATTATTACTGCACCACTTCTGACATTTCCTAAAGCCCAGTCTCTTGGCAAGTAAACACCAATCTGTTATAAACAATCCACAGCAAATAATTCTCTGATTATAATCATCACTGTATCAATCTCAACTTCCAAAACAATATGTTGCTGCCATCTTTGGCCCTCCCCTGGTTCTGTGTTCCTTCAGAACATTCAGGCACAGGAAACCACCCAAGACTGGCTTTAAATAAGTCACAATATACTGGGCAGCAGACCTGCAAATGGCACTGCAATGAACCTGGAGAGCTGAAAGGCAAGGTCAGCACCACCCTGGCCTGAGATCTCTGCATCAGTTTACAGACCAGAACATCTCAGGACACAGGAAGGGGTTGTTACCCTTTCCTGCTTCCTCCATGCATCTCCCTGGCTTTTTCAGCCTTCCACTTCCTAAACTTGCATTCAAGCAAACATCCAACCTCTGTAGTTCTGCACCAGCTTTACCTCCCTTTCCTCCTCTGGATAGTGTCATTTTATGGGTTCCCAGCCTTCAATGAAGGAATCCCAATCCCTTTTAGTTAATAACCCATCAGAGAATGGTGAACCCTCTCCTTTTTAGCCCATTTGATCATCAAGAGCCACAAGACCGAGTGAAATGCATATTACCTAACAGGTGCTTTAAAGAGCTTTTAGCATATTTGAAGAGATAAATTCTAACTTATAGTTCAAATATTTAAAAATCAGAACACTCTAAAATTCAAAGGACAGTACTCTAACAAGGTAAACAAACAAATCTAACAGTATAAAAATGAAAAGGGAAAAAAAAGCCTGAAATCTCACTCTGCATATCTAAGTGGCATTGCAAATGTTTGTCCAGGAACTTGTTTACTTGCAAAAGAAATTACTGTAGAGAAAAGAGGCACAACAAACCACCCTGGCTCACATGGTCTGAGATTACCTGTCCTAAAATTAACTCGTGTATCTCCTGTAAACACAGTAAAAATATCACCCTTGTTATTTACAGAATTGCACGCAAACTGACACCCACGCTGCACTGCAGGAGAGGACATTAACACTACAAAGTCCCACACTGGGCAATTAGAAATGTCAGCCTGCCTGGGCAGCTGGCTCCCATCTCCCTGCCCAACCAGTCTGGGGTGTCATCCCTTCTTTCTCATCTAGCTGGATTCCTCCTGCTGTCCCCAGCATCTGTCCTCCTGAGTCAGGCAGGATTCCTCCACCTGCGACCACATCAGCCTGCTATGGACATGGATGTGCCAAGAGTGCTCCAGGCAGTGGCCAGGCTCACAGCCAAACCAGCATCTCTTAGCTCCTAATTCACATGATTCTACTGAGTGCACACAAATATATTTTCAAAGGCTTTCAACTTCCAAGTTTGATTTTACTCGTGGAGAAAGCATAAAGCAGAGCTGAACAACCTTCCCCTTCCTGGCAAATCTCAATTTCCTAGTACATGCAAAAATTTAAAATGAATTAAACAATTTGGTTTGGTTTTTTTGTTTGGTTTTTGTTTGGTTTTTTTTTTTTTTTTTGTTGCTCTGGGTTTTTTTAATGAGCATAAAGCCACTTACCCTCTCATTATTGTCTCTGATACAGCTGATTTTTATTACAAACTCCCTACCATAACTTCAGTCTGACCGAAGCGAAGTATTTTAGTATTTTAGTATTTTAGTATTTTAGTATTTATTTATTGGTTCAAGCAGATCTATAAGCAATTATTAACAGTATAAAAAAAAAAAAAAAAAACCCAGGTAAAGCTTCTCACAAATGCCACACAAAATTTTTAGCACAGCATTTGCCTGTTGGTGCAACCAGAACTGTGCTGGGGTAATGGTTTCCAATCTCAACCTGCCAACAAGCTACAGATTTTTGGTGCAACTCCAAGATAAAGAGGTACCTAGAGCCTTGACAGCAATCTGCCGAGTCAGGGGTGGAGGGATGTTGATGCAGACCAAATCCACGTCCTGGTGCAGCAGGACGTCGTCGGTGCGGCTCGTGTAGAAGGAGATGTTCATTTCCTCTGCCAGCTGCTTGGCCTCCTCCTCAGTCTTGCCCCAAAGAGCTTCAATGGAGAAGCCCTCTGCCCTCAGCAGGGGCACCAGGACCCGGGCAGCACTACCAGTTCCAAACACACCCACTCCAGGGAGCATTTTCATTCTTCATTCATTCATTCAAGCATCAGGGTCTACACACAGGCCTTCAGTAAAAGGTTTGGCTCCTCAGCTCGGTGCTCCATCCACAGCTCCTAAAATGTGAAAAGTTACAAGTCATTTTCAGGAAAAGGCACATTGTGGGATCAAACAACCCTGTATACCACCTTCTGTCCTTTGTAGGGCTTTCAATATTCTCAAACATCCTCATGACAAAAAGCAAAACCCCAAAAGGTGCAATCTATAGAGACAGAGTATTAAGGGACAAACCTAACAAACCTATTGCAGAAGAATGGTAAGAAAGCAGCTTGACAGAGTCATCTCCTCACCTTCAAAACTCAGCACACGGGGACAGAAACACACCCAAGAGTGCAGGATAAACCAGACACAGAGAGGCACAAACTGGGAGTGACAGGAAGCACCAAGAGGACAGGACATGGAGTCTGTCACACCAGCAGTAAAAGCAGTGCTGCTCTATTTGTGATGATGTAAGCCCCTGAATGAGATAAAGGTTTGTGAGATGAGGTAATATCTTTTATTAGACCAATTGAAATTGCTGGAAATAATAGACATGCTTTGGGACACATAAATCTTTCTTCTAAATTAAATATACAAACTGAAAACAACTACTTGGACCTTAACAATTTTATGGCAAATAGATAAGTCAGTCTGGAGAAGATTTATAAAATATGTCCTGTGGGGAAAGCCTGCATTCAGTGAGCTTGTTTTGCCTGGGGAGGAGAAGCCTACAAGGAGAGGGAATGCCAGTGTTTAAACACACAGAAATGTGCTTGCTGAAAGGAGAAGGGTGCTCCTCTGCGTCCACTGTGGGAAGTTAAAAGCTTCACTCAGGACAGTTAAAAATATCTCCTGCCAATGCCACTTAACCTCCAGGAATGCAGGGTTGCACAGAATTATTGCACTCCCTACACACAAATTATTGGTCAAGTCACACTCCTTTTATTCTTCCAAATATTTCCTGGTAAATCAATTCCTTCAATCCCTACCTGCCAGTCTGCCTTAGCCCCACTGCTGTGCACACCTGGCCAAACTGCCTTCAGCACCAGCTGCAAGGAGAGATGGCAGAAATCTCCTCAATCTCTGACACCACAGAAACCCACAAAACACAGCTTTTGTTCTGTGCCTTTCTGAAGTCTCATCTACTACACCCACTTGACCTTCTTTGAATTTTTTTTTTATTTTTAGAGAAAAACATGATTTCAGTTTTCATTAGAAGCTTACAATGAAAAAGCAAGGACCATATTTAAAAAGAGAACTGGTACCAGCACCAGATCAACACCTCTGGAAAAGACACAAGAATCATGGTCTGTTTCAGGAACAGTGCTACTCATCTCCCCATCCCAAGATACTGACATTAATTACAAGACATGAAGCAAACCCTGACACAGCACTGGGCAGCAGCAGCACAGAAGTGGAACTGCTCCCAGTGCAAGGGCTTTGTTTGCAATCAGCTTCTCACCAGTCTGGGGGTGCCAGCACTGCCCAGCTTGTGTTATAAAACTGAACCCTGACTGAAATCCCAGGTATTTCTGTAGTACAGACACTAAACTAGAAAACAGAAATGCTTGAGAATATTTATCTTGCAATATGCACAAATGTTTACAGATGCTATAAAACAGCTTATGAAATATTTACTTAATTAATTCAGTATGTTTTTCCTTATTCTGTGTGATGCAGCATTTGCAGAGATACTGTCACTGTCATTCTTTATAAAGATGAACAACATTCATTGGCATAAACTCCCTTTTATCCAACATTCAGCAGAACACTCAAACAAGGCAGTGACAAAGATCAAAAGGATCTTGAAAATATTTACTACATAAAAGGGTGGGACCCTGGGATACTGGCAAGGAGGATGGCTTCTAACCAGGCTTGCTTTATATAAATCACACAAAAAAACAAACCCTTGCAACTGGATAGACAGCAGGCATAACTACTGAAGTCCCCACAAATCTGTTTAGCAGTTTATGGACTGGAAGAGTTAAAAATTCTTACAGCAGCAAGAACATCTTTGTTTGAAGGGACACAAAGTGAGGTGGAACACAGACCAGGTGAGTGTGTCCCTGCTTGCACAGATCACAGATGGGTCTAACTCACACAACACCACAACAACAGTTTAGAAAAGGCTGAATTAATTGAAAATGCTCCAGGAGAACACCACAGTATGTGCTACAGGAGGCTCCTGCTACGCAGATAAGCTGATTTCTGTAACAAGCACTCAGTTTAAATTCTACTCTTCCCTGTTTTCTATCTAACTGCCTCTTTAAAATAATCTCAGTCAAGTGGAATGAATCTTAAACTCACTTATCCCAAAAGATAGCATGTTCTACATTGGTATCACTAGGAGTTATTGCCAAAAATCTACAAAATCCAGTGATGAGCACCATGCACCAGTTCCTGATGCTGCAAGACCTTCAGGTCACCAGCACCACCACAAAGCAACAAGTGGCCAGCCCAGCCTCAGCAGTGACTTCCAGCAGGGCAGCCCGAGCTCTCTGGGAATGGAGACACAGCCTGCATGGTCCAAGGGCCCACAGGGCTGGAGATCCCAAACACTGCAGCCACCAGGCCCTGAGCACAGGACAAGCTTCTCTTCCCTCCCCTGAGAGCCTCCTGCAGCCTCCTCTTCCCCCAGCAGACTTTCAGCAGTGCTGGTCTGGCAGGACAGGCACAGCAGGGTGGATGTGGCTGCTGAAGGGCAGCAAAAAGCCAATCCTTACCCAGGGAAATCCCAGAGCAGCAGCAGAGCTGAGCTGGGAAAGCTTTCAGAAAGGGGTACCCGAGGGTACTGCAGCCTTCACACACACACACACACTGCAGACACACTCCAGGGCTGGCAGCAGAGGGATTCCAGCCCAGGCCACCCTGAGGAGACAGCCTAAACCCTCCATGTCAGAAAAAGGCCAGTGCTGAGGAGAGGCAGCTGTAATTAGCAGTTTGGGGAGAAGGACAGGGATCTCAGGAGAACAGCACTGAGCTGCCACACAAGTCCCCAGAGCACCATCATCTGGAGCTCTGTGTGCACATCTGGTACTTTTCCTCCAAGCAGGGGGGAGCAGAACTGGAAGGGCTGCAGAGGTGATCAAAAGCACCAAAATCTCCTGAAAAGGAAGACCTAAGCAAGGAAAGATTCCTCAGTATGGAAGAGATGTCACAAGTAATAAAGTCAAGAGTGGCTTAGGATGGAGAAAACTGAAATTTTCACTGTCCTTCACCATACAGGAGCAGATCAAATGGAGCTCAGAGAGGGCTGGATCAAAACAAGCTGAAGGAGGTGGCTCCCTGCAGCAGACTCTTCTAAGTTGTGAAGTGCCCTTGCCATGAGACAGTGCAGACATTTGTCATCTACAGGGACTCTTGTCTATCCACTGAGGCTCACTGAATGCACAGAAGTCACATCTGGCACTGAACTGAAAACTAGAGAAAACTGCTTTTGGCAGAGCATGGGAACAGCTCTGAGAAAGAAATGCCTGAAACTGCTACCAACACCAGCTTAGAATTAGGTACAATTTCTACATATTTACTTTAGAACTCACCAAGCCTCAAACCTTTACACAAACCTCAGCAAATTAGTTATAAAAATTAAAATCCTAGTGCATCAACCTCTCCAGCAGTCAAGCATTGGAATGAACACTCCTATGAGAACCCTCCCCCAGACAACACAAAAGGCAGAGCTTTTATGGGCAACTGAAACCAGACTGCAACAGGTATCTTGCATGTCAGGAGACAAAAATCAACCTCTTTTCAACAGAGATTAAATAATCAACATCATTCTGACTTAAATTTTCGAACAGAAGCACTTAAGAGCTCTGCCATTTTTTTTTTTATTTTTTTTTTTTTTGTGGCCACAAAACACCTTCATTTTTGCTGAATTTCACAGTCAGTTTAAAGTCCCATCCTGGTCATAGAAAGGAACTTTTTGACTCTTTTGGTACACATAGCAACAAGAAGTTTGTGACCCACTGCAATGAAAAACCTGATGGTTCCTACAGCATCCCATTCAATTCCATGTTGAAGAAGTCTGGGAACTCCAAAGGTAGAAGTCTCAAAAATTTGATAATACAGTCAAGGATCACAGGGTCCAGAAACTGTTGTGGGCCAAAGGCAGTGAAAATAACAGCCCATGTTCAGAAAGGTGCTGGCCAGGGTAGCACTGACTCTGCATAAAGAGAAAGCTTTTCACATGTCTCCAACTTATCCTGAAAAGTTCCTTTTGGGTTCCAGGAAAGATGAGGCACGTGGTGGAGGAGCACACCAGCAAACACTTCTGCCCTCTGGCACAAACATACTTGAGGCTGTGTATGGAATGGTTCACGTGTCCATGTCAAAACTTACGTGCTTTCTTTACTAAACGTGCTTTTGATTCAGCGCCAGCGGGTTGTGCGATAACCCACGAGTGCACAGCCCGAAGGAGCTCCCAGCACACCTGGAGACAAGCCCGGCACAGCGCTCTGTCCTTCCTGCTCCGCAGCACGGCAGCCACGGCCCCGCTCCAGGCACGGCTCTTCCCACAGGTGCCGCCCGAGGCCGAAGGTGGCAGCGAGGACCGTGCGGGGACAGCAGCAGCGGGAACACCCTGGGAACCAAACCGGCCTTGATGCAGAGCTGGCGGCACGGCCACGGCAGCCCCGGGAGCCGCTGGCACGGCCCGCGGTGCTCGCTCTGTGTGCCCGGGGCACCGGGGCTCGGGCAGCTGCTCCCCGTGCGCGGCTCCGCACGGGGCTGGACGGGACAGAGCTCACCTGACCTCGCCTCACCTCTGGAACGGGGCAGGGCTCACCTCGCCTCACCTCACCAGGCCTCCCCCGTCAGGGGTCTGGGCGGGACGGGCCCCCCTCTCCTCACCGGCCCACACGGACTTGGTACCCCCGGCCCCTCCCCGGCCGCTCCCGGCCCCGCGCCCTCTGGCAGGAGCGCGCCCCCCCTCGCCGCCCAGCGGCCCCGGGACAGCGGAGGAGCCCGGGGCGCTCGAGGGGTCCGAGCCGCCCTCACCTGTGCCCGGCCGGGCCACCGGGGTTGTCCCGCCTGGCGCATCCTCGGGCCGGGCGCGCTCCCGAGGCGGCCGCGCGCTCCCGGGGCGGCGGCCCTGCCCGGCCCGCGCATGCGCGACAGCCCCGCACCGCACCGCCCCTCCTCCGGGCAGCGGCCCCAACATGGCGGCGCCCTGGGGGGGCTTCAGGCTCTGCATAAAGGACGGCCAATCCTGAGGCCGGAGATGGGCGGGGAGGCGGGACTTATAGTGACGGACAGAGACAACAGCCAATGGGAGAGCAGCGCGATGGGCTGTGGTGAGGCGCTCTGAGCTCTCGGGCTGTGCCCGGAGCTGCTCTGTGGGGCGGCCGCTGCCTCCCGACGGTGCTGTGCCTCCGGGAGCCCGGGACACCGCCGGTGTCTGCAGCGCCTCCTGCTCGGTGGCACCAGCTGCTCTGACGGTGGTTCTTCCGTGCCCAGCTCCGTGAGGGCTGAGGGACTCGATGTGCCCCCGTCAGCCCCACAGTGCTGTGAGGTTCGGGCCGAGGGCAGGATCGCTTTTGGCGGCCACCACGGGCCGACTGCAAACAGCGCTTCTCCCAGCGCTCCTCATCCTCCCCAGCCTGGCACGGCTGCTCACCGGCTCCCAGCAGCTGGGAGAGGATGATCTTGGTGGCACCTTCTGTATGTCCCTCGTGCCCTTCAAGGGCGTGGGGAGCTCCTGAGGAACTCCGCAGCCTCCTGTTGCTGTGGACATTGTGTAGTACCCGGTGTAGCTGCTGCTGACACGGGCACCGTGTTATTGACAGCATTGTCATTTCCTCCTCTCTTATCTCCTTGGCAGAGAGCACCATGGAATGTGGCTGTGGAGCTGGAAGGGGCTCTGGTAGGAGAGCACCTCTGTGGAGTCAGCAGAAAGCAAGACATTAACCTTCAGTTCCACCGGCACCACAGCTGGGGACAGGGGGAAGGCACGTCCTGCTGGAGAAGGTCTTGGCTTCACCAGTGCCAGGAAACGTGAGAACCAGAATAGAAATGAAAAGGAAGGAAGCAAACATGTACACATCGTTATGCAGTTGTGAAATGAGAGAAGATAAAGATTCAAATGCAGAGAGGAACTGAACATCAGAAAGAGCATGGGAAGAGATGCAGAGGTCCAGAGGGCAGAGCAGGAGGGATACAGAACCTCTCACTTGTCATTCTTGTGGATCTTGTACCATCTTATCAGCAATTATCATGCTGGTGTTGCTGTTTCCTCATGTGGGTTGGTTTACAGATGAGACCTCAGCTTCAGCCAGGAAGTTCCACAGGCTGGTGGAGCAGAGCTCCAGTGAACAGCCTTCCTTCTGGAGACACGTGGGGCTGGGCTGTGTGTTCCCAGCGTGGTGTGGAGGGTGATCCTGTGGATGCTGATAGGAACTAAAGGGGAGGAAATGGCAGATGGGAGGAGGTTTTGCTCTGAGTATAAAAAGGAGGAGTGGTGGCAGGCAGTGAGGAGCAGCAGAGATTGCACCCACAGAGGCTGGGAGGACAGAGGGAGGGCCCTGCACCTGCTAACTGCTGTCCTTGTCCCTTCAGTGGCAAAGGTGACACAAGCTGTGTCTGGTCTGGTGGATGCTCGTGTCCCTTGTGCCAGAGGTGGCAGAGAAATACAGGGCAGTGGCAATGAAGTGACAGGAGCTGGCATCTGGGTCCTCATGGCCAGAGAGGGAGCAGGGCTCTGCAGGGCCACGTACATCCCACAGGCAGAGCACTCTGACCAAGCCCATCCCTGTGTCAAACCACAGGTCCCTGGGGCTGTCAGGGTGTGTGTGGGGGTGACAGGGGGTGTGTGTGTCCCCACCTGGCCTCAGCAGGAGCACACCCCGTCACCACATGGGTGTGGACATCAACCCCCATGTCAGCTCTGCTTCCTCCAGGGCTCCATTCCCTGGGGTAAAACACAAGAGGCTGGGGTGGCCTGGGGAGGTGGTGCTGCAGGGAGCTGGGGAAGGGGCAGGGAGCTGGGCTGGCCCTAGCAGAGTGGGGAATGGCTCTCAGCAGCTCCTGTGGCATTACTTGGGTCTCAGGGCACAGAGTGTGTGGTCAGGATGAAACCAGAGGAGGAATCAGAGAACAGAGGAGATAAGAACTGGGCTGAGGCAAGAGAAGGGGAAGAGAGGGGAAGCTTGTGAGCACAGAGGAAACTGCCTGGGGTGAGGTCCCAGCAAGGCTTCAGCTGCCCTTGGCTGAGCAGTGACCACTGCAGGGAGAGAGGGAGGCTCCAGGCTGGTCCCACCAGGCACCCAGCACCTTGAGCCTCTTGGGGAGCATGGAGCCCTGGCTGGCCAACACCTTCCTGCCCCTGCTGCTCCTCACCTGGCTGCCACTTGGTGAGTCCCCAGTGCCCTTGCCTCTGCTCTGAACTCTTCCCTCTTTGCTTATGCCTGCAGAAGGTGTGCAAAGTGCCTGCTGCTGCTGCTTTTACCTCCCCTCTTGCATCATTCAGCCCCTCTTCTGCAGCAGCCCCTTGCCATGTGCCTTGCAAGGGGGTCCCCCTTGCAGCTGTGCTTGCACAGGCTGTGAGCTCCAGGGGCTTTGCCTTCAGCAGCAGGGAGAGAAAACAGTTGGGGGGGAAGGAAACAGAAATGCTTATCAGCCTGATAACTGCAGAGTGGGGTCAGCCTCACAGGGCAGATGTGGATATTCCTTAAGACAAAACCAGCTCTCCTATAGGGCTGTTTTTTCCAGCAGGACTTGCTCACCAGATTTCAGCCACAGCTGAGTTGTTGGTAGGGTTAGGTCTCATCTTGCAGTGTCTGCCCCAGGCAGGTTTGAGCAGCACTGCCAGGGAGGTGAAGTGGTTTAATGCCACCTGAAATGATGGAAAACAGCAGAATGGAGGGGGTGTGGAGAAGGAAAATGATCTGGCCCAGCTCATCTTTGCCAATGTGAACAAAGCAAGTGCAGGAATGTACACATGCAGGGTGGAGAACATGTCCAAGAGCAGATGTTCTGAACTGAGCAAGGGTGTGAGGGACAGAAGTCCACCAACACCCCTTGGAGTGGAAAGAAAGGACTGGAGAGAGGTGACAGAGGAAGGACTGAGCTGAGAACGTGTGAAGTGACATCAACTCAGTGATTCTGAAATTCTCCAGAGTGAGCACTATGGGGTGGGATGAAGCCAGAGAGGCTGCAGGGAATCTGTTTTCTGTATTTTCTTTGCTTCTCCAGGGCTGACCATTCCCCACTGCCAATCCCCCAGTCCCACCTCATGCTCCATGAAATGGTGGAGCCTGAGGCACTTCCTGCTTGGGTGCCTGTGTCACTGGTGGAGGAGGTGCCTTCTCCCTGATCCTCACATTTTCAATCCTTCCCGAGGCACAGAGGAGTTTGTGCACTGCACAGCACCCAGTGGCACAAGTCAACATGCAGCATTTCAGTGTTGAGTGCTTAGCATGGTTAGAATGCTTAGAATCATCAGCAGCCAGATTTGGAAGAGATCATCAGCTGCTGCAGAAAGGAATGGTCACTTGACTGTGTCTTTCATGAGTGACACGTGGGACATGACCCTGTAAGATCATCTCTATTTCAGCTCTCACTTTTGGTTTTGTTCCCTCCAGGAACAGCCAGTCAGATGGCAAAGCCAGTCATCACTGTGCAGCTCAAGATTGATTTGGAGAATCTCACAGCGCAGGTGAAGTGGCACAATCCTGAATGTCTGGAGGGGAAGAATCAAACCAACACTGAGTGTCTGGGAGAAAAGTGTATGAATTTCACCAGCTCAAACCTGGGTACAGCCCACACAGGAATCTGTGTGTCTGAGGTTGTCATCACAAGACCAAACTCAACAGATGCTGGAAATCAAACCAAGCCTGTGTTTCTGTCTGGAAAGTGTACGAATTTCACCAGCTCAAGCCTGTGTAGAGTCTGCACAGGAATCTGTGTGTGCAGGGCCTTCATCACAAGACCAAACTCAACAGACGCTGGAAACAGCACGCAAGCAGCAAATCTCAGTAAGTGGCAGTGGGGCTGTTTCCATGGGGGAGATGGTGGGCAGAGAGGGATGTTCCCTCCAGCACTCCTCTGGTTCTTCCATGTGTTGTTTCCCCGAAAGCATCCTAAGAACTGGAGGAGCCAGCCCAGCACAGCAGTTTTTGGCAGATTCATCCCACCATGGGATGGGGGGACAGACCATGGAGCTGCTGGGCCATTGGTTCCTTCCTAGGACCTGCCAGATTCTCCAGCTGCAGCACATCAGCCAAATCCTGACATGGCTGGAGCTGTGCTGGCAGGAGAGGGACAGCCAGGACTGTGGGCTCAAGGCTCCTGCTCCAAAGCAGAGCAGGGTGCAGGGTTCTCTGCCTCTGGACAGTCTCTCACTTGTGTTTCTGCCTTTCAGGCTCTGGCTGTGCAGGATCTCAGACTGATGGCATAGTCAAGATCTGGAAAGGTGTGTCCCCACAGTCCCCTGGCTGCAAGAGTAGAGGGTGGGAGGAGTCCTCAGGGAAAAGGAGGGAGGGGCAGTAAGGGAGAAAACAGCCAGATGTTTTCCCATGAGTGGGTGGGAGCCAGTGCCAGACTGGGGTAGGCACCAGTGGATCAGAGGCTGTGATGCTGGGAAGGAGCTCTGATGTTCCAACTACCCCCTGGGTGAGTTTGGAGACCATTCCCCACCGGGTATTGTCAGCTCCCTGAAGCTGTAGAGGGTTCAGGGTCTGGGAGGCCAAGTCTGGGAAGAAACTGTGCCATGCCATGAAGGAGGCAATGGCAACAGTGTCCCTGCAGGGGGGATGGATGGATGGATGGATGGATGGATGGATGGATGGATGGATGGATGGATGGATGGATGGATGGATGGATGGATGGATGGATGGATGGATGGATGGATGGAGGCTCACAAGTGACTCTGTGATGTTGTGTGTGCAGGACTCAACCTCCTCCTGTGCATCCTCCTTGGCTTCGCGGCTGGGACGCTCCTTTACATGCCCATAATTGGCTTCCTGCTGTGTCGGTGCAGAAGGAACAGAACAGGTTGGCATTTCTTCCTCTACTGCTGGTCTGGACAAAGTCAGGCTTGGGAGATCTTTGTCCATCTTTGACACCCTACTGCTCTTGCTCGCTCTGTGCTCCCTTCACAAGTCCTCCTGAACCAGCTGTCCCAGTTTGGTGAGAAGGTTCACCCCCCTCCTTTCCTTCTGGCCAGTTGCTGCTGGGAGTCTGGCTATGGCACAGCCTGTTGTGTGATTGAAACAGGTCTTGCATATCCAGAAGAGCCCATCTCAGAGCTCTTCTCCAGCCCATCCAAGGGCTTTTTAGCCCTTGCCAACCCCTGCAGCCCTTTGACCATCTTCAGAACCACAGAGCTGCAGTGCCTCATCCTCTCCCACAACAACAGCAGGACCAATGCAGATGTTTGCTTCATTCTTTCATTATTTTCTTAAATTTAAAATAAAGATCATTGTCACTGTTTTAACTACTATTTAAACAAGGTTTCCTTTTTCAGGAGAGCTCATAAGCGAGGATGTGACAGAGGGGAATCAAGTCAGTACGGTAAGCTGGGAAGGCTTTCCATGTATTGCTTCCTCCTCCCTGTCAAAAAAAGCATTGTTGAATACCCACTTAAAGGATTTCATAGTAAAATCAGCTTTGCTTTCTGAAAACATGGTCCTAAACACTTATTAATTCCTATTAAATAAAGGCTTATGAGTGTTTGAGTAGGTGGCACTTCTGAGCAATCTGGTAATGCCTGGGCAGCACAAAGAGTTGTGCCAGTGGAAATGTATTAGCAGGGGAGACACAGAAAGAAAAGCCAAGGCTCTGCTCATTGCTGTCTCCCTGCAGGCAGCCCCGGTGACAGGAACTGAGGATCTGACCTATGCCAACCTGAAATTTGAAAAGAAGGGGATAGGATCTGCCTCCTCCAATGTCATTTACACTGAGATCAAGCCATTGCAACAGAAGCAGAGTGGTGGGGATGGCAGTGCTGCCTGCACGGAGGTGGATGTCTCCCCCAAGGAAGAGGGCAAGTGAGGGAGGTGAGCAGCTTATTGTCCACCTGTTGGGGTCTTCCTCCTCAAAACTAGGTGTTAGCTCATACAGCAGTGCAGTCTTGGGGACACATATTACCCCTGAGTGGCTGCAGAACCCTGCTTTATGTTCCCCTGGAAGAAGCCATGCGAGGACAGGGCTCTTGAGCCCATTTTCTCCTTGCCTTCTGCAGCTCCAAGCACTGCCAAGCTTCAGCAATTATTTTCACTGTCTCCAGCTGCTGACAGGCTCCTCCTGCTGCTTGTTCCATGTTCAGGAATGTCACTGTACACTGTGTGGCCAGCATGGTGTTCAGGAAGAGCTTGGTCCTGGATGTGCTGGGTGGCACATGCTGGCCATCCAGAGAAGTCCTGGATCAATATTCTGGATTTTCTCTGGAGCAGGCACCTGCTGTGATGTGGGCTGACCTTTGTTTCATTCACTCACTTGAAACACAAGGGGCAAGAATGGAAAAGCATTGCTTGCTTCACAGAGGTGCTGCTGCAGTGATGCACATGGATTTGCTTTGTACTGGGAGTAGCTGGGTGTTTTTGCTGTGGTGAATACCCTTCTCCTGGGTAGAGCACTCTCTTTTGTGCCCTTTTATTGATAATGTTGTGTTTATTGTGAATTTTTCAGTAAAATTATCATCCTACATGTGGTCTCACCTGGTGTTTCCTCTGCTGTTGGAAGAGGAGCAGCTTGAGTGGAGTTAACTTTTGAAACCAGCACACAGCTCTAGTGATTTAGTGTTACACCCACAACAATGCTGGGGTTGAGAGATGACCCCGAAAAGATAGTCCAGATCTTCTGGGTTATTCTCAGAGCATATGATCCAACTTGGGCAGATATCCAACCATTAAACAACCCACCTCATCAGCTTCTCTGCCAGGCATGGCATCATCAGCACCTGCATGACCAGGTTCCATTCAATGCCTCATCAACATCCCTGCCACCAGTGACATAAACACCTGCCCAAGCTTGGCAATGACAGGGTAACTGTTGCACTCAAACATTTTTTCTGACCTAACAGGATCCCGTGATTCTCTACAGCCAGGCTGGGTGGCCCTTGGGCTAGACCAGCACAGCCCTTCTCTTGTGTCTGTAGCATGAAATTATATTTTTTTAGGGAGAAAAGGGTTTTAAAAAACCTTCAACTAAGAGGGACAGACTGCTCATGAATTCAAGAATAGCTAAGCCAGACACCTGAGACTTGTACTAGCAACCTTGGTAGCCACTTACTATTTGCTCAGGGAAGGGAGGGGAAGTTTCAGAGGAGGCAAATATAGCTGCAGAGTTCTTTAGAATCCCACTGGTCAAAACACAAGGCCATGAGGAAAACCACAAAGGACATGAGCAGAATGACATGCTTGCTAAATTGCAAAGAGGCAAAATTGGAAAGCTGAGGTGCAAATCAAATTAAGCCTAACAAGGGCTGTCAGAGGCTCTGCATTTGCTTAACTGCCTTAAAAAGAAATGGAGAGAAAAACATGGCTCATGGCTTCATCAAGAAAGAGTTATTGATCAATGAAATGGAGGAAGCTGGGACATTGATAGTGCTGCATTTACATCCTCCTTTATGCCCAAGGTTAGTGGGGAAGCAGATCTGGGATAGCATTTTTAACAGGGAACCAGGCAAGGAGCCATGAAATAGCCTTGGAGCAGCAACAGCAGTGACAAGAGGCTGGGAAAGGCAGCCAGGGCTGCTGGAGGAACTGCTGAGGCAACTTCTCCAGTGCAGGCAGGAAGGGTGGGGGCAGTTTTTGCCCATTGGCTATTTTTAAAAAGGTGAAGCAGAGCTGAACCTCCAAATTTCACTTCTCAGAAAGGCGCTATCACAAGCAGTTGAGGAACTGTGTGAAGGTAAAACCACGATAAACACAATGTTCTCCTTGTCCCTATGTGCACCCAAGGCAGGTGGGTGGAACATCCACAATGGGTTTTCATGCCAGGAGCACACAGTGTGTCCTTGCTGGCCATGAAAAGGAAGGCTGACTTATGCAGAGAAACAAAAGTGCTGCTTCTCCCAGTTTGGGCAAGAGGAAAAGTGGAGTTGAGGGTAGGGGCTGCCTTTATCAGGGACCTCATAAGAGATCTGATCTTCTACTACCAGAGAGGCTGAGAAAAGGCAATATAACCCCCAAAGGCTGTAAGTGTGCAGAACTTTTACCCATTTCCTTCTGGGATCAGCACAAGCTACAAGTTGGTTGGATGGGTGGTTTATCACACAAATCCTGTGTCCTGGGAGCTGTTCTCACTGATGACAGAAGCAGGGACTGGGGAGGAGTGAGAGGGGTCTGGGAAAGCTGTGCTCTGGAAGGAAGGAGCTTCAATCCCACCAGTGACAGCCTGGGCAGTGCAATCACTGGGGCAGTGATTCCCAGAGCAGCATCTGAGTAGTCAGAAAGGTGTTTTCTTAAGTTTCCCTAACATCTGGGGTTTCCAGTGCATACCACATATTCAAGTTTTCAGAGGAACAATTTATGGAGAACACAACCTAACATTTGAACAGATTAAGAAATCACTGAGAGGCTGAGTAGAAGGAGACACACTTAGAATACCACTAATACCAGCCTTAAAACAAAGGCTTTACTATTGGTCACTTTTATTTGAAGAACAGAAGAGCCTTTCATCCCAGCCCACTCCATGAGTTTAGTAACTCAGGCAGCACACAAGAAGTCACATCCTCTAGATCAAGAGCTCCAAACAAAGCAGTCCCCACTGAGACACTGAATGTGGGCTTTCCTCCTCCCCCTCCCCAGGTGAAAAGCAAGCCCAGCACCAAATGTGAACAGCACCCTGATCCCACACCTGCAGGATGCTTCACTAGAACTACACAAATAAATAGTATCTCATGGAGAGGGAGCAGAGGGCCACCACAGATCATCTAGAAATTAAGTTATTGCTATGTTCTTATGTACTTGACACTGCAGGTAACTCACTTGGGTAACCACCAAGAGGTGACAGTCTCAAACTGCCCTTGTGTTACCAGCTTGTGTTGGACTGAAAGCTGTGGGGAGACAAGGCAGATCTTGTTTCATCAGCTCCCTGCCTTAAAGGCACGAGTTCTTGGTGCCACTGAATCTTTGTCATTTTGCTGAAAACAGCTGGGGCAAGGGGCTCCCAATACACCTGGAAATTCACCATGCCTGCCAGTCTTTCCCATGCACACTGCTGAGTACAGACTGCTGAGGGTACTCCCTGTTCCTGACTTGCCTCAGGAGCTGCTGAACCATCTCCACACAAGAGGCTGCAGGTTGAAATTTCAAAGAGAGCAGGAGCCCATCGCCCCGGGGGCTGAGCCAGAGCTGCTGATTCACCAGGGACAATCAGGACTAATTAGAGCTGTAGGACATGGGCAATGCCACAGGCACACAAGGACACCCTGACACGTGACTGTACTTCCCTCTGCTGGTGGGACACGCTGTGACGGCCAGCGTCCAGGATCGAGTCGGGTCAGCCAAAACAAAGTGTCACATGAAGTCTAATACGTGACTTGTCACCAGAGGATCAGGTAGCCCAAGGCCGGTGACAAGTGGTGAGCTCACAGCAGTGTCAGTGCCCGCAGTGTCCCTCCCCACATGGAGTACTGGCTGGAGAGCATGAGTTTGAGAGGATGAGGACTGCAGGAAGAACCTCAGAGTGATGGAAAAGCAGCAGAGTCCGTGGCAGGACATGTCTTTGTTAGGCATCGTGCAGCTGGTTCTCTGGCAGGAGAATCTTCTCGCCAGGCTTGAAGGCAGGCATCCCCAGGTAAGGGCAGCTGGCACAGCGGAATGCATCCCCCAGGTAGCACTGGCAAGGCAAAGAAAAGCACTGTCTGCAATCAGGTGCCACTTTCAGGTCTCTTCCCCTGTGATATGGTTTCTCCAGCTCAAGAGGTGTCATGTCATCAAGATGCTGCTCAGCATCTATGAGCACAGAAACTGCTTCCCTTCTACCCCTTCCCAACACACCTGGTTAGTGTGCATGGCAGAGCTGTGCAGGCTCACACAGACATGAGTCTCCACCCCACTTGGTGTGCCCAGGCTGGGGCAGTCCCTGAGCTCCCACAGGGCAATCCCCCTGGGCAGATCCCTGATTAGGCCATGAGCAAAGAGGGAAAGGGTCACTGCTCACTCTGACTGCCCCAGGGAGTCAGAACTGCATGTGCTGGTACAGAGCACATGGGCACAGGGCAAAGGCTGAAGCTCTGCAGAAGCTGCACAGGCAGGCTGTGGAAGCAGTGATCCAGCTCAGGCTGCAGTGACTAGGAAACAGAATTCTTACACACAGATCACATGCTGCTAACCATAGTATAAAGACAAAAATTACTAATTACATTTCCACAGGCAGATTTAGGCTGCGAGCCCTTCTTCTCCTGTTCCAGTTCTTCAGCCAGGCCACATGTGCTGTAGAAAAACAAAGAAGTCACACCTCCATCTTTCTGCTTAAAGGTCATGAGTCATCAACACTTGTGCCAGCCCTGCTCACATGCAACAGCCTTACTCTGTCACACCACACAACTGACTCTGGACTCATGCTCCTCACTCTGCTCTTCAACACCACAGTTTGTATAACAAGTGTTGAAACACTCCTCAAGTTTGAGCTGAGTGGGAAATTACACTACAGCACTTGCTGTATGTGCTGCTTCTCCTTGCAATGTGAGAAACCAGGGTTTTAGGCAAGCTGCACAAGCTATGCAGTCACCTCCAAGATGGCTGTTGATAATATACACCATTGTGATAATCTGTATCTGTCACAGGTCAATTCTCCCTGTATTTGGATTTACATTCCAATAATTAAGATAAGAAAGGACATGAACCAAAAGAGTTCTCTGAGGAACAGCAAATTGCCTACAATCTTTTTTAAATCCCTCCAACTCTTAAGAGTTTAATGCTGCAGTTGAAAGGTTCACTGAGACATGAATTCCAGCACTGACCAGTTCTTGCAGGCTTTCCTTTTGCCTTTTTCATTGCAGGATGGAGCTCTGAGGGACGATGGATCTGGCTTCTTCAAATCCTCTGAATCCAACAGCTCATCAGAGTCCAGAAGATCCTGAAAACACACCATGGGAGACAAAATGCAGGAAATGGACTTTTCAGTAGGGAATGACACTAGTGAGTTACATTCTAAGAAATGGTACTATGTGTACACTGGCATGAAAGTGCTGCAGCTCTGCTCTCTCATCCCTGTCTCCCCTCTGCCCTCCCCACACCACTGAGCTCTCCAGACCCCATGAAGAGATGAGTTATTTTGCCCTAGGGAGGTTTTTCTACCTCTAAAGTTTTAAAGCTTCCTAAGAGGCACGACTGAAAGTATTTAGAATAGGAAAGAATGGAGAGAGAGAAGGAACAGCAAAGCCTCACAAAGAAAACAAAACCACTTACCATCTCTTCATCATTCATATCATTGGCAGACAGTGTCCACAGCTTGGCAGCAGCTGGGTCCACACGGGGTTTTGCTGGAGCCAAATCAAAGGAAGAAATAGTAGTTATTCCAGCCTTTGCCCCATCTACTCCAAAAAAATAAGAGTTCAAGCAACTTTGGAAAGGCTCATTTCATAGCTTTTTACTGTAGCACTCCCTACTTGGGAACTGTCTCCCTGTTGTAAGTGATGCCTTGTGAGAGCCACCAAATCCAGGTGTTCATCATGCACCACTCCTCACCTGAAGGAACAGGTTTCTTGGCAGAGGAAAGTTTGAGCTGACTTGAGGATCCCACTTCG
Organism: Melospiza melodia melodia; assembly: GCF_035770615.1. Taxonomy (NCBI): domain Eukaryota; kingdom Metazoa; phylum Chordata; class Aves; order Passeriformes; family Passerellidae; genus Melospiza; species Melospiza melodia. The sequence goes on from NC_086206.1 coordinate 16,417,726, forward strand.
AAATTGGGCTTCCTGCCTTCTATCTGAACAATGAGAAGGTCATTGCCTTGGTAACCCAGATGTTCTCCAACAGACTGGGCCTCCTCTGGGGTCGGTGCTTTCTTGTGCACCTGCCAAGAAAGATTTTAGGTTAACCTTATGCAGAACCCTTTATTTTAACACCAAGCCCAGCATTCCAGTGAACAGACAGCCAATATTTTCAATCCTAAAGAAAACCACTATGCTGACTATCTAAAATTTGTGCCAGGCAGTGGCCATGCACATTTACAGCAAACCAGGGTAGCTAAAACCCTCATCACCCAGCAAATCCCCAGGTAACTGCCCAAGGGCGCTTCTGGAAATGGTAAATACATCCCTACCTCCTTCACTTCCACCAACCCAGAGAGAGTCATAGTTGTGAGGAGCTTGGATGCTGTCTTGATTTTGGTATTGTTTCCTGCAAGACACAAAAGCAGAGAGTAGGAGAAGGCAAGAACAAGAATAGAGCTCACTGAGACACCTGAAAGAGCAAGAACTTTAGAGGGAAGTACTCGAGCCAAACTTCTGCACCAAAATTGGGCCCTTTGTAGTCAACAGAACAAACCAGAAAAAGCAGCAGCAGCTTGTTCATTAGAGTAACAGTGTGGGGTCACAAAGCCATTCTAGCTCAGAATATGTTCTATATGTGCCAAAACATTTCTCAATCCAATCAATACCCATCAAAAAAAGATTTTAACAAATCCCCAAACAAACTCCCTCCCCAACATTTTTACCTGTTAAACTACTCATGAAGTTTTCAAAACATGGACTCCTAAATGAATATGCTACATTAAGAAATCATCTTGTGTTTGCCTTCTCATGGCTCCTCCAGCTGTCCAGCTCTGGCTTTTCTCCTAAAACTCAGTCCAAAGACTTTTAACCTTTCCTGGATAATTATTTCTCAATGGACTTCTGAGGCAATCTCTTCAACATCTGTCACCTGTTTTTAAAACCACTTCAGAAGCTCCTCAGAAACACAACATCTGCAACTACTTAACACTGCACCCTGAGGAGAAAACAGCAGCACTGAAGCTTTTCAATGTAGTTTAGGAACAAGCCCATCCAGCATTTTGGATAGGAGAGTGACTGCATACATCTTTGGTGGATACCAGCATAAGCACAGGATAAAAACCTTGTGATTTGAGTTAGTGCGCCAGGAGAATGAAAATCTCTCCATGTTGATCAGGGTTCCTGTCCTTTCTATTTCAGCCTAGTCCTCACGAGAAATGCTATGTTGCCATGGAAGCAAGATTCTCTCACCTAACTCTGTAAGCACAGGTTCTTTCAGCAGGACACGGCCCCCTGGCTTAAGTATCCGAGCTACTTCTGCCAGGAGCTCCACACTGTGCTGGGCTGCACTGCCTGGCACCATGCCAGAGAGGATCACATCGAAGCTGGACTTCCTGTGAGCCGCTGGGAAGAAAGAGCAAAATGGTACAACTGAGCATGTACACACAGCTCTAAACACCAGTTCCACCTCCCTCATCCCTCATGCTTGAGTGCAACAGCAGGAACTCATCAAAGACACCAAGCTTAGAAGCACAGCTAGGGTGCATCACTTCCCCTGCTGTACTGCCCAGGTAAGAGGCAACAGCAGGTGCTGACAATGTTCTGACTGCTGACTCCCACAGTGGGAAGGTGTTGGCTCACACAGCAGCAGAACCCTCTCCCTTTTAAGGAAACAATGAAGAATTAAGCTCATTCTTACACAGAGGCAGCTGGTTAACATTTTCCACAGAGATATGATTATCAGCTCCCACCAGTGACTGGACTTTATCCACCAAATCCTTCAGGGCTTCGACGGGCGAGGAGCTGTCCCAGATGATGGCCACGCGCTGGCCTGGAGCCAACCCGTACTCGCCCATTGCAGCAGCAGCAAACCTGGCAGGGCTGGGGAGAGAGGGCAAGGCTGAGTGCCAAACACAGCACAAACCTCTGAGCACTGTGATTTAATCAGCTGAGTTGTTTTAATAAGTGGGGGTAATTTTCTGGAAATGGGCAACACAAAGTTCCCACAAACTGAGCGTTAGCAGGACATGAAGAAAGAGCTACACTTCAGGGCATAGTTCAGCTCCTCTCCAGTTCATTGATGGGACTCTACAAGCCATGCTTTAAAGAAATCAACCAAATAACAAAAAAAACTCACCTGCTTTCCTTAAAAATCTGAATAAGAAAAACACAGGATTCCTGGATTTCCTGAGCAGTGACAGCTATTTGACATTAAGCACTGCCTTGTGTCTCCTACTCCAAACACAACCTAGCAGAGTTTACTTATGCAGTACATGAGAAGAAAAAAGTAACTTTCAGCATTCCCAGCATTCCAGATTGTGGCTCTTCCACCGTTAGGATTGGTGGCACTGGGTGAGCAAATTACAGGGAGGGAGGAGCAGAACAGAATGTGCAGGGACAGTTTTGAGAAAGCTGTCTCCACTAAACTTTTATATGAGATTGTATTCCTTGTATGGCAATACCATCCCATCATCACCTGTTCTCACAGCAGCACCAGCTACTGAACCCCATGATCACCCCTCTTTCCTCTGTCCAACACAAACCTATTTTCTTCCTAATTTAACACAACACAGAGAACAGAGAGCACTGCTGGCCAGAACAGTTGCCCAGTTTATTTTCAGTTACCTGGAAACAACACACCTATTTCTGGAGAGACAGTTATAAACAAGGTCTTTACCAGGAATTGCTACCTCACACATCCTGAGCAATGCCTTGCTGCCACCACATTGCCACTGAAGCACAGCTCATGGATATGCTGTACCAAATTTAACTGCAGTGAGGTGGGAAGTGGATTTTCACCCACAGTTCCTCTGGCTCTGCGTGCTGTGGACTCCCCCTCCCTCCTGCAAACTGCCAACAAGTTCAGAATGGGACAATCTGTGCCTTTTCTGAGCTCCTGTGGTAGGAATTCACATTAAAACAACCACAATACCAATCCAGTCGGGAATATACACCTTGGATGTACACTGCAGGTTGTAACACCTCACAGCTGGTTTTGCATGTGTGACACAAGCTAAGCAGCTACAGCAGACAGTAACATTTGTAACCACACATACAAATCCCATTAAAAAGTCACCTTTCCCAAGAAGTAGGCTGAAAATCTCAAAAGACGCCTAGGCTGCGAGGCTAAGGTGGGAAAGATAAACCCGAAGTCACAGCTTCCTCTCTGACCAGCAGGTGATGACCTTGCAAGATCAGTCAGAGCCCAAACTGCATCAACAGCAACAGCACCGCCCAGAGATGCGGCGAGGAGGCCGCGGAGGAGGGGCCCTTATCTCCGTGTCACACACATTGAACGGTCCCCGAGGAACAGGGCAAGGAGAGGGGTTAAACAATAGCGCAGGTTCCGCTTCGGTAGATCAGAAAGCTGCTGTGGTGGAATGGGATGATCCTGACAGTCCTTCCCAACCCAAACCACTCCAGGGCTGTAAACTGCAGCCTCCTGACGCAGCACAGCCAGATTCCAGCGGGCCGGGACGCTCCGGCTCCCACCGAGCTGCGAACGCTCCGGCTGCCGGCGGCCTGGAAATGCTCCGGCGGGCCCGGAACGCTCCGGCTCCCGGCGGCCTGGAAATGCTCCGGCGGGCCCGGAACGCTCCGGCTCCCGGCGGCCTGGAAATGCTCCGGCTCCCGGCGGGCCGGGACGCTCCGGCTCCCGGCGGGCCCGGGACGCTGCGGATCCCGGCGGCCTGGAAATGCTCCGGCTCCCGGCGGGCCGGGACGCTCCGGCGGCGCAAGGCTGCGGCCCTACAGTGGGTGCGCGTTTGAAGCGCAGGCGGAACGGGCGCACTAAACCTCTCGGTCACCGAGCAGGGACGGTTCAGCGGCAGCAAGGACAGGACACGCGAGGAAATTTCGTGAAGGAATTACTTAAACACACACACACAAACACGCACACAGCACACCCCACCCACCCCCTCAGTGCTTCAGACAAGGTCTCAGAAAGGATTTTTAAGGGGAGAAAGGGGCAGCGGCAGCCCCGTCCCGCGCCGCTCACCTCCCGTGATCCGGCCCGCTCCGCTCCGCTCGCTCGTCCCGGCCTGACGCCGTCACCGTGACGTCATCGCGCTCTGCCCGCTTCCAAGATGGCGGCGGCGGGCGGGCTGCGGCGCGCGGGCTGGCGGCTGTGGCGGGCACGGCGCGCGGGTGAGGGGCGGGGGGGGCGCGCCCGGGACGCGGGGCGGGGAGGGAAGGGAGGGGGAGGGGGGAGCGCGCTCTCGTGCGCGTCCCCGTGCGCGCCCCCGGCGATCGGGGCGGGGCAAGGTGAGGTGAAGGGCACGGGGGGTGTGAGGGAAGCGGGGCGGGCCCCAAGCCGGTGGGTTTGAATGAGGGGTTGGGCCGTGGTGGTTTTCGTTAGGCGCGTGGGCCGTGAAACCCAATTTATTTAAAATAAACCCCAAATCTAAAAAGCAGCAGCTAAATTAAAAGTTCTCCCAGAGTGTCATTGAGTAATCACTTAGTGATTAGCGTGTGGTGTCTGTCAGGGCTCTTCGGCTCCCGAGTCGGACTTGCCTTACATCTCCTGCTCGGAGTTCAGCACCTTCCTCCCAACTCCTTAATCAGGGACCAAAATGGGGAGAGGGCATGTTGGCTGCCTGGTTTCCAGTCCGAGATTGGGAAACAACTTGCAATATCTGCCATTTGCACTGCACTTTCCCTCACAAAACATTTTTGCTGTATTCACATAGACATGAGCTCAGCTGAGAGCGGCGCTTAACAGAAGCGTAAAAATAGACACTCTGAATTTGTGTTCTTTTCAGCTGCATTCACCACAGTTCTCTCCACCTTGATTTTCCCGGTGTGGGAAGGAGATGCTGACTCTTGTTTTTCCTTGCAGTGGTCAGGTGCCAGCAGTACCCGCCCCTCCGGGCTCTCCAGGCCTCCGCCGCGCTCAGGGCAGCCTCCGATGAGCACAAGAAGGAGCCATGGGCATCCTCCTCCCAGCAGCACTTTGATTCACCTCCAGCTGGGCACCAGCCTGAAGAGAAACCTCAGGGCCCTCACCCCAGGTAACTCACAACTCCTTCTAGCACTGTCCCACCAAGAGGGGTCGGAGGGCTTTTGCTTTCCTGAACCTCACATTTGAAAATGGAAGACAAGATCCAGAGTTAAGGAGCGCCAGACTGCAGCAGCTGGAGAGCTGGTTTGCTGTGACTGTACAAATTCCACCATAGAAACAGTATGGGGCTTGCAGGTCTTTGTTTCTGGATTTTCGTGTGAATCTAAAAAATCCAGGGACCATATATTGTCTATATGCCCATAGTATAAAGCCCATGTTGGAAAAGGTTATAGTTTAGTTTTCTGTAAAGGAGGGGAATGTGGGGCTGATTGGTCTCCATCTCCACTGAGCCCTCCTTCCCTTATTTCCCTCTTCTCTCTGAGCAAAGATTCGTTAAGAATCCTTTTTCTGGACAGGGAAGGATTTTACTGGAGGAGGCCAGATTGATACAAAGCAGGTCCTAAAATGTGCCTGGTGTCAGGGAGTGAGTGGCAGAGCCCAGGTTCTGTGGTTGGTGGTGACACTCCCTCACTGTAACAATACCTTCTCATAGTTACACTGGCCAGGGCGGCCAGCAGTCTGAGGACTATGAGAGCGAGGAGCAGCTGCAGCATCGAATCCTCACAGCGGCGCTGGAGTTTGTGCCTGAGCATGGCTGGACTGCAGAGGCCATTGCAGAGGGAGCCAAGGTATGTGGGGAGAGAAGCAACAACCCAGTTGAAAACTGGATGGAGCTGAAGTGCAGGGACAGCCAGGCCTGCATGCTTCCCCCACATACTCTTGGGCGATGCACCCTAGTCAGCAAACGCTACTGGGCAGGAGTGAGACCCAGCTGCTACAGGATAAACCCTTCAGAGTCAGACTGAGACACAACGTACAGCAGTGAATCCTAAAGAGAGAACATGTCTAGGAAGTACTTTTTAATGCAGTGTTGCTTTGTTTAAATTCACATAACGTCTTTCACAAAATAAATACAACTTTTTTCTAGCTGGATCCTGCTTAGCAGTGTCTGACCTGGTCTGTGCTTCTCTCTTCTTTGCTCCAGACCCTGGGCCTCTCTGTTGCTGCAGCAGGGCTGTTTCACAGCGATGGCAGTGAACTGATCCTGCACTTTGTGTCTGACTGCAACACCAAATTGTCCGAGCTGCTGAAGAAGGAGCAGAAACTAGTGCAGCTGGGTAAAGCAGAGTGAGTACTGGCTGTGAACTAATGTCTTCCTTTGCAGATTTTGGGAGCTAGGTAGACAGAGAGGCCACCTGGAACACAGATACTTGAGATTAAAAGTATAATTTACCCAAATAAAATCATCTTCCCAGATACAGACTAGGACCAAAGGCATGAAGGATGTGTAATACTTTCCTTATCTATTGCTCAGCCAGGTGGAGATTGATCTTTCAAGATCAGAATTGAGTTTAACTTGGATATTCTTTCTAATTTTTTTCCTTACTCAGGAAGAAGCCTATAGATGAATTCCTGAGAGATGCTGTGGAAGCCAGACTGAGGATGCTGATTCCATACATTGAGAAATGGCCCCAGGTATAAAAGTAATATCAGCATTGTCTCTTTTGTGTGTGTATACTTTAAACACCCTGTGACTTTCAACACAGTCTCCCCACCAGATTAGTTCAGGGTAGTAAATGAAGCCCTGGCTGCTTTCAGACGATTAGTAGCCTTCAGGAAGAGAGCAGCCTTGAAGGAGGCAGTTAAAGGTGACCTTAGAGCAACTGTTTCTGGCACTTCTGGAACGGCAGAGCTCTCTGTTGTTCCCTCCACCCATCTGGCATCCCCAGGGGATTGATTGCTGTGTCTCTGCTCAGTCCTGCTTGCAGGGTCACTGTGAGTCAGGCCCTGTGCAGCATTGCTGTGGCTGCACTGGGATCACCTCACACCTGGGAATGCAGAACTGCTTTGCTGCAGGGAGCTGTCCTTGCAGTGTGTGACTGACAGACCCCTGGCAGCCTGAGGGTACAGCTGAACTGAGAGGGCTCCATGCTTCTAAATTCAGGTTTAACTCCCAAGCCATTCTTCTCACAGACTGAATTGTGGCTACAGTGACAAGCAGAGAGTTCCTAATCTTGGCCTGCAAAGATTGCTGTGAGGTCAGCCTCTGTGCAGAGCCACTGCTGGCCTCTGGGCAGCTGAATCCTGCACCCCATGCACAGAGAGAGAGTACAGGCTTCATGTTCTTCTTTCAGATTAGCATAATTTGCCCTGTGAAGGATGTGGGTGGTTTGTGTCTCTCCTGGCACTGTGTGATTACGTTCAAAGGCTGCAGGATCCCAGCAGGGCCATTATGGCTGGCGCTGCTCTGCCCTTGGTTGCAGCTCTGAGTTCAAAGTCAAATTCAGAGAAATGAGAGATGTGACTCCCTGCCCACAGGGGCACAGCACAGTGTGAGTCAGCTCAGGCTCTGATGTTTCCATGCCACAGAGGCAGCTCAGGAGAGACAGCACAGGAATGTTTGAACTGAGCAGGGAGGGATCTTCTGGGCCAGTACAGGCTGAGGCCTGAACTTACTGTGCCACACTGTGTGCTCCCTGCACACCCTGCTGAGCCACACTGTGTGCTCCCTGCACATCCTGCTGCTTGGAAAGACTGCAGAGAGCTGGGAGGTCTTGTCACTGGGAGCTGGAGTGACAAGTGACAGGCTCAGTCAGCAGCAACAGGGGAAAGATAACAGGGCAGAGCAGTGTTGGTCTCCTTTGGTGTTACATCCTTCTCTCTTTGGCTCCTATTTCTTTGTTTCCTTTGCAGGCCCTGAGTGTCCTGCTGCTCCCACGTAACATCCCTTCCAGCCTCAGCCTCCTCACCAGCATGATTGATGATATCTGGCACTATGCTGGGGACCAGTCCACAGATGTGAGTCCTTGTGCTTTGGGACAAGCTGCTTCTACCCCTCAGCACTTTGGCAAAGTCATGGCTTCAGACAGGAGTGGGGCTGAGTCCCTCTGTCCATGGCCCATTTGTTGAGTGAAGAAAGCATTTCAGAGGCACCCAAGGGTCCTTATAAACAACATCTAATTTCTAAAGAGACTTAAGAGCCACTGAGGCTGAATGCAAATTACTGCCAATGGGATTAGTGCAAATTAAAAGGACCTGCTTCCCTGGGCTCTTAAGTGCTCTTATTTTTTCCTTTTTGAAGACACAGACAAAGTTGTTGAGATTTTGAGACTGAGAAGCTGATCCAGTTTTCAGTGAGTGAGCAGTGGGTCTGTCCAACAGCTCTCTTCTACTAGCAATAGCATTTACAGACTTGACTTGAAAACCTTTAAAGAGCCTACCTAAAAATACCAGTAGCTTATTAAAGCTTTCATCTTTCTGGCAGGAAATAAAAGAAAATTATAACCTTAATTATGGCAATTAATAAATTACTTTAATTCTTATAGATGTAGGGTGAGATGGAAAAAGCTAAATGAACCATTTTAACAAACTACTTTAATAAGCTTCTTTTATCTGTGTATAAAAGAGAAGCTACTGAAGTGAAAAATAAATAAGGCAGCAGAAAAATTAAAGGAATAAACCAGAAGGCAACTGAAAGAACACAATTGCTTCAGGAACTGAAAGTCCCTTATGTGTTATGCAAGTCAAATCAACATGTTGGAGCCAGTGTCTAGCTGTTCCTAAAGTCTCACTGATGTAGGGATTAGGAGTTTCTAAAGTTGTGTTTTGTTTGCACCTCCTGACTGGCTGCATGAGTTTTCCAGGAAAGCTGAGCCTGCTCCCTCTTCCCAGTAATGGGGTTTAAAGTCACTGACAGCAGATCCCTCTTCCCAACACCAGGAGCCAGGCAGAGAATTCTCATGCCTCAGAGACCCCTTCAGGTGGGATTTTAGGAGCAGGAAGAGAACAGAAAGAGTTTTGTCTGAGGCCCTGAGAGATCCAGCTGCAAATGGCAAATTCCTCTATATGGGGAGGTGTCACTGTCATATTTTCTGGAAAAACCCCCTTGCCCGCGATTTCTCTCCTGAGAAGCTGAGAAGCCTCAGAGAAGTAAAACAATATTATCTCATTCACTTCTCCTGTGTTTTGCTGCTTTGGAAAGTGGTTTGGAGATTGTTTATCCAACAGCTGGGGGTGTCATTGGTTTAATGTGAATTGTTTTGAGTTAATCACCAATCAGGGCCAAGCTGTGTTGGACTCTGAAGAGAGAGTCATGAGTTTTCATTAGTTTCTTTTACATACTAATCTAGTATCTTTTAGATACTAATTAGATACAGCCTTCTGTCTGTATCCTTTCTCTATTATTTAGTATAGTATTCTTTAATATAATGCAGATAATAAAATAATAAATGAGCCTTCTAAGAACATGGAGTCAGATTCATCATTCCTCCCAATTACGGGGGCTCAGGAAATCCAAGAGGGAGGGACATGCTGTGGGTGTGGGGTGTTCCTGGCAGTTCTGTGACCCTGGATGAGCACTCAGGTCACAGCTCTGTCTCTCTTGGCAGTTCTGTGACCCTGGATGAGCACTCAGGTCACAGCTCTGTCTCTCTCTCTCTCTCCCTCCCATGCCCTGCAGTTTAACTGGTACACCCGGCGGGCAGTGCTCACTGCCATCTACAACACCACGGAGCTGGTCATGATGCAGGACTCGTCCCCTGGCTTCGAGGACACCTGGCGCTTCCTGGAGAACAGAGTGGCTGATGCCATGGCCATGAGCAATACAGCCACCCAGGTAAGCCTGGGGACAGGTGTGCATGCAGCACATCCCTCTCCACAAGGATACCTGCAGGCACAGCTGGCTTTTCCATCGTGCACATCTGCTGAGACACCCCCTTGTTGCTGTCGGTTCCAAATCAATAAATGATTTTGTGGTTTTTAATAAACTGACATGGAGGTGCCCTCTTTGTCAGACTGTCCCAGTGGTTAGGAGACATCCCAGGAAACCCCTTCCATGTCCCTGTCTGTGGCTGTCACTTGTCTGCAGTGCTGTCAGCACCTTTCTGTGGCAGACACATGCTTGTTGTGCATTCCCTCTGTGTTTGGGGGCCACGGGTGCAACTGCAGGAAGCAAAATGTTGTGTTCTCCTTGTGTCTCCCAGGTGCAATCCACTGGAGAAGCTGTTGTCCAGGGCCTGATGGGAGCTGCAGTTACTGTAAGTAATGCTGGAACCTGCAGGGCTGTGAGAGCAGAATTGCTCCTGAATGTCAGCAGGTGTTTTCCTCCCAAATCTAGAGGACAACATGGAAAAACTGTCATCTTTCATAACTTAGATTTATTTAAGGGTGATTTCCTTGGTAGTCTGAGGTTAGCTCACTGTTTTGTGGTGGAAGCACTTGAATAGAGCATAAGGAAATTAAGTCTGAAGCTGCAGGGTGAGCTTTAGGGATGAGAGACAGGTGATCAGAATAAATACGGCTGTTCTCCATTGCTTGTCACAAGATCTCTCCCTGTGCCAGGCTCTGTGCTGGAAATCTTGACAGAGGCTCAGTGGCCCCAGTCCCTGAGCCACAGCATGGTGACTTCCTCAAGCTCTGTCATTGGACTCCAGTGTCCTTCCAAGAATTCCTCCACTTCTTGGTAGTGTCCTGGACTTCTTTCTGTCAGGGAACTGCACTTCTTCTGGGATACAAAATAACCCTCTGTGTACCCAAGAGTGGCTTCTGAAGGCCTTCAGGGCCTCGCTGTGATTCTATTTTTGGACAACTCCCGTTTTATTTAGTAACAAAGTGATTTTCTTGTTATGGGACAAGTAGGCTGGAACATAATTTAGACATTGTAACTGATGAAGCACTTGTCAAGAATTTCTCCCACCTCTTTTCCCCTGCAGTTGTGGTGGGATTTGGTGTCTCTCAGGCTCTCTCCTCTCTCATACCTGCGTGTGCCAAGAGGATCCTCCCCTAGAGAAGCCCCGGGCTCTGTTTTACATCCACACGGTGCCCCCGGGTCTGGGATGTCTCCCTCTGTCCCTGCAGCAGATGCAGTGCCCAGATAAACCTGGGTGCATCCTGAAGGGGGTGGGCTGTGGTCAGGCGGCTTTAGGGCAGAATCATCCCCGTACATTCCTGACAGGGGAGCGCATTCCGGACCTCCCACAGGTGCAGGGGGTCCCGAGGAGGTGTACAGGAGTGCTGAGCTCTGCAGCTCTCTGCAAAATGGATGAGCCAAATGAAGCCCCAAAAGCAAAAACTCACTGCCGAGGTCTGTGGGGCCACAGAAATAAACCCAAACCTGCTGACCGGGAGGGCAGGCTCCGGTGCGAGGGGCGGCCGGAGTTTGGTTCTTGTCCATCCCCAAACCACAGAGATCCCTCTCGGCCCCGCATCTCTGCTCGTAGCACACCGGCCTCCCCTCGGCACCCGCCCGGGACAGGAGCACTAAACCCCGTTCTCCCTGTGCCCACAGATCAAGAACCTGGCGGGGCTGAACCAGCGCCGGTGAGGCGGCGGCGAGCACCGGAGCGGCCGCGCCCGGCCCTTCCCCGGCACCAATAAAGTCGTACTCAGCCTGGCACGGACTCTTATTGCGGGCGCACCGGGGCCGGGGGAGCGGGGCGGGGCCGGAGCGGGCGGGCGCTGCGGGCGGCGGGAGCGGGGCCGGGAGCGTGGCCGGGAGCGGCGGGAGCGGGGCGGGGCAGCCATGCCGTACGCCAACCAGCCCACCGTGCGCATCACCGAGCTCACGGACGAGAACGTCAAGTTCATCATCGAGAACACGGACCTGGCGTGAGCACCGCCGCGGGGCCGGGGCGGGCGGCCCGGGGGTGAAGCGGCCGCGGGAGGCCCCGGGGCGGCCGGGCAGGGTCTGTGAGGCAAAGCCCCGCCGCAGCCTCGGCCCGGTCTGTGCGGGCCTGCAGCCTCGCGCTCCCTCATGCCCAACACGGGTGTTTCCCTCCTTCAGGGTGGCGAATTCCATTCGAAGGGTGTTCATCGCAGAAGTCCCCATCATAGGTGAGGCCTTTCACTTGCCTGTGGTCGCAGTCCCTTGGGCTGCCCTCCGCGTAGCTCCTGTCACTTTCCTTTCATGTTCCCCACTCCTCCTCTCTGCTTTTGGCTCTCCTTACTCGTGTCTAGCCATTGCTGTGCCCTGCAGATGCTGCCCCAGTGTCTCTGCAGTCTCTGGAATGTTTTCTGTGCACTCACAAGCTTGTTTTCCCCACATGAGTATTCCTTAGTTTGTGACTTTCTGTTCTCTGCAGCCATTGACTGGGTCCAGATCGATGCCAACTCCTCCGTGCTCCACGATGAGTTCATTGCACACAGGCTGGGTGAGTACTGGGTGGGGAGGAAGATGAAGGTGTGTTGCAGGCAAAATCAGGGTTAGGGGCTCTTGTGGTCTATCAGACATTCCTCTGATTTCCTGCTTCTCCCAGGTCTCATCCCGCTCACCAGTGACGACATTGTGGATAAGATGCAATATTCCAGAGTGAGTCACAAAAAATGCTGTGGGGAGTCATTTTGAGGGTGGTGGGTGTTTGGTCTGAAGGGAAGCTCTGTCAGTTTGTGCATAAAGAACCCGAGTGTGTGTGTTTGTGTGTGTGTGCCAGGACTGCACATGTGACGAGTTCTGCCCCGAGTGCTCCGTGGAGTTCACGCTGGACGTTCGCTGCAACGAGGACCAGACGCGGCACGTGACATCCCGGGACCTCATCTCCAACAACCCCCGCGTCATCCCGGTCAGTGCCACCTCCTGCACTCACAGACCTCGCAGGATTCACAGCATTTACAGAATGACAGGGTTGGAAGAGACCTTCAGGATCACCGAGTCCAACCCAGCCCCAACCCCTCAACTGAACCCTGGCACCGAGTGAGGTGGCACCATCCAGGGATGGTGACTCCACCACCTGCCCAGGCAGGCCATTCCAGAACTTGATCACACTTTCCATGAAAAACTTTTCCTAATATCCAACCTGTATTTCCCTTGATGCAGTTTGAGACTGCCCTCTCGTTCTGTCAGTGCTGGCTGGAGAAGGAGCCCAACCCCACCTGAGCACAGCCACCTTTCAGGGAGTTTTAGAGAATGATAAGGTCTAGTTCTAGTACACTGTTGAGGTGGATCCAGATGTCACCACAGCCTGGGGTGCTCCTGCTGCCTGGTGACGGTGTATGCCTGGGTAAAGCCCAGCTGGAGCCTGCTGTCTGTTACTTGCCTTTGGCTGAGGTGCTCTGAGTGCTGTGTGTCATCTGTAGCAGCTGTGGGAGTGGCTTTAGGAGCCAAGCAGCTGTGCTGTGCTGGAGCACTCATCCAAGCTGATCTTGCCCCTAATTTGCTTGGTCTTGTTTGGCTGCTGCAGGTGACATCTCGGAGCAGAGACAACGACCCCAATGACTATGTGGAGCAGGATGGTGAGTGCTGGGTCACTGGCAATAGGAACTGTAGCAGGAAATTGTTGTTATCTTGTTGTTGTATTTCATATTTCTAAAGTCCCATACGGTCACAATCATATTTCTAAAGTCTCGTACCTTCTTGGCAATATTTCTCAGGGGCAGTTCCTCACAGCACCAACTTCTGCTTGTTGCTCCTTCTTAGTCAGGGCTCTTTCCAAGCTCTGTATGACTGGCCAAGCCCACCCCCTTTTATCACAGTTATCTTCACTAGCTACAACTGCAGCCCAATTAAGGACATCCCAGCTGCAGCCCATCAAGAACATCCGGGGCTTATCAGGGCAAGGCCTTTATACAGATATTCAATATACAATACAGATATTTTACTAGGACTCCTACTATAGGAAATTCCCTTTTCTCTGAGGTTCTTTGAGCTTATCCTTCCTTTACTACTGGGCAACTGTAAGGCAGCTGTAAATATGACACTTCTGAGCTGCTGGTGTCACTGCACAAGTGGGGTAGCATTTTGTCTTAATGCCACTCAGATTGTCCCAGAACTGGAGAGGGTGCTTCTGTCTCTCCTTGTGATAGCTCAGAGATAGCAAGGAGGTGAAATGCTGTGTTGTTGGCTGTTCCTTGGGGGCCTGTGCAGCTCCTTTTGACTTCACTCTTCTGGGGATGCAGCTGAGCCCTGCTGTCACAGACATCTTTTATGAAAAATCCTTTCCTTAGGATTTTTTTCTCCTGAGAAGCTGAGAAGCCTCAGGAACAAAATGTAAACAATGGTTATCTGCTGCTGTGGAATGCAACAGGGGGATCTGTGATTGGTCTCATGTTGATTGTTTCTAATTAATGGCTAATCACAGTGAGCTGGCTTGGACAGAGAGTATATATATATATACAAGCCTTTGCTATAATTTCTTCTTTTTCTATTCTTCTGATGAAATCCTTTTTTCTATTCTTTTGGTAAAGTTTTAATATAATATATATCATAAAATAACAAATCAAGCCTTATGAAACATGGAGTCAGATCCTCGTCTCTTCCCTCATCCTCGGACCCCTGTGAACACGGTCACACCCCACTAAGAATCCAAGCTAAACCTGGATCCTGGTGACATCTTCCAGCAGCAATCTGCCTTTGCAGGGTGTGCTCACCCACTGCTGTGCCCTCTGTGTATTACCGCACCTGAGTGGGCGCGGCTGGTGAGAGAGAGACAGTGAATCTTGTTTCTTGATCAGAAGGCTTGATTTATTAAGATATTATATATAATACATTATGACTATACTAATAGAATATAGAGAGAGGTTTGCAGAGCTGCTAGCTAAGCTAAGAATAGATAGAAAAGAATCTATAACAAAGTTGTGTCCAGGGACTCAGTCCCCTAGCTTGCACTGGTGATTGGCCCTTAATTATAAACATAGAAAATGAGCCAATCAAGGTGAATCCTATTGCATTCCACAGCAGCTGATAACAATTGTTTACCTTCCCTTCTGAGGCCTCTGCCTTCCAGAAGACACAGAAATCTGAAAGAAAGGATTTCTGTGGAAAAATGTCTGTGACACTCTGTGTGCCCTGCAGACATCCTGATCGTGAAGCTGCGCAAGGGGCAGGAGCTGCGGCTGCGCGCCTACGCCAAGAAGGGCTTTGGCAAGGAGCACGCCAAGTGGAACCCCACGGCCGGAGTGGCCTTCGAGTACGACCCCGACAACGCGCTCAGGCACACCGTGTACCCCAAGCCAGAGGAGTGGTATGTCCTGCTGTCTGTCTGCAGCGCCTGGCAGGGGTTTTCCAGCAGGCTACACCTTACATTTCAGCCCTGTAATTTGGCTCAGTAAGCGATGGGGAGCGTGCCTGCCATGTCCCCTTGTGCAGAGTCTGCTCCTGGGGTTGGCTAGCAAAGTCAGTCGCTTGGCAGCTGCACACAAGGTGGAATGGTTTGTGGTCATCTTTGTCCTCCCTCATGTACCATCACTGCTGGTTTGCCTCACTTTCATGCCCTTTTTCATCACTTCTTGTTGATTTTTTTCCTTCCCTGTGCAAATGTTCTGTAGGTCAGAGTAAGGTCTGAGGAAGGAGCAGATCCATGTGAGATGAAAGAAGTTGCTATGAGAGTAAAGAGTGGAAGGTTGGGTTGCAAGACTGATTTTTCAGCCTGGCTTGAGGAAGCCCAGTATGGCTGTGATTTAACCCACACATCTCCTCACTTTTGGAGCCTGAGCTCTTGCAGGGTTTCCCTCTCTGGCCCTTTCCTCTCCTCTGAAATACCATTCTGCACAGGTTGCACACAGCTTCTCATCCCAAAGTGACATGATTTTACTTTTGGAAAGCTGCTGCCCTGCTTTGGCCTGGGTGAGGACTTTATGCAGCATGACTTTTCATGAATGCTGCTCACCTGAGCTGCTCCTGGCTCAGTATCCCAGTGATCACTGTCACTAAGTGACATCCTGTCACTGAGCACTCTGGAGCCAGCAGCATAGTGAGGAGCCAGGTGCTTTAGGCAGGGCAGGCTGAGAGCAGGGACTGGGCAGGGTGGTGGATGTGCTGCTGTAAACATTGGTCAGTGGCAGGCTCACAAACCTGGTGTGGCATACCACAGACAGGGCACCAGGAAACAATTTTTGAGAAGTGCTAGGCAAAATCTATGTAAAAGTTGGAAAAATCCCAAAAGAGGATTGGTATTGGAGCTGCCAGTTCTTGATGATATGTCTGTCTTCTCAAGTCCATCTGACTCCCTGTGAAGACAATACAGAGCCAAAGCCTTCTGCTGTCCAAGGCCAGCTATGATTTTTGGTTTAGTTTTTCATGCTAGTTGCTTTTTGAGGCTGTTGGCAGAGCACTGGCATGCAGCTGGACTCTCCAAACAGCTGCCAGGGTCATGGAAACCTCTGCACTGTTTTGGTCATGGGTGGTTCTGCAAGTAACAAGAAATCCCCCTTTCAGTAACACTTCATCTATCTCAGTGGCTTGTACAGGCAGAGGGTTTGTTTGAGAAATAGTTTTATTTCAGGCAGCTGATTACAGGGTGCTGGGATCAGTGTTCCTGGGCATTGCTGGGGCAGAGGAAGGCCAGCAGGAGACCTTGGTGGGTACAGGATTTTCTGTGCTGGCTTCTCAGACAGCTCAAGGCTTTGGGTTTTCTTACATGGATTAAGTGGTTCCACACAGTCTCTCTGATGTGGTGCTCTATAAACCAAGGGATGCAGCAGGTGAAGAGATGTGTTTGTGTAACTGATGCACAGGAATTGCAGTGGTTTTGGTAGAGGAGTGGAGGTGCAGGACATAGGATGGAGCTCACTGGTGCAGGTGGTGTCTGTTGTACAGGAGATTTTTTTCCTGCTGGCTCCAAGCAACTGTTCCTCACAGACTTGAGTGCTGGAGTACTCCAGTGCTTTCCTGGCCCAGTGGGAAGTAGAAAGAAAAGATAACTCAAGGTCCATTACTCCATAAAAGCATCCAGGCTCCATAAACACAGTCCCTTCAGGAATTAATATCCCTGAACTGTAAGCACCTGCCAGATTGTACCAGTGTTGGTGGATGGAGCCTCAGCTTGCTGAGTGTGGGCAGAGCAGGGCTGATCCCCTTCTTCCAGTGCTGCTGGCTGACTCTGGGGCGTTAATGAGGAGCCAGAAAACACAATGTGTGACTGAGCTTTTCTCTGTGACTTGATGTTTGATGACCACCCTGTTGTGTGCTGCACGTGAGCCCCAGTGCTCACTCACTGAGTGCCTGGGCTCTGTGTGTGGGGCCAGGCAGGGGCTCTGTGTAACCTCTCCTGCTCTCCCTGTCTGTGTGTGGGGCCAGGCTGGAGCAGGGCTCTGTGTAACCTCTGTGTAACCTCTGTGTAACCTCTCCTGCTCTCCCTGTCTGTGTGTGGGGCCAGGCAGGGGCTCTGTGTAACCTCTCCTGCTCTCCCTGTCTGTGTGTGGGGCCAGGCTGGAGTAGGGCTCTGTGTAACCTCTCCTGCTCTCCCTGTCTGTGTGTGGGGCCAGGCTGGAGTAGGGCTCTGTGTAACCTCTCCTGCTCTCCCTGTCTGTGTGTGGGGCCAGGCTGGAGTAGGGCTCTGTGTAACCTCTGTGTAACCTCTGTGTAACCTCTCCTGCTCTCTGATTGCAGGCCCAAGAGTGAGTACTCGGAGATCGATGATGAGGATGCTCAGGCTCCCTACGACCCCAATGGGAAGCCAGAGAGGTGGGAGCAGAATGCAGTGCTGCAGCTGGGAGAGGGGGTGACTGGCTGGGTGCATCTCATGGGCTCTCATTAATGAAGAGTGCCTACACTGTGCTGAAATTGCCAGCCCAGGGAGCTGACATTCCCTGAAAAGCAGGGCAGGAGTTGCTGTTAAGTGGTGATATAGCTGGATGTGGCAGGTTTTCCCCTCTGGGAGATCCTAGACAGTTCTCCTGAGTTCATGTTGCTCAGTGAGGTGTGAGGCCTGTGGGGGAAATACCCTGGCTGAAGGTGTTCATTCACCTGTGTGTGTCTCATGCTCTGATTGCTGGTGTTATTTGCACTGCAAAAGCACCTCAGCCAGCCTCAGTTCCTGGCTGGGGGCTGCTGGCTCACAGGTCTCAGTGCTGAACAGAAATCAGTCTCAGAAGTGCTCTTCCAGCCTCTGAGGTTGTGAATGTTGGTGTGAGGGTTCTAGAGGGGCAGCACTGGCTGTTGCCTGCTTGGGAGGTGAATGATGATGATGATGATGATGGTTGGGATTGCAGGCAGATCTCCCTGCTGTGGGTGTGGATGGGCTGGAATGATGTGCAGTCTGGGTTTGCACCTCCTTGCAGAGGTGGTGGTGACATAACCCCTGCCTTATAACCTCAGGTTCTATTACAACGTGGAGTCCTGCGGCTCCCTGCGCCCCGAGACCATCGTCCTGTCTGCCCTGTCTGGCCTCAAGAAGAAACTGAGTGACCTCCAGACACAGCTGAGCCACGAGATCCAGAGTGATGTCCTCACTATCAACTGAGGTGGCCCTGGCTATAGAGTACTGAGCTGTGAGTGATGCCTGGCTGAGATCTGGGAGAGGCTTTTACCTCCCCAGCATCTCCCTCTGCCATTCCTGGCCCAGCACTTGGTTGGTGGCACCTCTTCCCTGGCCCTCCTTCCCAGGAAAAGCCATTGTGATGTGTAGGGTAAAACACGAAGGGAATTAGTGAGCATCTTAGCTGGGACAGGCTTTGTCTCAAAATGATCCTGGAGTTTTGGTTCTGGTGTTGGATTTTGGCCACGTGGTGTTTGGGATTGGGAAGCGTGTACCTTTGTTACACAACCCTACCTTATTTACATGTCCATTCTTTACTGTGCTGAATAAAGCCTTACCCCCAAATTTTTCTGTCATCCCTGGAAGCTCATTCAAAGCTGCTGGAGGAGATGTCACATCATTTACTTCTCTCCAATAGACATTAACTTAATGAGATGTGCTTTGGAGGGAGCATTGCTCGCTGATGCTGATTGCTGCTTGTGACATTATCTCCTGAGGAGAGCAGCACCCTCCTGCAGGCAGCCCGTGGCTCATTGATCCAGGGCTGTGTGTAAAGCACATGTTTGAGGCTGGGGTGGGCGAGAACTGCAGAAGGCAGCACTGCAGGGGAGCCCAGCTGGGCCAGGCAGGCAGAGCTGTACTTACAGAATCCTCTGGAACAGACTCCACCCCTGTGCTGTAGAACCCTTTTCTGGGAGCTGGGTGGCACATGGGCTGTCAGTAATGGCCCCTGGCTGATACCTTTCTTTGTGCCCACAGCCCCCAGTGTGTGCTGGGCTGGAGTTTTGTGCAGGTCCCATGCCCTGACCCCCCTGGCAGTGGCTGAAAGCAATGGCCTTTGTCACCCCTCCTCCTCCCCTCCATCACTGCCCAGCATGACTTGGGATCAGCTTGGTGACACTTTCTGGAGACAGGGGAAGGTCTGTGTGCCCCCGTGCTGATCCTGGTATGGATGGGGATGGTTCAGGGGGTGGTGCTAGGGTCACCCTGAGCTGGGGAGAGCAGCCCATGCCAGCATTGCCTTCCCCTCCAGGCAAAAGCTGCTGCATCCAGGCTGCTGCTTCCATTTCCTTGCCATGGCAGAGCTGGCTGCAGCATGGCTCTATGTCCCCATCCCTGGAAAGATCACTGTGCTGGCTGGCATGGCTGTTTTACCTTGAGGCCAGTGCTGCCAGGCAGTCATGGCATGGATAGCTTACCTGGCACAGCTCTGGGAGAGCTGGGAGATGGTGTGCCTTGAAACTGCATCACCTGGGGACTTGGAGCCACCACTGGCCTGGCACATCCCCAGAGCCACGGGCAGCTGGAGGTCAGGGTGACAGGGGGATGCTGCATCCTGTCCCACCCAAGGTTGTTTGATGGAGAGTGGCAACTCCCTTTACCCTTTTTCCTATCCCAGTGGTTTTAGGGCTTCACTTGAAATGTCTTGGCCATAGCTGGAGGCAGAACAAAGCCCTGAGCCACGCATGCTGCCAGGAGCCTCAGGAAATCTCCCCCATCAGCATTTTTCTCTCTGGCAGGCACAACTCCCACTCGCGCTTCCCGAGCGCGCTTGGATGGAACAGACAAACAGGAAGGGTGGATGTGGATAAGGGTTGTTTATTCATTGAGCAACTCCTTAAAAAACAGAATACCCAAACGTTTTTGGTAATAAATGTTAAATCTTTTCCAGATGAGGTGTGTAGCCAGGAAAAGAGGGCAAGTTCCACCTCTCACCCCAGGGAGGACACACTGCTGGGCAGTGCTGGGGTCCAGAGCCCCTCTGTGCACAGCCATGCTGTGAGGAGCAGCCTTTCCCTGTCCCCATGTCCCCTCTGCCACAAGCTACACCACCCTGAAACACAGTATTTACAGACCACAGATTCCCACATCACAACACTCCCTGTGCCCAACACATGGACCTGGAGCTTTAAAGGGCAGAAATAAAAACCACCAAGCATCCAACCCAGACGGAAAGAAGACTCCAAAGAAACACCAAGGTTTGCACGGCAATAAAAAGATAGCCCTTCTAAAGGAGGTCAATAAATAGGAGAACTAGAAAAAATCAATTGCTTTTTAAGTTCAGCACATAAAGCCCAGTTCCACCCCCAGTGGGTGAGGAGGAAGTGAGGGCTGTGGGAATGCACAGAGGAATGTGGCTCTCTCCCCATCAGCATGGGTTTCTCTGCCCTTGGGCTTCTCATATCCACAAAGCTGCCCCTTGAGAGACAGATGCTACTGGCCAAAACCAGTCCCATGGTTGCCCACCAGCAGATAAACCAGGGGCATGGCAGGGGGACACAGCTGTGGGAGGAGTGAGGGGTGTGGGGTGGGAGAAGCCAGGGAGCTTGGCTCTGCCTGGCCGCTCACCCCAACCAACCCCCCTGGAAGGAAAACCAGTTTCTCCTGAGACATATCAATTCTACAGCGAGCATTTAAATAGCTTGAAGAAGTGCAAAAATCAGCTCAGGGATGGTAGGGTGTCCTCAGAAGCACCCTGCTCTTCATGGAGGGGTGGGACCCTGCACCATCAGCCTGGCACAGCTGCATCCTCTGACGCTGCTCCATGGCCATGGCAGAGTGATGCTCCACGCAGAAACTCCAAATTTCTTGACCCCCCCGCCCCACCTCTCTTCACCTCCCAGTTGGATCCCTAAGAGTCAAAAACCTCTGGGCATCTGCCCAAGGGCTCTTCAGCAGCCACCACATTTGCATTCATGTGAGAAGGAAATATCTCTTACAATACAGGTATTCAATATATATTTGAAGTCAGTTGAGGCTGAGCCAGCCATCGCCTCCACTAACGCCAGCCCAGGGCGTGAGCCAGTGCCTGCTTCCCAAGGCCTTGGCACTGAGCTGCCCCAGCTCGGGCTCCTGGGGATTCTGAGGGGTCACTGCCTGCGTCCTCACCACCCCTTGGAGAAGAAAAAGGGGACCCCTGCCACAGTCCCCCCACACCAGCTCATGGGGACGATGTGGGCTCCCTGTCTTCAGGCTTGTCGCTTTTGGAGGACTTTGGCTTCAGCAAGATGAACCTGTTGAGGAGGTCGGTGTCCGAGCTGGCCTGGGCGCCTGCATACGCCTCCCCTGGGGACAAAACAGAGGCTGGGCTCACCTGGTGGGGAAAGCTCTGGGGCTGGAGGAGCAGCATCTCCTCTGTGTGGGGTGGGGACACTCACCAGCATAGCTGGAGGACTCGGCCATGTTCTGGGAGCCGGTGATGTGGTGCCAGTAGGCGCTGCGGGGCAGCATGGTCGTGGGCGTGCAGGGGTAGGAGAAGTGCTCAGTGCCCTTGTTCAGCAGCTGCAGTGGATGGGGGGCAGGAGGGTGACACAGGGCCCCCAGAATCTCCCCCAGCTGTGTCCCCCCTCAGCATGGGCTGGAGCTCACCCTGACATTCTTCTCCATCTCCAGCAGGACCCTCTTGTGCTGCTCAGCGATGGCCAACGTGGCGCTGTGCACGCGCTGGTAGATCTGCTCACCCTCCTGCGTCTGGAAGGTGTAGAGACCTTCTCCTGCATCACACATCCTGTGGGAACAGGGCACAGGATGTCACCAAGGTCTTCAAGCCAAGGCATGATGAACAAAACCCACCCAGATGACAGCTGGGGCAGCTTCCCATAGTGTTAGAGCTGTGCCAGGTGCCCTTCATGGTGCCGATCTGGGACCAGAACCAGCTGCAAGCTCTGCCTGCCATGGGCACGCTGCACAGCCATGGCCATCACCCCTGCGGTGATGCCAGCAGTGCCACTGCCTGCCCACCCAGCTGGAGGAGGGCACAGAGCTGTGATCCTGTCCTGGCAAGGGTGCCACCTCACCGTCCAGCCTCGAAGGTGAAGCGGGTGGCGTCGCGGCCGTAGCGGCGCAGGGAGCAGAGGGGCCAGGAGAGCAGCTTCACCCGGGGGTTGTGCGTGTCCCAGAGGTAGATGTTTTCGTGGGTGATCTGCAGCTTGCACTCGCCATAGACGTCCAGGTTGGGGCAGGGGAGGAGGAACACGTTGAACCGGTCTGGAAAGGGGAAAAAAAAAAAAGAAAAGAAAAGAAAATAATCAGCGGGGGGTGCAGCAAGGCGGAGCCCCGGGCGAGCACTCCCCGCCGCGCTCACCCGTCTGCTCGCACTGCACACCGGGCGCCAGCAGGTCGGGCTCCCCCAGGCTGATGTCGTTCAGGCGGGCGCCCAGGCACTCCACCGACAGCGTCTTGTACCACTCCTCCGCCTCCAGCTCTGCAAGGCACCACGGCAGCCCCTGGGCGACCCTGGCCACGCCGGGTGCCCCACCCAGCACCCTCGGCCCGGCTCCCCCGGGCGCTGCCCCGCACCTGAGTCGCAGGTGAAGGTCCGGGCGGAGTCGTCGGTAAAAACGATGGCCACCGCCTGTCTCTTGGTCTCCTTGGGCAGCCGCGTGATGCACTTGACATTGCTGATCTCGGTGACCTGCAGAGGAGCTGGGGGGTCACCGAGGGCTGCTCCAGACCCCAGGTGCTGCTCCCAGCCCCTGTTCCGACACCTGCAGCACCCGGACCCAGCCGCATCCCCTCCGGAGCATGGGGTGACAGGCACCCAGCGAGCCCAGGCGAGGCAGGAGCTGTTCTGGCACGGCTCCCCGAGCAGCGGCAGCCCCCCATGACCCCTCCAGCGCACCCCCTCACCTTGGGGCACCCCCGCAGGCACGCTGACTTCTCATCCGGGTATTTCTCCAGGCGCTGGGGCCCTTTGCTGGAGGATTTGCGGAAAACCAGCCAGCAGCGCCGGTAGATCTGCCGGACAGAGAGCGGCGGCTGCTCGGTGCCACAGGGGCTCCCTGTCCCCACCACAGCCCCTGTCCCCATCCCCGGGCCCCGCGCCTGCTCCTGCTGACCCTGCTGGCCTGGGGACAGGAGGGGATGTTGGGCATAGGGCTGTGCCGGGGCTGCCATCATCTGCCCCCACCCCCCGCCAGTGCTAATTACAGAGCTTAATTAATGAGCACAGACAAAGCTCCCAAGGGGACCGCTGTTCTGGCATTTCCCCGTCCCCTCTCCTGCATCCCCTGCCTCTGAGGGTGGTGGGGCCACCGTCCCCAGGCATGTCCCCCTCCCCTGGATCCCGCTCCCTCTTTGTTCTCCCTAATTAGCATGAAATTACCCAGCATGCTCGTGGCTGCGGCTCCAAACCACGGAGATGGGCGACCAAACCCCTGACCCCCCACCTGTGGGTGCTGCACCCCCACACCGCCCGGATTTGCACCCAGCAGCTCCAACCCCTCCCGGCGCGGGGCATCCCCCATGCCAAACTGTGTGTGCAGGGAAACTGAGGCACGGGGGAAGGGAAGGGTCACAGGCATCCCCCAATCCCTGGGTGACCTGGGACAGGTGAACGGGTGTTGCTCGGTGCAGGATTCGGCCGGTGCAGATGCTGGACCCCTGGGGCTGCTGGGTGATTCGGGTACCAACAAGTGGCCCGTCCCTGCCATCCCCCACCACAGCCCCCAAAAGCTGCTCATTCAACCCCAAAACAGGGGCACAGGGAGCCACAAGAGGGACCTGGCCACGTCACCTCATTGGGAAACCAGCACCCCAAATCCATGGGTGTTCCCCCCCACATCTCCCCATTCTCCAAGATCCCCACTCACCCCCAGCTTCTTGCTCTTCATCCTCACATAGCCCTGCTTGATGATGTCGTTAAAATTCGTCGCCATGGCGATGGCTCGATAGGGTAGGGGATATTTTGGGAGGGGGGGGCTGCCTTCACCTTCGCCCCCCCCTCTCCATCCTCTTCCTCCCTACCCCTCCTGTCTCACCACCGGCCCAGCTTGGTGCTAGCAGCGTCCCCCATGCTGGCTGGAAAAGAGAAATGACAGATCGACGGGTGACATCTTCCTCGTCCTCCTCCCCCTCCTTCTTGTCGTCCTCCTCCTCCTCCTCCTTCCCCTCCTCCTCCTCCTCCTCCTCCTCTTCCTCCTCCCTTCTCTGCCTGAACCATCCGAGTGGAACAGTCCGGTGTTAACCCCTGCCAGCACAGCGGAGCCAGGGTGGCACAGACCCGCGGTCAGTCCCCTGCCGCCAGCTCCAACATGTGTCCGAGGGGACCCCGCAGCACAGCTCGCCCGCCGGTCTCCATCACCTCGCCCTCCCCTCCTTCCTCCCAGGCTGCTCGGCTGGGCAGGAACCCGGCCCCGGCCCCTGGCACGGGCTGGGCTCGGTGGGAGCGGCCAGGCCGGCTCTGCTCGGGGCTCTTTCGGCCGGCACCGGGGGGCAGAGGGACCCCGGCTCCCAACCTCGCCCCCCGGTGTCACCGAGCCTCTGTCCAGCCCTCCCGTGAGCTCAGCCCGGTCCCTGCTGGCTCCCCCAGCCCCCGCCGGCGGCACCAGGTGGGGACCAGGTTCCTTTGCCAGGTGGAGCAGTCCCAGCGGAGGCAGTAACCCAGGAGACGGAGCAGGGCCATCCCCGGGGATGCTCCCCCATGGCAGCGACACCCGGGTCCCCAAAGCCCAGCGGGGGGATCGGGCTGGGACAGCGCCTTGGGGACCGCGGCTGTCCGAGAGTGGCCGCGTTCCTGTGGGGGAACATCCCCCATTCCAATTCCTCTATTCCCCATGGCCATCACCACCCGCGCACACCAACACCCAGGGAACCCAGAGCTGCTGGGAGGCACCTCCTGCCCGCTGCCCCCCACCTGCCACCTGTCACCTGTCACCCCCACACCGGGCACCCCCGGCCCCATCACCATCACCCCCGCTCTCCCACCGGGACATCCCTCCGGGCGTTGTCACCTCCCGCCCGTTTGCCCCGACGCTTGTCAGCCCAAACCTCGGTCCGGCCCCGTCCGGTGTCCCCGTTCCCCGCCGCTCCCGCCGCCTTACCGGCTCCCGGTGCCAGCGGAGCCGCCGCGTCCCGCGAGCCCCGGAGCCGCTCGGCCCCGCCCGGCCCCGCCCCGGCCCCCGCCCCGCCCCGGTCCCCTCCCTCCAGCCCCGGGCTGCCCAACCAGAGCCACAAGCGGCCGCCCTGGAAAGAAAATTCCATCATCGGGCTTTGGAGGGAACGGCCCGCAGCGGCTGCCGGGCGGCGGCAGCAGCCTCGGTCCGTCCCTCGGCTCAGGTGTCGCCGCAGCCCCGCTCCGCGCCCCCAAACCGGTGCCAGGCATTCACTACAGCTGCCCCCGGGCACCCCCACCCCCCCGGCCCCACTTGTTGGGCTGTAAAAATATGAATAATCGCTGGAAATAAAAGGGCATTAAAAAAAACCCACATGAGCAGCAAAGAGCTGTGCTTTTAGCCAATCAATTAAAAGGCAGAGCGAGGGGATTAGCTCACCGAAATATTAATTTTTAATAAGGTTGTGTCTGAGCGCCTCCAAAGCCCCCAAGGCCCTGTGCTGGGGGGCTGGGCTGAAGGGGCTGTGCTGGGGTGAGCAGCAGCCTCAGGTGAGCAGCTCTGCACCCCTGGGTGAGCATCTTTCACTGCACAGGCCCAGGGACAGGCTTTACCCCACACTGGGCTGGAATCCAGCCAGGGGGACAGCAATGCCAGTGGGTGACATTCACACCCATCTCCCTGATGTGTCCCCTCCCATCCTCGCTCCTGTGTGGGAACAGATCAGCAGCTCACACCACCACCAGAGCCTGGGCCCATCTGGGCTCTGTATTTATAATAAAAAATCATATACAAATACATACATATATATAATATATATAAAAAGAAGTGGGCAGTTTGTGGCTGCCAAGCTCGGTGCCTCTCTTGGCCTGCGCCTCCTCCTCCTGGGCTGCTCGGTGATGCTGGCTTTGGTGGCCACACCAGTGTCCCGGGAGATGCCATGGCTGAAGGGCCACCCAGCACTGTCCAAGAGGCAGTGGCTTCTGGAGCACCCCTGGGCAAATTCCTCCGCACCGCTCCGTGCCTCAGTTTCCCCACCTACACAAGGATCACCGCACAGCTGGGCCCTGTGGCGACACACTTGAAGGCAGGGGACTGACGTGGCACGTCCTGCGGTGGTGGCTCCGCCCTGGGCTCTAGGGCACCTGGATCTGCAGGTCCTCGTCCTCGTCGGGGTCGCTGGTGCCGTCGCCGGCGTCGTCGGGGCCGAAGCGGGCGCTGCGCATCTTGCCGAACAGCGGGGCGCTCTGCTGGCGCCGCAGCCTGCCAAAACAGCTGCTGGGCTGGGCTGGGGGCAGCCTGCACTCCCCTGCACCCCCGACAGCGTGGCTGCACCCCAGAGATCCCTCCCTGCTGCCCTCACTGAGCTCTGAGCTCAGGGCAGCCTGGAACTGGCAGCTGTGGATGGGGCACGGGCTAAAGCTCTCCACAGATGGGCATCCCTGTGCTGGGCAGCACAGAGCCAGACAGGACTGCAGAGAAGGGAGGTGTCATCCCCCTAAACTGAGGAACCCACAAAAACCCCACGAGTCCCCATCCCCAGGAACCTGTGGTGGTTTTAGCTCTTTGCTTGCCCTGTGGTGGTTTTAGCTCTTGCCCTTGTGTGAAAATTCATCCAGGAAATTTTATGAATCAAATCTGAAATCCGAAGGCCAAGGATCCAGTGAGATCCAACCAGTCCACCACACTTTACTGGAAAGCATGAATTATTTAGGGTTGATTGCACAGGGAGTCTGGGGTGGGGTGGGGGGGGCGATGAATCCTCCATTATGCTTCCATGATTTAATGCAGATGTCCCAATAAAATAAAGGATGATTATAAACACCCCCCCAGCGCCTCCTGGAGCCACGGCATCGATCCCACGGCCATTTCAGCTCTTTACTGCTGGAGAGGCAAAGCAGGGCTGGGAAAAGTTTTAAGGGCAAGAAACCTCAGCTCCCACCTCCCCAAACTGGTGTGGGATGCCAGCAGCCTGCCCTGGCCGTGGGTACTAGTGGGTGCAACCCTAAGCAGCATAAAACTGGGCTGTGCTGGTCTCTGGGCAGCCTCATGCTGGTTTAACTGGGAGGTGAATGCCACCCAGCTCAAGGTGGGGTGAAGGCTGCTCAGAGGACGGCTGTGCCCCTCCCGAGGATGTCACAGACATGGGTTCAACCAGGCAGATGCTGGCTGAGGGATGGTGGCAAGGACACCGTCATCCCATCCTGGCTGGTCCACACATGGCTCCCCCAGCCCCTGCTCACCGTGACTGCAGGTGCTCCAGCTGCACCTGGAAGCTCTCGCTCTGCTCCGTCTGCTCGTCCAGCGACCGCTGCAGCTTCCGCGTCTGGTTGTGGGCCTCATCCAGCTGTGGGGTGGGATGGGGTGGGGTGGGATGGTGCTGTTAGCAGCTGTGTAGGGAGCAGAACAGCTCCCTGAGCTCCTCCACCAGTGTGAGCTTTCCCACCTCATCCTCAGCCTGGGCCAGCTCCTTCTTCAGCTCCTCCACCCTGAGGCGCAGCTTCTTCACCTCTCCCTCGTGCTGCTCCACGCGGCGGTTGGCGTGGGCCAGCTCGGCCATCTTCTCCTGGTACTGCTTCTTCAGCTTGGTGTGGATGTGCTTCAGGTCAGCCAACTCCTGTGGGGGGCATGGGGAGGGGGCTGAGCATGGGACAGCCACCCCCACCACTGGGTGTCCCCTCCTCCCTCCCCAGGGGTCTCTCCCATTGTCCCACCCCATGACCTGGGAGCTGATGGGGGTCACCACCATCCCTTGAAGGGCGGTGGCAAAATTTGGGCTTGAGGGAGTCCTTGGGGAGGCTGAGCCCCACAACAGCCACCCAGGGATGCGGTGGTGGGGAACACCTCCCCTGTGGTACCTTGTTCTTCTCGAAGAGCTCAGCCTGGATGGTTTTGAGGTCAGTGTCCAGGGCACTGGCTGTCTGGCGCCGCTTGCGAGCCAGCACCTCCTCCAGGTCCTCGATCTGTGCCCGCAGCTTCTTGTTCTCCCGCTCCAGGTTGAGCTTCTCGGTCTCCAGCCGCTCCCGCCGGCCCCACTCGGCCGCGTTCTCTGCCTGCAGCCTCTCCATCTGGGACAGGGCAGGGGGTGGCTGGGGGGCAGCAGGACCCCCCTCTCTGCCCCCTCAGTCCCCCAGGCTGGGGTCTGGCCTCACCTCTGCACGCAGCTCAGCCAGTTTCTTGTCCATGCTGGAGCGAGCCCCCAGCTCGTCCTCCAGGTCCTCGGAGATGCGCCCCAGCTCGTCCTGGTGAATCTCCTTCAGGATGTTGAGCTGTGGTGGGACATGGCACCAAAGGGGGCTGTGAACGCCCACCTTCCATCTGAGCCCTGCCCACACACATCCACCCAGCCTCTACAGATGGACCCACTGCATCACTAGCACTAATGAAAATCCCTTAACAAGCAGCCTGGAGTTGGGGAAGCGGCTATGGGCCACCATGTCCATCAGGATGTGCCACCCTGTGAGGGACAGGCCACCCCTGGAGCAGCTCTGTCCCCAGGCACCTCGCTCACCTGCTTCATCACCTCCTGCTTGTTCTTGTTGAGCTCCTCATACTTGATCTTCCACTGGCTGAGCTCGCCCTCCAGCTTCTCAATGTTCTTGCTGAGCGCCAGCTTGTCCCTGGGGAGAGGCAGTGACAGTGACAGCCTGCAGGACCCATGGGACGTGCCACCCCAGCGGGGACCAGGCTGGCATCAGCTGGCACCCTGCAAGGACGATGCCCCAAGCACTCACTCCCTCTCCTTGAGCAGCACTTTTTGGGACTCGTCCAGCCTGAGCTTCAGGGCGGTGACTTTGGTGGCGTCCTCCTCCGCGGCGCTGACGTCCTCCCAGAGCAGGCGGCTCCGCTCCTGGCGGCTGAAGGAGGCCCGGGGGCCCCGCTGCTCCCAGCTCTCCTCCTGCTTGCTCGGCAAGATGTTTTCCATCAGCTCCAGCTCCTGTGGCGCCGTGGGTGGCCCAGCACAGGGGACAGGGTGAGAGGGCTCCCCAGCCCTACAGCACCCAGCCCTCACCCCATAACCAAGGGCACATCTCCCTCCATGCCAGGGATCCCCTAAGGCTGTCCCCTTGCCCTCCCAGGGGAGCTCCCACGTGTCACCACACTCTGCTGCCAGCTCCCTGCCGTGCTGGAAATGTGGTATCAAAAAAATTAAAACCAATTTACGACACCGATCTCACCCAGGACTGCTACATGAGTGACCTTTTACCAGGAGCTCTGAGCACACAGTAAATGAGCAGCAGGAGGTTCCAGGGGACAGGATGGCCCTGGGGACCAAGTGTGGAGCCCGTGGGGGATGCTCACATTAATCTCAGATTTGTCACTCGGCAGCTGTGCTGTCAGGTGGACATGTCACAGCATGGTGCCCCGAGCAGTGACTTCTGTGCTGTGACAGAGCTAACAGCAGCACAGGAGGGATGGCTGCAGCAGCTGGGATAATACCTGAGGTGGCTCTGGTGTGGCTCCCCCCTTCCTCCTCCTCCTTCTCCTTCCTTCAGCAAAAACCCTGCCAGAAGCCCATAGGGACACCCTGGCAATCAAGCTGTGGCTGGGAGATGCCATCAGCCAGTGCCACCATCCCTGTACTGGCACAGTGATTTTTGCCGAGTGCCTCCAAAGGGAAAGCCCCAGGAAAGGGACTGGTGCCAGTGCCAAGGTGATCTCACTGCATGGGGCTGTGATGGCTCTGGATCTCCTCATGGTTGCTCTGAGGAGTCTGATCCCCCCCCAGTGCTGTTCCAAGAGGGATCTGACTGTCCTGTACTGCTCCAAGAGGGGTCTGAGCCCAAAGTGCTGCTTGGAGGGGTCTGACATCCCCCATACTAATCCAAGAGGGGTCTGACCACCCTGTACTGCTCTGAGAGGGGTCTGTCCCTCCCAATCCTGCCCCAAGAGCAGTCCCCCCACACTGCCCATTTTACAGGACAGGCGGGGGTGGTTTGGAGGTGCACAGACAAGGATGAGGAGCTCCCTTGTTCCCGTGGGTCAGCCCCACGTGCCCACCTTGGCTTTTTGGGGCACCTCGGCCCCCACATCCCGCACGGGCTCTTGCTCAGGGCCGGCGTCTCCCTCTGCTCCGTCGGCGGGCGGGCTGCCGGCGCTGCCCTGTCCCGGTGCCGGTGCCGGTGCCCGCGGTGGCGGCGGGCGCTCGTCGGGCCGCTCGCGGTCGCGGTCGCGGCGCAGGCTGGCCAGCTCCTTGGTGAGCGCCTCCAGGCGGTGCCGCAGCTGCCGCACCTCCTCCCGGGCCCGGTTGCGCTCGGCCCGCACCTTGCTCCACTTCTCGCGCCAGTTGGCCGTGCAGTCCGACCACCAGCGCATCGTCTTCTCCATCTGCGCCGCCCGCGCCCGCGCCTCCTCCAGCTCCCGCAGCCGCAGCTCCTCCCGCCCTTCCCAGTCCCCTTCCAGCAGCGCCGGCGGGGGCCCGGGCGAGGGGGTCCCGCTGGGGGGGGACGGGGAGGGCTCGGGGGCCAGCAGGGCCAGCAGGGAGCCCCCCGGCAGCGGCGGGGAGCCCGCCAGGCGCGAAGCCCCGCTCTGGCTCATGGCTCGGGGCTCCCTAGGGCATGGCCGTCACCGTCCTGCTCCCGGGCACCTGCAAGAGACACCGGGAGTCAGCTGGGCTGGAGGGAAGGGGTGGCACGGTCCCTGGTTTCGGGAGTGGCACACTGAGTGATGAGATCCCTGGGATGGGCTCTAGCCAGGTCCCCAGTGAGGACTCTGGCCGTGTCCCCAGCCAGGTCACCAGCGAGGACTCTGGCCATGTCCCCAGCCAGGTCCCCAGGTGGCAGCCAAGTGTCGGCCCCAGCCAGAACCCCAGTGAGGGGATCCTCCACCAGTGGGGTCCTCAATGAAGACCACAGCCCACAGCCCACAGCCACCTGCATCTGGTCTCAGCTTGGCTCTGTAGGCGCCTCTGCCAGCGCACCACAATGAAGGGAAGACATCTACATGTCATTCGCATGATGTCATCTGCATGAGGTCATCTGATGACATCATCATCATCTGTGAGCCTCCCAAACCATCCCTGCTGCTGGAGCTGGGGTACTCGGCTGCACCCCAGCAGCTCCAGCGAGGGTTACAGCCCGGACCCGGCGCCAGCAAAGCAGGAACAGCTCCGGAAGGAGAGCCCGGAGCTGCGGGATTGGCGTGGCAGCAGGACGTGTGTTCAGGCAGCTGGATGTGCTCTGCGATGATGCCGCAACAAAGGGCCGGGGCTGGGTGTCCCCATCCCGGCCTGGAGCTCAGATCCCGGCCTGGAGCTCAGATCCCGGCATGGAGCTCACCCCCGGCGCGGCCGGGCAGGCAAACCGCCCCAGGAAACCTCAATGGGAGGCTGCTGCGCGCCCTAATGGGATAAGTACAGGGTCCGGCCGCGGCTGCCCGCAGCCCCGGCAGGTTCCTGGGACGGTGCAGCCCAGACCTGCTACCAAATCCGGCTGGGCTGGGAGAGCCGGTGCTGGAGCAGCGGGAGCAGAGGCCGATAGCAGCTGTGGGATTTGCATGGGAGAAAGACCTAAATTTTCTGGTGATACCTGCAGAAATGGTGAAGTTTTAGCAAAACTCAGCAGCAAGCCCAGGCCCGTGCTCTCTGTGCTGCTCCTGGAGGAATCCCAGGCATTGGCAGGACCCGGCACAAGCAGCGCCCACGGGAGCACAGACGGTGCCCGGGCACCCACGCAAAACCCACGGAACGCATGCCGGGAACCGGCAACCGTGCAGCACCCACGGGGGGCACGAGTGGACCCAGGGCAGCCCTGAACATCCACGGGGAGCACGAACACCCATGGGACACCCGCGGGAAGCACGCGTGGAGCACGGACACCCTCGGGAAGCCCGCGTGGCTCACGGACACCCCGGAACAGCCGCGTGGGTCACCGGCACGGGCGGATCGCGCCCCCTCCCCGGGGCTCCCGGCGGGGCCGCCCCCGCGCCTCCGCATTGGCGCCGGGCTCCG
Source organism: Melospiza melodia melodia (assembly GCF_035770615.1). Classification (NCBI taxonomy): domain Eukaryota; kingdom Metazoa; phylum Chordata; class Aves; order Passeriformes; family Passerellidae; genus Melospiza; species Melospiza melodia. Next base: position 16,449,778 of record NC_086206.1, read on the forward strand.
TCACTCACCGGCCGCGGCCCGGGCGGCGGGAGCCCCGCATTCCTCCGCTCCGCCGGAATTCCCCCCGCTCGGCCCGGGAGGCACCGCTCGGCCCGGCCCGGTCCCGCCCGGTTCGCCACGGCCCCGCCCGCCCCGCCGCGGCTCGGCCCGGCCCGGCACGGCCCCTCCCCCAGCAAAGTTTCTCGCAAGTTTCCCGGTGCCGCCGGTGCCGCCGCCCGCCCGCCAGCTCGGCCCGGCCCAGCCCAGCCCAGCCCAGCCCGGTTCGGCCCGGCCCGGCCCGGCACGGTCGCTCACCCGGCGGTGGCGGCGGCGGCGGTGCGGGCGGCCCGCGCGGGCCGGGGCGCTGCGGCCGAGTCTCCTCCTCCTCCTCCTCCTCCTCCTCGCCCTCCTCCTCCTCCCCCCGGCGCCGCTCCCGCCCCCCGCCCGCGCCCGGGGCCGGTCCGGGCCGCGCTGCGTGTCCTGCCCCGTGGCACGGGCGGGGCGGCCGCACTCGGGGGCTCCGGCGCTCGGGGACTGCGGGCAGCCCTGCCCGGCGTGCCGGGGCTGGGGGCTCCGACAGAGAGTGCTCCCAGCGCCGGGGACCCTGCCCGTGGCTGCTGCTGGGCTGGGCTGCGCACACGTGTCTGTCTGTCTGTCCTGGGCACGCGCTGGGGGACACGGGGCCCCCCGGGTGAGCGGTGGCCGCGTGGTGTCTGCATCCCCCCATACACATCACTGCTGGCTCCCTCCTGGCCCAGCGGCAGAACCCCCAAGCACCATTTTGCCCCTGTCTCTTTGCTGGATGCCTTTCGGACAAAAAAAATCGGGTTTGTGTTCCGCGGGACGCGGAATCGATGCCATGGGACGCCAACAACATTTTCTCCCCCAGGATCGAGCGAGGCAGGGAAAACCAAATCAAGTTAAAGCAAAACTTCTTTCCAAGATGGGATTTTTTTTTTCCAGCTGGAAACAACCCCAAAAAGCTGGAGGCGAGGGATGCTTTCCTCTCCTACGCCCCTATCCCAGCGTCTTGTGCCAGGGGAGCCGGCGCCGTCTCTTGCAGCCGGTGAAGCGATTTTGCAGGCGGCTTGGCCAGAGCTGCGGGTGCGTGGTTGCGGCTTTAACCCGCTCCCGGCACTAAAACCGGCAAAGTTTTATCCAGGCGTGCCTTTACTGTTTGCTCGGACATGCGTGGCTTGGTGACACCAGCAGGCTCCAGGATGCATTGCAGCATCCTGGGGTTTGTGGGGTTTAGCCTTGCAAGAATCAAACCTCCTTGGTCTGGGGCACGCCACCGAAAGATGTGGCCAGTGACCCACTTCTGTGGTCCAAGTGACCCACTTCTGTGGTCCAAGCATCATCGTTCTGGCACCCTTCTCCTCTGTTCTGGGTTTCCAGCCTGGCCATGGCCAGCAGGACCCCTTAAATCTGTTCCCAAGGATAGGTCAGAATGAAGCAGAGGATTTCCCTAAGTCATGAACTGAGACCTGGAAATGTCGCAGGAGTGGCTGCAGACCCCGGGCGAGCACAGCGTGGCACTGCTGCCCCACAACGAGCGCTGCTGTGGCTGAGTCACCCCTGCTCCCTGTGACTCTGCTCACGGCCACATCCCTGCAGCTGCACCCAGCAGCCAAGATGAAGCCTTTTGGGGCAAACTTAACCATTTTGGGTAAAAAAAAGACCTTTGTTCCCTCAGCTAGGCCAGCTGGCATTGCTGGAGGGCTGTGCTGTGGTCACTTGGGGGTGTCATGGAGTGGTGGCTCCATCCTGGCAATAGCATCCACTGTGCTGTCACAGGATCAGACTATCCTGAGTTCAAAGGGACACACAAGAAACACTGAATCCAACTCCCTGTTCTTTGCAGGACAACCTGGAAGCAAGCCATGTGACTAAGAACATCATCCAGACACTCCTTGACTCTGCCAGGCTTCATACCATGACCCCTTCTCTGGGGAGTCTGTCCCTGTACCTGACCACCTTCCCAGTGAAAAGCCTTTTCCTAATGCCCAAACTAAACTCCCCCTGCAGCAGCTTCATTCCACCTCCCATGTCCCTTCACAGAGAGTGGAGATCAGCACCCCGTGCCCCCCAGGAACCCCTGGCACACCTCATTTCCCAGGCAGGCTGGGCACAGCACAGGCTGCACACACAGCGGGGATGCCAGGCACAGCTTGCACTGCGGGACAGTTTGGGCACCCTGACACTCTGGGCACAGTTCTGGGACTAAAAGCTGAATCTCTGGGTGCTGGGAGCTGCTGCTGGGGGGCTGCAGCTCGGGGTGCTGTGTGTCCTGGGCACCGCGGCTGTCCCCCTGCCCGTGGTGTCTCTGTTAGCGCCCAGCCCTGGCCGCTGCTTCTCTTTAGCAGCGCGTTTGCATTGCCCGTGCTGGTCCCCTCCGTGCCGGCTGAGCCTCTGGGCGGCTCTGCTCTGCTCGGACACCCGCGGGGTGCTTGGTGCAGGTCCCGCTAGATGGCACAAGGATCGCAGGAATGGTCCCACAGCGGGAATGTGCAGGCGCAGGGACGGCCGGTGGCGGTGAGCGGTGCCGAAATGTCCCCCGACAAACGGGAGGGGACCTTGAGGAGCTGCCACTGCGCACCTCACAAGCGGCAGATCTCCGGTTACATCCCCCAGATCCGCTCGGTGCCAGCACGGCTGCAGCCTGGCAGGAGAGGCTGTAAGGCTGGGGCATCCCCAAACCACCCCGAGCCTGGGTTTTCAGCCACGACAGCATCACACCAGAAGCCCTCCCTCTCGCCCCAAATCCAGCGCAAGGGTGGAGGCCCCCTGCAACCCTGGGGCGGCGGGGAAATGGGTGAGCAGGGCTTTGTCTGCACCGAGCAGACGAGTTTGGGTGGAGGAGAGGATGAGTAAGTAAGTGAGCTGATACTCGGCTTTCCCTCCGCTCTCACAGGCAGAGCCAAGCAGAGCTCCTCAAGGTGACCAAACACTTTCGGGAGGAGTTTAAGCAATCCAGCCTGTGGAAATAAATAGCCGGGATAAATTGCAGGGACAAAATCCATCAGTTGGGGGCGGCAAGTCGGTCCTGAGCCCGTGGTGCATCCGCATAAACCAGACATCACCTGGAAATGTTTATTGGGGTTTTCCCTCTCCTAATGCTGAGGTTTCGGAGCTGGAGATCCCACTCTGCCCGCTGGAGTGCAGACCAGCATCGCAGCGCGGCAGATCCGCCTGCGGTGACATCAGGGTCCCCACAGCGCCCAGTTTGTCCCCGCAGGGCGAGCCAGGGAGGAGCCACAAGCTGCTGTGCCCGTTCCTGGCCCGGCGGCAGGGACAGAGCCCCACCGGACACGCTGCCCATCTCTGCCGAGCGACATTTCCCTTTCTGGCTCCTTCCCGCTTCTGGGCAGCGAAGGAAGCCTCTGGCTGCTGTTCTTTGTTCCCGGCACAAAGGGCAGCCAGCGTTCCGGCGGTGCCGCCGCCTCGGACAAAGGCCCGGCCGGACAAAGGCCCGGCCCGCCGGGGCTCTGCGCCCCCTCCCCGCCGTGCCCCGCTCGCACGGGATGAGCTGTGCATGGCTCACCGCCCCGGCCGGGACTGCAGCTATTCACCCAGAGCCCGCGGCTTTGGTGAGCTGCCAAGTGCCCGACCTTCCCCCATGAGCCCCATCGCGGCAGAGTCACATCCAGCGCCTTCCGTGCCCTTCTCCCCATCGCCAGGTTTGGGGGTTTGTGCTGTGGGTCACTCTGGCTGCCGCACATCCACCTTGCCCAAAACAATCACTCGGTGATTGCCTCCTGGCAGCGGGAACATGTTGCAGACATCTTTTATGGAAAATCCTTTCCTTAGGATTTTTCCTTCTGAGAAGCTGAGAAGCCTCAAGAACAAAATGTAAACAATGGTTATCTGCTGCTGTAGAATGCAACAGGTGGATCTGTGATTAGTCCATGGTAAACGGTTCTAATTAATGGCCAATCACAGGCCAGCTAGCTCGAGCAGAGAGTCTGACACAGAGCCTTTGTTATCATTCTTTCCTATTCTATTCTTCTGATGAAATCCTTTCTTCTATTCTTTTAGTATAGTTTTAATGTAATATATATCATAAAATAATAAATCAAGCCTTCTGAAGCATGGAGTCAGATCCTCATCTCTTCCCTGTTCCTCAGACCCCTGTGAACACGGTCACAGGAACGCAGCATCGCTGGGAGGTCCCCAGGGAGCTAAAGCTTCTCAGGACTGCTGGGACACGGTGGTGCTTGGGTAGCTGAGCCCACTGCTGGTGCCCAGGGCTCACCCTGCCTTTTCCCAGCCTGGCACACCAGGAGCAGGCTGAAGCACTCCCCAGGGAGCAGGGGTTGGGATGGAGCCTCCCACACCCTCCCCAGTGCCACAGTGCCAGGGCTGGCTCCATCCAGCGCCCGGGAATGGCAGGAGGGGGCTGGCCCCTATAATGGCACCATTTGCCTTTCTGGGCAGCTTGCCTGGCAGGAGCCAGGGCCGGGCTGCTGGAGGGGCTGTGCCATCCTTTCCTCCCCAGGAGAGGAGGGTTGGTGGCACCACGGTGCCTTCAGGTTTCAGAGCCAGGCTCCAGGGGCAAAGCTGTGAAATTACAGCAAATGCTACAGATTTTGGGGAAACAGGCAGCCAGGAAAAACACTGACTCCACGTGGGAAATGGAAGGTTTGGAGCAGACCTTGGCTCTATTTTGGGATCTGCTTTTGGGACTTGTCTGCTGGGGAGCTGACGAGCCCGGTTACTGCATCCCACGGGAGCATCCTCACCCGGTGCTCCTGCAGACACCCGCAGGGACCAATTTCCCCCAGACCTCCCTGACATCACCGGGGGTTTATTTACAAAGCCGAGCCTAAACAAACAATCCGGTTTATTGCTGTGCCTACAGGTTCGGGTTTTACTGCCCTGGCACCTGTTGTGTCGCTGTTTTCGACGAAGGAGAAATCCCGACGTGGGGTGGGGCGGACCCACCTCCCCACCGGATGTTTTTCCAGGAGGAAGGCTGAGGAGGAGGAGCAGCAGCAAGAGGGGAACACGAGCACCCACAGCCACTCAAAGGTAGCCGAGGCACTCCCCTAGAGACTCCCAGGGCTGTCCTCGTATTGCTCACCAGATTTGGATGAGAGATTTAGGGGCATCCCCTCCCACCAGCCCCTTTCTGCTTCCTCATCCTCATCCTCCTCCATCCACCGGAGGTGGGCAGGGTGGCATTTTGCTGGGAGCACCCAAGAGGTTTTGGGGAGGGGTCTGGGCACCCTGGCACCGCTTGGCAGTGGGGCTGGCACAGCTCTCTGCTCTCCCCCATTTGGCACCAGCCCGGTGCGACGTGCCCTCTCCTGCCGCAGTCTGCCCATCCCCTCGCCCCGCCGCCGCGATCTGCCGGCACATTCCCTCCCTCCCTCTCCTTGAGGAGCTTTTAGCAAGATTTTAGGGCTTTTAGAGGATTTTGGAAGTCTTACCGTTCTTTTGGAGCTTTTAGAACTTTTAGGAAATTGAAGGGGGTTTAGGGAACTTTTGGGGCTTTTAGGAACTTTTAAGAGGTTTAGAAACTCTTAGGCCTTTTAGTAATTTTTGGGGTTTAAGGAACTTCAAGCATATTCAGGAACTTTTAGGGCTTATGGGGTTTTAGGGCATTTAGGATGTTGTAGGGGTTTCGGGACATTTTAGTGCTTTAGGAGCTTTCGGGGCTTTCAGGATCTTTTAGGACTTTCAGGAACTTTAAGCATATTTAGGCGCTTTGATGGATTTAGGAGCTCTCAGGACTCTTAAGAAGTTGTAGGGCTTTCATAGGAATTCCCCAGCTGAAGCAATAAACCCTTATCAGGCCGAGTACAAGGGCAAATGTCCCTTCCAAGAGACAACACAAGGATTTCCTCCCTCTTGGTGCTCAGGCAGAGTCTTTGAAGGTCTGTCGACTCAGAGATAATCCCGACAACACCAGCAAGTGCAGGCGTTGACCTAAAAATAACTTCTGATAACATCGAATGCAGACAAAAGACTCTTTGTTCCACGAGCAGCAGCAAAAACTCCTTTCCTCGCTGCTCCGAGGGGTCTGCACCCAATTCCCCTCCCTGGGAGAGCCTGGCTTTAGCAGGGCTATTCCCGGGAGGTGGATTTATGGCGTTTCCCCAAGGAGCCGGTCGGGATGACCGCGGTGGGAGGGAGGTTTGGCTCCCCGCCGTGCTCTGGCTGCCGTGAGTGTGCGTTTGAGAGCTCGCCCAGCTCCCCGAGGCGTGGGGACAGCCCGACTTCAAAGGCAGCTCTGTTAGCCACGGTCCGGCCGCTTTAGCCACGGTCCGGCCATGTGAGCTGCTTCCCATGGGAGCCTTGTCCCGTGGCAGCCGGGGAAACTGAGGCTTGGAGCTGGGAATTCAACCAGGCAAACCGGGGATGTGCCCTGCTGCGGGATCCCAAAGCAGCCATGGCACCCGCCGTGGCACAATCCCACGGATCAAGGTCCATCGCCTTCCCTGCTGCAGAGGGAAGTTGTTTGCACCCTTCCCCCTGCAGAAAAGTCTCATTCGAGCCATTGAAAATATCTGCAAGAGCAACTATTTACCCAGGGCACTTCCCGGAGCTCTCCCCCCGCCCTGCTCCCGTCTGGGCTTTCTGCAGCCCGGCTGTTCCCGGGGCGCACACAAAGGGCCGGGTGCGGGCGCTGCAGGAGCGGCTTTACCCGCTCCAACAGCGCTGCCTGCGGCCCCGGGTGCCATCTCCACCATCCCCAGCCCCGGGTGCCCATCTCCAGCCCCGGGTGCCCATCTCCACAATCTCCGGCCCCGGGTGCCATCTCCACCATCCCCAGCCCCGGGTGCCCATCTCCAGCCCCGGGTGCCATCTCCACAATCTCCAACCCTGGGTGCCCATCTCCACATCCCCAGCCCCGGGTGCCATCTCCACATCCCCAGCCCGGGTGCCATCTCCACAATCTCCGGCCCCGGGTGCCCATCTCCAGCCCCCGGGTGCCCATCTCCACCATCTCCAGCCCCGGGTGCCCATCCCCAGCCCCGGGTGCCCATCTCCACCATCTCCAGCCCTGGGTGCCCATCTCCAGCCCCGGGTGCCCATCTCCACCATCTCCAGCCCTGGGGTGGGTGCTGAAGGCGCTGCGGTCGCGGCCAGGCTCCACACCCCACACCCCATCCCACCTACTCCAGGGGAGCGCTGTGTATCCCTGCTCTGGATCTGGGCTCCCTGCCCTGCTCCTTTCCTCCCTCGCACCGTGCTCCAGGGGAGCGGGACAGGGGTCACCGGGACACTCCGTCCCGGCTGCTTTCCCATTAATTGTTATTTTTTAATCCCGTTGGCAGCCAGGCGTGCAGCCTGCCGGCCCCGCCGCTGGACGCCCGCCAGCCCGCAGCTGAAGGGCGCCGGGACGCGGCACGCCCGGCTGTGCCGTGCCCAGCCCGGCTCCCCAGCCCCCGGTACCGGTACCGGTACCGGCCCGGGGGGGACGCAGCCCTCGGTGCTGCCGGCCCGGGCCTCGCTGGGCAGGTGCCGGGACCGAGAGCAGCGATCTCGGGTGTCAGCGCCGGCCCCGGGATCCCGCTCTGAGCCGAGCCGGGCGGGAGGCGCCGAGAGCCGCGCCGAGCTGAACCGAACCGGGCCGAGCAGAAGCGGGCAGCAGGTGCCGTGCCGGACGGCGGTGACCCCGCGGCCATCCCGGGGGTGTCGGAGGGGTCGGTGCGGGGGGAGCGGTGCCGGTACCGCCCCGCTGAGTCACCGGCCGCGGGGGGACGGGGCGGGGCGCTCCCGGGCACCGCGCGGAGCGGCCGAGGCGGGAGCTGCGCGGGGCAGCGGGGCCGGGCCGGGCCGAGCCGAGCTGAGCGGAGCCGGGCGGAGCCGGGAGGTGCGCGGGGCAGCGGGGCCGGGCCGGGCCGAGCCGAGCTGAGCGGAGCCGGGCGGAGCCGGGAGGTGCCAGGCGGTGCCGAGCCGAGGCGAGCCCAGGTATGAAAGCAGTGGAGAGGGGTTGAGTCGGGACAGGGAAGGATCGCGGAGCCCGGTGCCCCTGGGGATCCCAGAGGCCGCGCTGAGGAGCGTTTGCCGGTACCGGGAGCCGAGGGGATGCTGCGGGCGCGGGCAGAGCGGCGGGGCGGGAGTGAATGGGGTGGGCACCAGCCGGGGCTGGGGGGCTCCGTGCGGACGGTGGCACCGGGCAGAGCCCCGGCTTGCTGGGCAGGGAGCAGCCCGGATGGATGGATGGAGCGGAGGGGTCTCTATGGGGGCTGAGCGGCGCCCCGCTCCGGGTGCGGGGCGCAGCGCTGGGGGTGATGCGTGCGGCTGGGCAGGGACGCTGCTGGTGGCCGTGGTGCCAGTCAGTGATCTGCGGAACCAACCTCCAACCCTGCTCCATGGGGCTCGCACTCCGGGCTGGGCTCCTGGGCCATGGGGCCGCAAAGCCCCCGGAGCTGCCCGGGACCGGCGCTGCTGCCACGGCAGAGCTGAGCTCCACCAAGCCCGGCCGGTGTGGGGCCATTGCTTCCACTCCATGGGAACCACCAGCGCACCTCATTCCTTCCTCCCCTCCCTCCCGGCGGAGGGTGCAGCATTCCCATGGGATCGCCGGCATGTCTCGACAGGGTGATCTCCCTTCCCTAAAATGCCTTTTGGGGGGATTCCTCCTGCAACATCCCGGTTTGTTCCTGCCGGCCCTGGCATGTCTCTGCGGGATATGGGATGTAGGGTGCTCGGGGTGGTCTCTACCCACGGTCTGTGCTGCCCCTCCAGGGACACCAGCAAAGCTCAGTGAGAGCAGCTGGAGAATTGAAATGAAGTCTCCTGGAATAACCTCCTGGCACCAAGTCGGAATGGCTGCTGTGGAGGGAAGGCAGCCAAAGCTCATTTCACGGTCTGAGGGCTGCAGTAACCCCCCCGGCCCCCATCCCCACCCCCACAAGCTCCCCCACCAACAGGGAGCCAGGAGTGTTTCAGAGATGGGCAGGGGGCAAATCCTTTGAGCCCGGGACTGCAGCCACAGGGGGGTTTGCCGTGTCCCTTGCTGGGTTCACAGCTCCCACGTGAATTACCCAAGGCCTGAAAATGCTGCATTCTTGGTTGCAGTCCAGCTCTTAATCCTGCGGCCTGGGGGCTGCTATTTGCAGAGGAACAGGTTTGGAGCAACTGCGTGTTGGCTGCAGGGGGATCCCCGGGTTTGGCCGTCCCTGCACCTTGCGGTGGCACCGTGGGTGCAGGGGCAGAGCTCTGTGGCTCACAGGCAGCAGGATGGGTCAGTCCCAGCGTGCCAATGTCTGCACGGGACCAGCTGGGCTCAGCCTGCTGGCGCCTGCTTTTCAGGAGCTCCGGGACTCACCAGCTCCTTTCCCATCAGCTCACCCGACAGCTGGGCCTTGGCAGCAATCTGGGAGGCCCACAGTCTGTCACCTGGCTCCTTGGGTGCTGCAGGCTTTGCCCTCACTGGGCTCCAGCACCTGGCTTTCCATGCCAAATACCTGGGACCCTGATTTGGGGTGGTGCTGAGCTACTCTGCACTGCTCTGCACCTTCCTCGTCTGGCACCTGCAGCACAGGCAGGCCATGAGGAGCTCGCTCATGGGAAGACCCGGGAGTGCACAGGGTGTTTTGGAGCCATTTGAAACCCAAGGGAGTGCACAGGGTGTTTTGGAGCCATTTGAAACCCAAGGGAGTGCACAGGGTGTTTTGGAGCCATTTGAAACCCAAGGGAGTGCACAGGGTGTTTTGGAGCCATTTGAAACCCAAGGGAGTGCACAGGGTGTTTTGGGAGCTGTTTGAAACCCAAGGGAGTGCACAGGGTGTTTTGGGAGCTGTTTGAAACCCAAGGGAGTGATTTGGAAGGGGGATGTGCAAGAGGGGAAATGGGGCTGCTCTCAAAGAAGACTGTGTGGTGGGAGTGTGTGGCAGGGACAACTGTCTGTAGCCCTGTGGCCAGAGATGTCCTTGCTCTGTGTTGTAGCCATGTCACGTCAGCCCCAGCCCAGTGTAGGTGTACCTGGTCCCTTGCAGAGTGTCTGTGGCTGCTGCTGAAGCCACAAGGCTTCGTGTTGCCCTGGCACTGCAGGAAGTGCTGGGTTAGTTCACTGTGGTACTTCTGTTTGTGGTGTTTTTTAGGAAATGGAAATTTTTAAAAATGTTTTGAATGTCAAGACCCAGCTCTAGGCAAACGCTCCGTCCCAGGAGCCCCAGGCACTGGCAGGCTGTGCCAGCCTCCCCTTGGTGCTCCCCACCTTTGTGGGGAGGGATGCCAGCCTTTGTGGGGAGGGATGGCTGCCAGGGGCTGGCAAAGAGCAGATATGGCAGGGAGCTGTGCTGTTCCCGTGGGAATCGCCATCGGATCTGGTTTCATCCTGCTGGCAAGGCTCATCCTGAAGGTGCTGGGTGCTCTGTGCAGCGCCATGGCCCGGGAAAAGCTGAAGCACCCCATGGCACAGCTTGGCAGTGCCAGGCTGCTGGCACAGTGCAGCTGCCCCTCCACTCCCTGGGCATTAGCCAAGGCGGCTGGTGCTGGGAATGACATGCCAATGCCATGAATAACGTGAGGCTGGCCCTGGGCATGCACCACTGGCCAAGGACAAGGGCACTTTGTGCAGCTCTCAGACACTGACACTGGGGCATCCCTTTGCAGGGGGACCCCCGTGGGGTCCTCACATCCTTGGACATCCAGGACACATTGTTATGGTCCCTGTGATGAGGGACTGGTTGTGCAAAGCTGTTTTGCATCTCCAGGAGCCCGTCCTGGCTTGCCACAATTTCCTCATCATGCTGCTGAGTGCCTGTCTGAGTAACCACTGTGGTGACGAGCTTCAGACTCACTCACACCTCGAGGAACAGAGCGTCACTTTCCCAACAGAGCTGGAAGGAAAACAGATAAAAGCTCCTGGATCTCCCGGCATCCTGTGTTTGTTTGAGTCACCAGAGCTGGGAGTAACATCTCCCCTTCTCCTTGGGAAAAACGTCATGTCCAAAAGCCACGTGCCACCTCCAAAAGCTTAAATGCCTGCTGCCAAGTCACCCAGAAGGCAGTAAGGTGGTAGTAAACACATTTTGTTTGTGGGGTTTTAAGACTTTTTCCCCCTGCCCTCCATTCACCTGAGGTGTAGAGACCTCAGTATAATGCTTTGGCCTTTTCTTCCCAAGGCCAATATGTTAATGGTGATGGGAGGATAAGAACTGGTGCCCAGGCATAAGCCTCCCTCTCTGCTGATAAGGGAGCCTGCTCCAAGCTGTGCAGCCCTGGCTCAGTGTCTGCCACCTCTTTGTACGTGATCTGGTTGATTTTGAGGCCAAGCCAGGAATTTTTCCCCTCTGCCATCCGGGCATGGGAAGATGACGAGGCGGATTCAGAACTGACGAGAACCCAGCACATCCTGCTCCCTTTGCTGTGCCTGCTGCCAGTGTGGATGGAGGGCCTGGTTTCTCACAGTGAAACCATTTTCAGGGGATTTTCTCTCGCTATTGTTCAGCTCAGGAAGCAGCAATCAGGCTCGGGCCAGCAGGAGCACACAGGGCTGGGAGGGGAAATACCGGCTCCCCCACCCTGCTTCCCACAGGGATTTCTGGTCCCAGCTGAGTAACACTGAAAGGGGCTGATCCTCTCCTCCAACCTTCCCAATTAAACCTTAAGGATGTCAGCACAGTGGGCTGGGCTGAGGCCTCATTAGGATTCCTCATTCCCCATTCAGAGGTGATGCTTTATTACCCAGCCAGCTCTGTGCTGCCTCAACACGGTTGAAGCTTCATTGCTTTTAAGTGCTCCAGGTGTTTTCCATCACCCACAGCGTTTTGCCACCCCAGGTCTGTGTTTTTGGGTATAAAGGTGAGATTCCTCAGCGTGTGACCAGGCACTGGGGTGCCAGCCCCATCCAAATCCATTTACTCCTGCCAAGTCGTGCCTGTGCCAAACCCTCCCAGATCACACTGGGACACCTCGTTAGTGTCACTTAGCTACAGCCACAGCAGCAGGTTAATTAACAACCCAAAGCCCCCGTCTGCTGATGACAAATTGCCACAAGAAACAGGGGGAAAGGATGTGTAGTGGCTGTACACCCGTGCAGGATCTGTGCTGGCTAGAGAAACTTCCAGAAAAGCCTGTGCTGGTGGGAGAAATCTGCTAAAGAGTTATTGAGCATCTGATGACCCTGGAGCATCTGGGAGAGCTGTGAGCCTTTGCAGGTGATGCTGGTTGGTGCAAACAAAACAGTTTTGACAGCTTGGTAGGTTTTGGGGGGATATTTGAGAGCAGTGCAGCGGGGTGCAGCAGTGGCCCAGGGCGCTGGCTTCACTTTGGGCATTGACAAGAGTGTGCTGGGCCAGCTGCTCTGGCAGCCCCACCAATGCTGTCCCACCCTGGGGGCTTCTGCAGGGTGTGTGCCATGGCTGAAGTGACAGCAGGGTGAGGAGGAGGAGGTGACACTGGGTGCATCCCAGCAGAGCTGGGGGTGCAGTTTGTGGCCTGGGGCAGGCAGAAAGTGCAACAAAAAAGGCTGAAAGTGTGAAGGCAGTGGCTGGGTGAGTGCAGGGGTGTGGAAGCACTTGAGGGTGCTCAGTGCTGGCCTGGGTGGGGGTCACAGAAGCCCTTCCTCATGCAAAGACAAAGAAAAGGGTGGTGGAGCAGAGTGGCAGATGAAGGGATGGGCAAAGGGGCTGTGCAGGATGTGCCCAGCTGGTTGTGAGCAGCAGATTTGGGCAGCCATGGCTGCTGTGCTGGCAGTGCCAGGATGTGCTTGGGAGAGCCTTTTTCTGCAGGCTGCAATGATGGAGTGGTTTGCAACGTGCACAGCTCCTCAGCTAATCTGCAGGAGCTGAAAACATCCAAGAAAATAATTTCAGGGCTGGTGAATTAGGAAACCACAGTTTCCTTCTGTTCCTATCACTTCTGATAACAAGTCAGTGTGTTCACTGAGATGTGGGGCTGAGAGCAGAAGAGGGGAGGGACCCCTCCTGTGTGTGCTCTTGGGTTGGAGTGCTGGGGCACCCTCTCCATGCTGAGAGCTCAGGGGCTCCCAGCCTCTGCCACCCTTCCAGCCCACAGCCAGCTTGGATGCCCAGTGCTCCTGGCTCCTTCTGGAGGCAGAGGCAACAGGGACCTGCCTGTGACACTGGCTGTGTCCCACCTCATCCCTGCCCTCATGGCATGGGGGTTACTCAAATACTCATGTGGCCCCTTTCCTTTGTACCCTTTCAGGCTCTGCTGTCTCCTTGAAGGCCAGGCCAAGGTAGAGCTGCCCAAGATGAAGGTCCTCTTCCTGCTCCTTCTCTCCCTCCTCCAAGGTACACTGTCCTGCTTTGGGATGCTGAGCTGGGTTTGGGCTGCTGGGAGTAACTGGCAGCCCCAAAACATTGGCTGTGGGGCACCATGAGATGTGTGCAACCAAGGCTTCCAGAGAAGTAAAACATCTCATAGGATGATTTGCTCTGGTGGGAATCTTGGGCAGAATGTGTCCTTTCCAGGGAGAGGAGGTGGCCTCCACCCATCCACCCATCCACCCATCCACCCATCCATCCATCCATCCATCCATCCATCCATCCATCCATCCATCCATCCATCCATCCATCCATCCATCCATCCATCCATCCATCCATCCATCCATCCCTCCTGGGAATGGACAGCTCTGTTGCTGTGGGTGGTGGCACATGGGAGAGGGTGTCCCTGAAGGACAGGAGGTCCTGCTGCCCAAAGGGCCCTGGCAGCCCCTGGCAGTGTGGCAGTGACACTGGGGACAGGCTGGTGTCGCTCAGCCTGCAGGAGTGACAGGGTTGGCATGCCTGGCGTGGGAGCCTGGCGTGCCACGTGTGACAGCTGCTGCAGGCTGGGGTGCTCGCAGGGCTGGCTGTCCCACAGCTGATCTGCTGTCCCTGTGTGCCTGCGTGCAGGGCTGGCAGCCTGTGGCCTCAGGGAGGAGGATTTTCGCTTCTGTGGGGACCGGAACCAGACCCAGGAGAGCTCTGCCATCTTCCAGCACGGCCCTGCCGCCATCTCCATCGAGAACACGGCCCAGGCTCTGATCATTAAAAAGCCCTTTTTGCCAAGCAGGAGAAACTCCTACTACGAGTACAGGCTGCCCGCCACCTTGGGCAGGTACCGCTTCTGCATCTTCTGGTTTGAGTCCAACAGGAGCCTGCAGCTGGTCTATGGGAAGCAGAGCATCCCCCTGGGTGGGGGCACAGCCAGCAGCATCCCCTGGGGACAGGAGAGTCAGAAGACTGAAAGAACCAGAGCCAACATCTTCAATGTGTCCTATATCATAAAGGGTGGGAAGAACACCTCCCTGGATGCTAAAGATGAATACTTCTTCAATGGTAAATGCAATTTAATGTTATTTGAAGGAAATTCAAGGGTTGTTTTATCCCCAGCCTGTTCCCTTGTCGTCATCAGAGCACTGGCTGTCTCCCAGTGTGTGGTTTAGAAAGGTGGTATGAAGATAGCTGAAGGGTGATTGAAGGGCATGTAGGTTTTCTTGAACAGCCCAAAGACAGGCCTGGTACCCAGCATCCCTAAAGGTGGAGATTTTCAAAATGCTGCCTCAAATCCCACAAAACTGAAGTCTTTGAGTGGTTTCTCAGGGTCCAGTCTTCACCATGAGGTGCCCATGGCCTCAGTGGGAGCTGAGTTGTGGGAGGCAGGAAAGCCCTGTGGGTTGGGGTCGCTATCAGCTTTCCTGGCTCAGGATCACCTTGAAGCCCTCTGCTTTCTGCTCCCGCCAGGGCTCTGCCAGTCAGTCTGGGGCACCAGGAAGCCAATTGTGCCCGTGCATCTCATGGCATTTCCTTTCCCCAGCCTCTGCATTGAGCATGCCCGTGTGGGAGCAGGACGTGCAGCAGCAGCTCAGTGCCCTGGACAGCCTCATTGCCCAGCCCCTGGCAGCAGCCCCGGGGCACAGGGAGCAGCAGAGGCTCCGGCGGTGAGTCCAGCTCAGCCCATCCCTGCCCATGCATCCCCGCTGCCCCCAGCTCACTGTGCCCCTTCCCCAGCAGCACACTCGGGGAGCTGGAGAGGATGCTGGCCAAGGTGGAGCTGGAAGGGCAGAAGCAGACCTTTGGGGAGGCCACTGTGCACGCCGCCGTGCTGAGGGTGCAGCCCAGCCGGGCTCCCCAGCCCCTCACCTACGCTCCCCAGAGAGAGGTGGGTCCTGCCAAGCCTGCCGCGCTGCTCTTGGCCCATCGTGCTCCCTCTACACCTCTTTCCTGATGAGTCTGTCTTTGCAGGAGAGTGGAGAGGTCCAGGGATTCACAGTGGACCTGCCAAGCAGCCTGTTCATGGTGGTGAAGGACAGGGAGGAGGTGGCGGAGCACAGGGTGCTCGTCATGGACATCAACAGGCAGACCATGTTCCAGGTAATGCCCGTGTGGATGGCAGGCTGGGTGTCCCGTGGGCTGCAGGGGTGCCACCAGACCAGGGTGCTGCTGCTCACTGGGAGAAAGTGATGATGACTTCAAAGATGAGCTAAAAGCTTGATGGGTAAAGTCACAGGACCTTCTTCTTGGGCACCCTTGGCTGCTCTCCCTTCCCACCCTGCCACTGCCTCCCCTTCTCCCACAGGATGAGAACAGCAGCCACGTGCTGGGTGACAAGGTGGTCAGCATCTCCCTGGTGGACACGGTGGTGGCCAACCTCTCCGAGCCAGTGGTGCTCACCTTCTTCCACGACCAGCTCCCGGTAGGTGGGAACAGCCTCAGAGAACCTGATCCCACCAGGAATGAGGGGCAGGGAGGGCTCAGCCCCTGCCAGCCTAGGGTGGGCTCACAATCCAGCAGGTCCATGTCCATGGGCTGCCTGTGCAGGATCTGCTGTGTCTCCTGGGGCTGATCACAATCATGGCTTGTCTGTGTGCACTGGTAGTGGCACTGGTGGTGGCACTGCCCTCCCTTCTCCAGGAGATGCCTCATGGCAGATGTGTCACATCCAGCACTGTCACCAGGGCTGGGGCACGCTGTGTCAGCAGGCCTTTGGCTCATCATGGCTCTGCCAGGTGCCTGCTCAAAGCTGAACCCTTTGTTGGGAAAAGAGGATCTGGAAGGAGGCATCTGCTCCATCAGCTGGTAACAGAGTGGAGCCTGGAGCCCACTCCCACACAGGGGCAGTCTGGTTTGTCCAAGTGGTTGTTTGTCTCCTGAGACCATCTTGTCTCCTGGCCCGTGCTGTCCCCTATCAGTAGCGCTGGGCAGGCAGCAAACCCCCAGCTGCCTCCTGAGCAGGGCCTGTGGTTTTGTCCTTGCAGAGGAACGTGACCCCACGGTGCGTGTTCTGGCAGGAGGACGCCTCTGGTGAGTGCCCCTGCCCTCGGCATGAAGTCAGGCCCTTTCCGAGGTGCCACAGCCCCACCAGCAGGGTGAGGGTTGCTCTGCACCTCCCTTCCTCCTCCATCTCCATCAGTCGTTCCCACCGGGTGATGTCAGGGTTTTCCCTCCAGAGCTAACCTAAGAGCTTTCCCCTTCCCTAGGGATGGGTTCCTGTACTGAGGGGGCTGTTTGAGTATGTGTGCTTGGCCCGGGACAAGCTGGGACCCCCACTCTTGTTCTCCCTCTTTCCATGGACACCTGGCCCTTGAGATCCTTCAGACCATGGCAGATGTTGCTGCTGCTCACCAGTTTTCTCCCTTTCTCTGGCACAGGCAGTTCTGGGAGCTGGGACAGCTCTGGGTGCACCACAGTGACAGGGAGCAGCCAGACGCAGTGCAGGTGCAACCACCTCACCTACTTTGCTGTGCTCATGGTGGGTAGCACCTTCCCTCAGGTCCCTCACTTCATTCCCAGGGGTGCTCTTCCTCACCATCTCTCATTCCTCCTCCTCCTCCTCCTCCTCAGGTTTCCTCTCCAGACATCACCTCAGTGCACAGGAATTACCTGAGTATCATAAGCTACGTTGGCTGCCTGATCTCAGCTTTGGCTTCCATTTGCACCATTTTCTTCCTCTACTTCAGGTACAGTCTGATGGTTTCACCCCACACTCCCTGTCTGTGTCCTGTCCCTGGCCATGAGCCCCTGGGTGGGCACAAGCTCTCCAGGCAGTTGGTGGCCTGGATAGAAGCATCATGAAGGAGCCTTGTTTGAGGAAAGCAGAGTTCTCCTGTCCAGGGTCCACCCTCTCTGTCAGGTCTCCCTGCAGGGTGCTCAGAAACACCAGCTCTTTTCAAAGATTTTGGAAAATCTTCTTGATTTTTATGGATGCAGCAAGCAGAAGTCTGCAAAGATCTTTTCAAGGGCCTGGAGGAGAACATGAGTGTCTTCTCCTGAGTCATGTCACTGATCCTAAGTGGATGATTCAGACCTGAAATCTTAGAATCATGAAAATATAGAATGGTTTGGGTTGGAAGGGACTGAAAGATCATTCATTTCCAACCCCCTGCCCTGGGCAGGGACACCTTCCACTACACCAAATTGCTCAGAACTCCATCCAACCTGGCCTTGAACAATTCCAGGAATGGGGCAGCCACAACTTCTCTTGGCAACCTGTGCCAGGGCCTCACCACCCTCAGAATTTCTTCTGAATATCTAAACAAAACCTGCCCTCAGATTGAAGCCATTCTCCCTTGTGCTGTCACACCATGCCCTTGTTCAAAGTCCCTTTCCAGCTCTCTTTAGGCACTGGAAGGTGTTTTAAGGTGTGGAGCCTTCTCCAGGCTGCACAACCCAAGCTCAAGTCTGTCTCCGCAGGAAAATGCTTCATCCCTCTGAGCATCTTCAGTGCAGGGTCAGCTGCAGGGCTGGATTTGGGATGGGGGGTCTCTAATGGGGTTGGTGTCTCATTTCCTGGCACTACCAAAGGGTCTCCTTGCTCTTCTGCTGGGGCAAGGTGCCCCATGAGGGCTGTGGGGTGCTGTGGACACCACTGGTGCTGGCCAGGCAGAGTGGTGAGCTCTGCTCCCTTGGTTCTGCAGGAGCAAACAACGGGACCAGATCACGAGCATGCACATCCACATGAACCTGCTGGCTGCCATCTTCCTCCTGGACATCACCTTCCTGCTCTCCGAGCACCTGGCTGCCAGCAGCAGCGAGGCCATCTGCACAGCCGGGGGGCTGTTCCTGCACTTCTCTCTGCTGAGCTGCCTCACCTGGATGGGCATCGAGGGCTACAACCTCTACAGGCTTGTGATCGAAGTCTTCAACGCCTACCACGACCATTTCCTGCTCAAGCTCTGCCTGGTTGGCTGGGGTGAGCATGGGGGGCACCCACTTGGGTGGCTTTTTCCCACTGGGTGTGATGCCTGGATGGGGATGGAGACCCAGCTGTGGGGAGCAGCTGTTTGTCAGGAGCCTTGGTGGAGGAGGAGGCTGGAAGGCTGAGAGCAGGAGCTGGTGCTAAAGCAAGGGTGGGTCATCCTGGGGGATCACCAGCAATGGAGCCCTGTGAGAGCCACCACTTGGGATCTTTAAATAGTAACAGGATCCTTTCTTTCTGAAAGAAACCTCCAGGACTGGATGCAGGAAGTGCCCATGCTTCTCTGCCACGCTCTGGGCTGGCAGGAAGATCTTGTGATCTTTATGGCCTAAAGCTCCACATCCCTGGGAGGCCCCAGCTGGGCCAGCACAGTGCCACTCCCTCCCAGGCTGGGGCTCATTCCACGTGTCCCTGCCGTGTGTTCCATCCCTGGTTTCCCTTTGGGAGGATGTTGGCTTGTGCTCTGTGCAGAAAGGGCCAGCAAGTCCTTCCAGAAGGTCCAAAGGCCCTGCAGGGAGTAGGGCAGCCTGCTCACTCTGCTCTTCCCACCCAGGGCTCCCCATCTTCTGTGTGGTGACAATCCTCCTGGCCAGCTGGACCAACTACGGCCCCGTCTCCATTCCCATCTACGAATCCATTGATGGCAGAACCGTCAATGCAACCATGTGAGTCATGGCACATGGGTCTTCTGGCCAAACCTTCACCATGGCCTGGGGCTGTTCTGGGGTTTTGTGCCAGGGGGATCCACCACACTTCTGTGCTTGTCCCAGCCCCTCCTCGTGACCCTGTGGATGGGCACAGAGTAACCCCCTGCCCTTTCTCCTTCTCCAGCTGCTGGATCACGAGCCCCCTGGTCCACAACTCTGTGAACCTGGGTTTCTTCAGCCTGGTGTTCCTCTTTAACTCGGTCATGCTGGGGGCCATGGTGCGCGAGATCCTCCGGCAGAACAAGAAGGGTCACAAGCTCAAGCACGTCCTGGCCCTCCTTGGGCTGAGCATCCTGCTGGGCATCCCCTGGGCACTCATCTTCTTCTCCTTCACCTCTGGTGTGTTCTGCCTTGTCTCCCTCTACATCTTCACCATCATCAACTCCCTCCAAGGTGAGCCTGTGGCTCTGGGCTCCTCTGAGAGCAGCAGGATGTTCACGGGGTGCTGGTGGGGTGGTGATGGTGTGCAGGAGGAGCTCTGGCAGCCTGGGTGGCTCACTCTCACTGTGGAGGCGTCAGCCACGCTTCCTTGTGACTGTGTTCACAGGGGTCTGAGGATGAGGGAAGAGACGAGGATCTGACTCCATGTTTCAGAAGGCTGATTTATTATTTTATGAGATATATTAAAACTATACTAAAAGAATAGAAGAAAGGATTTCATCAGAAGGCTAGCTAAGAATAGAAAAAGAAAGAATGATAACAAGGGCTTGTGTCTCAGACAGAGAGTCTGAGCCAGCTCACTGTGAGTGGCCATTAATTAGAAACAACTCTATGAGACCAATCACAGATCCACCTGTTGTATTCCACAGCAGCAGATAACCACTGTTTACATTTTGTTCCTGAGGCCTCTCAGCTTCTCAGGAGGAAAAAATCCTAAGGAAAGGATTTTCCATAAAAGATGTCTGTGACACTTCCTCTCGCCTCTGCCAGGTTTCCTCATCTTCCTCTGGTACTGGACCATGGTGCTGCAGGCAAGGAAGGGCCCTGACTGCCAGAGCAGCTCTGACAGTGCCAAGCTCCAGCCCAGCAGCAGCTGAGCCCCGTGGTGCCCGTGCTGTGCCAGAGCTGCCCATGCCAAGCATGGCCACAAGAAGGACCACACCATCTGCTTTGCTACTGCACCTGCCCTGTAGTGCCACAGGGAGCCCAGGGACCCACAGTGGGGCCAGCCACCCCCCCTCTGCTGGCCCCCTCCCCAATTTCCTCATCCTGGCAGGCTTGGCATCCTTGGGGCAGGAGGGAGGGAGGGATGCTTACTTGGGCAGTGGGGGCTGTAAAAAGTGGAAGGGGCAGGACAGGGTCCCCAGTGCCTTTGGATGTCCCCTCCCATGTCCTGAGGCCAGGACGGATGGGTGGGAAAGGCCCAGTTTTCAACCCTTGCTGATGGTCACCATGAGGGTCCTTCCCCAGAGAAGACAGAACGATTCTGCCCCTGCCACACTCTCAGGCAGCTGAAATAATCTATTTTTTTTTACTTTAATGTTTAATGTCTATTTGTGGTTGATGTAGGAGCTCAGTGAGCATGCCTGCACACCACATCTGTGCCCATTAAAGTGGTTTTTCTCTGAGTGTGGCTCTCTGGGGTCTCTGCTTGGTGTGTTGGTGGGCTCTCTGATGGAATCCATCTCTCATCTGCGTTATCCCACTTCTGGGGCAGGACCCAGCACTTCACCCTGGAGGATCCTGCTGAGGATGGTGGGACTGATAATGGTGCTCCTGGCAGAGCTCTGGCTGCCTTTGGGGTTGGGGTTATGGAGGGAGGTTCCACGGCTTGGGAATCTCCAGGGACTGTCACTCCCCAGCAGAAAGGGAGGACAGGGATCCAAGAAGGGAGACCTCAAAGGATGGGAATCATGCCTCAGTGGCTGTGGGGCCAGGCAGGATCCGGCTGTCCTGGCTGTGCCCCTTGCAAACACAGCACCACATTTCCCATCCCACCACCCCCCTTCCAGCTGCCTGCGGATCATCCCCACTCACCCAGCTGGGGCAGGAAGGGGATGCTTCATCCTGGAGGCTTATGGTGATGGCCAGATGAGGATGAGGATGCTCCAGCACACGCTGGGCTGGTTAGGGCCATCAGGAGTGTGGGGAGAAAGGAAAGCAGAAAGCCCTGAGCTGTCAGGGGCAGGAGCTGCGGCTCGGGTGGTTGGTGTCATTGCTGTGAGCTGGGACAGGAGGTCACTTGCCAGCCCACAGGAAGGCGGGAGGGGCTCTCAAAAAGGAAATGAGGAGCAGCTCTTGCCTCAGAAGCAGCCACAAGCCTGGGGGAGCCTGGGGAGGTGCAGAGCTGCTGGGACAAGGGGAGCAGAGCGTGGTGGGATGGCTGGGGACAGCCAGGAGACCCCACAAAGTGGCATGAACCTGCTCCTGGGCACTGTCCTGCTGCTCCTGCTGCTGCCTGGTGAGTGGCATCCTTGGCACTGGGGGTGCATGGGCTTTGTGGGAAGGTTTCCCATGGGAAGGTGCTCACCAAAAGACCAAGTGGGGATTTCATCCTGAAACGTGGACGGGCCAGAGAGGAGCATCCCCACTGGGATGTGCAGAGGTGAGCAGAGTTGGGGGCTTTGTTGCTGGGGGCTTTTTTAAAACCCAGGATGAACAGTCCAGGGTCTCCTTTGTGAGCCCCTCAGGCAGGCTGGGCACGGTGGTTTTGCCTTCACCAGCTCTGATTGATGTCCAGGTGTTTTTTAAGCCCATGTAACTGCAGGACTGTTCCTCTAAAACCCGGGATCTGCAGTTCAGGGTCTCCTTTGTGAGCCCCCCTGGCAGGCTGGGCACGGTGGTTTTGCCCTCACCAGCTCTGATTGCTGTTTTTGAAGCTCACGTAACTGCAGGATTGTTCCTTTACAACCTGGCAGCTGCCAGACCCTCCTGCCTTCTCCTCCCCTTTCCCTCTGGACAGAGGGAGGGCTGACCCTAGGTTTTGGTGTTTCCCCCCTTTCTCCATCCAGATGTTGCCGAGGGACAGGACAGCTGTTCCGGTGAGTGTCCCCTCCATTCCCCCCTTGCTCCCAGTGCCCATCCCGTGCTGTGGTGCCCGGCGGTCACTGCTGCCCCTGCCCAGGGCTGCCCCGGGGTGATGAGCACGGGGAGTGCTGCCGAGCGGTGCTGGAGCAGCAGAGCCCGGGCAGCAGCAGCCCGGTGTTCCACCTGTCCCAGCGCTGCCCGGAGCTGTGGCACTCCCGGAGCCGCGCCTGCGTCTGCCTGAGGGAGCGCTGGCTCAGGTAGGGCAGGGCTGCCCTGGATGGGGTCTGGGGGCTCAGTCCCCGTGTCCCCGTGTCCCACAGCCCCCCTTGTCCCACAGGCTGCTGCAGTCGGGGTTGTACAGTCAGCTGGCTGGGCTCCAGACTCTGCTCCTCAATGTCAGCAGGGCTGTCACCCGCGATGTGCTCATCGCCTTCTCCCCCACCGAGGTGAGCTGTGTCCCTGCCTCTCCATTGCTTGGAAGGCCCCACACCTTCCAAGCACCCCTCAGCCCCTGCCCCAGGGTGTGGTTTGCCCTGCTGTGCTCTTCCTCCTCCCTGTGCGGTTGCATCATGGGCCCACAGCAACTTCAACATCCCTTGGCAAGGAGTCAGTCAAGTGGTGCTTGGGAGGAAAGACCCCTCCTCACGGAGCCATCCCAGCAGGCCAGGTGGGCAGGGGGAGTGTGAGGTAGGAAAGGAGCAGGGACAGGTGTGACCTTGTGCCTCCTGCCCACCCAGAGGCTCTCCCAGGCTCTGGACGTCCCAGGGACCATGTGTGGGTGGAGAATCTGCTGGCTCCCACTCCCAGCTCTGCCCCCACAGATGCTGGGTGCTGGCAATGAGGCTTTTCCCTTCTGCCCTCAGGGCTCCTGCTGATTTTACTGAGCAAACCCACCTGGGCAGGGCTGATTTTGTGCCTGGAGCAAGATTGGTGTGCTCTGAAAGGAGATGTGATCTGGCAGCAACAACCTCTCACTGTTCTCTGCTGCAGGGCCCCAGCAGGCTGAACAGCACGGAGAAAGGGAAGGCAGGTAAAATCCACCTCCCCAGGGGGATATTCCGGTCCCTGAGCAGCCAAACAGTGCGAGTGGTGGTGACAGTCCTCAATATCCAGCAGCTTGGCATGTTCAAGGTACAGCTGGCACTGCCTGCATCCTTCCCGCTGCCCCCAGCCCCTGCCACCAAGCGGCTCAGCCCTGGCAGGGTTTCCCCTCCACAGGAAATCAACCAGACAGGGCAGGTGCTGGACAACACCGTGGTGGGCATCACGGTGGGGGAGAGCAGCATCTCGGGGCTGCAGGAGCGCGTGCAGCTCACCTTCCCCCACGGGGAGCTGCCCCAGGTGAGTCAGCGCTGCAGGGCTGCCCTGCCCTCCCCTCCAGTGCTCTCCCCATCCCGGGGCTGATGCTGCTCTCCCTAGGGGCTGATGCTGCTCTCCCCCTGTTCAGGGGCTGGTGCTGCTCTCCCCATCCCGGGGCTGATGCTGCTCTCCCCCTTTCAGGGGCTGCTGCTGCTCTCCCCCTGTTCAGGGGCTGCTGCTGCTCTCCCCCTTTCAGGGGCTGATGCTGCTCTCCCCATGCAGGGGCTGATGCTGCTCTCCCCCTGTTCAGGGACTGATGCTGCTCCCCCATTTCAGGGGCTGATGCTGCTCTCCCCCTGTTCAGGGGCTGATGCTGCTCTCCCCCTGTTCAGGGGCTGATGCTGCTCTCCCCATTTCAGGGGCTGATGCTGCTCTCCCCCTTTCAGGGGCTGATGCTGCTCTCCCCCTTTCAGGGGCTGCTGCTGCTCTCCCCCTGTTCAGGGGCTGCTGCTGCTCTCTCCGGGGTAGGAGCTGCTGCTGCTCTCCCCCGGGGTAGGAGCTGATGCCGCTCTCTCCCTTGCAGGGTGTCAGCCCCCGATGCGTGTTCTGGGATGCCAGCAAAGGTGCGGCTGCTCGGGGCAGGTGCGGGGCGGGGCACGGGCGCTGTCCCAGCGCTCACAGCCGCTCCTCTTGCAGGGCAGGCAGGAGGCTGGCGCAGCAGTGGATGTGACACACAGCCCGGGGACAAGGGGACAGTCTGCTCCTGTGACCATCTCACCTTCTTCACCCTGCTCCTGGTGACGATCCCGCTTCCTGCAGCTCCTGCTTGTGCCCTGGCAGCGCTGCCCGAACACTTCTCTGGCCCCTTGGGTGTCATGAGTAGCCACACAGGGACAATTAGAGCTGTGCTCAGGCAAGGCAAGGTCCCAAACCCGAGCCCAGCCCCAGCTCAGGAGGGCAGCATCAACTCAGCTGGGCAGGGCAGGCTGGAAAAGGCCCCACCTTGGTGCAGGCTCTGGCAGAACAAGGCTTGAGGTCCCAGATGCTGGTGGAGACCCCCAGGAGGGTGCTCACGGTGGTCACTTCACCCACAGAGCATCTCCTCTGAGCCACCACTGCCCTGTTTCCCCTGAAGATCTGTGGGCTGGTATGGGGTCTCTGCAGCAGCCCCATGGCTCTGGTACCTGCAGTCAGGTTTCCTAGGCTGGTGCAGGGCCTGTCTAACCCAACATGTGCATGTTTGGCAGAGCCCAGCTCTGGATGGCTCCACAGCAAGAGCTCTGATGGCTGTTGCCACCGCTGGCTGTGGAGTAGCCATGGCCTTCTCCATCTTCACCATGGCCTTCTGCATCTTTATCAGGTGGGATGAGCCAGCAGCTCCACGGGGGCTTGCCAGGCTGGGAGAGATGTGAGGCAGTGCCAGTGCCTCTCCTGGGCCTGCTGTGCCACAGCCCAGGGCCCTGCTCACCTGTGACCCTTCCCGTC
The DNA here is from genome assembly GCF_035770615.1 of Melospiza melodia melodia. Classification (NCBI taxonomy): domain Eukaryota; kingdom Metazoa; phylum Chordata; class Aves; order Passeriformes; family Passerellidae; genus Melospiza; species Melospiza melodia. Next base: position 16,474,320 of record NC_086206.1, read on the forward strand.
CCTGTGGGGACACAGGTGCAGGTTCAGGCTGGAGGACACCGTCCGCACCAACCTGGGGCTGCACCTCAACCTCGTGGGCAGCCTGCTCCTCCTCAACCTGGCCTTCCTGCTCAGCACTGGGCTCGCTGGCAGGGTCCCCCCAAGCACCTGCAGGGCCCTGGGGGGGCTCACCCACTACTGCCTGCTCTGCTGCTTCACCTGGACGGCGCTGGAGGGCTGCCAGCTCTACCTCCTCTTTGTCAAGGTCCTGGGCACCTACATCCACCACTACCTGGCAAAGCTGTGCCTGCTGGGCTGGGGTGAGCAGCCTGGGGGAGAGGGGCAGAGGGAGGTTTGGATTGGGTACTGGGGAAAATGTCTTCACTGAAAGGGTGGTCAGGTACTGGAACAGGGTGTCCTGGCAGTGGTGAAGTTACCAGCCCTGGAAGTGTTCAAAGGTGTGTGGATGTGGCACTTGGAGACGTGGTTTAGTGGTGAATGTGGCTGAGTTAATGGCTGGACTTGGTGATCTTAGAGGTCTTTTCCACCCTGAACAATTCTGTGATTGTGTCTCTCCTCTTCCAGGCTTCCCTGCTCTCGTGGTGGGAGTGGCAGGAGCTCTTGGCAGCTATGGAAAATACCACATCCAGACCGTGGACCACCAGACCATAGCCCACCTGTGCGTGTGCCACTGCCCACAGGGCTCAGGGGGCCCTTTGGCACAGGGAGGGGCAGCTCAGTCCTGCCAGGAGGGCAGCAGTCAGGGGTTGCACCCATCTGCTTTGGCTTCGAGCCATGCTTCTGCTTCTGCTTCCTTAATTGTGATTGCCACACACCAGCCAGCCCCAGCTCTCATGCTGAGCCTCCTGAGTCATGCCTGCAGCCCTCCAGGTCATGGAGGGATGGCCAAGGTCCACCTGGGGCTTGTCCAGGCTCCCTGCCAGCTGAGCAACACGAGGGCAGTGTTTACCCACCACTGTCCCCCTGCTCCACCCTGGCCTTGGAAAATCCCCCCAGGGGAAGGCTCCCATGGGTGCTGCTGAGGCTTGCAGGGATGCTGGAGGCTCCAGGGTTGTCTCTTTTCAGGTGCTGGATCACTTCCAAACATCTTCTGGTCCACTACATCACCAACTGTGGCTACTTTGGCCTCATCTTCCTCTTCAACATGGCTGTGTTCGGGGTGGTGACCCACAAGAGCTGCAGCTTGCAGGGCACTGGGGCAGTGCAGGGACACAGCAAGCCCTGGAAGGTGGCTCTGGTGGCAGCAGGGCTGTTCTGCCTGCTGGGAGCCACTTGGGCCCTGGCGTTCCTCACCTATGGCATCTCCTCTGCAGCTGTGCTCCACCTCTTCACCGTCCTCAACTCCCTCCAAGGTCAGCACTCACTCTGGGCTGGGTTCCAGGGGTTGGGTGGGGAAGGTGGAGGAGGCAGGAGCCAGCCTGGCTGCGGGGTGAACAGGGATCCCAAGGCACCAGTGTCTTCCCAGCACTGTCATAGCCCTCCTTTTGTCAGGGCAGGTCCCAACCACCAGCATGGAGCTGCTCTTGGCTCCCAATTACACCCTCTCCACCCGTGGTGGTTTTCCTCCAAGGACATTCCTTAGCAGGGGACTAGGGGCATTATCCACTCCCAGCCAAATGGTTCATGTGAAGGAGGGGCTGAGCTGAGGGAATCCTCTGGAAGTGGAAGGAAAGTGTCATTAGCATCCTGGCAAGATTGTCTCCTGCTGCTGCTGAGTGTTTGTCTTCCTTTCCCTGCAGGAATCTTCATATTCATCTGGTTGGTTGTCCTCTACTACCCAAAGACAAAGGAGAGCACTGGTTCTCTCTCCTACATCATCAGACACGACAAAACCACCACAGGCTCCCAGGACTAGCCCCTGGCTGGAGCAGCTCCTGGCTGGACCTCTCTCCCTGCCTGCACCCGCACCCACTGAGAGCCCTCCTGGCAGGGGCAGCTTCCTCCAGAGGGAGAGATCAGCTATCAATGCCTCAGTTTATCTAGTTTATCTTCAGTGGGCATGGTCCACCTCAGCAGGGCTCTTTGCTTTGTCCCTTCCATTCCTGCTGGGCTGCCCTGGGCAAGGAGCTCCACAGATGGTGCTTCTGCAAAGTCCCTCCAGGCTGCAGCTCCATGGTCTCGAGGTGGCCCTGATCTCATTCCCCAGGGACAAGGAGGAAGCCCCCAAAGCACCTGCTTTCAGCCAGGATGGAGCCATCACCCTCTTTGCTAGAGGTGGCTCTTGGTGCTGAACCAGCCCAGCAGGGAGTTTGCTGCCACTGGAGGGAAAGGATTGATGTGCTGCAGCCCACATGTGGGGGGTTTGCCTCTGGGAATCAGCAAAAAGAAGAGGAAATCCATGAGCTTCTTTGCAAAACATCTCCTTGCTCTCTGGCAGAGATCTGCTGTGTGTCCTTCCTGCCAAACAGCCTCTGGGGCCAGCAGCAATTCCCTCATGGACATGGTGCTCTAGCCAAAATGCACATACAGCTGCCTTGCAGGGCAACTTCTGTCTTCTGATCTGTGTTTCGGTATTAAATCTCTGCCAGCTGGCTGAGCACTGTGAATTTAGTCTTTAATACCTTCATTATTATTTGTTATTTGCTTTATATTAGAGATGTATCAATGGGAAAAGTCTTGCTGGCCATTTGCCATGAATGAAATGAGAAATGTTAAGAATGAAGGGAGAAGAAATCACTATGGATGGGTGCACACACCCACACCCATACCCACACACACGTGTGCATGCACGAAGCAGCCCTTTCTCTGCTAATGCTGCCTTTGTGTGGCACAGAACTATGCAAGGACCAGCTTTGGTGTCTAGAGTGGGGTATTTCCATCTCCCCACGTGCCAGGCTGACTCTGTGGGGAAGAGGGAAGCAGGAGGAAGGGCTCTCCCATCCCTGGGTACACACTCTGGATTTAGGGACTATGGGCTCACAGGGGAGAAGGTCCAAGAGATGCAACAGGGAACAGAAACACTGCGATGCACCTCATCCTTCAAGCACCCAGCCATTGCCCCCTTCCCCAAAACACCCACAGAGACACAGCAAGAGCCTCTCTGCTGCTGGGATGTTTATTGGGAAACAGCTGTTTGCTAACCCATCCTCCGCCTCACGCTGACGGCCACAGCAGCCACGGCGAGCACGGTGAGCACACCCAGCAGGATGAGGGCCCTGGAGAGCCACGGGCTGGCTCCTGCCAAAGAGGAGAGAGACTGGGTGTGTGTCTGGGTCCCCTGAGCCCTCCGAGGCATCTCCTGACTGGGGATACATTCAGGGAGGTCATCTCCTGTGACAGGCAGGAGCCACAGGAGCTGTGGGATCTGTGGGTACTTTGGGATCCTGAGGGCACTAACAGGACTCAACACCTCAAATGGCCTCCACTGAGCCCTGCTGCGCACAGCTCAGCATGCATGCCTGCTCTGAGCCATGCCATAGGTGGGCTTGCCCCCAGCCCTGCTCCTGGACTGCCCTGGGGGACATACATACCCGCTGGGTCCTGCTGGTCACTGCTGGAACGGTGGATGTCAGCTCCTGAGGGAGGAGCAGCCAGCAGGAGGATGGGCCCGTAGGACACAATCCTGTTGTGGTCATCTGCCAGTGCCCGCCTGCTCCTCCCGTGCCTGGGGCATTGCTGCCAGCAAAGGCAAAGGGAGGGTGATGGGAGGGAGGGAAGGGTGATGGGAGGGCAGGGAAGGGTGAAGGGAGGGAGGGAAGGGTGATGGGAGGGCAGGGGAGGACACCCTGCACTTGGGCCATCCTGTAGATCTCCCTTTCCCAGGGAAGAGGGAAAGGAGGTCTCTGGTGGGGTCAGGCCCCTGCACCTTTGGTGTTCAGGGCTTCTGATTCTGGAGGTGTTTGGGTGAGGCACCCAAAAGCAGAGCAGAGCCCCTTGTCCAAGCAGAGGCAGTGAAGGCATCCATCATCATTGGCCAACTAGCCTCATTCACTTACTTCACAATCACCCTAGTTTTATTCCCCCTTGTGGGCCCCCTAGAAAATAAACTACTCAAGTTCTAATTGACTCTAATAGTTTATAAAAACATTGGTCTTGTAAGCCAAAGATTGAAGACTAAACCCCTCCTCAGAGTTACCCCACCACTCTGTCTCAGGAAGAAAGGATTCAAACCCTCGTCTCCAGCTCCCACACCCAGGTCCCACAGCCCCCCAGGGCAAGGGAGCTCACCTTGGCACAGGGCTCTGGGCTGTCAGGAACACAGAGCTGCACACGGCAGTGCAGGAACATCTCAGGATAACCAACAAACTGGAACATCTGGAAGCTGAACTTGGCACTGGTGCTCTCCCCGATGGCATTCAGATAGGTCACTGTCTCGTCATGGGGACACCTGGGACACGGGGGCTGGATCAGTGGGTGGTAAATGAGGTGGAGCAGGGTAATCCCTGTGGGATAACACATCCCACAGGGAATGAGGGCAGCCTGCAGGCCTATTTCTGTCTAGTCCTTGACACACTGTGGTGCAAGGAGATGGGATGTGCTGGGTTCACTGCCCTCACCCCTGCTCAATGAGCTTGTGCTGCGTGTCCTGGTGTGGATCTGGGCTCGGTGTGGCCCAGCAGTCCAGAACACTGAGCAGGAAGTACTTGAGCTGGTGCTGCCCCTCCATCTTCAGCAGCACATAGAGAGTGTCCGTGAGGGGCACAGCCACACTTGGCAGGTGATAAGGCTCGAGGTAGGAGGGGGACTTGTAGAGTCTCATGCTGACATTGAAGTGTCCTTCTCTGACCACAAGCTGTACCAGCCTGAGAGGAGAGCACAGGATGAGAGCCCACAAACACAACAAGGAGGGGGGAAGGACATTGCACAGGTGAAGCCACCACTGCTCTCAGAGCTCTCTGGGGCTCCCCAGCGCCTTTGCAAATTGTCTCACTGAATCTACTTCTCTCCAAGCTCAAAGACACCATGCCAGCAGCCAGGTGAAGTGGGGCACTCACTTGTCAACAGCAGTGAGAGCGAAGGGCAGTCTCACAACCTGCTGGTAGGCGTAGATGCAGGAGAAGTGCACCTCCAGCTGAAAACTGCGGGAGATGGGGGCCCTGGGGGCCTCCTGCTCCGACTCGATGGCGTTGGAGTACGAGACATGGGAGCTGTTTTGCTGGAACGACACAGAAATCAAGGTCATGACTAAAGCCACACACAGAGCTGCAAGTTCAGAAGGTACACCTCAGCTGTAGCTGCTCCAGGCCTGGATATCTGCTGGGCTTTCAGCCTGTGTCTGGGGGCTGCTGGCACGGTGGGCACAGATGAGCACAGGGCTCTGCTGTGCAATGCAGAGCTCCAGCACCTTGTCTGCTCCCTTCCTGCTCCATGAAGCAAGTCAGGGACCAAGGGGACAGGGCTGCAGAACTCACAGGATGTCCCCAGAAAGCTGAGGGCTGTTACCAGTGCACAATGAGACTTCCAAGTTCTCCTAAGTAAGACAAAATATGTTGCCAGCAGGGGTTTGGTGGAGGCAGAAGAGCTTTCTGACATCCTCAGGGAAGACTTTCAAGGAGAATGAGAACTTTTCAGCACCCAGATATAAAAGCAAAAGCCTTTGGGGTTGCCCTTTGCTGTCCCACCTCACCATGTCTGCTTCTCTCCTGGCTTTGGAGCTATGGATCCTCACCTGGATTACTGATCCACAGGCAGTGTGGTTTTCACCTGTGAGAACGGCTGCAAAAAACAGCTCACCCTCTTCTTCCTTCTCTGAGACCTTGCATGCCTGGTTCTTCAAGTGGACGAGCTCCAGTGGGATTTTCAAGAGCTCAAACACCTCCTTCCTCACCATCATCTTCATGTGCTCTTCCTCACAGGCCAGCTTCAGCACCACATCTGGGGGAAAAAGCCATCTGCAATAGCAATGAGGGAGAGGCCTGAAGGAGCCCCAGGCCAGCTGGAGGGTGGCACAGTCCCACTGAGCTCAGCAGCCTTGGTGCAGCTGTAGGGCTCTTCAGAGACACTGGGCAGGAGACAGGCTGGTCCCTTTGGAGGGCTCTCCACACAACCCCCACAGTGTGTCTAGGGCACCAGAGGGACAGGGATCCTCTCCTTCAGAAGAAGAAAGAGTTTTTGGCCAGTGTTTGGAAAGGGCTTCACTGTATCTGTGCCAGGGTGGATGTTCTTGTTCTGAAACTGTGAGGCAGCTGTGCCCTGCAGCCTGCCCTGCTGCACCATGGCACAGCCAAGAAATTCAGGTTTTTGGGGAAGAGGAAAATGGCCTGTGTCTGGGTTTTCTACCAGAACATAGCCGGGATATGGCTGTAGTGGTGCAGAATACACCTGAACCAGAAGCTGGGATGTGCTCATGGTAGCAACAGTGAACTGTGCCCATGTCCCTCTGGTGCCCATGGACAGACTGGGGAGGGCTCCCCAGCATTCCCAGCCCTACCTTGGCAGAATTCCCCAGTGAAGCCTGGCTTGCAGCTGCAGACTGGTCTGTCCACAGGCACCTGGCACTGCCCCTGGTGCTGGCATGGGTTGGGCAGGCAGGCATCTGGGCTCCTCCTGACATGGAGGGCAACCCCTGGCCCCGGGCCATGGCTGCTGGCCAGCTCACCTGCAGCAAAGGAAAGACAAGAAAGATGAAGTGCAGCAAGAATTTCTCCCTGATGAGAGATTTGAGAACTCACCCCACAGCAGGAAGCTCTGCACAGCTCTCAAGGGCTGAGATCCTCAACTGGAGCCAGAGCAGACACATCTGAAGAAGGACCTCCTGCCTCAGCTTGCTGGGAGGCTGTGAGACCTCCTGAGCCTGGCTGTAATCTGGAGCAGAGCTAAGGGGCCTGTCACTGTCACCAGAGAGCATGGTGGCACATTGCAGCCCCATGGGTTACACACCCTTTGAGCCTGGGGGGGGACAGCCTGCAGTTTCTGCCTGTTTTGCTGGCTCCTGACCCCAGTTCCTGCCTCTCTGAGCCCTGTTCTATTGTTCCTCTTTAGCAGCCTTCAGCAGTGTGCTGAATGAGGAACTTGAACAAGGATCAGGTGGAGGTTTGGCCTTTCCTTGCCATGCTACCCATCCATGACCTAGCAGGGACAGAGCACAGGGTGACTCACTCTTGTTGCCTTCACAGCCAGCCAGGCAGAGCACAGAGAGCAGCAGCAAGCATCTCACAGTCCTGTCCTGGAAAAACAAGCAGGCTCTGGATAACTGGGATTTGTTATCACACTCACTGGAGATGTCTGCAGTCATTCAGAAAGGCTGAATCCTCAAGCATTGGTGAAATTATTTTCTGTGCTGTATTTCCATGAAGCAAAGTAATTGCCCTCCCCAAAGGTCCAGATCAGCCTTCCCTCATCAGGCCAACACAGGAGTCAAACACTTTCCTGAATTTAAGTAGCTACTCCAGAAAGGAGGTGGGAGAAACCAGCCCTAAGACCCACAGGGATGTGCTGACAGTGACAAAGCCACATTTCAGTGGCAATTTGAGTAAAGCTGCACAGATGGGACATCAGTCTGGGCTCCCCAAAGAGGAAAGGAGTTATTCTCTTCCCACTACAGCTCTTTTGAAGAGTTAGAATTTGCAAAAGGATCCTCACTGTTCCAGTAAATCATAACGGTAACAAGGAGACAATGGGATAGTAAAACAAACCCAAAGCTTTGAACACTACTAAAATTAGTGTCAAAAGGACAATCTCTTCTGTTGCTACAGATAATATATTTCTTTAGGGAAATTATTGGCACAGTGCTGGACCAGCCCTGGACACCAGATACTCCTTATCAGAGATGTGGATGCAAGTAAGCCAGGACTGGTGGCTGGGCAATGCTCTGTCAGTGCTGAGAGCAGGACAAAGCCAGTGCCAAAATCCCTCTCACACAGCTCACCCACACCCCCTGCACTGACCCTGAGCGGCTGGACAGGAGGAGTTAACGCCCTGTCAGATCCTCACTCAGCCATCCTGAGAGATCCACCCTGAGAGATCCACCCTGAGAGATCCCACTTGAGAGATCCCACCCTGAGAGATCCACCCTGAGAGATCCCACTTGAGAGATCCACCCTGAGAGATCCACCCTGAGAGATCCCACCCTGAGAGATCCACCCTGAGAGATCCACCCTGAGAGATCCCACCCTGAGAGATCCCACCCTGAGAGATCCACCCTGAGAGATCCACCCTGAGAGATCCCACCCTGAGAGATCCCACCCTGAGAGATCCACCCTGAGAGATCCACCCTGAGAGATCCCACTTGAGAGATCCCACCCTGGGAGATCCCACCCTGAGAGATCCCACCCTGAGAGATCCACCCTGAGAGATCCCACCCTGAGAGATCCCACCCTGAGAGATCCACCCTGAGAGATCCACCCTGAGAGATCCCACTTGAGAGATCCACCCTGAGAGATCCCACTTGAGAGATCCACCCTGAGAGATCCCACCCTGAGAGATCCACCCTGAGAGATCCACCCTGAGAGATCCCACCCTGAGAGATCCCACCCTGAGAGATCCACCCTGAGAGATCCCACTTGAGAGATCCCACTTGAGAGATCCCACCCTGAGAGATCCACCCTGAGAGATCCACCCTGAGAGATCCCACTTGAGAGATCCCACCACCTTGTTCTCCCTGCTCACCATTGCCGGGCTGCTCTCTGCTCCTCCCTCCATGTTCCTTCCCCCAGGGCCGGCTGGGCACACCGGGCCGCTCCGTGCCTCCCGCCCGTGCCTTTTATCGCCTCCCGACAGCTCCTCGCTCTCCCCCACGCACACACACGGCCTTTGGGATTGCACAAGAGCCCGCTGAGCATCCCTCGGGGCTGGGGAGGAGGAAAGGACTCTCAAAGCCCGGCACGGATGGCCGTGCCCGTGAGCCGACAGCTCAGTGTGGGTGCTGACCCAGTCCACAGCCCTGACAGGGGCCCAAACAGGGATGGTCAGCAAAACCCGCCGGGATCTGGGGTCTGGGCATCCAGCAGACCCCAGATTTTGTGGTTTTGTGGTATCTGTTTTTGATGCAGCAATAACACAGATAGCACAGCAGCACACACCAAGGCCAGATAAATTTGGGCGCTGAGTACAGGCACTTTTAGAACCACAACATACAGTTGCCTTATCTTTTTTTTTTTTTTCTTTTTTTTTTTTTTTTTTAATTGACTTCTGGCATTTAAAAACTGCTGAGAAGTACTGGTGAGAGATGGAGGGTCCTACCCCACTTTGTTTCATATCCAATTGTGAAATGCACTCACAAGGACTGAGTCCAACTCCTGGTCCCTGCACAGGACCACCCCAGCAGTCCCACCCTATGCCTCTCAGGGCATTGTCCAAATGTTCTTTCAACTCTGGCAAGCTTGGGGGATGTGAACATTTCCCTGGAAAGCCTGTTCCAGTGCCCAACCACCCTTTGGGGGAAGAACCTTCTCCTAATATCCAACCTAAACCCCTGCCCTCAATACAAGTTCATGCCATTTAGGTGACAGTAACCAGCTGCAAATTGCATTAATCACTGAAAATGATGCTTCTTGATATATTTTGACTGCAGTCTGTGCATCCTCAAAGCTTTAATTGCTACGGTTTCCTTAACAGAGTGCTAAATGTGAACATCCGTCCATCAATCCATAATTTTTCTTAACCACAATAAACCAGAAAAAAGTGTTTAGCATCTGACCCTGCTTACAATCTAATGAACTGTAAATTAAGAATAAAAAGGAAATAAAGGAAGAAAAGGGTAAAATAAAAATATAAAGAGAACAAGGAAAAATAGAAAGAAAAGGAAAAAGGAAAAAGGAAAAGGTAAAGGAGAAGAAAAAGAAGTAGAAAAAGAAAAGAAAAAAAGAACAAGGTGTCTCGCTATCCCTTGGTGCCAGCCTTTGGGTAAGTGCCTGTGCAACAAAGGATCACTGGGGATGGCTTTAATTTTAAGAGAGCCGAACTCGTGAGTTTCGGAGCGGGTCTTGGAGGGCGACAGCTCGGCCGTGGTGGCGGGCAGGGCCGGCCGCTGTCCCCGGCTTTGCTCCGCTCTGTCCCCTTCTCCCAGCGGGCCCGGGGCACGGTGCCGGCGGCCGGGCCGGGCGAGGCGCCGGGGCTGGGGCAGCGCAGGGGGTGCCCGGGGGTCCCGGGGAACCTCTCAGGCCGGGGGCTGTGCCGGGAGGTCTGAGGGGACCCTGAGGGTGTCCCTGCCGGGTCGGGGCGCAGGGGAGCCGCGGGCCCCGTCCGTGAGAGCCGCGGGCCGGTCCCGAGGAGCCGCGGGCCTGTCCACGAGAAGCCCCGAGCCCCGTCCCGAGGAGGCCCGAGCCCCGTCCCGAGGAGCCCCGAGCCCCCTCCCGAGGAGCCCCGAGCCCCGTCCCGAGGAGCGCTGGGCCGGTCACGGAGCCGCGGGCGCGGGCGTTGCCATGGTGAGCAACGGAGCCGCGCGGGGCCGGAGCGGCCGCTCTGCCCTTGGAGCCGCGGTGAGGGGACGGCCGGGGGCGGTGCGGGCCCCTGGGCAAGGTCTGTGCCTCCCTGTGTGCCCCGCTCGGGGTCAGCCTGGCCGCAGGGACGGCACACAAACACCGCCCGCGCCGGCGGCGATACGCGCTGCCCTTGGGGGCTGCCGGCTCCGCGGAGCGGCCGCTCCCTCCGAGGCCCCTGCGGGCCGCGGGCTCGGGCACGGCCGGTGCCCAGCGGGTTGATGGAGCTGCTGCTCTGCCAGCAGCACCCCGGGCAGGAGGGAGGACAGCGGGGACGCGGTCTGAATGTGGGGACGTGCTCTGCCCTACCGAGCCAGGCTCTGCCTGCTCTGCACGCTTAGGGTGTCCACATTGGACAGTTTGTCCCAGCCCAAACTCAGTGCTCTCCCTTTCTGGCTGCCTCAGCCATGCTCCTGTACCAAAGCACTGCGGCCACAGTGGGAGTGTTTCTCTGTTGCTGTGTATCTGGGTCCCAGCCCTGAGTTCACCCTGGTGTGTGCATTCCTGTAGTGCCCGGCAGAATGGAGGCCCTGGAGGAGAAGGAGGAAGTGGAGCAACCGCCAGAAGATGTGATCTCTTTGCGTATCAGTGATTTCCTCGATGAGTTGGAGCTAGATGCAGAGGAAGCCTCTGTCATAAGCCATGAAACGTAAGTCTCTGCCCATGGCTGGGATGAGCAGAGATGTTCCCTTTGGGCCCCCACAGGGTAATTGCACACGTGTGGATGGCACATATGTCCCTTTGCATGGTGATGGGAGTGAGCAAGTTTCTTGTGCCTGAAGAGTTTGTCCAAGAGTGTAGGTGTGCAAGTAAGACAAGGTAACTCATTTGATTGTACATCCATTCACCACTGTATAAAGATCCCACAAGACTCTGGGTATATGTCAGTTTCTCATTGCTCCAGAGATGTTTGGCTATGTCAAAATCATATCCTTGGATATGGCCCCCATTTTGTATCTGTAAAATAGGGAAGCCCTGCCATGTTTTGATATCAGATCATCCTGCCTGTATTGCTCCTGGCTTATTTATTACTTGTGTCTCTCTACCTCCCCCTTCTACATAAGTGAATTTGACTGGAGCACCATTGACACATCCAACTTACCATCTTCGTACAAGACCAATTCCCGGCAGGAGAAGAAGCTGCTGCAGCAGGCTGACCATTTCTTGCAGCAGTACTCTCACCTGTGCCCTGACCGCAAGCCGCTCTTCATCCACCCACTCAACGAGTGTGGAGTGCAGGTATGGGGTGCGTGGGGCTGGGCACAGCACAGGGAACACTTGGATTCCACTGTGCCAAATGCTGTGGAAGAGCAGCAGCTCCTCCTGGATAAAGGGAATGGGAACTGCTGGCTGAACCCACAGCCCCTGAGCGGGCACACAGAGCCCCAGGAACACCATGGCTGTCCAAATCCGTGAGCCATATAAGTGTTGGTGTTGCCATGTGGGCTGCAGAGTGATGCTTAGGAAACAGGAGAGACCACAGAAACATAAAAGGAAGGAAAAGAAAAACATGAACTAGATAAGGCTCAGGCTCCACCACAGATAGGGATCCAGAGTTAGGACTTACTCTGAACTTCCCCGAAGTTACAGGGAAGGAGTAAATGTGGAAGATTTTTATCTGGTTTTGTTTTCTCTGGGCCCAAGCTGCCCAGCTGTTGTCTAGTTCTGGACCTGATGTTTCCCCCCCTGCCCCCTGGGCATCTGGAATTGCTACTTTGTACCATCTTTCCCCAAAATTTGTTGTATCATTAGCATGCAAGGCAAAAAAGAATGCTGGAGGATGTAAAAGCCAGAAAAGGCAGTAGTTATTTGACTTGCTTGAAAATGAAGATAAGAACTGGATCACATCTGGAATGTGTCCGAGATGAGGTTGAAGTTTCAGCCACAGGCAAGCAGACAGCCTCCCAGCCCCATGAAATTTCCATCCTGGAACTGGAAAGAAGGGATATTGCAGCTGTTGATATGCTGTAGAAAGATCCTGAATTTGATCTGCAACATCCAGGGGTGGTTTGAGGATGGCTTTGGAGAGGACACTCTGCCAAGGGCCTCTTGGCTAACCAAAAACTCCTCTTATTGCCCTGCAGAAGTTTGTGAGCACAACGGTGAGGCCAACCCTGCTGCCTTACCCAGACATGTACTACTGGTCAGGCTGTGCCAGCTTTGTCAGTAACTACCTCATCATGGAGCCCCTCAAGTGCCCAATCACACCGGTAAGAAGGGGGCTGCAGCCCCAGCAGAGACACAGCAGAGGTGACAGAAGGGCCTTTCAGCAGGACACAGTGGGCAGGTCCCAGTGGGTGGGATCACAAAGGTCTCTGACACTTCCACCATCCCCTCACTATTTAGGTAGCCCCCTGATTTTCCTAGACCCAGTGCATTCTGTTGGACCCACAGTCCCAGTGCATGTGCACTGTGGTACCTTTTAAGTAATTAAGCACCATTTCTTCAGGAGCAGACCCTGCCTTCAGCCGGCCCAGATGAGGAGCTGGAGCACTCTGGGAGGCAGTGGCTGACAAGCCTTTCCTCTGAAAACCCAAGACACCTTGGAACAGAGGAGCACATAAACCCTAGGGGATGATACTTGACCTCAGTGACCTGTTCTTAGGCACTTTCTGACATTTATATTCCCATATCTGAGTATATTTTGGGACAAAGGGAGATTTCTAGGTTAGCAAAAAGGGATGATGCCAGAGCTGGGGCAGGTTCTAGATGAGAATCAGCTAAGAGAACACACTCCTTGCTATCAAGCACTGCAGAGTGACCTAAACAATCTACACCAGGCACAGGCTGTCCCAAGAGCCCCAGGGTCTCAAGAGGAGCTTTGGCACTTTCTGACTACACAGAAGGTATCTCCACTTAGCAGGTGGAGACTGCCTTGATCACCTTAGGTGATGTCTGAGAACTGAGTGGGAACTGAGAACTCCTCTCTGTATGCAGTATGTATGTAGTGATACTTTTTATTGCTCACCAGTGAGGGCCAGAAAAGAAATATGTTTCCTCCTGTGAACTATAATTTAGCTTATGGATGTTTTCCTTGGAAGACCTGTAGACAGGACAGCAGGAGAGAGAGGGAAATCCCATTCCAGGATTAGCACTAGGTTTTCAGCAGTTTGATGAGTTTGTCATTTCCTTCCCTTCCTGTGGTTAAATTTCTCACCAGATTTGAGGTCAGAGTTTCCCCAGATCATTTTGGAGGGGAGTTTTAGAGCCAGTGGCTTTTAAAGAAATGTTACATAACAGATTCCCATAGGGTGCAGGGCCCAGGGATGGGGGCAATGCCTCTCTCTGCCTGGTGCATGTTTCAGCTCCACAAGACAAGCACTGTGAACGTGATCTCTCTCTTTGAAGCCCAGCTCACTCTATTCCCCAACCACCATTGTGAAGTACCAGCGAGGGAACTGCTTTGACTTCAGCGTGCTGCTGTGCTCCCTGCTGGTAGGGGCTGGCTATGATGCCTACTGTGTGCATGGATATGCCACCCTGGAGATGTGCTCCATGGACCAGACCCAGGAGGTGTGCCCACGGCTCAAGAAGCCTCCAGAGGTGAGATCTGCAGGCAGTGGGCAGGGAGGAGTCCAGCACACATGCTCAGCCTGTTCATGTCCAGTGAGCTCCAGAGCTGAGCTAAGGGGAACAGCTTCAGGTCCACACTGGGTTTGAGCCTGTGCCCACCAAAGGAATCTTTTGAGTGATTTTCTACAGCTCCTTACAAGGCCTTTTTGGCTTCACTGAATTTCTGCTCACCAGGTGCAATATTGCAAACTGCCAAATGTTGGGAACTGGGGGTTACCTGTAAGCCATACATTTACTTCCTTCTCTTGATATCTGCTGGGTTTCACAGTAATACCCTGCTTTTGCAGGAACCAGTAAAGGAGGATCCCAACAAGTATAAAATTAAGTACCCTTCAGAGCCAAAGAGCCAGTTTGAACTTCAGCAGAAGGCCAAGGAGGAGGAAGAAGCTAAACCCACACAAGAGGAGGAAAAAGAAGAGGAGGTGGTTGAGGTGAGTTAGCAAGGTCCACCTTCCTGTGAGCTTCAGGAAAAGTAGCTGAGACAGAGGTGATGTCTGGCCAAAGAGAAGAGCTCACACCCTCCTGAAGGATGACACAACCTTGATCATGGCCATGAGCTCTTGGCCTGCAGGAGCACAGTGTGTGCTGGCACAGGAACATGTGCTGACTATGCACCTCACTCTTGAAGAGCATTAAGAGCCTGGAGTTCTTCAGAAGTGGACAGAGGAAAGGACAAGATGGCCCTTGGGTTGGAATGAAATGTCAGTGAACTGGCAATAATTATTGCTCTATCCTCTGTGCTACAGGAGGTGGAAAAGCCCAAGCGAGACTCTTTGCATGGCCTACGGGTGCACGCCTGGGTTCTGGTTCTGTCTGGGAAGAGGAAGGTGCCCGAGACCTTCTTCATCAACCCCTTCACAGGAAACAGCCACAGCACCAAGGATGAGTGCTTCCTTGGCATTGAGAGCATCTGGAACGACAAGAACTACTGGGTGAACATGCAGGACTGCCGCAACGGCTGCAAGGTAGGGAGCCCTCGGCACCCTGCCGGGGCACTGAGGGCTCTCCTGAGTCCTGGGGAAGCCCAAGACCAGGAGTGCTCCAGTTTCCACTTAACCCTTCCTTGTGTTGGTTTTGGTCATGTTGCTCTGATTACACAGACTATGGAACTACTCCAGGGCATCCCAGACTCTGAGCTAGCAAATACAGATCACATCTATGAAATCCCTACAGTGCAAAAGTTTCAGCTTTTAAGGCTGGCTAGGCACTCATTCTCTCAAACAACAGCTTTTGAGGCAGTCAGGCATAGCTCAAGAAAGGTAAAATCTTGATTCAGCTCTTACCACACCTCAGCTACCCCCCAGCAGACACAGGGTCTGGGAGGTGAGGGTCTGAGTTAGATCAGCTTGCCCTTGGGGCCATACTTGCCCAGAGGAAGGAGGCAGAAGCATTTCCAGCCATTTTCTCTCATCTGAGGAACAGGCACCACGAGGAAGGGGTTCTGCAACCTCAAGGCACAGGGGACAATCTTTGGGGTCTCACCAGCCAGCCAAGGATTTGAGGAGCTCAACTCCCTAGAGTTCCTAAAGTCTCTGGCACCCAGGCAGGTCCAGAGCACCACAGACGTATTGATGCAGTGGTCAAATTTAGTGTCAGGCCCTTGACAATGTCCTGTAGTTAAAAGAGTTCTTTCTGTATGCCCTAGGATCTCAGCTTTGACTTGAGTAATCATTTCTACTGGGAAATTATGTTTCCAGAGAGCAACGAGGACTCTCAGTTGCCCACAGAGTCACCCAAGGACAGCACAGATGACATGGTGAGTGACCCAAGCAATGCTCTTGAGCACTGGGGACTCTGTATGGAACCAGTGTGTCCATAGTGAATATCTGCCTGCCTGCTCCCCTCTCCAGGGCACATCCCTTCTACTCTGGCCAGGTTTAGATTCCTTCTCAATCTAGGAGAGTTCTGGTGATTTCTGAAGCAGGACCTCAGGTGGTACTTCAGGTGTCATAAGGGGCTAGGGATCTCTGCAAGCCTCCAGTGCATTGGCCTTTTGGGTGAAATAATTTTAAAAAATAAAATCCAGAATGAGATTTTTGTGGACATTCTTTCTATGCTGGTCACCTTCCCCTCTTGGCTGCAAGGTGAACCTGCCAAGCAAAAGCAGAAATAATGTGTGTCCTCTAAAATACAAAAAATGCCATGTACTAGAAGCACAAAATGTTGTCATGTTGGGAGAAGACAGCATGATAAAACAGACCTTGCATCTGCACAGCAGGACAGAGGAATGCAAATAATAATTCCCTCCTGCTATCTACTCTTCTCAGCCTGTCCCCATAAATGGGGAGCAAAGAGTCCTCCAGGGTCTACATAAAATAATCTGGTGATTGCCACATTCATTCCCTGCCAGCATGAGCAGTAGCCAGGAGAAGATAATTCCATCAGGCTCGAGTAGGGATGTGCTGTTGTAGCTGTGCCATGGTGCTCACCAGAACACAGCCTCACATGAGCTGAGCTCTCATCACTGCAGTTCACCAGGACCAAAATGCCTCCTGGCACAGTAAGAGATGCTGCCAAAAGCACAAATCTCTGCTTCTATTTCAGCAAGAAAAGAAGAAAATAGGCAGTACCTTTGAGATGCCACTCTCATGGGTAGAGCGAATTAAGGTATCTTGCCAAGGTAGGTATTTTTCCTTTGCCTTTTGCTTGCCCCCAGCTGACCTTTCAGTGGGTTTGGGACATTTGTCTGTGTCACAGGGCTCTCCCTTCAGGTGGTCAAAGCACAATAGATGAAGGCCACAAGACCTGCTGGTTCAGTGGCTGCCCTCAGTGCTGCCCTGTCTCATCCCCCACAGACACACACCCCACAGTGTGTTTTCCTGCCAGCTGGGAATTTTGCCTGGGATGGTCTTTCTCTTACTGCTATGCACAAGGAACTGCTCCTGCATTATCAAATACCTGTTTGGGGAGAGAAAAGAGTTATTATACCATTATAACATCAAAGGACAACAGGCAGAATCTGAACAGCTTTATTGCCAGCAGAACACAATAAATAAATGGATAATGTCCCTTAGACCATGTTTTTTTCCCCTCTTAAATTCTTTTTTTTGGGGCTAGGTACAGAGGAGTCAATTTGTCTGACATGTCTCTTGCCCACTGCAGAATATGAGAATCCCTTTCCCCGGGGGAAGAAGGTGATCCTGTACGACAAAGCAAAGCAGGAGAAATGGGCGGCGTATGCAAATAGAGACGGGCTGGTGGAACGCCTCACTGTCTACGCCGACTCTGACCGTAAGAGGGATGAATGAGCACGCTGCACACACTGAGCACACAGCTGGGCCGTGCTGATGGAAAGGAGGAAGTGTCCCCTTTCTGCCAGAGTCTCTCTTGTGCTATCTCATTTTCCTTTCAGCTTTGTGGGGGAATTACTTACTTTATCCTCCAACTTCATCATGCTTAGTCTGTGGAGCCCCTGAACTTTGCAGCATTGCTTTTCACAAGGGTTTGAATCTTTTATACCCCAGTGAAACTGTTCAGTGTCACAGGTCAGCTGCTTGGATTTTCGGTCTTCAGAGAAATGGAAGGATGGTTGGATTTAATCCAATAGTGTCACTATCTTCATTTCCTCATTGGTGTCAAAAGGGGCCATAGAAGGGGCAGCTACAGCCTGAGGATATATCTGTAGTTGAAAACATTATTTTTAACAGCTGGTTCAAGAAACCATGCAGATTCCAAACTGGACAGACAGTGTCCTGCCCTCAGCCTTCTTGGATAGTGTGATGCTCCAATCTCCTGACACCATCAATAAATATTTGGGGTGGAATTTCTCTTGTCTATCCATGGCCCTTTGCTGTGCCATGTTCTATTCCTGAGCTCATTACTCCAGTTCTGGTTGATGGAGAGGAATAGACCCTCTTAGGGTATAATTCACCTACTCAAATGTAGATCAGGATTCACATCCAAAATTCCCCTGTGCACAGGGCAGTTCCAGTGGCCATACTGTGTCCACTGAGGCTGTATCAGGAGCACAGGGTGCTGGCACAGACACTCAGAGCCCATCAGAATTTTGCCAGCTCCAACAGGGTGACCTAAGTTTGCAAAATGACTTTTCTCCTGCCAGGTACTGAAGAACTGGAGGTGAAGGAATGGTTCGAACACCGAAAAGACCTGCTGTATATGAGAGAAGTGAACCATCAAACACAGCTGATCACAGACCATTTTAATCCTGGACACCCTCTCCTTCTTAAAGGTATTCCCGCTCATCTGGGCACCCACTGCAGCTGATGGGATTTCACACAACTCCCTTCTACTAGCGGCAAAAGCCCAAAGGTGAAAGGCAGGGGGACAGGATACTTGTGGGTTAAATTGCCTAGATAAATAAAATGATCTCCAGTGAAGAGTAGAGAATTGGGTTGGTGGCTTGCAGTCCTGGGCAGTGCTCCCACAGCTGTGTGGTTTTCTATGTGTTAGAAAAATACATAGTTGTCATGTGTATCAGGGTGATACATTTCTGCTTTTATCAGCAGAATTGATAGAAGCTGAAACTTTCTCTTTAGGATTATGTTTGTTCTATCAGTGTTGTGCAGCTGGGGATAACTCCTGCATCAGATCTGTTGCTAAAGCTGAAGAAAATGAGACCTCCCCTGGCCATGCTTGTGTTCAGTGTATTACAGCTGCTAACTCCGAAATTGTGTGATTTGTCCTTAGCTCACACCTACACATCACTGGAACCTGAGACTGGGCACACAGTGGAGTTTTACCACAAAGCACGAGTTGATGGCCTCTGGAAACGTTCTGAAACTGCTACAGAGATGACAGAGTACTTCGAGGAGCGGGAGGACCTCCTGCACAAGCGGCACATAAAGTTTGGTGAAAGAGAGCAGGGGATGGAAATGGCTGGCACAGCTGAGGCAAACGCCCGGCCCATAGTGGTATGGCCAAGGCAGGAACAGAAAATATGTGTCACTGTGATATTTAAACTATGCAAAACACACTGCCTGGGGCTCCAGTTCATTTTCAGTGGGCATGGCTGAGGCTGATGTCTCCAGATGAGACATCCAAGCGTTGTTCAGCTGCTGTGTCTCACAGTTGCTTGCCTGACAGAGAGCTACTGTGACCAGTTGTCAGGAATTGCATTGAACAGCTAGAATTAAACTAGGAAACTAAGGCTTGGAAATTGTGTGTCAGAGGAAAGAAAAAAAAAGTGACTATGGTTTCAGAACTAAATTTTCACAAGATTCAAAACTAGGAAAATGATTTTGTGTGCTGAGCCCAAACTAATATCATTTTAAGTTCCTGATGAATTGTCACATCACTCTGATTTGTTACAGGCAGGTAATCTTACTCTTCCTCTTGTCAGGTCAGGTTTGCAGAACAGAAGGAGAAAGTCTGACATCTGGCAGCATGTATGGCTCAGACACTTCACCTGCCAGGACAGAGCCATGCAGTGGTCTGTCTTTGGACTAGCACCAAACATGCTACCTTTTCCTCCCCAGTGTTGGGAAATGTGGGAAACTTTGCTTTCCTCCAAAATACCTTGTTTCCTGCAGGTCCCTCAGGCAGGGATGCATGCCAAGCTAACTTGGAGTTTGGAAAGCATACTCTGCTCCACAAATAGGAAACTTCTGTATTGCTTTAAGCAACTTTGTGGTTGGGTTTTTTAAGACATAGGCAAGAACAGTAGGACCATTGGCCAAAAGATGCAAGTCCAGGCAGAAAAGCACAATTTTTACCTTGGGGTTTTACCTAAATCTGTAAATTTCCCAGTTTTGTGTTGTCTAAGTTGCTTCTGTATCTTTTTTTCACTCTCCATTAGCAAATCAGGGAGTATTTCCACAGAAATCCAAAAAAGCCTGCTGATGAAGATGTAGAGGAACGTGTCTTTAAGGTCATAGATGATGTCATCCAGCTGACCTATCACCTGGAGATCTATGACATCATTCCCTCAAAGGTGGTTTTCGCTAGAGTAATAGGGAGGGAGAAGAGAGAAGGTGAAGTCTTCCTGAGCAGAGAAAACACTGTCAAATACCAGGTATGAAGATGACAAGACACAAAGGTGAAATATCAGTGAAAGAACTACAAACATGACAGATTCCATGCTGCCCCTCTGCTCCACCTGCACAGCTCCAGGCTGACAACAGCCACAGCCCAGGAGAGGCACTGCCATGCTGGGAGTGCAGGACATGTGGCATGGCAGGGCTGCTCTGGCCATGCCTGAGGTCATCTTCTCAGGTTTGGTCATCAGGGAGACTCTACATCCCCTGGGATCCTGCAAAATGTAGGTTCAGCAGCTGTTGGACTCAGTTCTGGAGATTCATAGCAGGGAAGCTGCAATGTCCTCTGTTGTTCCCTCTTCAAAATAAGCAAGAACAGAGCAGCAAAGGCAGACACTCTTTCTTCTGGTTCTATTTCTGCTGTGGAGTTCTTGGGTCCTATCATTCCTTAAATAGCCCAGGGTTTACTCTGCAGATGCAGAGGCTTAATACATGGCAGATAGCTAGCTAGCAAGCTAGCCTTAAATAAAAGATATTCCAAAAGAAGGGGAGTGCTGCCATGATCTCATCAGGGGTGAGGGGTTACCCCACTAACAGCATCAGTGCAAGTCTGTAACCAGAGGCAGAAGCCTGCCAGTAAATTCTGCAGTGATGCTGTACAATTACACTTAGGAAAACCAAACAGAGAATACAAAGTAGGATTTTTTTTTTAATGTTAGTAGGGTTTTTTTTTAATGTTATAGGGTTTTTAAAATTCCCATTTCTCACTGGGGAGAATACACAGAATAGCATTGCTGGAATCCCATGTTTTTTCATCTCTATTTCTATACATTCCTATTAATCTCATTTCAATTGTAAAACAGCAGCATCAGCAATGTGTGCCATCTGGTTCACATTACTGGTGGATTCTGACTCAAAATGAAGTCTGATAAACCCATGCTGACCATGGCTTTGATGTTTCAATGATGGGAATGAGTGCTGCTTTCCTGCCTGTAGCAGGATCGTGCAGAGTACATGATCTGTGCACCCAGGCAGTGCTGCTGTTCCTCACTGACTGATCTCTTCCAGCCCTGGTCCTCAGAGAAGCACAAGAACATGCGCTATCTCTACAACCTGCTGTGGGAGCTGAGGGCAGAACAGAAGGATCTGAAGCAGCTGGTGCGGGACTCTGAAGCAGAGGTAACAGGGAGGTGTCCAGGGGCAGAGCTGATCAGGTGCAGAAATAGTTTCAGCTGACTGAAAGCCTCCTCAGCACAAACTGTGAGAAAAGACAAAGCTGGTGGCCATGCTGAATTATTACGCTTGCTACTCAGGCATTGTTCAGTGAAGATGTAGCTGTAAGATATTTATGGAGGGTCACACACTCTCCTGCTCCTGCTCTTAGTCTTCCTTCCCTGTGAGGAAACATTTCAGAGAGCAAATGACAATATATGAATTGGGGCATCTGGAAGCCTACCTGCTATTTGCCCAGGAATGAGGCCAAAAAGGAAGGATATTGGATGTAATGCTAGATCTAGGTGCTAGGCATTGCAGGAAACCCTATCCCAAATACTGAAGTGACTTGTTGCATGAGCAGCTGTAGGGAAATACTTCATAAACCACTTTGTTTGTACTGCTGATCACACTGACTGGGTAACAGATCCATGTTCTTTGTAATTACTTCATGATAAATATAATCATTCTAGCAGATGGAGTCACAGCTATTGGATTTCTTGTAATGCTTTTTGAGGAAGAGAAATCCCTGAAGGAGCTGCAGAGGGAATGCACAATTATATTAGCCCAGAATATTAGTATAATTAAGAACAACTTTGCAAAAATCACATTTTTTCCTCAGAAATTTGAAACTAGTTCACTGTGACCTCATGAACTACTTGCCAAATTTCTCAGTCTTGATGTATCAACAGACAAAATATTCCCACTGCTTGTACTACATATCCTGTATAAGACAAAGAATAAGCCAAAGCTATCAGTGCCATTTCTAAAGCAGTGCCAAAACTGTGATTCCAGAAAAGCTTTATCAGTTAATATCAGTAATTTCATTCAAGAATTTCATACACAGTAGCAATCTAAAACTAAGATTATGAGCTTGACCTAGCAGGATGTAGACATATTTGCACAGATCTATATTTAATCTCATTCTACAATTCTTGTATGCAGCATTTGCTCTGTTAGCAGGTCAGGCTTATAGAGGTACATTCATTTTGTGGGAAAGCTGAGGGGTCTTTCTTCTGATTTCTTGGAAGATGTTAAATATTTTGGCGGTCCGGGAGAACGAAGAAGCCAATATAAAACTGGCAGTTTCAATATACAGCACTGCACAGAGAGATCAGCGTATAGCCTCGGTAGGTAAACTTCATTCATGTCAGCATTCAGTACAGGCACTCAAAGAATCCAGAGTCAGCTTTTTCTCTATCAGGAATTATCTCTGAAGAGCTTTTAATATCATGAAAATATATTGGGATAAATCACAGTATGGTGTAAGTCAGCACAGCTTCAATTGCCTTGCTAGGGAAATACAACATGGTTGTGCTGTGGTCACCTCCTGACTTTCTGGAAAAACTTGCACCACTGAGAAAGATTACTGTGTTTTGTTTAGTTAATAAAGAAAGCAATGAAGAATGATTAGTTGATAATAGGGATTATGGGGGAAGTATTTTAAAAGAGCCATAAATAAATAAATAAATAAAATATATAATAAAAGAGCCATAAATGCCAGTATATATACAGATATATGTATTTTTATTTATAATTAGCATCAAAGAACAAAATAGCCACAGGGTCAAATTTAGTCCTTAGCCCAGTCACAGATTATTTGGTTCTCCAGGGCTTCCTGACTCTAGTGAGGCAAAACATTTGGATTTGCTGCCTCTTCGTGCTCCACATTTTGATTCCCCTTGTTTTCTTCTTCTCACAAGACCTCATCTCAAACTTTTGCCCCCTCCCAAGAATAAATCAGCTCCAGATTGTTGTTTCCTTCATCTCAGCTCTGTGAATTAAGTTGTGCTTTTGCTCCTTGCTTTCTCTTTCCCCAACTTCTGGTTGCTTGTTCCCTCACAGATTTTGGAAGCGGAGGAGAGGAGCTCCCAGAATTCCTTGGAGAAGAAGAGTCAGCAAACGGGAGAGGAGGATGAATCCGTCACCCAGCACACTGCAACCAACTCCACGACCTGAAGTGGAGCCTCTGCAGGGGCTGGGAATGACTGCCTGAGCAGGGCGGGTTTACAACTCAGCCTCCTGGCAACCTGGAACAGAAGCTACTCTGTGAAATGCTTTGATCCACACCCCACTGCAGTTTCCCTCTGATTTCCCCCTTCTTGTTCTAAGAAAAAGCAGTTGGCACAATAGAAAAAACCATTCTCCCAAAGAGGTGCTGCTCAGGAATCCTCACCTGGCTGGGCACCTCGGGCGTTACTGATTTCTTCTTTCCTTTTTTGGAGTTGCCTACTGTAAACTTTTCAGTATTATCAGATTTGCAGACATTTTAATAAATTTACACCATTCTGCACCTTTTCCTTTTTCCTATTTTTTTGAGTTTGAGACTTGAGTTTCCGTGAAACCTTAGCCCTAAGGTCTGCTTCAGAAGGAGAAACAAACCACGCACAGTCTTTCAGAGCTTTTCTTTTCCAAATCTGCTCCAATAGCTGCTGGCAGCAGGAGTGGGGTTATTTAAAAATACTGATTCTTTTCCAACATAATAATTTAACGAATTTACAAGTCAGTTTTTCATAAGCAAAGGTTTTGAACTGGTGAGTTCACAAATGTAACATTTCTTTGACATGATCTAGAGCCCTGTAATGACAAAACATTGCCCCATATAACACTGTGGATATGAACTCATCGATGTTAATTCAATACTAGAGAAGACACCAGAATAAATTAATTTAAAAATCCTGTTACAGGCATTAGGGACACAGCAACTGCCAAACCATCAGCAAATGCATATTACAGAATTATGGAATAGAATATTACAGGGTTGGAATGGCTCTTAAAGATCATCTAGCCCCAAGCCCCCTGGCCAGGGGATTTCCCTGTAGTCCTCCAAGGCCACTTGTCCTCGTATCCACTTCTTGAAAGTTTCTTTTCCTTTCTGAGAAAAAATCCTCTTCTTTTCTACAGCCGTATTTTTTTTTCTCTACTGCTCAGCAGCTTCTTATCCATCCACGACGGTCTCCTGCCATTCTTGCCCGATTTCCCTCTTGTCGGCATGCATCGCTCCTGAGCTTGAAGGATATAATCCTTGAAATTCAGCCTTCATTCTTAGGTCATTACCAAGGAGCAGCGTCAAATTAATCGGATTTTTCTCTGTTGATGGAGCAATTGGTTTCAAAGACTCCGAGAAAGACGCACAAGCGGCGCGACCGCCCCTCAGCCGGGCGGGAGAGGCACGGAAACCTCGCAGGAGTCCCGCTCCCACCGAGACACCCGTGAACAGCCCAACAGGGCACGGCGGCCTCAACCATCGGCGGGCGGTGAGCTCCGAGGCGCGGGAAAGCCCCGGCCGCCCTCACGGAAGCGCCGGAGCGGCCGCAGAGCGGGAGCAGCCCGGCCCCCGCCCCTCAGGGCGGCCCCGCAAAATGGCGGCCCCCATCCAGAGCGCCGCCTCCTCATTGGCCGCGCCCGCGGGGCTCCGCCAAGAAGCCGCTCCGCGAGTGGCGGCCGCGCTGCTGTCGCCATGGCAACCACCCCGCCCTCGCTTCCTATTGGCCGAGCGGCGCGCGGAGCCCGGGCAACCGCCCGGCGCGGCGCGGGGTTGTTGTGAAGGGCCGGTTGCGGGGCGGGGGCGGCCAGGGGGTCCCGGTCCGCTACTGCCGGGCCCCGCCGCCGCCAGCGTCCAGGCGATCGCCCGAGCCCCCACCGGCGCTCCCGTCCCGTGATGTTCGTCAGCGGTGAGGCCTCGTCCCCCGCCGCGCCGCCTCTCAGGAGAGTCTCGCCGTGACCGTGTTTGAGTGCCCGCCGGACGGCCGCGGCAGCCCCGGTGCACGGCCCGGCCGTAGGACGCGCTAGCGGAGCGGAGCTCGCCGGGAGGAGGAAGGCGCTGCCCGCCCCAGAGGCGCCACGCTGAGCCATGGCCGTGGCCGTCACCACGAAGACGGCATGGAAGCTGCGTGAGTGGCGGGCGGGGGAGCCGCCCCGGCCGGGAGCGGGGAAGGGTGGGAGCCGCCTCATCCCTGCCCTGGAGATGGTGCCCCGGCCCTCTCTCTGCATTGCTGACTGGGATTTTTAACTCCTGGAAGTCCTGTTGGAAAACAGCGGCACAGTGAATCGCGTGGCCTTGTCAGTGCTGTTTTCAAAGGCTCTGCAGTGCTGAGCTGAGTGCCTGTCTGACCCCACATGACTCTGCTGTAGTACAAGAACAACTGAGGCAGTGAGGGATGGGGCACCTGCCAGGAAACGACCCTGGATGTTGAGAGAGACCGGGGAATGAGAGGCTGGACAGCAGCCCCACAAAAAGGGATGTGGGGTTCCTGGTCGATGTCAAGTTGAAAATGAGTCACCAGTGTGCCCTGGTAGCCCAAAGGGCCGGCTGTGCCCTGGGGTGCGCTGAGGAAGGTGATGGTCCCACTCTGCTCTGTGCTGGTGCTGCCTCACCTCGAGTCCTGGGGGCAGGCACCACAGTTTGAGAAAGATTATAAAGCTTTTGGAGAGCATCCAAAGAAGGGCTGTGAATATGGTGAAGGGTCTAGAGGGGCAGCCATGCAAAGGAGTGATTGAGCTCTCCTGACTTGTTCAGCCTGGAGGAGAGTGAGGGCAGAGCTTATCATGAGCTGCAGCTTCTCCTTGAGTGCGTTGGAGGGACAGCTCCGGTCTCTGCTGTCTGTGACCGGTGAAAGGACCTGAGCGAGCCTCTGGAGCTCTGCCAGGGGATGTTTAGGTTGAATATTAGGAAAAAGTTCTTCACCTTCACAGGAACAGGAGCAGGCTCTGCAGGGAGCTACTTAGAGCACCAAGCCTGCATTTGGCCAATGCTCTCAGGCAAAGGGGGGATTGTCCTGTGAAGGACAAGCAGGAGTAGGACTGGATCCTTGTGGGTCCCCTCCAACTCAGAATATTCTGTCATTCTACAGAAACTGCTCTTGAGAGCCAGGTTTTGATGGGGCATCAGGGAGAAGGCCTCAAACTTAGCCTCTAAGGGGTTTTCCTTCATTGGTGCTCCCTTGTACAGAAGGTTCACTGAGCTCTCTGCTGCAGGAGAAATGAGGTGATCTTTGCAGGGCCTCTGTCTCCCACCCTCTTGAAATTGCTTTGCAAGAGACAGTAAAAATCTGCTGGCTTCGTGTCCATTATTCTTCCTCTGAAGGAGCAGTAGACAGTTGCTGACTGTCAATTTCTGGTCACTGATGAGTTATTTCATTGAGGAATGCTTAGAAGCAATAGGATGTGATCAGTTACTTTAGTCAGTGAGTGGGCTCTGGAAACTGGCTGTCAGAAATAGTGTCCTTGGATGGTAACACATGAAATCATCTGAGATTACTGATTTAGGAATTTTCTATGTTTCTGAGCAGAAAGCCAGTTTGCTGTTATCTTCCCATCCCTGAAACTCTAATTTCAGGAAGAGCTGGAAGTCTGTCCATCTCCATTTTCCATAGATGTGCAGAGGTTCTTGATCTTCACTTTTGCTGGCTGCTGCCCCATCTTAGCATCCTCTTTAGAGGGAAAAGCATTCTGAGTGTTAGGGATATTTCAGCAATGCTAACTAGGAGTTGAGTGTTACTGGGCTGCTAGGTGATAGCTGGTGACAAGAACTTCATTAAATAAAAAAAATTGTGGGTTTAAGGGACTTGGGGGAGAGCAAATGAACCTTTCTGCCCAAGGCAGACATCATTTTATCACCTGGCTTTTAGGAACAGAGGGTTGGATGCTTCCACAATGACTTTTAAACTTCCAATATATTATTAAGAAGGAAATCAAGACAGGAAGAAGTGGAGCTGCTGACACACTCATTTCAGCAGCAATGCTCAGCATCTGTCCTTGCAATTTTAACTAGTGACTTGGTCGAGTAATGCTGATTGTACTTTTGGTTACCTTATAGTCTGTGTATCCATACAGGCTTTGTTTTAGCAGTTTTATGTGGAAGTTTGGCCTTTCAACACAATGCAGGGGTATTTTCAGATTTGCCCTTCACATGTAATTTATGGTCCAGTCACCCTTGTAATTTGAAAGGTGTTTCTCCAGCCCAAGTGAAAGTTGCGCAGTTTTGCTTTCAGAAAAACACTCCTGAGAGTCTGAGATCAAAGTACCTGTAATTATTATTGCAGCCATCTAAAATCCATTTTGGATTAGTGTTGCATGTAGAGTGATCACCTTGCTCCTCCCAGCAAAACACTGAGTGGAAGCTGAATTGGTGCTACCTGGCCTTTTTACAGACTCAGAGCCATTTTTACAGTTTCATAACTATTAGGAATGCAAATCCTGTGATGTTTCAAAGAAGAGAACAGTTAGATGAAGATATTGGTAAATGCATCTCCCAAAAGCCCCTGACAAAATTCTGAATGAATTTAAAATTCCACTGCGAGATGTGTAAGCAAATATGCTGATTTTGCTTCTTTTTTGCCAAAATTGGTTTCTTTATGATGAGGTTTCCCTTTGTTGCAGTGTCAGAGCCTCCCCTCAGCTCCCAGTTTTTTAGCAGTCATTTAGCATCAATCAGATTTGTTATTTTCTGCCCATTTGGATGGATGTTCACCCTCCTTTGTCACGGCTGCATGCCCTGCAGTGCTCAGTTTTGCCTGTGTTCCCTGGTGGGGATGTAGCAAAGTCTCTGCCAAAGCTCAGGGAAGGGAGCTCCACCTCTCCCCACTGCTGAGTCTGGCTTTTTCCTGGGTAAGGTAACAAACTGAGCTGCTGCTCCTCTGCCAGTTCCTCTCAGGCTGGACTGTCTGCTGCTGCTCTCTAGAACAGGATTAGAGGACCTTTCACTGGATGCCTCTGGCTGCTGTGCATTACTGCAGGTAAAGTGCTTTGCTGCACTTCAGCAAATCTTTAAAAGCTCCTGAGCTGCTGCAAGTGAGAGAAGATGCTTTTTGTGAGCCATGTGAGCACTGGAGTTGTGAAACTTTGATCAGCAAATGTTTTAGTGCAGCAGGAAGAGCCAAGAAGGACTGCTCAAAGCAAGATAATGGTGTGACTTCTTATCTGAGCAGTGAGCTGCTGCAGCTTGCCCAGTGGAAACTGGAAAGTATTTCTGGAGAAAGAATTTTTTTTTTTAGACCTTTTGGAGGGATGAAAATTTTTATAACTGATCTCTAATGAGTGTTTGCTTTGTTTTGTGCAGAAGAGATCATGGCCCACAGCAGCAATGTGTCCTCAGTGGTCCTGGGAAAGGGCTCAGGCCGGATGCTGGCCACTGGAGGAGACGACTGTCGGGTCAACATATGGTCAGTTAGCAAGCCCAACTGCATCATGGTAAGGACAGGCCTGTTCTCAGCTTTTGGGGGTGGGAATATGAATTCTGAGGTTTGGAGGGTAGAGAGTAAGGGGAAAGATTGTTGGGGTGGAGCCTGTGGGACTTTTGAATAGAGTTTGCCAACACAAAGCTGTGTAACCAGATTCTGGCTAAAGATAGGGACAGAGCTGGGTGCCTGGTGAGACCTCTGCTCTAGAGACATTGTGGGAATACTTGAGCTGGACCAGTGCTTACTCACATAATAAATACTGTGCTTTATTATATTACCAGGCTACAAATAATTAAAGGAAGAGTTTTGTAAAAGAACAGATAGTTTTATAGTGCAGGCTGCAGGGGCCAGTTTTATACCCTGGGGTTTGCAGTCACAGCAGATGCATTCCCACCTGTGCCACTGTCCCTAACTGTCACCATGAAGGTTGCCACAATAGTTTGCTGTAGGCTGGGGAGGAGTGACTCTGGTTGCAGTGGTTAGCAAGGGTAGGGTTACCCCAGCAGTGATCACTAAAGAGCACCATAAATACATATTTAACAGATATCTATCCTGAATCACTTTGAGTGGGTGTTGTGTAAAACCAGCTTTAGCACATCTCTTGTCCTTTGTTTAATTAACAACACAATAATGTTGTGGTATCAAAGGCGTTGCTCTAGCCAGTGTGAGCCTTGTGAGAAAAAAGGAAAGTCTGGTCAAAAAGGCTAAAAGGAGAATTTGTCCACTTTATTTTTCCATTCATTAAGTGTGTGAATGATCACCTTTAGCAGGGCTGTGCTTTTTGCACAGTGTAGTTAAGCAGTGTCTTTTCAGGCCCTTGGTGATGGCATGATTCAGTTTGAAACTGAATTATTGCCTTGCTAGAGGGGAAGGTTGAAGGACTAACTCTGTACCTTTCTGTGGTGGCAGAGCTGCACCTCTCCTGTGCTGTCTGGAACCACAGGCACTCAGAGCTGCTGTTTCTGAGAGGCAGCATCAAACTGAAGCTGCTTGTGCCATTCTTGTATATCAAAAGAATCTTGATTTTTGGGGTTGTCCTCTGAAGTTCCTTTTTAGTGTTTCTATTATAATGATTATGGATGTTTGTGTTGGGAAAGAGGGAGAAGAGGAACTTTTCAAGTAATATTGGGACTTGGTTTAAGTGTGAGCTCTAGTTCTCAGTAATGGCTGTTGCTACTGTGGATTTTGTAAAGGATTTCAATTGCACATGGATTCCTAAGAAAGCTCCATCAGAGCAGGCAGCTCCCAACTGGCATTCCCAGCCTCTGTATGTGTGTGGGAGGCACAGAGCTAGTGCAGCTATTTAAAAAGACATTTGAGGATGGACTAAAGCAGGTTGGCAAGCAGGAAGTCTGCAATGGTGGGATTTGTTTTCTAGAGCTAGTTTTAAATATTCTTGTGTTTTACTAAAATATAGACCTTTTTAAAATGCTGATGTAATTTGTAAGCTTTCAGGTGCTCAAGGATGAAAGGAACTTCATGTGAATTACTGCCTTATGCCTCAAGTCAGTACTTCAGTGTTAGCACCATGCTATCACTGTGACATCCATTGCTGGCAGCAACCTATGGCTTGGTGCTTGTGTGAAGTTTTCAAAGTAGCCCTGCTTTAGCTCTTGCTTTGATTTTGTAACTGATTCATGACACTTACATGACCCATTTAGGGCAAACACGGTGGCATTGTGCTACCACAGCATAATTTGTGTGATGTAAGAATGTGTCAGCCTTGTCTGAGCACCTGCACCTGATGTTTAACTACCTGTGTCTCTGTTGATGCATCCTTTAAAACTTAGTCAGTGTGCCCCAGCAAGTGATTCCAAAGATAATGTGGGAATACAGCTGTGCTGTGCTGGGTGCAGGGATGGGTTTTAGAGAGCTCTGCCACCCTGGTGGCTGCTGAGGAAAAAGGATCATGGCACAGCCAGGTGGCCCCAGCTCCTGGCTAAAGAGTTACCCCTTGATCATGAACAGTGCCATGGTTCCTGTGGTTCCTGAGGGCAGCTGCTCACTGACACTGATGGTTTTCTCTGCAGAGCTTGACAGGTCACACAACCCCCATTGAGAGCCTGCAAGTGAACCCAAATGAGAAGCTCATTGTGGCAGGGTCCCGCTCAGGGTCCATTCGAGTCTGGGACCTGGAAGCTGCCAAAGGTACGTGCCCATGGGTTTGTGCTTCTGGTCATGCACACTTCTTGTGGAATCCTTATGATTAATGCCTATACTGACCCAGAAGGTTCCTGATTTAAGAAGGAACAGGAGCCTGGCATTGCTTTCATCTTCATATACATCTCTTTTTTGCCCTTCTACTGAGCCTATAAAGCTGGGTATTCATGCTTGAGCAGAAATCTGGGCATGTTTTCGGGACACTGATCTGAGGAACTAGTTTCTATGGTTTTGACCTGAGTGTGTCAAAATCTAAATTCCAGATCAGTTTCCATGCATGTATAAATACAGAATTTGTATTCAGAGTCTCAACTTAGAATTGTCAACCTTAATAAAATGATCCCA
Source organism: Melospiza melodia melodia (assembly GCF_035770615.1). Lineage (NCBI taxonomy): Eukaryota > Metazoa > Chordata > Aves > Passeriformes > Passerellidae > Melospiza > Melospiza melodia. Next base: position 16,505,082 of record NC_086206.1, read on the forward strand.
AACCAGATTTTAAGTTTATTAGGTTCTGCACAAATGCAGGAATCCTCTGCTTGTTGTCTTCTTGTTCTTAGATTCTAACTTTTTTCATCTAGCAAATTTTCTGCTGTCCTGCTCTTGCATGGCCATATAAATAGACAAAGACCTGATTTTTAATAGACTCTGAAAGCTATGAACTCATCAAGCTCTGATCCTTTAAAGGCCACTGTTGAGTCATGCTTTATTTATTGCATTTTCCTCAAATCCTACAATGAATTTGCAAAAGTATCATAAATCACTTGAGTGCATTCCAGGAGGAATACCAGAAAATGACTGAATATTTCTTATGGGTTACTACTACTTGTTCATAGAAGGGATGTGCAATGAAAATAGACTTACACTGGCTGAGGTAAGGAGGCAAACCACAGGCAGCATCAATAATGGAAAGCACTGATGTCATTCAGACAGTTAGAATCAGCTCAGTTATGGAAGAGTTTGGCTCTGCCCATGGGGAGTAGCTGATCTGGCTGCATTTATTAGAAGACCTATGAGCCAGTGTCTGTGCAAATGACCACCCCAGCTCTGGCTCAAGAGCTAATTTCTGCCAGGGGAATCATCAGCTTGTTCCAGATGAGGGATGAGGGAGAGGGATTGCCCTTGTTATTATCTGAGCAGTTTTTCTTAGAGTTGAGCTCTGCATTTGTCACTGCTTGCTGAGATAGGGTGTACCAGTTCTACTGGTCCTTGCTGGTTTCCAGAATTACAGGGGTGTTACTTGATGACTTGCTGAAACACTGATGGTTTCTTTGTCTCCTGCTCCCTAAGCATCCATTTCCTGTCTTTGTGGGGATTCTGGCAAGGGGCAGTTGAAGGACTCCAGGGTGAATATTGGACCCTAAGAGGTGGTGCCTGGATGGGGTGCAGAGTCCTGGGAAAGGGTCACACTTATAACTGCAAGGTGAATGCTGCAGGCAGTCAAGGCTGTTTCAGTTCACTTCCCAGCCAAAACTGTTCCTCCTCTGGCCCATTTTGCTGTCTATATAACAAATGGAAAGATGCACTGCCTGCCAGCTGCCTCATTTTCAGAATGGAGATGTTTGGAGTTCTGCCTGTAGTTTCCATACCTAAGGACAGGACTGTCATTAAGTTCATTGATCATGGGCTTTCTGTTGCTGTTTCTTTGCATTGCTGGGGTAAAGTCAGAGGCATTTCCACAAAATAATAATGTATATTTCAATAAAATAATGGTGGGAATAGTATGGCTTCCACATGGTGGCTTGTGGAAATTAACTATTAAATATTTTCCCCCTATTCCTTCTCTCTGCTCTGTCTCGCCTTTTCCCAGTTCTTCGTACCCTACCAGGTCACAAAGCAAATATCTGCAGCCTTCATTTCCATCCTTTTGGAAGCTTTGTGGCATCTGGCTCTTTGGACACCAACATTAAGGTAAAACCCAGCTTCCACCAGAGATTTCCCTCTCTACTTGCAGTGTCTTTGTTTTGAAGAGTGCCAGAACATGTTTTGTGTCAAGCTGTTGGTGGATGCTGCCCATCATCATTTCCGTGTGTGGGCAGGTGTGTTTGTGAGTGCTTGTGAAATCTGTGTGTGTATTTTCACAGCCAGCTCATGAATGTGACTCGTCTGCTGTGGAATGTGGCTCTGAGTAAGGTACCTGGTGTCAGCAAGCACAGATGTCCTGCTTGCTGTGGATTGTAGCTGCTTCCTCAGACTGTGTTTGACTGTCAGAGCTGAGCTGCTGTAGTAGGGGATACCTTCCAGGAGTGATTGTCACTTGGGGAGTTAGAAAATACCCCTAGGGCCTACAGGGCTTCAGCAGCCCATTCATTCTGCAGTATCTGTTAGCTTGGTGACACAGAGATCCCTTGTTCTGGCAGGACCCTTGAGCTCCCAACATACTGCTCTAAACATACAATTTGTTTGCTTTTCTTCCTTGTAGCTCTGGGATGTAAGAAGAAAAGGCTGTATCTTCACATTCAAGGTAAAATATTTCATTAGGTTTGGCAAAGAGGGGAGAAATATTTATTTTGAGGACTTGTGAGCAAACCTAAATGTGATCATGTACAATGAACTTCCTGGTTTTCCAGCGTGAAAATAAATCTGTGTGATTTGTGAAGTGGCCTGGCAAACCTCAGCAGGCCTCTGCAAGCTAAATGGGAATATGAAGTGGGTATTATAGGATATCAATGGGTATCATGTGCTATATAGTGTGGATGGCTTCAGTGGAGAACATCTGTGAGGGTTTCTTTATATTCTTAATGGTATTACCACTGCACTGAGATGGTTCTGTTTTTGGGACCTTTTTCTATCTGAAGAACTTGCTGTATATTAATTTCATGTAGAAACCAGAGACTGTGTCACAGCACTTCTATCTGACCATGTGTAAATCATAATTTAGAACTGATTCTTATTAGTGAAGCCAGATCTGTATTTACCATGCTTAAACTGATGGCATAAATGACTAAGTGAGAGAGATTACACACATTTAATGTGGCTGGGTGTAGTGTCTTGAGTACAGTGTTGTGTTCTGCAAGCTTTGAGCTCTGTAAAACACTTAATTGGTTTGGGATTATTACATTGTATAGGATTGAAAGACAAAAGCCAGAATATTGTTGGCTTTCCTCATTTCAGGGTCACACAGAAGCAGTTCGGTGTCTCCGCTTCAGCCCTGATGGGAAATGGGTGGCCTCTGCTGCTGATGATCACACTGTAAAGGTAATTTATTGTGACACCTTCCTTATGTGCTTGTGGCACATGGGAATGCTGGGATTGTCTTTTTTCCAGGCATTACCAGCACTCACTCACAAATACCCTCAGTTCATTTGGCTGCTGGCTGAGCCCTGTGGGTTTGCAGAGATTGGTTTTCTTAGGGGGATCCTGTCTGATGGCTCCCAACAGCCATGGAAGAGCTGCATGGGTTGAAATGCCCTTATCTAGCAGACACATTGGGAGAGACTATGCACAGAAAAATTAATGTTTTGATGGTAATAGAGTTGTGATACCTGAATGTTGGCCTCAGTAAACATTGTCAAATGAGTTGTCCACAGCACATTGCTTCACCAGACTAATTTCTGGTTCTGATTGTGTTATACACATTACATGTGATTATCAGTCTGAAAATTGCTGTCAGGACTGAGCAGAGCAAGAGGAGGAGATCTGGAAGGTGTTGACTGAAGTAGTGACTTCAGTTGTTTCACATGGAGTGTGGAGGAATGGAGATGAAGGACTGATTTTATTTTCAGTTTCACTTGAAATTAACTGATGAATTATTTCATGGTATTTTCGAGTGGAGAGTAGAGCACAGGAAGAAGGAATTGCTAAGGGATTCAGAGCTTTGGATTTTTGTTTGTTAACTTTTGAGATACAGTCTGTGGGGACAGATGGAACTGTTATATTTTGTCTCAGTCTCTAAATATAAACCAGAAACTTCTAGGGGACAAGTTATGTGGAAAATAAAAGATAATGCAAAAAAAAAAAAACCAAACAAAACAAAGCCTTAAATGATTTGGAGGGTACTCTTTCCCTGATTATTGCCTTCTTTGACAGACTTGGGTCTGTTCTTGGAGGGGGAAGTGTTAGAAGGTTGCCAGTACAAGGAAATCCGAGGTGTATTGGAAATCTCTAGCATTTAATCTCTTCAAGAGTCTCTGTTCTTTCCTCCTTTCAGCTGTGGGATCTGACTGCTGGGAAGTTGATGTTTGAGTTTACAGGACACACTGGCCCAGTAAACGTTGTTGAATTCCATCCCAATGAGTACCTTCTGGCTTCTGGCAGCTCTGACAGGTACACAAGGGGAGGGAGAAAGAACGGAAATGTATATGTCTGTTCCATTTCCTGATGCCCTTCCTTGTAAGAAGGGCATGTCAAGAGGAATGTCACTCTATTCAATCCTGCCATTGCAAGAGCCAGACATCTAGACAGCAGGACATGGCATCTGTGATGGGCAGAACATGGAGATCTTCCCTTCTCATCCAAAATTGATGGCACCTTCTGCCACACTAGAAACCAATGTGTAGCCCCAAGCCTCTCACAAATCCAGCTGACATCCTGTGTGAGCAGCAGGCAGCCCTGCTCAGCTGGCAGGGTGTTCTCTTAGCTCTGGGCTGGCTCTAAATGCCTGTCTGTGTCTAGAGCCTCTAAGTATCTCTGTCTGGATTCATGGATCTTAGCTAGACCAGCCTTCTGTGTAGGCTCACTGTATGTGCACAACAGCAAAAGTCATTCTGTTAGTGTTTTGTTTATAATCTGGATCCTCCTGTGATTTCTAGAACGATGAGCAATGAATTTTGTTATGTTGTGTGTACAGGACTGTTCGGTTCTGGGACTTGGAGAAGTTTCAAGTTGTGAGCTGTATTGAAGAGGAGGCCACTCCTGTCAGGTACATTAAGTTCCTACTGAAATGTGCTGGGCAGAGACTAAAGGTGGGGTGAAGGGGGGGTTTCCTCAGAGAGAAACTTTACTGGGGAGAAGTTTGGGCTGCTGGAGATACTGCACAGGTGAACACCGCGTTGAAAGATTCATTGTTAGGAACAAAACTGAAGGTGTTCAGTGTAGTCAGAGATCCACAGGGACTGAGCAGGGTGGGAATGCTGTGCCTGATTCTCCTCCTGCCTTCCTCCCAGGTGTGTGCTCTTCAGCCCTGATGGCTGCTGCTTGTACAGTGGCTTCCAGGACTCGCTGCGAGTGTACGGCTGGGAGCCAGAGCGCTGTTTTGATGTGGTCTTGGTCAACTGGGGAAAAGTAGCTGACTTGTCTATCAGCAACAACCAGCTGGTAAGCCACTGCTCCTGAGGCAGGGATAGGCAGCTGTGAAACACAAGATAAAATCCTGCTGCCTCCTTGCAGGCCTTCAGACCTGTAAGCTTGTGTCAGGGCTTGCAGCGTGCCCAAAGGCTGTGTGCCTTGTGCTCCGCTTTGTGTCTCTGGCTTCTGGAGGAAAGAGCTGGAGCTTAGTTTGACTAGTATTTAGAAGCTATGCTTGGCAAAAGTTTTGTCCAAGCCTTTCAAAATTGCTGGCAACTTCAGGGTGAAAAATCCACAGCACTGAACTGGGCAGTCCTCAAGCACAGTTGCTCAGGGTCACTCCATCGTGCCTGATCTCAAAAGGGCTGGTGTGCACCCCGCTCCTTGGTGAATTATCTTGATCTTTTGCCTCTGCAGATAGGAGTTTCCTTTGCACAAAGCACAGTCTCTTCCTTCGTTGTGGATCTCAACAGAGTCCCAAAGTCAGATTCTGTTCCTCAAGGGTTGATCAGGGACGACCAGCCTCTTGTGCCACCTACCCCCACAGGGTCCTCCCTTCGCCGCATCTATGACAGACCCTCAACGAGCTGCAGCAAGCCACAGAGGTGAGGCAGTCTGCTGGCTTGTTGAGTTTCCAGACTTTAAGGAAATGTCCCCGGCACTCAGTGTTTTCTTTCTCTCTCTCTGACAATATGGCTTCCCCTGACAACAGCTCTTTTTCCACAGCAGAGTGAAGCACAACTCAGAGAGTGAGAGGCACAGTCCCAGCAGTGAAGATGACCGGGATGAGAAGGAATCAAAGGCTGAGATCCAGAACCAGGAGGATTACAAAGAGATCTTCCAGCCCAAGAATGCAATCTGTCAGTACCAGGGTTTATAGTGCTTTTGAGTAGTGTTTGGGTTTGAGGTTAGGGTGCTAAAGTGATTCTATAGAGCTGACCTGGCTTACTGTGACAGAGGCTTCACCTGTGACTGCAGAGTTTAGAAAGCTTTTCTTTAATATTCTGTGCTGGGACACTGATGCCAGATCATGTTGGTGAATGACTTAAAGAAGGCACCTTTACTAGGGTACAGTAATGTCTGTTTGAAGCCTGGCTCAGAATCCAGAGTTTCATTGTAAATATGCTGCCTTCCTATTCTGATTAGAGTGTTAAGGGAATGTTGTTAGCTTAGAATTTTGATATGTGTATCAAAATCAGCAGTCTTCCTTAAAGAAGGAAAGACAAAATGTTTTGTTAAAGCAACGACTGTTGTTTAGGAGCATTGTGCAGTGTCTGTATCTCATTTTTATGGAAATGATAAAAATGAGATACTCTTTCTGAGGAATTCATTGCATTATTTTTATTTATTTATATAAATCAATAACAGGAGGTGGATTTTGCCTAATGTCATTTGTTGTGACTGTGCCTTGTCTCATGCTTCACACCTCTGCAGCAGCAGTGAACCACAGGGGTCAGTTTTGTCCCTTCTATCCATGAAGGCTGAAAGCTTTTAGCTAAACTCAACAATAGTGTCAAGGTCCAAAAGAGATAACTCTGCTTGTTGTGTCACTGATTACCCTCATGTGTGGAATTATTGGAGATTTCTCTGCTCCAAGGTTGACTTACCACTTATCTGTAGCCTTGGATGCTCCTTCATTTGTTTATTATTTAAATCTTTTTCTGTAGGTCGAACTCCTCCTCGAACTGAGCCCTTTCCTGCCCCTCCTGAGGATGGTGAGTGTGGAAGTGACCCCTTGGTGGGGATGGGATAATGGCCCTCAAAAGAGGGAGAGCTGCTTGAAGGCAGAAATTATTCCTTGTAGTATAGCTAAACAGAACCTTTGTTCTCAACTCTTGAAAGTAACAATCAGTTTCTGCTTTCCCACTTCTCTCCCTCTTGGTAGAGCCTGGAACTGCAAAGGAAGCAGTGAAGCCCAGCCAAGCTGTGGATGTCCAGACCTCGCTGCCAAAGCAGGAGCTCGTACGTTCTGTGTGCTCTGTGAGGGATGTGCAGAGCTGGAGAATTTGTGATTTCTGCTCAGGCTGATCCCTTCACTGCAGGGCAGTAAAAGTGCAGCTCCAGGCTTTGTGCTGCCAAGTGTCTTGCCTTAGCAGTGAAACTAAGGCCAAGCCTCTGACAGTCTCTGTTGTTTGTTTGCTACTTGTGCTTGCAGTGGTTCTTCTCCTTGCATCTCAGAATTGGGGCACTCAGAGAATCAAGTGCCAGGTTTCTACCAGTGCTTGAACAGAGACTGTTTTGTTGCCAAAAGTGCAAGCAGCTGATGGGCCAGTATTCATTTTACTGGCTTCTTTAGAATTCTCCCTTAGCCTTCAGGCTGGCCACAGCCCATTGCCCTAATTTCAGATAACAATAACAGCACTTGGCACTTCTGCTGGGGCATCTTCGTGTTCTTTACAAACCTTAATTACATTGTGGTGTGTACCTGAGAGTCACTTTATTGCCTCTTAAATTATGCTAGCAATCTGCAGACTGCTTCGGTGTTAGGGCCCTGCTGTGAGAAGAAAGCAGGTCAGAAATAAAGGTCATCAGAATAGGGCCAAACTGTTCCTGCCAGAGCTTTTATCCCAATTTCTCCTGCAGCCCGATCCAGTCCAGAGGCCACCGAATCCCTCCTCAACTTCTTTGAGCAGAACAGAGCCATCAGTGATTCCTGCAGCCAGGAATGAGCCCATTGGCCTGAAAGCCTCTGACTTTCTCCCAGTAAGTGTCTCTGGACAATGTTTTCCTGCCAATGTCTGTGTTGGGTGGCATCAGAAATGGGGTGCCCCATTGTGATAGGTATGAACACAGAAGAGTTGAGCCCTGCTCTTTGCAAAGCAGAGAACAAGGGGTGAGACAGTGGTTCATTTAAAAAATTGATGTCTGCCATTACATGTACATAATAATTTCACAGGAATCTCTGCCTCTTGCATCTTGGAGGCTTCTTGGTCTCTCTTGGGGAGGGTATTCCCTTGTCCTGAAAAGGGGGAAAGACCAGAGCATCCTGATGGTGTCAAAATCTAAATGTGAGTAAAGGAATTAGTGGTTCTGTCATGGCTTGGGCAGGAAGCAAATTGAGAGTCTAATGAATTATGTAAGATTTATGCTTTGTGATAAAACTTGCAGTTCCCAGACAAGTGTTTCACATTAAAAAAAATTGAGTTTGTGTGAAAACATTTCTTCATTAAAACATACTGGTTTTGAAAACTTACTTTAAATTCACTTTTTTTGAGAATTTTTCCAAAGCTTTAAACATGTTTGTGATTGATGTAGTAGAAATAGGAAAGAAGTAACTGAAATCAGAACAAATTGAGCATTTCCATTTCAAAAGGCTTTTACAACCATCTGCAAGGAATTCAGTATTCACTGACAATCTCTGCACCAAAATTGGCTCTCACCTAGGCCAGAGAATGCTCCCACCCTGCTCTGTTTGTGGTGTCTGTACTTGCAGGCTGTGAAGAACCAAAGCCAGACGGAGCTGGTGGATGAGGAGGCCATGTCCCAGATCAGGAAAGGCCACGAGACCATGTGTGTGGTGCTCACCAGCCGCCACAAGAACCTGGACGCCGTGCGCGCCGTCTGGAGCACCAGTGACATCAAGGCAAGCATGGGGACGTGCCTGAGGCTCCTGAGCAGCTCTCTCTGCTTCTCTGGGGCTGGCTCTGCCTCATACAAAACACAGGGTCTCACAGCTTTTGTCCCCAGGGATGCACCACAGAGTGCTGCAGCTGGATGGTCACAAAGAAACACACATGGCAAAGACTTTCCCATGAGAGACTTCTCTTCCCTGGCCAATTTCATGTTTCCTCTACCTTGTTTTGGAAAAGCAGCACTAGATACTAATTTGCATTAGCCTAACCAGTTTGACCTCTGCAATAGATGGCTTTTTCTTCCCCTTTTCTCTCAGAACTCTCTGGACTCTGCAGTGGCAATCAATGATCTGTCTGTTGTCGTGGATCTCTTGAATATTGTCAACCAAAAAGCGTGAGTCCTGGATGGGGTCAGCCCCTGGGATGTGCAAGGGCTGCCTGGCTGGGAGTTGCCTTGTATCTGCCCTATGCCCAGTAGGCTATGGCAGTGTGAAAATGATGTGTTTGTAGTCACTTCTGCAAGCCTGCAGTGGCAGTAACTGCTGGAGTTATTTGAGGCCAAGGAAAATCAAAGTCTTGGGGCTTCATAAAGTGATTCTGCTTAGAGTCAAAGAAATATATCCGAACCTGCCACTTTCTCTCACGAGGGGGAGTCAGTGAACTTGCTGTCTGAACCTGAGTGTGTCTGTCTGGGCATTTGCCAGGAAGTCTTATTTATGTCAGCTTGGCTTTGTAAAGCCTCTCTCCAGTCTCAGGATATGTCCTTTTCCTTTCAGGTCTCTCTGGAAGCTGGATTTGTGTACCATAGTCCTGCCACAGATAGAAAAACTACTCCAAAGTAAATATGAAAGGTGAGGCCTCAAGAACATGGTGTGCATGAGGGACAGGGTGTAGGTAGTGATAAGGGAGCTGTGCTGGGTATTTTGTACCTGAAGGAAAATCCTGAGAAATCACTGTAGATACAGTCTCATGCTGATATGACACCTGTAAAAGAATGATGGAGTTGCCAGGTGTGTGTGGGAAAAGATACAGAAAGTATGCATGAGCAGGAAGAGCAGGATGGTGGGATTTGTCCTAGATTTTGGTTTAAGACAGCTCTGACAGCCAGGAGGGTCATGTAAAACAAATGGGCTTTGCACACTGCTGGGAGTGAAGCTGTCAGCCTGGGACGAGGAATGAAGTCCTGCAACAGCCCTGGGGACTCATCTGTAGGGGGAAAAATTACAGCCTGTCTTAGGATGCACTTTCTGCTCTTCCTTTCTTCTGGGAGAGAGGTTCCTGCCAGGTTCCCTTGGCAGGACATCTCTGCCCTTGAGCAGAGAGCTTGCCCTTGGGTAGGTTATGTGCCAGGACCTTTGGAACAGACTTGCTTTGTGAAAGCTTTGGAACTCAGATGTGTTGTTGGTACTTGGCTGTTGCTCTCCTTCCCTGGTTACAGGTGGTGGAATGAAGCTGGTTGGGGGCAGTGTGCTGGGGGACAGGAATGACATTCAAGGGGACCCAATTCTCTGTTTTTCAGTTACGTGCAGACTGGCTGCACCTCCCTGAAACTCATTCTCCAGAGATTCCTGCCACTCATCACAGACATCCTCGCTGCACCACCTTCTGTTGGAGTGGACATCAGCAGAGAGGAAAGGTGAGGCACGCTGCTTTTGCTCCCTCCTGGCACCAGCCTTTCTCTTGGGTGAGCTTTGCCCTTGCCATTAGGGCTCTGATTCCAGACTGGACATGCCTTCCCTTTGTCTGCAAGCACCAATCCCTTGTGCTCAGAGGAAAAGGACTGCCTTTCCCTTTGCCTCTGTGCATTGAGTCATACCTAAACAAAGTATTGAGAGTAAAACCGCCCTGTGGCTTTCCCCTCTGCCTCACAAGAAATGTGATTTGGTAGCCAGGCCCTGGATTTTGAGTTCATTCACAGGATAGCTCCTCCCTGGGAACTGGCTTTTGGAAAACAGCACTTTCTTTTTCCCTTGACTGTACTGCCAAAGGGGGAAGAGGGCTGAAAGAGCCCTTATGTGGATGCTGTTCTCCTGTCTCATCAGGATGTGTGCTGAATGCCTGGTGTTTTTGCAGAGCTGTGCTCATATTTCAGCCTTTCCAGGCCATTTTCAGGGCTTTTCTCTCCTGCTTCAGTTGCCTCTCTGGCACTGCAGGAACTGCCACATGTCAGGCAGCTAGGGATTCATGCTGTGTCTGCTGTCATTTTTTTTTTTTTCCAGGCTTCACAAATGCAAGTTGTGCTACAAGCAGCTGAAAAACATCAGCAACGTTGTCAAGAACAAGTCTGGGCTCAGCGGCCGCCATGGTAGTGCCTTTCGGGAACTGCTGCTCCTCATGGCTGTCCTGGACTAGCAGCCACCACCTCTTCATGTACAAATACAGGTGGCCAAGCTTCCCCTGCTCATGGTCTGGCTGGATTTCAGATCTCTCCGTGTGTCCGTCCTTTCCCCCTGCCCCTCTCCAGCACGGTAGGGAAGTGCAATCTGCCTGCCTGGTCGCCCAGCCAGCCCTGGTGCCTTAGGGGCTGGATGGAGGACCCCAGTGGAGAGATGTGTGTGCTGTGGGAGGGGCCCTGGCGGGTGCAGGGCCCCACAGAGCCCTGTAGGGAAGCTGCTTCATTTCAGCTCTTCATCTCAGCATCCAGCTGTGGGCTGCTCTGTGTGCTGGCCTGTCCCTGCAGGAGGGCTCTGAGCCTGCTGTCACCCCTCCTTCCTGCTTGTGCTGTCGGTTCTTGCTGCCTGGCCCTGTGGGTCAGGGCCCTGCTCTCGCTGTGCAGCTGCTGAGGACTGCAGGCACCGCCCCACAAACGCCTGCTGTGGGGTGATGCCTTCTCCATACAGAAGGGACTTCAACTGCCAGGGGGGACCAGACCCTTTGGCTTCATCTGACATGGGCAAGGACACTGTGCCACTGTGCTGGTGCATCTCAAGGATCTGAACCAAGAGATTTTCTCTTGGCTTCTCAGCCATCCCTGCTGGCACCCAGGGCTGCAGAGGAGCAGTGTCTTCAGACTGTCCTTGGACCTGTTAAAACATGTGACTTAAACAGGACTCGTCGTATGTGCTTGCCTTTGGGGGTGAGGATTTGGAAGGGTGGAGGAACAGAGGGACATGGACTGAGTTATGTCTTTCTACATCCACTGGACCATTCTTAGAGGTTTGTTTTTGGTTTTTTTCCCCCAATAAATGTCTGTCAGAACCTTTCTGTCCCTCTTTCTTCTTTCCTCTGGGGAAAGAGGTTCCTCTTGGTGCTTTCCCTGCTCTTCCCAGCCTGTCTCCCATTTTATACACCGGAGCCTGTTCTCCAGGAATCTGTAACTTATAATGAATTTTATTAAAATATTTGTAATTTTTTTTTAAAGTTGTGTTAAATGCCTGAATCTCTTGAAGTGCTCTTCACCTTGGCATGGCTTCTGGCTGGGAGTGCCCAGGAAAAGCAGGGCTATGTTCCCTGCCTGTCCCAGAGGAAGCTGACCATTCTCACCCTTCCTGCTGGGAGGCTGTGGTGAACAACAGGAGAGCCAGCACTTGCCAGTGGCTTGTGGAAATCCCGGGGGCAGTTTCACTCTGCTGGGTTGTTCTCAGCCCAAGGAGCAGTGTCATCATTTAGGGCTCATCCTTCTCCCTGGCTGCACACAGATCTCCCTCTGCAGTGGATCTGGGCTGAGTGGCCATGAGCTCTGAGCCAGGGAGTGCCTTTGGAAGGCTGTTCTGGGGAGGTGGAGTGGGGCCATCAGGAAAGCTAAAGCCAGTCCCCACACTGCTGATGCTTCATCCAAACAATTTTTGGGAACAAAGGGGAGTGCCTGCTCTGCTCCATGCCTCTGGAGGAGGTGGCTCCAAAAGTACAGCAAGAGGCCCTGGCACTGAGCCACCGCAGGACTGACGGTGAGTGCTGCCTGCTCCAGCACCAGGACACTCACAGGGTCTGTGTCCTCCTGCTCTGCAGCTGCTTCCTGCTTTATCTGGTGATAATCCTGTGCCTGGACCCCCAAGGGGTGTGAAAAGGCCCTGCCAGCCACCAGCCTACTGCTGGGATGTGGGGCAGTACAAAGTGGAGCATGACACGGGCACATTGGGACTCACTTTGGATTTAACCACTGCTCTCCCACTAATTGCAGGAGCTGATAGCTGCAAAATGGGGTGGGGACTGTGCTGCCATTGCTGGCCCTGGGGGCAGCTGCAAGGAGAAGAATGTGAGGGGCTTGGGAGATGCTGGCAGAAGGGAAGAAGCACCCATCCCTCCTCAAGCAGAGTTCAAGAAAAAGCCAGTCCTCCTGTGCTGTGTTTAAGAGTTTATTTAAAATAAGTTTTGTTAAAAAACAGGGTATTTTTTAATTATTAAAATACATAGAAACATCTAATCTTACAAAAGGCTAAATTTATTTTTCCCTTTTTTCTTTTTAAATAGAATACGCCGTGGAAGCGCGAGAGGAGAGAGTGGTGGAAAGAGCCATCAGTGCATCCAGCAGGGGCTTGCAGCAGGAGGAAATGTACCCACAGGTGGCTCTTGAGAGGTCCAAGGGCAGTGTCATCCCCTCCCATGCTCCTGCCAACCACCATCCCCATACATAAGCCAAGAGGCTTTTGGACTGGAGGTTTGGGGTCTTTTTGTTTGTTTTCCACTACTTTTCCATTCCAAGACCATGTAAACAGGTATAAATATTTCAAACACTTTCATCTCGACCACACTGTGATCTCTCTTGACAAGACAACTGGTAAATAACTTTACAATAGCTTCATTTGAGACTGCTCCATTGCCCCTGGTGCCAGGTACCACCGGCAGCCAGCGTGGGCCCTGGCAGCACTGGCACCAACAGGAACAGCAGCTCGGCTCATGCACAGCACCGGGGGCCTTCATGCAACAACAGGGCTTGAGAAACTCACAGGGAAGAGAGCTGCTGGGATTTTTTGTAGTTTAACTTGGAGGAAGTGCTGCTCTGAAAGACATTGGGCAGCTGCCCAGATGCAGTCTTGCAGGAGCTGTGGCCAGGATGGCCCTGTGGCAGTGGGAGAGGCAGGGCCAGGAACTGGTCTGGCTCTGTGCACCCCTTCCAGCTAGATCTCATTGTAAAAGCAAAGCTGGAGAGATGGAGGGAGCACCCAGCTGCTCCCTGCTCCAGCTAAAAACATCTGTCCAGCAAAAATAAACTCACAGAGCTGAGCATCGAGGGGGCAGATCTCTGCCCAGCACCACTGTCCCCTACCCTGAGAGGGGGCCATGGCTGCTGGGAGACCCTGACCCTGTGCTGCTCATGGTGAGAGGTGCCATCACCCTCTGGTCATGGGTCCTGGTGGCCAAGGGAACAGCACCAAAGCCTTCATGTCTTCCAGCAGCCGTCTCTGTGTCACTGTGAGGGGCTGGGTCCTGCAGCAGGTTGGATGCCATGGCTGGCACTCATCACAGGGGGATTGGCCTCAGCTTCCCTGAGGGGAGAGATGCATGGCTTACAGCAGGCAGGGGCACAGCCACCAGTGCCCCAGGCCTGTCTGGTGGCATTGTAGCAGGAGGTGGTGCCACAAGCATTCGCAGAACATCCCTGCACAGTCCAGCAGCCCTGCCCTGCATGGGGAGCGGGGTGAAAGCAGAGCCCTCCACCAGCACCGGCCGCAGGCACTCACCTGGCAGCCACAGCTGCCCCTAAGTCAGGCTGAAATCGAAGGGAAAGAGGTTCAGCCTGCTGGCATTGCCCTCCCCTTACCCCCCCATAGCCATCACAGTGCCTTTGAACCAGGGCACTCTTGGGGAAGTGCTAACCATGGCTAATTAGCTATTAACTAATGAGCTGACTACAGAGCTGCTCACTCCCCACTGCAGGCTTCGCCATGGGCTGTTGGCTGGAGCCTCAGGGGACAGAGGGACCCTGTCTGGGCTCTCAAGGTGTCCCACCACCCACCTGAGGTGTGGAGCTTCCTGCGGATGGAGGCAGAGCGACTGGAGAGATGCCCTGGGCTGGGGGATGCGTGGCCCCGGCCTGCTGGTGCTGAGGAACCCGGCGAGTCACCCTGGGAGGAGAGGGGACACAGCCCCAGGGTCAGCCAGGCCAAGAGGGAAGGAATGGGGATGGGCTCGCAGGCAGATAGTGCATGCCTGGGTAGTGGTGTCCAAATGTTCTCAGGGGGTACCACGGGGCTGCTGCAAAACAGGGCTTGGAACAGCCAAAGTGGCAGCATTGGCTGGACACTGCAGTTTGGGGACAACCTGCATCCCACCAGGTGATTGTCCCCAATGGGGGTGGCTCTACGGGGACATCCAACAGCTCTGGGGACCACGTGTGGGGGCAAAACAAGGGGGATCCCTGGGGTGAGGGTGAAGGACACCAGCAGTGTCTTGAGTACCTCCAGGTGCTCCTGGCTGGGCCAGGAGCCCAGCTCAGCCTTGCGGGAGACAGGACCCAGCTCCACAGAGCGAACCCTCTCAGCAAACTTCAGGGAGCACAGCGTCTCGCTGGTGTTCTTCTCGGCAGGGGAGACCTGTGCTCAGGGAGGAGAGGCACAAAGTCACCCTGGCAGCTGCCTGTGCACCCTGGGGGCTCCCCCCTAGAAAACCTGCTGCTGCTGGCCGGTGAGATGCTATTATTAACCTGCCCCTCCCAGGCTAGCCCCATCCATCCCTGGTGTCTGAGCCAGCTGGATTCCCTGTCACCAACTGCCCCAGTGCGAGGAGCAGCCGGGAATAGCTGCGGCAGGTGCAGGGGCTCAGGCAGCCCCCCCTGGGGGGCTCAGTGTGGGTGCCAGCAGCTGGGAGTGGGGGGGTCACAGGGCAGGGCTGGAGAAGCTACCAGAGCTTAAAATCCTCTCAGAAAGAGCAGGGATGGGGAGATGACAATATATTAAGAGATTGTATAATACTGCCCATAGGGATAGCATCCACGTGCAGGCAGGGAGGGCAGGATCGTGGACCTCCGAGTTAATTCCCCATTCCTTGGCCTTGTCTAAGGAATGAGTGCAGAGACAGGGAGAGAGCTGCCACTGGCACCGTGATTGCAGACTGCTCACCCATGAGTGAGCCCCATTCCCTGATTCCAGCCTCCCTCCCATCTGCCTCAGCACCGGGGTGAGAAGGGGCTCAGAAATCAGTGACTGGCTGTGGGGATAAAGGCACCGGTGCCCAGCCCCTACCTGCACCATCATGAGGGTCTTGCTGTCACCGCTGAGCGAGTCCTGCAGCAGGTAGGTGAGTTTGGAGTTGCGGAAGGGCACGTGGCCCTGGCGGGAGCGCAGGGCGTAGATGACATCGCCCAGGGCTGACAGGGACTTGTTGATGTGCTGCGCCTCGCGGAGCCGGCTGCCCTCCGCGCCCGACCGCCCGACCCGCTCCGAGCCCGCCAGGTCCACCAAGTTCAGCTTCCCTGAGGGCACACAGACAAACCCCAGCATCAGCACCCAGCCCTGCACAGCCCGGGATGGCACAGCCCAGGCGCCTCAGTGAGGGTTTGCTGTGACACCCACCTGTGGTGCAGAGCCCTGTGCTGCGGTCCAGGCCGCGGACGGTGACGATGAGGAGGGCGTGGGAGCGAGAGCTGTGCTCGTTCAGGTTGGTGCACTCTGTCACCCGCTTGATGTGGCCAAACTCGAAGACCTGAGGGAGCCCGGGGAGTTGAGAGGGTGAGGCCAACCTGCCTCAGTCCCACCACAAATCCCCTGTGATCCAGGGATGTAACCTGAGATCAGCCCCCATGGGGTGCTTGATCCATCAGGTCACACTGTCAGGTCTCAGCCTGGGTGATGCACCAAAGGCAGGGGTGACAGGCAGGGCACTGCGGTGACAGCCGCACCCCACTAATCCCTCAGGAACTCTCTGGGCCCCACGCTTTTATTTTTAACCCCCTGTGGCTCATCCCATGGGACAGTGACCCTCACATCACACCCAGGGACCTATTTTGGTGTCTGTTGCTCCCCATGGCTTCAGAAATGCTCCCAAATCCAGGAGTCACACACCAAAGACCCCTCCCCAGTTCACTGCACCCCCGCTGCCACCCCCCTGTGCCCACTGCCCCCATGTCCCCACACCTTGTTGATGTCCTCCACGCTCTGCACCCTGAACTCGGTGAGCCCTGGCACGTAGAGCTGCCCGCTGCCATCAGGGCACAGCTTGATCTCCAGCTTCTCCTGCGGCTCCTTCCCCAGCAAGTCCCTGGGCAAAGGGGCACTTGTTATCATTCCCATCCCAAGGGAGTGCTGGCATCCATTCCTGGCTCAGGGCTGCGTGCCAGCACTGCCAGAGCAGCCATCTCTGCACATCCTATTTATAGACCTCAACTCTCTTGGCTCCCATGTGCCTCCTCTCACCCAGCTCAGACCCCGCTCCCATCCCTGCTCCTGGTTATTCTCATGGATGAGAACCCAGGCTCCTCCCCTCCTGTGGCTGGACTAGGAGGGAAAATATTTCTCATGCTTTCAGCTCCCAGTTACAAATTCCTAAATATAGTGTCTGTGGGCAGGGAAAGGGGGGAGGAGATGCCCCCACCGCTGCATCAGGGTCAGAGAGTGGGAGTGATGGCACAGCTGGGAGCCTGTGCAAGCGATGGAGCTCATGGGAAGGGCAGTGTGAACCAAATAAATTAAAAATAATTTATTTTGGCCCTTGCAGGGCCAAATGCAGTGCCCTGGGACAAGCTGTGAGGCCGAGGAAAGGGTAGAGGGATGTGGGAGAGAGCAGCATGGGGTGATGTCCATAAGCTTCTTGCCCATCCTGTACCTGAGTGCCTCGTTGTAGATCTCGGCGGCGCTGACGGTGATGGTGTAGTCCCAGTCGGCCGCCTTGCCCCGCACCTCGGAGAAGAGCAGCTGCAGGGCCCGCTGGTTGATCCCTGGGTTTGCTGCCGTCCCCTGAAGGATTGAGGTGACAAACAGGACAAAAACACCCTTTGGCATTCCATTCTGTATTTTTTCTGAGCAGAAGCAAAGCCCAGGGGGATGTTGTGGAGCAGCAGTGACTATCAGTGGTGCACACCAGGTCTGAGCTGGTCACCAGCCTGGTGATGGAGACTGAGCACTGCAGGGTGGGAAGCTGAGGAAGAAAATGGAAACAAAGCCAAGCAAACTCACTTCCATCGTGTAGGTTTTTCCTGCTCCTGTCTGCCCATAGGCAAAGATGCAGACATTGTAGCCATCAATGCAGGAGGTGACCAGGGCTTGAACTTCCTGAAACACCTGGGGGAGACAGGGGAGAGTGAGGAAAAGGTGGCTGCCTCCCCTCCTCACACTAGCAGTGGACAGTAGCACCCACCTCCTCCTGGGACGCTTGTGGGGGGAAGACCTTGTCCAACTCAAAGGACACCTGCTTCCCCTTGTGCAGGAGGTGCAGGACAGCGTCATCATCAGCATCAAAGGTCACAGCGTTGGCTGCCTCAGGGCCCTCCCCGTCCTCCTTTGTGATGGGGCGGACTCTCCCGAAAACACGGATGTTTCCTTGGAGGAGAGAAGCAGGGAGTCAGCCATCATGGGGTGGGCTGGAGCAAGCTGCAGCCAACCCAACCACTTCATGGGGACGCTCCCGTGTCCCTGCTGTCCCACCTCAGGGACCCCACACCCCGCACACCTTTGAGCCGCACCAGCTCGTTGTGACACTTCTTGCGGAGCTGCAGCTCCCGCCGGTACTTGCGCAGCAGCTCGCGGTTGGTGCTGTGCACCTCCTCGATGGCCTGGCTGATCTGGGGACAGCAGAGATCAGAGGCTCAGCGAGCCCCCAGCACCTCCACCCTGCATGGAGGAGTGCTGGTGGTGGTCCTGGGGGGCTCACCTCGGCCCTGGCGCTGCGCAGGGTCTCCTGGAGAAGCAGGGGGAAGTCGCGGACCTGGCGCTTCAGGCTGTTGTAGTCGTGGGTGAGGGTGCGCAGCGCCGGCTGCAGCGTCAGCAGGTTGGTCCGGACACCTGCAGGTGTGAGGCAGGGTGAGGGGCAGATGGTGACACCCCAACACCAGTCAGGCAACCCTGCCAGCCCCCTGCACCCTCCTCACCTGCCAGGTTCTCATGCACCGCCTTCATCTCCACCTGGGCGCGGGAAAACGCCTCTTCAATGGCGTGGTTCTTCTCGTCCTCCATCGCCTGCATCTCCTCCAGCATCTGCCCATGGGCTCGCTCCAGCTCAGCCTCGTACATCATGATCTGGGACAGGAGCAGTGGGGGATCACATTGAGCGAGTGCCCACCTGCTGCCACACCGTGTTACCTGGCAAGCACCAGGCAGGCAGAGAATGGGGGGGAGCTCTGATTTACACTTATCGCACTCAGACCTGAGCTCGGAGCTGAGCTTCTGTCTTCTGGGAGCTCTGCAGCTGCTGCTCCATCTCCTTCAGCACCTGCTTCTGCATCCCCACCTGCTCCTGCAGGTACTGGTTTCGGGACTGGGTCTCGCACAGGGCTTGTTTTACCTTGGCTGACTCCACCTCCACCGTCTTGATGATGTACTGCAGGGGAAAGCACCCACAGATGGGGTGTGCTGGGGAAACAGCACCTGAAGGGCCTGGGATGGAGCTGTTGCTGGCCCAGGGGGAGATAATTTAGGAAATCATGGCGCTGAGCTGATGTGCTCAGGGTAGAGAGGCAGGTGGCACTTGCAGGGCACCTACCAGGCACTGTAAGGCATCCAGCCCAGCCAGGAAAAAGGGAGAGCTCACCTTGATCTGCTGGGGCTGGGACTTGAGGCTGGCGATGGTCTCCTGGCTGTCCCGCAGCCGCCGGCTGAGCCGCTCCTCCTCCTCGGCTCTCTCAGCCAGGGAGTCCTTGAGCCGCAGCTCCACCTCGGCCAGGCGGTTCGTCTTCTGCTGCACCTCCAGGTCCAGCTCCACCAGCCTGGCCCGCGTCTCCTCAGCCTCCCGCTGCAGCTGCGACAGCTGCTCCTGCAGCTCGGCCTTCTCCTGGTGAAGGACAGGACAGCCAGGGCCATGTCACCCATGGGTGCCCGTCACCCTGCCACCACCACTGCCACCACCGGGGGCTCACCTGCAGGTGGGGGCAGTCGCGGCACGGCGCCTGCTGCTGCCGCTGCAGCTCCCCCTCCAGCGCTTTCATCTCCTGCCGCAGGCGCTCGTTCTCGGCCGCCAGCAGGTCCCGGTGCTTCTCGGCATCCGTGCCACCCTGGAGCGGGTGAGAGAGGACATGGAACCTCCAGGCACCCCAGTGAGCCCCAGCCTGCTGCCCTCACTGATCCCCCAGTGTGCCATTCCCAAGGGAGGCCCTGCCTGCCCTTTGGGAATCACTCAGCCTGCTGCACTGATGAGCCTCCTGCTGCCCCCAGGCCAGAGGGGCTTTCACTTCCCACCTCAGAGTGACAGCCCCAGGGTCACCAGTGCCACATTGCATTGCACAGAAAATCCCACACTTTTGCTCCTCAGTGTCTCTTGGCCTGCATGGTCCAAACGGTGACCTGGGGAGGGTTAATCCCTCTCCACCCACCCCGTGTTCTCTCTTCCTCCTCAGTGACCCAGAGCTCCAGCATCCCTCAGGGCAAGGGTGGCTCAGTGCCACCCCAGGGGCTGCTCACCAGCTCCGAGCGCAGCCGGCTGATCTCCTGTGCCTGCTCCAGGAGCTTCTCCTTCAGAGTTTCCACCTGCCAACACAGACCAGGTTAACCAGGAGGCACCTCAGCAGCTTCTGGAGGAGACCCCGCGGTGCTGCCCCAGCCACACATGTCCAGTCTGGCTCACACTTTTGTTATGCTTTCATTTTCCACCTGGCTCTGAGCGCCTGATTCACACGAGCAGATTAAAATGAGCATTAATGAAAGCTTTGCTTTGACCTTGTTCAACCATGGGTATAATTTGTTCATGTTGAGCACTAGCAGAAACCATTATTAAAAAAATAAAAAGGCATCATCTTTGGAGAAGGGAAAAAACAAACCCATCCATAACTGTGTCTGAAGAGCCAGAAGTGCCTTGTCCTGCCCTCACAACCAGCTTTGCTCTACCTTCTCTATTTTTCTTTCTAGGAAAGTTATCTTGGTACAAAGAGGGAGCAAAAGCTCTTCAAGAAGACCACATGTCTGAGTCCCATGGGATGACACTCTCCATCAACCCCCATCTGGGCATCTGCCCATCTCATGTAACCAGGCTGCCCTCCTTGCAAAACCAGATGGATCTCAAAAATCTTCAACCTTTTTTTGTGCAGAGACCAGTGAAGCTCTCCCAAAATCTGCAGTTACTGGAATAAACAGCAGCAGTGAGTGCATGGTCAAGCCAGCAGTCTCATGGGCAGTGTCACAGTGGGGTTTACCCACCTGCTCTGTCCCTCACTTGACCACCATCCCCCGGATCCCAGCCCTGCTCCCACCTTCCCCACTCCAGAAAGCCACCAAAGCCCTCTCTGGGACACGCCTGGGTATTGCCCCATCCCAATAACCAGCCAGCAACTGGCTCTCCACGGACCATAATTTAGGAACTGCTGATTAATAACCAATGCAGATCTGCTGACATGGGGCTGTAATTAATTTGGTAAATTATTCAACCACGCCCTTGCAGAGATGGCAGCAGGGTGGGCAGCCCCTCTGTGTGCCCTGTATTTGGCACAGCTGGGAGCTGGAGCTCCCCAGCTACAGGTGGGGAACGGCGGCTGCTCCCGCCCAGATCGGGATCCCGCTCCTTCCACAGCAAATCTCCCTGGCTCTGACTGGGAGTGCTGAGCGCCTGAGTGGGAAAACCCCATTTCCATATCCACTGAGGGAGATTATTAAGCTATTTTTGTAAGTATTTTTAAGGGAGGGGAAGCACTGAGAAGAAAAGAGTCGCGGCTCGTTCCGGGAAAGCCGCCAGCCCAATCGGCCGGCGCACACGCCGCAGCCTGCCCACCACCCCCTGTGCCGGCAATGTTCCTCCTTCCCCTACCTGCTCGGGCATCTCCAGCTGCATCCTGCTCTCTGGACGTGACAGGGACTCCTTGGCAGCTGGGTCTGGCTCGAGCCGTGGCCCGGCCATCCCAGAGCTTTGGAGGTTTGGGGCAGCTCCTGGCCCCGGCCGGCGCCGGCTGCGCCTGCAGCCCAAGTGGCGAGCGCAGGGCCAGGTCCCGCTGCGCTCACGCTTGTGTCATGCAGAGCATGCCAACCAAATGCAGGACAATTACCTCCTCCTTTTGACACCCGTGGAACAAGCAGAACCTGACTGCAACAGCTTCCACAACAGCCACATGCAAATCTCTTTACGAGCAGGCAAAATTTCCATGTCCCTGAGAGGACCCAAGCACTCGTGCTGAGGATGTGTCTGCATCAGTGCAGGAGGTGCTTTTGGGGGGCGTGTCACAGTGGCCAAAACCTGTCCCTTCATCAGACAATTCTGTGCCTTCTCATTCACTTTCCACCTGCTGAAAGTCACTAAAATTAAACTGCTAGGTCAGTCTCACAAGCTGACCCCGTGGCAGCCGTCCTGGCTGAGTGCATGGATGACTGGTGCAGAGCTGCATCCTGATGCCCAAAGCCCTCCTGGCCACGCCATGCCCACAGAGCCACACAGCATTGTCAGCACTATTGCAATGTCACTGGGGACTGCAAGCATCCCAAGGGAGGCACAGCCAGAGCCGGTGCTCAGGAGCACCCAGTGAAGAAGATGCTCAATGATGGAGATCCTGCACTCCTTCCAAGTGCAGCCACCACCAACTGCCACAGAGCTCCAGCCAAGCCACAGCCTGAGACAGAAGATCCTGATGGACCCCTTTGTGTCACCCTGTCCCCTCCATACCTGGCCTTGCAGCTGGAGAGAGAGGGAAAGTTCATTGTTCTCCTGGGCAGCGAGCTTCTCCTGCAGCTCCAGCAGCTCCTCCTGCAGCCTCAGCTTCTCCTTCTGCAGATGTGCCATGGAGGCCATCACCTCCTGGATCACGGGGAAGGGCCGGGCCGTGGCCAGGCTGGCACGTTTCCCACCACAGAGCCTCCCTCCTGCAGCGTGAGCAAAGACGGAGCTGGTCAGGGCACAGCCACCTGGCTGGGGAGCAGAATGGCAGCCATGAGGAGTCCCCAGGGGCTGAGCCGCAGATGGGAACGCAGGAAACTGGGCCTGCACAGGTCCCAGAGAGCGCAGTGATGTGTCAGAGGCGCATCCTGAGTGCCAAGGTGCTCACCAGAGCAGGCCTGGCTGACAGTGGGCTCCAGCTGGGTGGGAGCCAGAGGGATCTGCAGGTGCCAGCAGAGCATCCCAGGGCACAGCACAGAGCAGCCGCCCCCAGCAGTGCACCGTGACCCAGCCCCATCACACACTGCAGCGCTGCTCCTCGCTCAGATAACAACCGCCCTCAGCAGGACGCTGATTCACCCCGGCACCCTTTCTTCTGAATGAGCAGGTGCCCGTGGAAAAGCAGTGTGTGATCATGTCATTAACGTCTGCGTCACTGCACACAAACATAATGGAAGCAAAATTTAAATTATACAGGTACCCTCAATGGCCATATTGCCTAATCCTTGTGCGTTTGGCTTTCTAACCTTCCTAGCATTATTTTAAACATCGCTTTCTGCATGTTAATAGAGCCACCAGTGCTGACAGAAGCCAACCTGGCCGTACATCAGAGCCTACCAAATGACCTGGTAGTTCCCAAGAAGCAATGAGCTGGCGTGACTCATCCCCAGTGTGGGATGAGGCGGCAGGACGGACGGACAGGATCCCGGCTGCCCGGCGCCCTTCCCTGCCTGCTGTGGATTTCAGAAACCTGAGGTTTCACAGGCAGGAGCTGCTGCTGGGAATCCCTGCGCTGCCTGTGGGAAGATGCTGCCTGCTTCTTGGGAAACGTCCTGAATGCAAAAAGAGACTTTTTTGTCCGTGAGTCAGATTTTCTACCCCTAAATGGAGTTAGGGAGGCAGCGTAACCTGCAAAAAGATGAAATGCTGGGACCAAACCACAACTCTGCTGCTCACTGCACGCCATGGGGCTTATCCAGCAGTGGTTGCAGAAGTGATCAACAGGTTTTGTCCTCCTGCCATGGCTTGGATACTCCAAAACAGCACTGTCAGGTGCTGGCTTTTCTTTCTTTCCATGCTGAAAGCTCAGCCCAGCTCAGGCAGAGGACCGTGATCTTCTCTTTAAAATCAACACACAAAAACCCAAACAACAACCAAAAATCCCACCCCAAAATCTCCAAAGTTGTCAGGAACGCCAGCTTTCATCCCCTGGGGAGTGTGCAGGGGTAAGACAAAATTCCAGGAAGCACCAGGCTCCTGTGGACACACCGCATGTCTGCACACATCATTCACACTAATCCTGGGCTCAGACCCAAGGCAGAGCCAGGTTGAGAGCTGCAACACTCAGCTGCAAATCAAACTGCCAGGCAGGAAAATCCCCCTCAGATCATGCCTTCCTCCACACTCCAGCACCTTCATCCTGTGGCAGCATCCATGGGAGAGGAGATGCTGGCCAGCTCTGTGTTACATCTTCCCCTGGGCAGATGTGCTGGTGGCCATGCGTGGTCTGAGTGCGGCAGGCAGGGAGCACAGTGACCCTCCTGCTTTCCAAAATGCAGAAATTTGCAAAATTCAGAAAGCCACTTGGATAAACACCTGTTCCTCAGCTCTGCCCTGTGACCACTGCCAATCAGACCCTGACCCCCTTTCTCCTGCATCCCTGCCCCTTCCCAGCCCCTACCCCACCTCAGGAGCTGCTCTGGGATGCAGCTGGGGACCAGACCAGGAGCAGCTCCCAAGATGTGCCCTGGCAAGCTCTCACAATTCAATCCTGACCAAAAAAGACAGGAAACTCTGGGACTTTGGGATTTCCCCATCCTGGCACAGCCACGCACGCTGCAAGCGTTTCCACACGCGTTACATTTTCCTTAAGAAGGAGGAAACAGCAGCAGGTTCATCAGAGCTCACCTGCTCTGTTCATCCAGCTCAATAATTCATCGGTCCCTGTCAGCAGCCAGCAGCTGGCTGGTGTTGGGTTTCTCCTGAGCCCTGTTCCCACAGTGAGCTCAGCCACACATCTACATGCAACCCAACAGAGGAGAGGTTTCCTCGATACCCACGGGCAGATACCAAGCCCTCATCCCATCCCATCCCATCCCATCCCATCCCATCCCTCCAGGTCCTGAGCACCCAGCAGTGCACCCCTGCTCTCTGTTTTGTCCAGGTTCATGTTTTCTCACCTGTTTTCTCCACGTTCATGGTGGGGGCTGCCTGCACGGCCGCTGGCTCACGGGGGGCTGCGGGCGGCTCCTCCTCCGTGCCCCGGTGCCGCGGCTCCTCCCGCCGCCTGCACGTCGTGTCCCGCAGGGCCTGTGGCACAAACAGGGCAGGGAGCTGGGACAGTGACAGCCCACACCGGGCTGGACACGGTGCCAGCAGCTGGCACGTCCCAGGGCTGGCCAGGAGGAGCGAGCAGGGCAGGAAGTGCAGAACTCACAACAGCAGAGCTTGGGGAAAGCCTCCCTCCAAGGGAGTT
This sequence comes from Melospiza melodia melodia, assembly GCF_035770615.1. Taxonomy (NCBI): domain Eukaryota; kingdom Metazoa; phylum Chordata; class Aves; order Passeriformes; family Passerellidae; genus Melospiza; species Melospiza melodia. Next base: position 16,529,745 of record NC_086206.1, read on the forward strand.
CTGTGTTGGGAAGATGCCACAATGAACTTATCAGGTTTTAATTCTCCACATAAAAAAATCTGGCTCAGCTTGGCCACACAGCTGAGCCATTTTTCTCCCTATGGCCTTCAAAAGAAAGAGACTCTGAATTGGAGGCATGGCTCATGCCCTGGGGGATGGAGGTCCAAAAAAATCAGAAGAAATCTGAAAGGAGCTTTCATAAGGCTGCTATGAAAGGGGATTATCAGCCAGGCTCACCCTGCTCAATAATGCCTTTTCTTTCTCAAATCTGATCTCAGAGCCTGTGGCATCACCCACAGGCCAGTGATGCTGGGGAAACCTCACTCCAGCAGAGGGGCAGACACTCAGTACATGCCAGTAATTTGGGAGTGATTTGGAAGGAGGCATCAGCATCCTCCTGGAGAAGCCGCGTGTCTGCGGTGCCTCTGCATCTGCGGCTCCAGAGGGGTTTTGCCAAAGGGAATTCATAGAGGCTGGTGAGTGATAAGGAGGTGTTTTCCTTCTTTTCAAAGAAGGGGATTTTGAATGATTTGCCTGGAGCCTGGAACGAACTCATGGCAGCTACACCAGTACGCGGTGTCCCGACACTGTCCCTGGCCGTGGCACCCTGCCACCTCCTTCTCCTCCATCCCACTGGCAAGCACCACCTCACGGCACTGCATCTCCTTATCACACCTCTGCCCTGAGCTCTCCTGCCAGCATGACCTGTAAGTGACCCAGAAATGCTATTCTGTTATGAACACTGCTCCCCATTGATGCCTTTTCACTCCCCAGAGATGCTTTTCCCTCCCCACCCAGGCAGCAGTTCTGGCACACACTGCTGGGCTCCAGACACAACCTGGTTGTGATGAGAGATGGAAGAACCAGTTGGCTCCCACCTGGATGGGTGCAGGGCATCCTCCCCATCACCCTCAATCTCCCTCCCCATACATGCCATGGCTGGCTGAGCGTTCCTCACCTGCAGCGCCCGGCAGAGCCCACGGGGGTTGGCAGAGTCCGGCCAGCTCACGCTGAGGATTTTCTGGTGCAGCAGTGCCGGCAGCAGAGGAGCCCGGGGAGCGGCTCCTGCTCCGCCCCCAGCGCCGAGCCCGTCCTGCCCACGGCCTGGGATGGAGCAAAGAGCATCACTGGATCCACCTGGGAGCACAGACACAGCCTTCGGCCAGCTCAGCAAACCCCCCTCCTCCTCCTCCTCCTCCCTGCTGCCGCCACCACACCGGCGTGGCAGAGACAGCGCATGACTTGTATTAAAAATGTTAATTATGTTAATTAGAAAAATTAGCCCTCCGGGGGGCGGAGACTGGTTGCCAATGACTAGTAATGAGAACTCAGGGCGTAGCTTCCGTCTGGCCTCGGCGTGACCAGGTCTGTGCCCCCACCAGGGATATCCCAGCTCTACCCCTGGCCAAGCTGCTCCACTTCCTACGATCCTATCTTGGCAAAGCTGCCAAAGCCAGCTTGCATCACCCAAACCAGACAGACGGACCCTCCCTCCACTGCCCCAAAATATTTCCTTCATTTGTCAGGCAGCCAGACCCGAAAGCAGCCAGGGCAGCACTTCCCTGTCCTGCTGAGCCACACAGAAGGGAACAGCAACTCAAGGAGCCTTCTCCCATGGCTGTGTCCTCCTCTGCTACAGGAAAAGCAGCTGGCAAGGGCTAAATCCCACTGCTCGGGGACCCTGTGTCCCGTCACCTGTCTGCCACAAGTGCTGCCACCATTGCAGGTGGCCAAATCTCTTCTCCAGCTGGCAGGGGAAAAATCAATTGCTCACAAATCAAACCGCAATAATGCAGCCTTTTCTCCCTAAAACCACACAGAGGAAGCTGGGCCAAAGGTGGAACCAATGTCCAGAGGGAGATGTGCCCTTATGAAGTTAGTCCACCAGTCTGGACTTCTTCCCAGCCTCTAATTATCCATAACACTTTGCACACGCCATGAAAATTGAGCGTTTCCAAAGTGCTGGATAACAGGAGGTGATTTCCCCATCCTGGCACGGGCAGCAGCAGCCGTTGGGCAGAGAAAGAGCTGAAAACCCTGGTTTTGGAGGCTTTGGTGCCAACCAGCATTTGGCTGGACTGGCCTTAGTGCCAGAGCAGAAGCTGTGCCCAGAGAAGTGTCTGCCAGCACAGAGGGATGAAGGCAAATGCTGAAGCCAAGAGCAAAAGAAGCTCAAACGGGGGGGTTCAGCCTCCCCCTTTGCCAATCCCATTCAGCACCATCGGGGAGGGAGGTGGGAAGGGAAGGGAAGGGCTGTTTCCCAGCAGGCAGCTGCAGGTTGGGGCAGGCAGCTGCCCGCCTGCCTGCAAAGCAGCTCAGCCTCCACAGAGCAAAACTCCGACTAAACTCACCCATGGGGTCCATGCACCAGGGGGGGACAAGGAGCCTTCCAAGGAGCCGAGGCTGGGAAGAGCAAAGGGCCTGCATTCACCCTGCCATGCAGATCACTCTGTTTTCTATCTTACATGTTAAATTTTAACCTTTTTCCATACAATTCCCGCTCAGAAGGGCCAGGAGCGAGATGGAGGCAGCCCTCCCTTCTCACCAGCAGGCTGCCCAGAGCTTTGTGCCTGCTTCTGAGTCCCCGTTTCTCAAATCTTGACCTTCATCCGGAAAGAAATGTGAAAAATGCGGGCTGGCCTGTTCCCAGCCTCTCCTTCCCCAGCGAGCAGGGCGTGAGTGCAGGAGGCTGAGCCCCACGGGGCAAGGACAAGGGACAAGCCACCGTGCCGTACTCACCGTCCGGGGCAAGGTCCTTGGTGTTCCAGGCGGCTCCGGCGTTGGGCCCGGATCCCAGGTGCCAGGCGGAGCGGGATGTGATCATGGCACGGGGGTCCCGGGCACGGCAGCACCTCTGCGGAGAAGCGCAAGGACGGACATCTCAGCCGCTCTGCGTCCAGCTGTAAATCCCAGCGGGACGTTCTGGAGCAAAACACGGCGGTAACAGCGGCTCCGACTCCCGAAACCCGCAGGAAGTTGCATCAATCCCGCTTTTTGCTCCCGAAAAGGCGACAGCCCCGGGCTCCCTCCGTGCTCCCAGCGGATGTGACATAAACGGTGTCTGTAATTAATTTACTCATTCCTGAAGCCTCTCCGGGCCCCTCCTAACCCCGGGCTGGGGCTGACTTCAGGGAGTTGGGAACTCCGGGACCGCGGGCAGCCCCGCAGCCGGGCGGCACCGCACCCAGCGCATCTCGGCGCGCACAATGCCCCGCACGGCACCGCCCGCCCCGCTCCCCCGGCACCGCCCGCTCCGCCCCGCTCTCGCCGCTCCTCACCGGGGCCGCTCCGGCGGGGAACAGCGCGCGGAGCCGCCCAGCCCACCGAGGGCTCCCTTGTTCTCCCGACCGGCGGCTCCGGGCGGGGGGAGCCGCAGCGGGGCGGTCCCGGTGCCGGTGCCGGAGCCGGAGGCGCAGCCCCGCTCCGCGCAGCCCCGGTCCCGGTGCCGGTGGCGCAGCCCCGGTGCCGGTCCCGGTGCCGGTGGCGCAGCCCCGGTGCCGGTCCCGGTGCAGGAGGCGCAGCCCCGGTGCCGGTGCCGGTGGCGCCGCCCGCCGTGGGTTAACGGGAGCCGCGCTCCGTGCCAGCGCTCCCAGCCCGCAGACAAAGGGAGCCCCGGTGCTGCCCGGTCCAGCCCGGCTCCCCGGTGCCGGCGGTGCCGGTGCCGCCCCGCGGGGCCACTCACCGGGCACGGGGCGGCGGTGACAGCAGCAGAGCACCCGGCACGGCCCCGGCCCGTCCCCGCCTTCCCGGGCACTTCGGTAACGGAAGCGCCGAGCTCCGCCCCGCACCCGTTACCGCGGAAACGCGCGAAACCCCGACGGGCGGCGGGGGCGGGGCTGCCGTTCCCGCACCGGCCCCGGGAGCGCGGCCCGGCTGCGCTGGGCTCCTGCTGCGGCCCCGCAACCCCTCCCAGGGCGGGCCGCCCCCGCCGTGCCGCCCTGACCCTCCCTGGCTATGGCGCTGGGGCTCCCGGTGTGTCCCGGGTGCTCCCGGTGTGTCCCGGGTGCTCCCCGTGTGTCTCTGCCATTCCCACCCCGAGCCCGGTGCTCTCCAGGGAGTCCCAGTGTACCTGCATCCCTCCTGTGTACCCCTCCTGGCATCACTCATCACGGGGACCCTGGGGGACTGTGGGGACAGTGGTGCTGATGCCCTACACACCAAGGACCTGCCTGCCCAAACTGTGCCCTCCTCACACTCTGCTGGCGGCTGGCACCCCAGGCTCATCAGGCCCAGGGACACAGATATCACATGAAAAACAGCCCTTTTCTAACCCAAAGGCACGGAGAAAACAGCCTCGTGTGCCAAGACCTCTACAAAAGCCTGGGTGTTGGAAAGGCAACAGAAAATCCTGCTTTAAATACAATATATATGCATTTTTAGGGTGTGATTTGTATCTGCCTCCCTGTATTGCACACGCAGCCCTCGCAGTAATGGCTGGTTTGGGTGACACGAGTCACTCATGACTCGTTGAGGGTGATGAACTGGCAGTACTGGATATTCCCCATACCAGAGCTGAACTTGGCATCCTTGGTGGAGGCATGAGTGCCCCGTGCCCATGGCTCACATCTGCACACCTGATGGCAGCCTGAGCTGTGTCCCACGTGGTTTGGGGATGTAGGAGTGCTGTCCCTTGGGAAAGGAGGGTTTGATGCCGGCCCTGTGCTGTGCTCCCCTCAGACCACGTGTTCTCCACCTCTGATCTCCCCACACTCAGTCCCAGCCTTTTGCTCACTCCTGGCCAGGCTTGGAGCAGGATTTAACCTTGTCCTTTCATCCTGGCCTGTCGCTCTTGGACATCCTCAGAGATCCCCCAGAGACACAGCTCCACTCCCTGTCACCAGCCAGCCACATGATGGGGGGGTGATAGAGAGCCACTGGTGTAGAGCAGGATTCAGCCTTGTCCTTTCATCCTGGCCTGTCCCTCTTGGACATCCTCAGAGATCCCCCAGGAGACACAGCTCCACTCCCTGTCACCAGCCAGCCACGTGGTGAGTGAGGGTGACAGGGAGCCACTGCTGTGGGGGGGACAGGCTGCTCTGGGCACTCACCCCAGAGAGAGGGGCTGTGAAGGGTCACCTCGGTGTCCCCGTGGCCCTGGCACAGAAACTCACCCCTGAGAGCCAATGCCATCCTGGCCTGGCAGCTGCCTCCAGCTCTGCGCTGCATTTGCCATTCCCCTGCAGCCAGTGAAAACCTCCCAGCCTCCCCCCCTTCATCAGAGGTTTATTGGCGTTCCCAGCATGGATCCTGGCATGGATGGATAGAGGTGTGTGTGCCTATAGACACACAGCCATATCTACATACATTTACCCACAGAGGCCCTAAGCAGTGATTTGCATGAGTGCCCCATTATCTGTGCAGCTCCTGAGGCTGGTTGGGGATAATATTGACACACAGAAAGTTACTTTCCCCTTTCCGATAGCAACTGTAAAGCCATATCATGGCTGACTTCATTTATGAGCTGTAAAGAGTAAAATAAATGTTTATGTAATTTACTTTAACTGGGAAGTAATTTCCTGGCTTTTGAATGCTTCAGGTTTTTTAATGGTATTGCAATTATGCAAAGCACATAAGTTGTATCAATTACATCAAGTAAGTCTACATTAAGCAGGCACATGCATGAATTCCCCAGCTTAGAAGAATAACTCAATGAATAAGCATGGAGCAAAAGCTGAGCTGCAGGAAGGGTTCTGTGCCAAGAGCCCTATTCAAACAGTCACCTGTGAGCTCTACAAAACCCACCCCTCCCAGCTGCTGGGCTGCTTTTGGCAAGGACAGTGTGGCAGGCCCAGCACACCAGGTTCAGCCTCTCCAGGCATCCAGCAGTGGGGACACTCTGCCTGCACACTCTGGCCAGGCACCAGCTCCCTTTTTCTGCCCCGTTTGTCTCAAGGCAGCCCTGTGGATCCCAGGGGATGCTCACTGTCTGCTGGACATTCTGGGGGGCTGCGGGCAGCAGGTACCCTGCTCGTGCCCCTCTATCTGCAGGGGTTCACCCACGCTGGCTGGGATGAGCTCGGCCTGGTCCCCAGCGATGCTCTCCCATCCTCCTTCCCTTGGCTGTCACGTCTCCGTGACCTGAGCGAGCACCGGCTGACGACATCGCCTCGCCGGAGGTATTTTTAGAAATGCCGCTTTGCAGGCAGCACAGAACGGCACCGAGGAGCGGGGCTGGCCAACAGCAGCACCTCCTGCCAGCAGCCAGCAGGTAAAGGGAGGGCTGAAACATCCGTGACCAGCAGGGCTGAAACATCCGTGACCATCGGGGCTGAAACATCCGTGACCAGCAGGGCTAAAACATCTGCCCTGCATGGACAGCACCGCCCTGCCCGGGGACAGTGAGCTTGGCTCGGGTTTAGCTCTGCTTTTAGCCCCCTGTAGCTGAGAAGCATCGCTGCCGTGGCGTGGTGAAGCCAGGCAGGTTAATTTGCCTTTTACTTGCACGGAGGGAAGCTCCAGCGATCGAAACACATCACCGAGTGGGGCCCTTTGTATTGGGTGTTTGTTCTGCCCTGAGCAAATATTTAACCTACATCTGTAAGACAGCTAAAAAAATCCCCCCGAATGCCAGAAAAAAAATGGAACTCCTCCTACTCTCCCTTGGAGCAACCTGATAACCTGGTCTAGGAATGCAGGCGGGAGCACACCTGATACCTGAAACCTATTGTCTGTTGGGATGCTGCCTGTAAAAAATTCCCAGCAGAAGCATCAGACAGCGTGAGAACGTGTCCCCAGAGCACAATTAATTATAAACCAGCTCATTATTCTAATTTTGCTCCTCCTCGAGGAGGTGAGGGGATTTCTCAGCTTTGCCAAGCCGACATGAAATGCTTTGCAAAGCAGGAACGAGCCCCCTGCGTTCCTACATTCCTACATTCCTACATTGCCATTTCACACAATGACAGGAGTTTTAATTAAGTCTTAGCATGCTCCTGAGAAATTTAATACTCATTTTAAAGCTCCCTAGTTGCATTAATTCACCCCTGAGGCTCTGATCCTTGCGATAGGGTTGCGTGGAACTGGGTGGAGAGCAGGAGCTGGGCAGGGGTGTTCCAAGGATCGCCGCCAAAATCCAGCACTCTGGGATGCTGCCTCGGCTGCTGGTGGTGTCTCTGCAGCTCAGCACCGTGGCCAAGCCCCTCGAGCCAGCTGGGCTGGCTTTGGGCAGCCCAGGGCAGCCCATGGCCGGTGCACAGCCGAGGATCTGGCTGTTCCAGCTGGGAGTGCTGCATGCCTGGCTCAGCTCTGCCCCTGTCCCCCGTGCAAATCTCCTCTGCAACAAGCAAATGGCAAAAGCAACACCTTTTTCAACCTGCTGCATTCAGGCAGACAAAGCCTCTGCTGTGCTGGCAGCCAGGGCAGTGCCAGGTGGGATGTGGCAGCCTTTGGGAGGGTGACTCTTCCACCCTTCCAAATTTCTTATCTCGGACTTCAGTGCACACCATCTAACCAAACCTCAGCCTCCTTCTCCCTTTCACCTACCTTTTATCTTTGTCATATTTTTCAGCTGGCTTCAGGAACAGCTTGGGTTTGGCTTTAATGCCTGTGCCTTACCCAAGCAGAACAGTGCTGGGCCCATCCTGTGCCTCTCTGGCTGCTGGATTTGGGAGCTGCTCTGTGGGAGGACTGCAGCTCACCTCCTAAGTCATTAATGTTTCATGGCATTAATCAACACAGGCTCCTGCTTATAAAGCACTTCTTAGAAACAAGGCTAAGAATAAGCACGAGGTGTCCTTGCTGAGGCTAAACCCTCTCTGCTGGCTGGGGGATGCCCCTGCTGGCTGGAGCAGACCCAGAGAGGGGACAGCTTGACAACAAGTGAATTACATCCAGGTTATTTTAACCAGAAAATAAAAATTCTGGTTGCAGAAGACAGCTGAAAGCCAGGAGGAGATCTTGGTCCTCCTGGTCTGGAAGGAGCCCCCCAGTATCCCCCAGACAGTGCTTACAGGGCATCCTTGGGACCCTCATTCGGGACTTTGGGTGCTTTCTGCAATTCTTTCTAACTAAAGAAATGTCTGAAGACAGAAGCTGCAGGTGGCCAATTGGAACCTTTTAAGAATTTTACTTCTTCTGGTGCTCATTTTCTCCGTGAAGCCAAGCCCCCACAGTGACACTGAGCCTGTTCTCCTGGCTGGGTGACACTGGTGACAAGGTGTGTAAAGGCAGGCTTCCCTCTGCACAGCCAGAAAGGAGGGGAGCCATCTCTTTAAGAAATAGATTCAGTTCTCAGCAAAGCCATTTATTTTTAGTGCCCTCCAAAGAGTGCTTGTCTTTGGAGAAGGAACGAAGCAAACACAGTAATTCTGAATAATTTAGGGAACAGAGTTTTGGGGCTGTGGTAAATGGCTGTGCTACGCTGGGGCAGGGGCTGGAGGAATGCAGGGCTCACTAATAACATCCCGCTGATTAAGGCAGAGGTAAATCACTGAGGGCCTCTGCAGGGAATAGGGAAATATCCCCGTGGCCATAAAGCAAATGCAGCCATGCAAAGGAGAATACCGCGATGAGCGGCGGGCTCAGCTGCATCCCGGCTGCGTCGCCAGAGCTGCGCCCAACAAAGGGACGGATATGCAAACGAGGGGGGATATTCACGGCGGAATGAAACAGCTCTGCTGCTAACCGGCTTTGCCTGCTCGATATCCAGTATCCCACTGAGAGCCCATCCCGGCACGCTGCCCCTCCGTGTCACCTGCGTGTGCCCAGGGATGCTCAGCAGGGCGCGGGGCTGTGCCCTGGGATGCTGGACTGACCCTGCTCTGCAGCTCTGGCACCAGGGGATGGAAGCAGGATCCTCCCTGGGTCACCCACACCCGCTGGGGGTGATGGATATCCACTATCCACCGTCCCATGGCAGCAGTGGGACACCAGCAGAGATCCTGCACCGCAGCCCGGGCCCTGCCCTGCCCAGGGGTCTGCTGTACTGCACTGAATCCATTTCCATCCAGTCCCCATTTCCAGGGGAATGCTCCCACTGCCTCCTCTCACTGCTGGGTGATCTCTTCCCCGCTTTTATCTACACTGAGCTGCAGCATTCCAGCCCACCCCAAGCTATCACAGCTTCCCACTCACCCAGGAAAAAGGCTGAGGTCTTTCCAGTTTAACTTACTGTAGGATATTCCATGGTAATTTAATTATTATGGACCTAACTGGGACCAGATTTTTTTTTTTTTTAATTCTAAGGTGCAATTGAGATGGTGAAGAAAACTGCACTCAGTTAAGAGTGAGTCACCAAAGAGATCCATGAACCTACCTGCCAAATTTTTACAGGAAAAACTATGTTTTCTTGTTAACACAAAAATAGATGCATAACTACCACAGCCACTCATCCTGTTACAAAACAAAGGCAAAATTTCTTGTTCCTGTGTTGGTGCTTCAAAGATTCTTTCCCAGCAGACTGTGGAATTACAAACTGCACCCACAGTGCTGGGATCTGTCCTCAAAGCAGGCTTTACACCCAGCAAGGGTCTTCTGCTTCCTGGCTGGGCCAGGGGAAACTGGGGGAAGACAAGCAAAGGAAACACTGAATTCCAGCCTCCTGCTGTGGTTGAGGGAAGAGGGAGCTGCACAGTGCTGTGCAAGGCTATTTTAGAACAGAAAAGTTTTACATCTACGCCCAATGAATATTAAAGAGCCACACGCTTCACTCTGCTGCCTGAGCTGATTTAATTTCCTCCTCATGGAGAGGAGCAGACCCACAGCCAGATTTTCATGCATGTGCCTCAGAGGTGAACGGGATGTGAAGGGTGAACCAGGGTCTCTCTGCCAGGGGATCCCTTCAGCAATCCCTCCCAACTGGAAAAGCAAGGAGACGTTAGGGAAAAGCTGGCAGGGTTTGTGCAGGCTGAGGTGGAATAGCTGCCAGCCTGCTGGGAACTCCAGGGGAACCTGCCTGGGCTCCCACTTCTGCTTGTGGATCCAAGAGAGGCATCAGGTGAAACAATGAGGGTGAGATGGAGAAGGATATGGAACACAAGGCGGGAGCACGGCATGGCCAGGGCACTCAGTGTCCCAGCTGAGGTGGGACCAGGGCGCTCTGAGGCTCAGCCTTCTCTATTCACTTATCTTCACCTTTAGCCCACCAGACAAAATGTGCAGCTGAATTAACCCCCCAGGGAGCAACAGCAAAACAAACACCGAGCCAGTGTGCAAACATCCAATGAGAACAACTCCAACCCAAAGGCATTGAGCTGGTTTTCATCCCCAGCTTTGATTCTGACACAGACAATGCCCTGCTTGCCCCCAGCCCCACCACTGCTCTCACCTGTGGAGCCATCCAGGCCAGCCCTGGTGCTGGGCACCTTTTCTGGAAGCATCCTCCTGCACAGGTGAGTGTCCTTATGGTGCCCCTGGGTCTGCAGCGCTCACGCTCCTCGCCGTGGGCAGGGATGCTCTCCACAGCCTGCATCCTGCTCCTCCTGCTGCTCCAGCCCTGCACTGACAGCCCTGCCAGCACCCACAGGGTGTGCATGGCCCAGCACAGCCTGGGAAGGGCGCTGAGCTCAGGTATGGTCAGTGGGAAGCCCCTCTCAGCACCAGGAGCGAGCTGGGCTGGCTGATGCTGCCTGGGGTGGGATCCTTCCCTGCGCTGTCCCCACCCGGCGCCACAGGGCGGCCACACCAGCACTGGAAAATCGTTGTCTTTTCATCAGGGGCTTTGCTGACTCTGTGCCAGCCCCAGGGGTCCCTGAGTGAGCCCCTCTGCAGTTCCTCCCTGATTATGGACCAGTGAACGCTGTGGTGAGATGGTCCCTAATGGTGCCAGGAGGGTCCCAGTGCTGGTCACACAGGGTGGTGGCACTCCCAGGGATGCTCCAGCCTCCCCAGCAAGCCGAGGCCGAGGATGGTTCTGCACCCAGCCTTGCCCTCCCCACTGAATTTCTCAGCCCATCTCCCGTGGCTCTGTCCCATCCGTGGCCAGGGACAGGGAGAGCTCTGTGCCCTCTGCTCCCATCTGCCCGTGCATTAGGAAAATGAGAGCTGATTGAAGCCCATCCCCTCCCGAGCTCCATTGGTCCCAGCAAACTGCTGACACCACAGTCTGGGGGCCGTGTCAGACAGGTGGGCTCCCCTCTGCCCGCAGACATCCAGCTTTAGATGGTTTTGGGGCTGCTTTGGGGTCTGAGCGTTTCCTGAGGTCGCAAGAAGTGCTTTAACTGCAGAAAAATCAATGTGTGAATTTGATTTTCTTTTTCCTGTTGCCTGTTAAGAGGTTGGTTCAGGCAATGCCTCTCCTTGCAGCCCTCCTCCTCCGTTGCACAAGGATGCCAAGATGGGATGGGAAGGAAGTTCTGTGTGCCCACAGCACCCCATTAACCCACAGCAGCTGGAAGGCCCCTGTAGCACCAAAAAATCTCCTGTTTCTCAAGGCAGGCCAGCTGGAGAGCCCCATTTCCCTCCCATTAATCTCCACCTGCCAGCACTTTCTAGAAGGCAGCTCAGAACATTGAAACTGGGGAGATTTGCAAAATAAACAGCGATCAAACGCAAAGCGCTGGGTTCCTGCTCCGAGGGCGTCTGCCAAGACTCACAGATCGTATCAGGCTAATTTGCAAAAGGAAAACCGCCCTAATTAGTGTTCAGGAAAGCCCTTTAATGAGAAGAGCATTAGTGCAAAAAGCAAGGGTGCCAAGAGGTCAAGCTGTTCCTAATGCCAGAAAAACAGGAAATGGGGCACAGCTGATCCCTGCCCACCCAAGCCGCAGCACCAATTCCTCAATTTTTTAGTAATGTCCCAGGCTGTTAGTGAGGAATTCAGAAATCCCAGAGTGTAAAGCCCAGCGGCAGGGCAGGGCCTCCATCGGCAGCAGGCTCTGAGCATCGCCAAGCCGGGTGTGGAGAGGGCTCCCTGCAGCCACCTCCCCTCATTTCTGGGGCAAAATGCAGGTTTATGGGGTTTCCCCTGTGAAAGGAGGAGCAGAAGCCCTGTCAATGCCATCTTCCCTCCTTTTAGGGTCAGAATGCAGCTTTTATTGGGTTTCCCCTGTGAAAGGAGGAGCAGAAGCCCTGTCAATGCCACCTCCCCTCCTTTTTGGGACAGAATGCAGCTTTTATGGGATTTCCCCTCTAAAGGGAGGAGCAGAAGCCCTGTCAATGCCACCTCCCCTCCTTTTTGGGACAGAATGCAGCTTTTATGGGATTTCCTATATAAAAGGAGGAGCAGAAGCCCTGTCAATGCCACCTCCCCTCCTTTTTGGGACAGAATGCAGCTTTTATGGGATTTCCCCTCTAAAGGGAGGAGCAGAAGCCCTGTCAGTGCCTTGTTCCCTCTTTTGTGGGGTAAAATGCAGGTTTTATTGGGTTTCCCCGATAAAGGGAGGAGCAGAAACCCTGTCAGTGCCACAGCCCCTCTCGCTGCCCGCGGCTCTGCCGGTGGCCAGTAACCATGGCAGCAGCGGAGGGATTTGCACGTGATTTTGGCATTTCTGCAGCACAAAAGAGCCTCTGATCCACAATGAGTGACTGCTCTGGCTGTCTTCATTCCTCTGCTCATTGCTGAGGCATCGAGGGGCAGCTCATGGGATGCTCACCACGGGGCAAGGTCGGACCATCCATGAGATGCTCACCTGGGACACATCCAGAGCATCCCTGGGGGCTCCAGGATGCTCCCCCAGTCCCAGAATCAATCCCAGCGCGGGGGGCAGAGCCAGCCCTGCCCATCATTTCTGGCAAATAAAGCTGGGGAGGGAGCAGGGATGGTCCTGCTGAGCTCAGTTTGCAAAATGAGCATCTGCAAACCCTGTGAAGCCATCTGGGCCATGCTGTTTGTCTCCAGGATGTCACAGCCCAGAGCTGCAGGGGTGCTCCCTGGCATCCCCACCACCTCATTTATCTCACTTCCCCAGCTGTTTACATTTCTTCTCAAATTTCTTCCAGTTTATCCAAGAAAACTGTTTTGAGACTTTAATTGTTCCACTTCCAGCTCTTCTCGTGCATCAAGGAATTTGTAAAAGCAGGGAAAACTGCATGGAAGAACAAAGGTTTCTAGGTTTCAATTCTTCAGGTGATCAAACCCTGATACTGCGCAGATCCCCCTTGGACATTCACCCGAGGGCATGAACCAAAGTGGGCAAGTTTCATCCCAAAACCAGAACAGGTAAATGAAGAAAGAATGAGAAAGGGAAAGGTCATTGAGCCTCAGCTGCTGCTAACAGGAGCTGCCATGGGCATCCATTGGTTGTGAACCCCTTTCCAAAGGTGCTCTGGTGTTTTTTCCGGGTGCTCACTCCAGTGGGACCATGACTGCACTTAAAAGGAGCTGTGTGCTCAGAGCAGAGAAAACCAGACTTTATTAGCTCCATTTTAGGGGAAGGCAAAAGGGATTCAGACAGATTTATATGCAAGTGTCACTCAAAGCAGAGCTACACAAAGGCAAAATATATATAGACAGAAAAAGTAGGTAACAGACTGTTCCCAAACCAGGAGTGTGTCCTGCTGGCTAAGGTCTGCAGGTTTCAAGGTTGAAGTGCTTAATTTTATTCCTAGCTTCCTAATTAAACACCATTTAACTGGGCTTTCCATTTATCCTGCAATTTCTTTCTGGACCTGAGTCTAATCCCCAAACCTGCTTATTTGCTTTTACTTTCGTTGCAACCTTATCAGTGATTAACCTGCAGTTGCACTTAATCTTTTTAAAAGATTTCTCTGGCTATAAATACAGAGAAGCTACCTGCCCTGTTTCTGTCCAGGGGAAAATAACTTCCTCCACTGCCAGATGTCTGTGGTGGGTTGCACTATTCCTTCTGTCAGCTGATTTCTCTAATGGGAGGCATTTGTCTTCTCTAACTTCCTACAGAACACTGAATCAGTGTCAGTTCTCTGAAAGACACAGGCCACAAGGAATATGAATACACCCCCAGTATAAAAAAAAAATAATTACAAATATAAAAGTATAAACAGTATATAAAAAGATGTTACTGGTGACAGTGAGGCAAAACATTCCACATTCCCACAGCTCCAAGGACAAGCTCTGCTCCTTCCTCCAGCACTTCTCTACTCCACTTATTTCACTAAAAAGCTGCAACAGCTAAAATATCACAGCAAGAAAACCTGGTTTCTATGGCAATAAGCAGCTGCCTGTCAAGATTCCCCAAGTGCTGCATTAACAGAAGAGAGGATCTCATATCTGATCGACCCCAGGCTTGAGGACACCAAGAGGAATGAGCAAAAGCTAATAAGAAATGCAGCAAAGGTACATGGAGTGTTACCAAACCCATCAGGAATGTTCCAAGGGCAGGGGAAGGAACACTGAGTGATGGGTGCCCTCTGCAAGGTATTTATTGGAGCCACTGCAAAGGAAGCCCATTGCAAATGCAGAAAAAACTGGCAAAATGAGTGGAATTTGAAAGTTCAACAGAAGAAATCCAAGCCATGGCAACCCCCAAACAAGAGGCACTGAAGTCTCTGTCTTCATCTCCAAACAGAGCAGAGCAAACAGACCTGAGCTCAACTCCCAGCCCAGCCTGCAAGTCTGGCCCTACCTTGACCTTAATTATTACCTGGAGAATAATCTCTCCAAAGAACTAAAGCCATAAACAGATCACAGAGAGGGATAATTTCAGATCTCCCCATGGTTCCAGAATTACCAGTTGTGTATCCATCACCACCTCATGCTGCCTTTTAAAAACTAAGATCTTCAAGCAATCTTTTCTATTTAAGAAAGCTTTTTTTCCCCTCCTGTTGGTGATTAAAGACAAATTACAATTCTACTACCAGTATTATGTGAGCTCTGAGCCTCTTAATTATTTATTGAGAAACGATTATTTATTGGGAAATCTGACCTGCATGTGAGGATTTTCTGGCTCTGTCAGTGCATGAGTGAGCAAGAAGTCAAAATAACAGCTGGAATGTTGAAATAAATCCACACCAAATAAATGGTAGTCTACATGGTGTTTATTGTAGACACAGTGAATTATGAGAGCAATTACAGCCCACTATTTATTTATAAGCTCTTTCTAAAGAAAATTAAATCATAGAAGTAAATCAGAGCCCCAGTTTGATTTTTGCACGTTTCCTGGTTTGATTACATAAATATTTAAAGAGTGGAAAAATCCTGCAACTTTTCACTCCCCATCAAAATCTTCTGCCTGGCAAATGGAAACCACTGGCAAATGACTGAGGATGAGAAATCTTCAGGGAGGTTTGGGTGAGTGCAGGCTCTCCCCTGCAATGTGATCCTTCAGACCCCCCCACAGTACAGTGGAGCTCATTAAATTTGTTTATAAAGAAAGCAAGGCATTATTAACTAAGGCTGACACCTATTCTGGCTTTATTTTTTGCCACAGAGACCCGTACATTTTGCAAGAGAGGAGGGGGGAAAAGCAACAAAAGGAGATCCCAGAGGAGGTGAAGGTCAGCCCTGGATGGGAAGAGGGATGACCCAGGGGGTGGCAGCAGCCCTGCCACCCTTCCCTGTGTCACAGCCAGACCTGAGGAACCTGCAGCTCTGCTCACTGCACCTGCTGAGCCCCTGGGAGTGCCTTGGCCACGGGGACAGGGCTGCTCCCTGCAGCAAACCTGCCCCAGCTGCTCCTGCACAGGATGGAAAGCGGCTCCTGTCTGTGGGAATGGACAGCCAAAACTTGGGGAGGATCTGCAAACCTCATCCAGCCCTGCCTCCTGCACTGCTCCTCAGCCCTGTCAGCTCACTCTGCTGGGGGCTGGCTTGAGGAGGGTGAGGAGGGAGCTGGTGGGGCACCTTGAGCCATCAGCTGGGTGATGCTGAGCAGGTGTTTGCCTTCCCCTCCAGCACAGCTGGGGCAGTGGCTTCACGATTTCGGTGATGAGCAGCACCAGAGTGGCTTCTCTCTGTGGCAAATGTGGCCAGGAGCCAGTCTGAGGGGGCTGAAGGGCTGGAAATTGCCTGCTGGAAATGGGGATGCTACAGGAATGTGTCCCCTGTTGATGGAGTGACAGAACTCTCCTTCGTCCCCTCAAAAAGGAAAGGAGCCCAGAAGTTTCTGTCTTCAATTAGGTGAAAAGACATCTCATAGACCTGGGGGACGTCACCTCAAACTTAAGGATAGCTAATTGGACAGGAGCCAAAAAGTCCTGTCTGGGCAATTGACTAGAAAAAGAAGAGAACAAAGAAACCAATCGCTTTTGTGAGCTGTTTTACCAGGAGCAAGAACCTCCGGCACCTGGCTTGGTTTTTCTCTGTTTGTTATTTTGCATTTTATTAAACCTTTTTGTTTCCAACACTGCAGCGGAAGCCATCCTGCTCATTTTTATGCCTCCAAAGGTAGCTGAGCTATCTTGGGTGTGTTTTAGACCTCTGAGAGCTTGTGAGACATGGCTGGAGGGGGCTCCTGTAACAGGATGGCACTGAGGTCCAGCAAGGATTGCAGGGGAGCCCCTGCATGCTCATGAATGCTTGTTGGCACATGGCAGGCTCAGAGCTGACTCTGAAACACTGTCTGGGACAGGAGAGCACTCACTGCACTTCTCTTTCCCCTCCCAGCTGGGAACCAGCTCAGTTCTCCCTTCCTGCTCTCTGTTTATCCCTCCCAGCAGTGGCAGCACAGAAAAATCCCAAGGCTGGAAACAAAACCTCCAGGAACATCTATCTCATCCAGGACTGTGCTTCTCCATCCTTGAAGGATGCTCATCAAATCTCCCCATAAGAGCCCCCAGTCACGGAGAGCCCACCACCTTCCCAGCAAGGATTCCTCCCATGGCAAAGCCAAGGTGGTCTTGGCACCACGAGGGTGAGCTTGGCATTCTCATGACAGCTTGGGCTGTGAGCAAATCAAGCTTGGCCTGTGAGCATAGCCCACATCCTTTTCAGATGAATCACTCCCCACTGCTGCTGTCAACCTTGAGCCCAACAGAGAAACCTTGTTGTGGTTTTTTTTCCCTGGGTTGTTTCTAGCCAAGTGGTGACTCAGCTGTCAGAGGTGAATAACTCTTCATGCTTTGTCTGAACACTCATTAACCATCCAGAGCCATAAAAAGCAATTTTTCCATAGCTCTCCTTCCACAAAGCAAGAGGGCTGACCTGAGATTTAGTGGGGAATTCATAAAGGTGCTCAATAGATCTGCAGAGTGGAGAAACCTTACGTGGTTCTGGGTCAAATGGCAGAGGGTTTTATCAGCAGTGATTGAGGGTCTGGGCAGAAGAGAGAGGCAGATCCTACCCACAGCACATAGCAAAACCTACAGCCACTGCATGGAAATCATTAACAACAAGAATCTGCTGGCCCAGGCATTTGCCTGACTCCTACGCCTGCCCTGGGCCCTGCTGCTCTTTCATTGCTCTTCTTCCTTTTCATCTTTCTCTGAAATCTCAGCAGCAAGGATTTCCTCATCCTCTCTTGCTGTGGAGATCACACGGATGGTGACTGAGTGATCAGGAGATTCTGAGGATATTTCTCCTCCCAGGCGGGTCTGTGCTCTGCGGGATGCCACAGGAGATCTCTGGTGCACCGGTGACTTCGGTGGGGTTGGGCTGACACTGGAACCCTGCAACGAAAAGTCAAAAAAAGAGGCAAAAAAAAACCCCTTAGCAGATCCTTGCCCACTGCCCCTAACATGGCAAAGCTGGGCAGAGTTCTGTGGTTCCAGCACAGCATCTCTGCACTGGGGTGCCAGCTTGAGATCCTGGGGTGCCAGCCCCCAGAGGGGCTGCTGGATTCTATCCTGCATGTCTTGAGAAGCACAGAGAGAGGAGCACAGCAGAGATCTCCCACCTCTGCACTAACTCTTGGTGTCACAGACATCTTTTATGAAAATCCTTTCCTTAGGATTTTTTCCCCTGAGAGGCCTCAGGAACGAAGTGTAAACAATGGTTATCTGCTGCTGTGGAATGCAACAGGTGCATCTGTGATTGGTCTCATGTGGTTGTTTCTAATTAATAGCCAATCACAGTGAGCTGGCCATTTGTTATCATTCCTTCCTATTCTATTCTTGGCTAGCCTTCTAATGAAATCCTTTCTTTTATTCTTTTAGTATAGTTTTAATGTAATATATATCATAAAATAATAAATCAAGCCTTCTGAAACATGGAGTCAGATCCTCATCTCTCCCCTATTCCTGGGACCCCTGTGAACACGGTCACACTCCTGGTTTGCTCCTGAAGCCTCTGGAAGGGCTGGTCTTGGCCAAACCTGGCACTGGAGCTGCTGTGAGGGAGCAGCCCCAGCCTGCCCTGTCCTCCTTTGGGATGTGGGCTGCCCCAGGGATGTGCCAAGGAGAGGGGCGTCCTCTGCTCGGCAGGTCCTGCTCACCCTCCAGTGGGGTCAGTTCCAGTTTATTCACCCCTCAGCACTTGTTTCAGGGCTTCTTTTCCCTCATTCAGAGCCCTCAGTGCCCCTGCTCACTGCTGCTCTTAACTGGTTATGGATTAATGTTAAACAACACATGGTTTGAGGCTTCTCAAGCCTCTGGAGGGCTGCAGAAATGCAGCTATGCTTGGCATCAGCCTGGTGTTTACCCAGGCCCAAGGTCACTGCACTCCCTGGCAGCTCCTCCCTCCCTCCCTGTGCACATCCAGATGTGATAAGTGTGCCTGGCTCCATGCTGAGAACAACAACAGCAGGGGCTGCACGGAGACAAAACTTCCCTTACAAGTTTAGCTGAGACAGCTGGAAATAAAAAAGGAGGGGAGAAAAGCACAGGGCCATTTTCCTTTTCAGCTGCTCATGGCAAAAAGCAAGGGGCTCCTGCAGAGGTGGCAGGATGGCATTGCAGGCTGTGGGCACCTCTGTCCTGGCCACCTGGGGAAAGATTTGGGGCATCAGCTGGGCGGTTGGTGCATTGATTAATTGATTCATACATTGATAAATTATTAATCATAATTATGATTAATTATCCTGTCTCTGCAGGATAGAAGATACATTCATTCATCTGTGGCTACAGCCTAGCTAGAAATTGGGCTCAGGCTTAGCACAGGCAGGCAAATATTTAATGTATTTCCCTTTTGTGTAGCAAAACACTGGCACTCCACCAAAGGCCTGTGCAAGATGCTGGGTCACCCCTTCCTGCCTGCCCACGCTTTGACAGACCCCAACATCCTGAGCTGGGTTCTTTAAGGCACCTTAACCACTCCAGAGCGGGTGGGGAGAGCACACCCGGTATCTAAGGAAGCAAAGCCGGATCTCTGCACTCCCCGTGCTGACCTGCGCCTCCTGCATCGCCTGCATCGCCTGCAGCTCCTGCAGCTCCTTCAGCCTCCAGCGGAGCCGCCCCAGGGGCCCCTTGCCCCCCATCCTCCCCGTGGCCGCCAGGGCAGCCCGGAACAGCTTTGGGGTCTCAGCTTTCGGGGGGATGACCAGCGCATCTCCGGGGCCTCCCTTCTCATCTTTGGGTTTGTTGTTGCTCCTCAGCATTTTCCTGCAGCGCGGGAAGGGAGAGGCGGTGTCAGTCCGGGAACATTGTGTTAGCTGGATTTTATAATGCAGAGAAACCAAGCGTTAACAGCACAAGGAGCTTTGTGTGTCTTAGCCAGGACAGAACAACCAATCTGAGCGATGCTAAAAACCAAACCAAATCTTTACATGGATTTTTAAGCGAAGGCGCTTTGGCCGCGCTCCTTGCCCAGCTCCACCCGCTGTGGACAACAAATACAAGCGATGCTAAAAACCGAACCGAATCTTTACATGGATTTTTAAGCGAAGGCGCTTTGGCCGCGCTCCGTGCCCAGCTCCAGCCCGTGCCCGGCGGGTTTCGGCCGGCGGAGGCTCCGCTCAGCGCCGGGGCCCGGGTGCCCTCTGCCGAGGGACGGCGGCCGCAGCCCAGCTCCGCTCCGGAGCATCCCCAGGGCTCCACACACAGGGAAAATCCCCCCGAGACTGCGGAGCCCCGGCTCTGCTGGTTTGAAACCCCCGCGGGTTGGAAAGGAGCAGCCCAAGCACGCACTTGGCTTTCTTGCGCAGCAGCTTCTGGGACTCCGGGTAATGCACCAAAATCTCGTTCAAGTCTTTCTTCTCCAGAATGAAAAGGTTGGCGAAGCCGTGGGCCACGACGTTTGCTGTGCGGCGATTTCCCCCTCCTGCTGCCAGCAGGCTGGGAGAGACAATGCGAGACATCAACACTGTGTTGGCAGGTTCAGAAGTGCAAACCTCCTTTACACCTCTGCACCTCTCTCTTTCAGGGGACTCAGTTTAATTTTCACCCTGATGGGGTTTATCGTGCCGTTTTTAAAGAATGATAAAGGGAAACCTTGCATGGAGTACTGTATAAAATATTATTTGTGGGTTTGAAGGGTTAAATATTGTGTTTTACACCAGTCTGGTGTCTGCTGGGCTGTGGGGAGGCAGCAGTGTTGCTGTGTTAACAACTGGTGCAGGGCTTTTCATTCCCGTGGAAGGGAAACACCTTTTCTGATCAATTTTCCCATTCCTCCATCCATATTCCCCTGTTTACCATCCCCAGCTCCCCAGGCAGAAGGCAACACGATGACAGAAACAGCAGGAAAGCTGTGATTTGTGTCTCAGCCTCTGCCCAGCATTCACGGCTCTCAGCCACAAAGATTAATTGGGATGCTGCTGATCCCTCCACTTCCCACCCACCGGCTGTATTTCCCCAGCTCCCTGACAGTGCTTCTCTCACCTGATTTCCCCAAAGACAGATCCAGCTTTCAGAGTCACCAGCACGGATTTGCCGTCGGGTCCCCCCAGCACCTGCACCTGTCCCGCCTGGATGATGTACATCTCCCGGCCTATCTCCCCCTGCAGGGAAGGGGGAGCTGGCCAGGGACACCTCATGGATGCCCAAGGAGCATCCTGCTGGGAATCCCCACGGCCACACTGCCCTCTCCAAGCTCCCAAAATGTCTTGATGGTGCTCACTCCTGAGCATTCTCATCTCAGCATCCCCAAGACCACAACTGTGTAGCCATGATGTTTTATGAAAAATCCTTTCCTTAGGATTTTTTCTCCTGAGAAGCTGAGGCCTCAGGAACAAACTGTAAACAATTATTATCTGCTGCTGCGGACTGCAACAGGTGCATCTGTGATTAGTCCATGTTGGTTGTTTCTAATTAATGGCCAATCACATCCCAGCTGTCTCAGACTCTCGGTCAGACACAAGATTTTGTTATCATTCTTCTTGCTTGCTAGCCTTCTGATGAAATCCTTTCCTCTATTCTTTTATTATAGTTTTAATATAATATATATAATAAAATAATAAATCAAGCCTTCTGAAACATGGAGTCAGATCCTCATCTCTTCCCTCTTCCTGGGACCCCTGTGAGCACCCCCACACCCAACAAGCTTTCCCCTGTTGTTCAGAGCTGCTTTGTACAAGGCCAGGGGTGTTTTTGCTCCAAATTCCCTCCCTGGAGGTGGCCCAGCAGGGCGAAGGGCCAGGCCTGGCTCTCCCTGTGCCCTGCACAGCCTGGCTGTGACTCCCAAGGGTCCCCTTACCTTCTTGCACACGAAGTCATTGGGCAGGTACACCACTGATCTGAGCCGCTTCAGCATGTCAAAGATCATCTGTCTGTCACAGCCCTGAGCCCAAACAGAGCCAAAACATGCCAGCCTCAGTGTGTGCTGGCATGGCAGGCCGTGCCAGGCAGGGCTGGGCTGCAGAGGGTACCTGGAAAAGGGCCACTTTGCTCACGATGTTGTAGTTCACGTCGATGGCGATGTCCAGCCTCATCTTGTCCGGCAGCTGCACCAGCAGCTCTGACTCATCTGTGAGACACAGCAGAAAAGTGGCTGATTCCAGCACTTCATTTGGGACTGTGTCCTTCATGTGGCAGTGGGGAAGCAGCCCAGGTTGTGGTGGCAGAGGGCAGGAGCTAGCTCACACAGAAGGGTCTCCCCCAGCCTCTGCCCACCCAGCAATCTGCAGGTCTAAATCTGAGGTGGGATGGAAAATCACCCTTTGCATTTTCCCTACCCTGATGGCTCCCAGAAACAGACCACCGACCCAAATCAGCATTTCTCCTGTCCAGGAGGGTGGGCACAGAGGTTCTGCTCCTGCCTGATGACTCACTGTAGGGTGAGCTGGTGGCTTTGCTGCTGGACACACTCTGGCCACGATGGACAGTCACTGTCCTCTCTCCAGGGCACCTGGGACACTGGGCTCAGTGTGCTGTGAGTGATCCCAAATCACCAAAGTGCTGCTGTGACCCAGTGGCAGTCTGTAAACTCAACTCCATAGGTGGGCAAACAAGCCCCTAGACTGAAAATTACAATAAGCCAACCTCCACCCCCAAACTGTAGTACTGTTTGACAGTAACAATTCAGATAAAAAAATGAGATTCAGGTGTTCACCCTTGGAGTGGCTGGATCTCACCTAGCATGCCTTGGGAGTGCCATGTGTACTCATACCACGTCTTCACCCTGTTCTGCACTGCCCTGGGGATCCTGTAGAAGTTCATGTATTTAATGGTGCTGTCCATGCAGCTCCGGTAGTACGTTTGTCCTGCAGTAGCAGCACCAACCACGTCTCTCATCTGAAAGGAAGAGGTGGAGGAGAACTTTAGGTTGCTGTCACTTGTCCATCAGCAGGTTAAGGATGTAAGCCAAGCCCTAACAACATCTGCCAGATCCTTTTTGTCTTGCACCAATGCTGAGCAGGCCTTCCCATGGGGTAAACAAACCCAGAGAAGCAAACCTGTGGATCAAACCCACCAAACCCACCCCCAGCTGAGGCTGTAAATTCCCTCTGACTCCAACTCACCTGCCCTATCATGACAGAGAAAGCAAAGACCCCTGTGAAGTAGTTCAGCAGCTGGAAGACGATCTCAAAGAGGGTCTTGGGGTCTGGCAGGCCCCCGATGGTGATCAGAGTTTTCACTGCCCAGTAGTAACAGCGGATGTAGCTGGAGGAGAGGAGAAGAGGAGGAGAAGAGGCAGCTCTGAAGGCATTTCTGTTTCACCCCTCAGCACAGATTTACAGGCCAGAGCCTGCTGAGAATAATGATGGATGACAAAAGGAAAAACTGCAGGGCTTCAGACTCCCCTGCAGGTGCTTCTGGAGATGCTACAGGAGCAGGAGAACCAATGGTCCCTCCAGGAGCCTCCACCTGGGAGGCTCAGCTCTGGTTACTCCTGGTTTCTGCTCCTCTGCCATAAAGCAGCAACATGTTTTCAGCCACATTTACACTTTTAGAAATTATCAGGGGGGAAAACAGGTTTGTGAACAAATTGTTGGAATAGCATTTAAGAGAAGCCATGTGTTCCCTGGTCTTGGGCATTCCCTTGGGTGTTTTGTTTCCACCTGAAGATGGACACAGATTTGTATATCAAATAAAATAACTCTCTAGCAGCACCATGAACACAGGTGTGGGCATTCAGCTTGTGAGCCAAGGACTCTGCCTGTGGCATCAATCACTGACTGCACAGGGGACATTTAACACAGGTACTGCCATGGTGAGGGAAGGGCTGGCCACTGTCCCCATCTCACACCTGGCTGGCCTGAGGGGCCTGGCACAGGGCACAGGGACACACAGGGGCACTCCTCCATCCCAGCCTGGCAGCAGTCAACGCAGACAGGAGCAGGATTCATGCTTTGAATGTCTCCTGGTCGGCCAGGGAGCATTCCTTTGCTTCCCAGCACCAGGATCCCACTTCAGCCCCTTCAACCTGCAGCTGCTCTCCCCCTCTGCCCAGCTGCAGCCTCACCTTGCAGCACTGTGTATTACTGCACATCCCATCCCTGCTGTCCTTGCCATTCTCCCTGGCTCCACATCTTCCCCTGGCACTCCCAGCCCTTTCCTTCAGGGGTTTTCATGAACCCAGCTGCATCCCAACACCTCCCTTACTGCTCCAGCTCCATCAGGCTGTGCTGTGTGAGACCCCCAGCCCCGGGCTGTACCTGTTTCCTTCCCCATCATAGACCCAGGTGGTGGAGCCCAGTCCTTCATAGGCTGATGCCCAGTAGTAGAGGCAGGAGTTCACATGCAGGCTGTACAGCAGGTAGGCAGTGGTGCGAATCACCCTGCAGAGAAACCCAGGAGAGAGCAGGAAGGGAGATGAGATCTGACAGGGAAACGTGCCAGACTCCCCCTGGGATCAGTGGGAGCCTAAAGTGGTGACCACACAGGTGACAGAGCACCCCAGCCCTGCTGCTGCCTCCTGCAGCCCCAGAAGTGCCAGGAAAAGCAGTTTATCTGCTGATGGCTCCCCTTCACTGCCAGCCCCCCTGTCCCTGTGGGCTGGGGAGAGCTGATCCTGCCCATGCAGGCTTTGGGAGCCTCATGTCCCACCACATCAGCCAAAGTCCATTCAGCCAGCCCAGGCACTGCAGGGAAAGAAGTCAGGGGCCCAGAACAAGTGCAGAATGAAGGGAACCTTCCTCCCCAGGGGCAAAGAGCAATTCCATGCTCCCTCCTTGCCCCCATGGCCCTCACCTGTAGATGTAAGCCTTGGTCAGGATGGCCTCCAGGCGGTTGTTGAACTCGAAGAAGGCCATGTACTGGGAGGAGAAGGAGAGCTGCATGTTCCAGGTTCCCCTGGGAGCATCCCCTCCCCATAAAACCCCCCTGCCCCTCATTTCCCTCCTGCAGCCCCTCTGCAGCGTGGACTGCCACAGGCAGATTTGTCTCCATCCTTCAGTGCCCTCCTAGTCAAACGTGAGTGGTTTAGGATTGAAATGAAGTGTGTGACCTGCAAAGCCTTTGGGACAAAGCTCCTCTCCATTTTGTGATCCTCCTGTCACCATGGATGGGTGTGAACAGGCACAGCTCACCCAGGCAGCAGAGGAGCCCTCTGTGCCCTGTGCAGCTGCTGCTCTGGCCTGTGAGCCCTGGCTCACCTTCAGGCAGCGGGGGAAGCGCAGCAGGGGATTCACACCCACTTTGAAGTAGAAGAAATCCAGGGGCAGCAGGCACAGCACATCCATCTGAAATGCACACAGGAGACACCTCTGTGGGGAGCTGCAGGGGCCCTGGGGTGGGGCTGAACCCACAGGGCAGGTGAAAGGTTCAGGTGAATAAGGACAGTGCTGACAAACCTTGAAGCGCTGTGACTGCAGGTAGTTCTCTTTCATGGCCTTTTTGTCAGTCTGAGGGGAACAGGAGGGAGAGAGAGAGGAATACTGATTATTGCTTAGAGAAAGGAAAGCTAGGCCAGCGTGGTCGTGCCTGGCTTTCCTTCTCTGCACCACAACAGGGAAGATGCTCCCTTTGTGCCTGGAAAGGGGGAAGAGCAAGCAGAGAATTCCTGGCTGTTTGCCATCTTCCCATCCTACCTTGGGACATCCTGTGCTGATTTTGCATCCCAGGAAAAGCACATCACAGTGCCAGCATCACAAAATCAGCAGGGAAACTGCCTGTCTGAGCATCTGCATGGGCATGGGAAGGCTGCATCCTCAAGGTGTGACTTTTCAGTTTGTTTAATTGAATATGGAAATGAAATCAAGGGCTTGCCTTATCTCAAGGGAGTGATCTGTGTGTTCAGATTGTAATTGCTAACACATCCTGCCTGGTGTGCTCCCGAAAATTAACCCCAGAGTTTGTTACATCCGTGCCCAAGGTTGGCACGACAAGGGTCAGTCAATGAGCCCCTCACCAGGGGCAGAGCCAGCCCCTGGAGCAGCACCCTGCAGGCATCCCTGCCCAGAAACAGGGAGGCCACACAGTACTGGAGAGGATGGGACTGATTTGATGGGGGAAAATGGTGTGTTTGGCAGACAAAAAGACTGCTGGCTTGTCCAGTCAGTGTCAGGAGAGATGCTCGTGGTGTCTGGGAGTGGACAGAGCCCTGATGGCCATGGCAGTGGAGAGAGGGCACAGTTCAGGGTCCAGCAGCACCTGATGGCCATGGCCATGATGAGAGGGCTCAGTTCAGGGTCCAGCAGCACCTGATGGCCATGGCAATGGAGAGAGGGCTCAGTTCAGGGTCCAGCAGCACCCTCAGGGTGATGGGGTGGGAGTGCCCAGCTGGTGCCCATGCTGGGTGCAGTGCCCTGCCACTCACAATGATGTCTCCCCCCTGCACGAACTGCAGCCGGGTCTGGAAGATGAGGATGTCCAGCAGGTAAATGAGGTCACACAGGTAATCCACCAGCAGCCAGTAGTGGATGTTGGCTGGGGTCTGGTAGGGGAAGGCCCAGCGGACGGGGATCAGCCAGCAGTTCCAGTTCCAGGCCATGACCACAAAGAACAGCCACAGCACGTACATCAGATCTGCACACAGGGAACAGCACCACCATCAGCTGGAAACACGTCCCTGCTCTAGGGGAATCCTCTGCATAGAGGGGTTTCCATCCCCTGGCCTGCCCTCAGCACAAAGGAAAACCTGCAGGAAGTCTCTTGGTGACAGTGTTTCATCTCCAGCACAGAGTGAACACCCCTGGTCACAGAACACACCATGTTTTAGCAGAAAGCTTCTTCTAACTTTGCTGTATTCAGTTATATTTGCTTTTACTCTGCTCCCACAACTCCAGCTTCCCTGTTTTTGTATTTCCCCTCCAGCCATGCTGAGCTGGTGGCTGGCTGCCTGATCCCAGAGGCTTCCAAAGGACTGGGGAGTGTGAAAGACTAAGGAAAGAGCTGGGCTTCTGGGGGGTGGCCACAAGGCAGTGGAATCTTCTTTTGTGATTTTAATTTTCTGGGGGCGTACCCACACCACGGGGAAAGCAGAATGCCCAGTCCTGCTCCTGACACCCACAGCTGGAAGTATTTAGGAAAGCCTGTGCCTTGCAGAGGAATTTAAAAGTCTGAGCTTTAGTGAAAAAACTAAGTTGCTTCTTGCTTAGTTTTCCTCTCCCCTTCATCACCCTCTCTCCCCCAGTCCCAGCAGGTACCCCCAGCCCAGGCTGTGCCCCATCACTCACTGGTCAGGGGGTCAATGCTGCTGGGGAACTGGTAACTCTTGAGGTGCTGCAGCCAGGGCCGGCGCTTGAAGGTGCAGCACAGCATCTCACAGTAGTGATCATCCCCCAGAGGTTTGTCCCCCTCCAGCTCCCCTCCTGGGGCAGGCGCTGCTGCTGCTGCAGGTGCTGGCTTGCTGGGAGCTGGGAGAGGCCACACAGTTATTTCAAAGGGCAGAAAAAAATCTTCTTACTGCAGTTTTTCTTAAGGTCTTTAAACTGTTAATAAAACAGGAGCCAGAAACCACAGCGTGTACAGGGACCCACCAGGGAAACACTCCCAGCCCCACCTGGACTCACATGCCACGGGGCTCTCATCATCTGAGGTGACATCAGAGTCAATGAGCTTCTCCTTCACCTTCTCAGTCCTCTCTTTGAAGAGCCTCACCAGCTCCTGCAGCCGGGTGTTGATGGTGGCACTGCTCAGGCTCGAGGCCGAGCCGATGCGCTCGGGCAGGCTGGGGGACACCAGAGGGCATTGCATGGAGGTAGGAAAGGCCAGGGCAGGTTATTGGGGTCACAGAAACCTGGAATGGTTTGGGTTAGAAGGGAAAGAAAAGGCCAGGGCAGGTTCATGGGGTCACAGAAACCTGGAATGGCTTGGGTTAGAAGGGAAAGGAAAGGCCAGGGCATGTTATTGGGGTCACAGAAACCTGGAATGGCTTGGGTTAGAAGGGAAAGAAAAGGCCAGGGCAGGTTCACAGGGTCACAGAAACCTGGAATGGTTTGGGTTAGAAGGGAAAGGAAAGGCCAGGGCAGGTTCACAGGGTCACAGAAACCTGGAATGGTTTGGGTTAGAAGGGACCTTAAGGCTCATCTCATTCCAACCTTTCTGCCATGGGCAGGGACGCCTTCCACTAGACCAGGTTGCTCCCAGCCCCATTATTCCCATTCTTTAACCTACAGCATCTGAATTAGGATTTACCTGTGTTTATTTGGGTGTTGTGTACCGAGAAGAACACAAACTAGCATGGCTCCCTCTCCCTTTGGTATCCCAAAGGATATTTGGGGTGTTTGCCATTTCCACCCAAGCCCCAGGACGTGAACCCCAGGATGTGAACCCCAGGCTGATCTGGAGTCCCTGGGCTCATTTCTCACCTTTCCCTCTGCTCCTGGTCCCAGCCCAGCCCTTGGCTGGGGGATTGACTCACCAGCCCCCTGTCCAGAGCATCCTCTGGGAGCAGTCGCCTTCTCCTGCAGACACAAACACAGACACCAAAGCTTGGCTTGGCTCCTCTCCTTCCTCCTCCCAAGTGTGACCGGTTTTCCATTCCCCCTTCTCCTGCTAGGGTCAGTTTCCCCTAATTTTTGTGACATTGCCTGGAGTAGTTGGGAGTGAGCCTCCTGCTCCTTTCCTGCTGGAGCCCTGCTCCTCCCTGAGTACCAACCAGCCCTTGCAGCCACCTGGCCCATTTTGCAACTCAGTTTGGGTACCTGGCAAGATGCACAGAGGGCAGGCATCATCCTGTGCTGGCCCCCAGTGCCACAGCTCCACAGCACTGCACTTCAAGGGGCGAGGAGAGTGCACCAGAGCACCCAGAGCTTGTGTCCTAACTCAGCTGGGGCTCCCTTTGGCACAGATGGGTTTCTCAGGTGACTTCCTTACATGTGGGCACAAAAGGTGTCAGAAGGGAAGCTGAATATGAAGGTAGCAGTCCCAGCAAAAATCTAGACTGGTTTTTGCAAGCCCAGAGCTCCAGCTGTGATGAGGAAATTGTCTCCTGCCACCACAAGTGCAGATCCCACTGGCCAGGGCACAGAATGTCTCAGTGCTGTGTGGAGCAGGAGGAGGAGGATGCTGAGGGAGCATCCTGCCAGCACCAATCTCCCAAAGGAATGGAAGTCAAATGGGATTCAAATGCTGTGAACCCACCATCTTTAGCTCACTGGCTCCCAGGTGTGTTCTGCTGGGAGGTGGAGCAGGTGAACAAGAATGATGAACCTTCATTTCCCAAGAAATGGGCCCTGCCAGAGCCATGTAGGAAATAACTCCAGCTGTGGCAGTAGAAGGGATTTAGAGATAACTGCTCAATGCAGAGTTATGTCTTCTCCCTCTGGAAACACCAGCAGGACATGAGCATTTCCCTTCTGCCTCACAATATTTAATTTTTTTTTATTTATGTAGGAGAACGGGAGTTCCTTGCTTTCAAAAATACCCAGTGTTGTTTTGAGGCACTCCCTGGGACCCAGCAGAAGGGTTTATGTGCTCACATGTGTAACTGTAAATGTGTTTAATGCTGTCTGTGTTTTCACTACAGGTATTTTACACGAAGCCTTGGGCTCTGCTGTCCCAGTATCAATAGCTGTTCAACAGACCAGATCGTTGACATTTTTGCCATTTTTTTTTAGCTGTTCAACAGGATTGTTGACATTTTTGCCATTTTTTAGCTGTTCAACAGACTGGATTGTGGACATTTTTTCCATTTTTTTTTTGCTCCTTCAGGAGCAAAAACTAAAAGAACCAAACTATTAAGTGAGAATGACTACAGCACCTGGTTTACAGCACAGAAAATAATCCCACTTTAGCTTTCATTTTGAATCCTCTGCAAGGGTGAGCCTCAAACAAACCTAGTGCCACCACAGAAAAAAAAATCCATCAACTTCCTCCAGCCTAAATTTATAAGCTCAGTTTTAATCCTCCCTCTCTCCAAGCATAGAATCACTGAATGATCTGGCTTGGAAGGGACCTTAAAGGACCATTTAGTTCAGGAAGGGACACCTTCCAGCTAGGCCAGGTAGCTCCAAGCCCCATCCAACCTGGCCTTGAACACTTTGCAGGATGGGGCTTCCACCACGCCTCTGAGAGCTCAAACCCAGGGGAGATGTGCTTGCAAACCTTGTAGCAAAAATACAAGAAGAAAATGGATTATTTTTAAGATGCAGGCTCAAATCCAGCACATAAACCCTCTGTGCTCTGAACTTGGGAACAGAGACAAATGGGAATGCCCATGGCTTGGGGATCCAGCCCATCTCCAGGAGCACACACACACAGGGCTGTCCCTGACCATAAAAGCATTAAACAAAATTTAATTTTAAAATGCAAACAAGAGGCAAAGCTTTGGTGATCTCCTCTGCTGTGCACTGGGGTGACACCCACTGCACACACAGCAATGTCCAAATCTGCTGGGAATGAGCATCTCCACGTGGATAAACGTGGGTAATAAATGTTCCTGTGCTGGCAGCCTCAGGGGGAGCTGGGACCACTGGGCAGAGCTGTGCCTGGGGTTTGCTGTACCTGGGGGATGCTGTACCCGGGCAGAGGCATACCTGGGGGATGCTGTGCCTTGGCAGGGCTTTGCCTGGGGGATGCTGTGCCTGGGGGATGCTGTGCCTGGGGATGCTGTGCCCTGAAGAGCTGTGCCTGGGGTTTGCTGTGCCTGGGGTTTGCTGTGCCTGGGGGATGCTGTGCCTGGGGTTTGCTGTGCCCTGCAGAGCCGTACCTGGGGTTTGCTGTACCCGGGGTTTGCTGTACCCGGGGTTTGCTGTGCCTGGGGGATGCTGTACCCGGGGTTTGCTGTACCTGGGGTTTGCTGTGCCCTGCAGAGCTGTACCCGGGGTTTTCTGTACCTGGGGTTTGCTGTACCTGGGGTTTGCTGTGCCTGGGGTTTGCTGTACCCGGGGTTTGCTGTACCCGGGGTTTGCTGTGCCTGGGGTTTGCTGTACCTGGGGGATGCTGTACCCGGGGTTTGCTGTACCTGGGGTTTGCTGTACCTGGGGATGCTGTGCCTGGGGGATGCTGTACCCGGGGTTTTCTGTACCTGGGGGATGCAGCGCCGGGCACGGCCAGCAGGTTGGGGGCGCCGGCCGCAGGCAGCTCTCCATAGGTGCCGTGGATCTCCACAGCACGCTCTGGGCTGTCCACATCCTTGATCTCCACGGTGGGGGGGTGACCTGCTCCGTGGGGAAGGACAACAATGGCAGGTGAGGGGGGCACAGGGCCCCCCTGCAGCCAGGACGGCTCCCCAGAGCCCAGAGCTGCCCCCAGGCCCTGCAGAGTGTGGGAAGGACTCTCCTCCTCCCTTCCCTTCTTGCCTGGCTCTCCTTTCTCCTAAGTATTTTGGAGCACTCCTTTATCTTTTCTTTTTTTTTTTTTTCCTTTTTTTTTTTTTTTTTTTTTTTTGCCCAGTTTTAACAGTCTAAGAGCTGCCATCTGCTGCCCTTCTGCTTGCCCAGCTTGCAGTGATTGCAGCTACTCCATCTGAGTGTTGGGCTCCTGTGGTTTGGAAAACCATGGAAATGAGGATTCCCAGCTGCAGGTGCCATGCAGGAACCCAGGATTTCCAGTGGCAAACCTGCCTCCCAGGGTGTAGAGATTCTCCTGGTTCTTCTGAATGTAAACACATGGATTGTGGCAGCCCTGAACCACACAGCGTTGGCTTTTCATGCAGAATAAGGCACTATTACAATAAGCATTTATGGCTTCTTTCTTCTGCAGAGGTAATAACTGCTCCCTGCCACAGGCAAGGTCAGAAGCAGGAAGGTTGGATGTTTATGGTGGGTAAAGAAAGATGCCAGTTGTCCAAAGGAGAACTGGGGGCTACCTTGGCCAGACCCCACAGTCACTTGGCTGTGAAGTGTAATGTCTTTCTTAGCTATTTAACAAAATAAATTTAATTCCTGCAGGATTTCTTCTTTTCACACATCTGAGAGACCCCATGCACCTCCTCCTGCTTCATGGTGTGAAGCTAGGGGATCAGAGTGGCTGGACTAAAAGCCCGAGAAAATGCCTGTTTGGGTGGCAAAGTTAAAATCCTGTTGCATGTAAGGAAAAGCAGCAGAATTCGGCTTGCTGGTGAAAAACAAAGCAAAGCAAAGCTGCAGAAAAGGCAGAAAGCCATGAGCAGCAAACCTGCACCTTCCTCTCCTTAGCATGAGCAGGCTGCACAAATGCTGGAGAGAAAACTGTGTGTGGTGAAATTGCACCCTCTGCCTGCAGCTCCTTCAGGAGAGCCTTTCTGAGCCGCTCTAAACACACAGCATTTGCAGACACACTCAAGGCTTGGCTAAAAAGGCACATGGTGATGAGGCAGAAGCAGACAAACACGTGAGTTTTGTTCCCCAGCCTCTGTGCTGCAACATGAAGCATGCTTTTATTTTTTTTAAATTATTCCCCCCCCCCCCCCCCAGAAAGCAACAAAAAAAGCAACTACTCCAGGAACCCCCCTGCACCCCTCTAGCCACACAAGGCATCAAAGCCAACATCTCTAATACCTAGTGGGGGTTGCTCCTCAGTGCAAAAATTGGGGTTGACAAGTCCAGCCTTTGGCTTGCTGGCGACAAGGACAGGGGTGGCAGCAGGGGCTCGGCAGCTGGGGACATTGGGGACATTGGGCAGCTGCTCTAGAGCCCCGTGGCCAGCAGGAGAGGGGGCCCTGCCAGCCCAGGGCTTGTCATGCACCAGCTGGAAGAGCTCGATGTCCTGGGCCCGCCTGGCCATGCTGCTAGCAGCTGCTGGGAGCTTCAAGCAAGGGACAAGGCATCTGCAGCTGCAACAGAACAGAGGGCTGTGAGAAGGGAGGGCTGGCTGTGTGAGAAGGGAGGGATGTGGCGCTGCAGGGATGTGGGGCTGGCTGTGTGAGAAGGGAGGGATTTGGGGCTGGCTGTGTGAGAAGGGAGGGATGTGGCACTGCAGGGATGTGGGCCTCACCCGAGTTTGGAGCTGCTGCTGCTGCTCACAGGGCTGGTGGCAGTGCTGGGCATCCCAGCTCATGTTTTTCATGGAGTCATGGAAGGTTAAGGGGTGGAAGGGACTTTAAAGGTTGTGTCCCATGAGCAGGGACATCTCCTGCTACCCTTTACCCAGCCTGGCCTTGAGTGCTGCCAGGGTTGGAGCATCCACAACTTCCCTAGGCAACATACTCCAGTATCTCACCACCCTCACTGGGCAGAATTTCTTCCTAATAATCTAACCTAAATTCCCCCTCTTTCAATTTGTACCCATCACTCCTTGTCCTATCACTGCAGTTCCTGACAAATCAGCATTTTCCAGCATCATTGTCCCTCTGCAAGGGCTGCATGCAGAGAATCTCAGGGGTGAGGGCAAGCCATTCCCTGAGCAACTTCCTGATGCCAGTGGAGTTCTGCCAGGATGTGCCTCTGCTCAGTCAGGCTGCAATGGGAACTCACCACCTAATATTCATTACCAACCATTGCTTCCTAAAACATTATATTAAAATCTGTTTTATGCCACTGGTAATTTCCCAAAGGGAGAAAAGTGGTAGAGAAAATACTTTTTTATCCCTTTACATCCTCCAGCTGAAGGAGAAACTCTTATTTCACATCAGGGATTGCTGAATCAACAGGACTAAGTATTGTACATGCAGAGCTAGCTGCAGACAATGCCAATATTGCCATTGTGCTGTGCCCACAGCACAGTGGGGATGTTTTACCCTGTGAACAGCCCTGACTGCCCCTGCAGGCTGCAGAGAAGGCAGCTCCCTGCTCCCTGCCAGCAGGAGAGGAGAAGCTGGATTCTCCCCCCATCCCTGCCTCACTCCACCCCAGTCTGGCACCCTCCTGCTACCCCTTGTACCTTCAGCATCAGTTTCAGCAGCTTCAGCTGGCTCCTCTTCCACCTTCAAAATGAAAACAAAGCCATTTTAAGGAGAAAAAGCCCTTTCTGTCAGTGAAAGAGCAGCCTTGGCAGCTTGACTGACTGCCCCATGTCCTTCCTCTCAGACTCTCAGCCTGTTCAGCGCCCACTCCTGAGGGTGAGAGGAGCCCTCTCTCCACCCACAGCCACCTCTGCTGCCCAGCTTCAGGGATGGGGACACCCAGGTGGGCAGCGTGGCCTGTGCCCAGCCCAGCCTGCCCCTGCCAGGGCACTGCCTGCCCCCAGAGAAGCTCTGAGCCCCGGGGCAGAGCAGAGCTGAGTGCAGGGAGCCGAGCAGGGAGCGGTGCTGTACCTGCACAGGGGCACCTTGCAGATTGCTTATCTCAGCTTCCTCCAGCTGCTCAGCCCTGGGGGCCTCCTGGGCAAGGCAGGTTTGATCCACACCCTCATCAGCAGGGGCACAAGGAGGCTGCAGCAGGGGCCTGCAAGGGAGAGAAGAAATACTGCCTGGGAGACCAGGTGAGAGGTGATGAATAAATCAGGGCATTGCATGGGCACGAGCAGAAACTGCAGAGGCAGAAAGATCCAGGCAGAATGTTTCTCCTCCTGTGCATCATTTCTCATATAATTAAAATGGGACAAATAAAAAGCCAAAATCTAATTTCCAGGCAAGGCTTTCCCACAAGAACTATTTAAATCCCACGTTTGCCTGTGCAAGACACCACCAGGACACATAATTCTCATTTTCCTTCCTGAGCAAGAACAGGCCTCAGCTCCACCATTCTGACAAAGAGACTCTCAAGACTGATTTTGTTGCTTTAATATAACTTCATAACTGAAATAAAAGCACCTCAAATGTTATTTTGTGCATTTACCTCTTGATTTGCTGTTTCCTGGCAAGAAATGCAAAGCAGGGATTTGGGATAATGAGAATTTTAAGACAGCTAAATGCATGAAAATATTTGTATTGTTATTTTTAATAATTTCCCCCCTTCATGTTTAAAATTATGCTCCCTTCAAATGTGGTCACAAATCTTTCCATCCTAAACTAGAAAACCTGTTGGTCTCTCTCTCTTCTCCCAGTAAACAAACACATTGAAGGATGGAGCAGCATCTCATTCACCCCACAAGTGAAGCTCAAGTTTCTACAGTGAAGCTCCAGGAACAGATTTTTATGAAATACAAACATATGGGCTTGACAGTGAGTAATCATGTGTTTTCAGCTTCTTCCTGAAAATCTAGCTACTTTAGAGGAATTAACACAGAATAATATTGTAGTGCTAGGTAATAAATCCCTAAATGTTTATCTCATGTGAAATCAGAGCAAACTACTAATCTGAGCAGAAAGATGTCTCCCAATCCCATCCAGACCAAAGTCACCACCTTCCACAAGAGCTCAGCTATTTTCTACAACAGGAAAAAATGTAAAATTGTACCTACTTGTATGAAGCAGCATCAACACATAATCCTGTCTTTACATTCAGCTCTGTAACACTCAAAACAATCCCGGTTGCCCTGAATTAATGGGCACGGCTCAAACAGCACAGCCCATCTCCGGAGCCGGCTGCTCCCGCCTCCAAAGGCGCAGGAGGGGCTGCGGTTGCCACGGGCGGCCGCGATGGAGACGGAGCCCGAGTCACGGGAGACGCTCCTGTCACCAGGTGCCGCGTCAGCAGCGAGCCCTGGGGCAGCCGGTTGGCCAAAGCATCCCTCCTGCATGCCATGCTTCCTGCCTGCCATCCCTCCTGCCTGCCATCTCCTCCTCATGCCAACCATACCCAGCACATCCATCCCTCCTGCCTGCCATCCCTCCCGCATGCCATCCTCCGGCCTGACATCCCTCCTGCATCCCTCCTACATGCCATCCCTCCTGCATGCCATCCCTCCTGCATCCCTCCCTCATGCCATCCCTCATGCCATCCTTCCTGCATGCCATCCCTCCTGCCTGCCATCTCCTCCTCATGCCAACCATACCCAGCACATCCATCCCTCCTGCCTGCCATCCCTCCCGCATGCCATCCTCCGCCTGACATCCCTCCTGCATCCCTCCCGCATGCCATCCTTCCTGCATGCCATCCCTCCTGCATCCCTCCTACATGCCATCCTTCCCGCATGCCATCCCTCCCGCATGCCATCCCTCTCTCCTGCCATCCCTCCTGCATCCCTCCTACATGCCATCCCTCCTGCATCCCTCCCTCATGCCATCCTTCCTGCATGCCCCCCATCCCCAGCACAGCCATCCCTGCCCAGCTCAGCCATCCCTGTCCATCCTGCCACGCTGGGAGCTCTGCTCTGCCATGGCTGTTTCAGCCTCTCCAGCTGGAGAATGCACTTGATAGAAAAGCTGCAATCACACTCGTTTCCAACAAAGCCCTAAAGGCAACAGGAGCCACTCACTCTGCACTCTCCTGCTGCTCCTCCTCTTTCTTATCTTCCTCTTTCCTCTTTTCCTCTTTCTTCTTCTCCTTCTCTTTTTTCCTCTCCTTCTCTTTTTTCCTCTTCTCCTCTTTCTTCTTCACCTCCTCCTTTTTCCTCTTCTCCTCTTTCTTCTTCACCTCCTCCTTCCTCTCCTCTTCCTCTTCCTTTCTGTCCTCCTCTATCTTCCTCTCCTCTTCCTCTTCCTTCCTCTCCTCTTCCTCTTTCTTCCTGTCCACCTCCTCTATCTTCCTCTCCTCTTCCTCATTTTCCCTGTTCTCCTCCTTCTCTTTCTTCCTCTCCTCTTCCTCTTTTTTATGGTCTTCCTCCTCTTGCTTCATCTCCTCCTTCTCTTGCTTTTTCTCCTCTTCCTCATTTTTCCTCTCCTCCTCCTCCTCTTGCTTCAACTCCTCCTCCTCTTGCTTCCTCTCCTCTTCCTCCTTTTTCCTGTCCTCTTTCTCTTTCTTCCTCTCTTCTTCCTCCTCTTTCCTGTCCTCCTCCTCTTGCTTCACCTTCTCTTCTTTCCTCTCCTCCTCCTCCTCTTGCTTCACCTCCTCTTCTTTCCTCTCCTCCTCCTCCTCTTGCTTCACCTCCTCTTCTTTCCTCTCCTCCTGCTTCACCTCCTCTTCTTTCCTCTCCTCCTCCTCTTGCTTCATCTCCTCTTCCTCTTTTTTCCTCGCCTCCTCTTCTTCTTTCTTCCTTTCCTCTTCCTCTTTCTTCCTCTCTTCCTCCTCCTCTTTCTTCTCCTCCTCCTCCTTTTCCTCATCCCCCTTGGCAGTGTTTGGGGAGCACAAACAGATTCTGGAAAGGAGAAGCTCATGAGTTGAAGCCCCCCAGCTCTGAACACACTGCCCAGCCCTTGGGCAGACCCAGCAGGGTTTCTGTGGCAGAAGCAAGGGCGAAATATAAAGGGACAATTTCCATTTCTGAATGGCATTCCAGCTGCATGCACCACTGCTGGGAACAAGGTCCAAAGCCTCTTACCCTGGGGCCAAATTCTACTCACAGGAGCCCAAGCAGAGCCACCCTCACCTGTCCTCTGCAGGGCACTGTGAGCATTGCTCCCGTGGCTCTGTACTAACCAAAACTGAGACATCAGGAGAAAAAGATATTTGCTCAAGCACCTTTTGGATCCTGCTGGGGAATCCCCCCTTTTTGGAAACACACTTTGGCTGCCAGCACCAGCCCTTGCAAGGATGGATGCCCAGGGACAGGCTTGTCCCCTCCCATGGCCACCACACTGGCCCATCAACAGCATCTCCCTTCCCCTACCTGGATTCCTCTTCCTGAGGCTCCTCCTGTATGGTGGGAAGGGAATGAGCATCTGCCTGCAGCTCAGACTGGTGAGCCCAGGCTGTCATCTCTTCATTCATCTGCCCATCCTCCATCTCTTCCAGCACGAGATGGGTTTCCTCCTGCTCCCCAGGGGCTGCATGAACTGAAACAGGAATGGGGAGAGGGAGGTGATGAAGGGACAGGGACAGCAGCAGGCTCTCCAGAGGCCAGGGCAGGTCCCAGGTTTGCTCCTTCTTGGTTTCCAGGAAGACCTTCCTTGGAAGACCTTCTTGGTCTTCCAGGTTTGCTCAGTGGGGCAGTGCTGGAGCGGCTCTCAGCCTGCCCAGAGCTGTGCAGCCCTGCTGCCCCTGTGTGGAGATTCTCAGTTAAGTCCAAGAAAGGAGATAATTTCTCCCAGGCTGAGCCTGGGAATTGTAGAGGAAAAGAATGAAAACAGTTATTATCTCTCTTTCTGTAACCACTGTTTATAGTTATGGTTCCCACAGTGTGCTGTTCATAGTACACCAACAGTGTGAGATGTTTCTACTTTGAGACCAATCAAGGATCACCTTAGTGAGTCACATTATAAAAGACCCACAACTTTCATTAAAGGGGCCTTCTGATCCACCTGAAGACTGAAGTCTCTCTTTCTGTCCCTGATTCAACAGCCTCACCCCTGAGCTGGGCTGCACAGGTACCTTGGGCCCCTTTGCAGAAGGAAGAAGAAAATTCCCCATTTTCTGCCAAGCACAGCCAAAAACCCACAAAAGTCTTGAGCAACCTGGTCTAGTGGGAAATGTCCCTGCCCACAGAAAGGGGGGTGGTGCAGCTTTAAGGGCCCTGCCAACCCAAAGCATGCTGTGATTCTGTGAAAGCCACAATCCTCTGCACACAGATGAGTGCTGGCTGCCCTGCACACGCAGCCCCCTCCACCAGCAGTGCCCTGGCCCATCTCCAGGCCATGTTTTGATCTCTTTGCAATCTGGAAGAGCCCACAGCCTTTTCCCCTTTGTGAATTCCTGTCCCAGCACAGCCCAAGGGCCCTGGATCTGCAAGACCCAACCCAGAGCCCCCATCACAGCACTCGAGCACCACGTGCTGCCCACTCTGAGCACCCTCCCAGGCAAGGAACATCCCCACAGCACTTCCCAGCATCTCTGGGGCAAAACCCCCAGCAGGTTACTGGGGGCTGTAAGCAGCTGCAGAGTGAGGAGTCTGAGCCAGGAGGAGCCCTCTCCATGTCCCAGGGGTACCCATCCTGCCAGGTCAGGCTCACACCAGAGAAACAGGAGGAGGAAGCACATCCGCTCGCTGGAAAACCAGTTTATTTTGAGGTCTGCCTGACAGCAAAACTTACATATCCACAGCAAAGCTAATAGGAAACGTGCAAACTGAACTACAGAAAGGCAGGAAACCCAGGCAGTGTCATATCTATGGCTTGTTTACCCACCCCATGGTGTCCACAATCCCTTCAGCCCATTCCCTCTGGATCTCCATTAATTAAAACATGGGGCAGCAATCAGGGAAATGGCTTCTAAAGCACACCATGGCTTTTGGATACATTATATGAAAATGTGGTAAATACTAAAACTGTGTCCTGGTACAAGCAAGATTCATTTTAAACGCAGGGATTGATCTCAAGGGGTCTCCTGGCTCACAACTTATTGTTAGAGTTGCCTGGATGATCCTAAAGAGATGCAACAGTGGGAGATCTCAGCCTGGCCTGTCAATACATCAGGGGCCTTATTCAAAATATGGAAAAAGGCTTTGTACCAGGGTCTGTAAGGACAAGGGGCAGCAGTTTTAAACTGAAAGAGGAACATCCATATTGGACATAAGGAAGGAATAGTGTGCTGTGGTTGCCCCATCCTGGAAGTGTTCAAGGCCAGGTTGGGCAGAGCCTGCAGCAACCTTGTCTAATGGACAGTTGGACCAGATCATCTTCAAAGGTCACTCACAACCCAAACCAGTCTGCTGCTCCAAGGTCTGTATCCAAAACCTGGGGTGTAGGGGCTCCCACCCCCCATGCCTGCCTGCAACCTCTGGGCTGGAGACAGCCCCTGGAACCCCCTCCCTGCTGGGACATTCCTGCTGCTGCAGGTAGCGCTGAAGCTCTCAGCTTCAGGAGGGAGCAGCCATAGCTGGGGGTAAGGAGAGTTTGGGGTAAGTTCTCTCAGAAGAAGAGCCTGGGCAAATATGTTTAACCATTAACTCCAATCTATTCACCTAGAGATTAGCCTCACCCTCCTGATTTGCTGCTGCAAATCAGAGCCCTTTCCACTTGCTGGGAGGAAACATTCAGTTATGGAAGAAAAGCAACAAGGAGATGACAAGAGCTTCAAGAGGTTTATAACATTACACCCCAGAGGCAGAAGTTGACTCCAAGAAGCCTGGAGATTTCAGCTGGGGGTCTTGGGGTGAATATTCAGATGTTGTGGGGGCATTGAGAGGGTCAGGAGTGCTGGGAGACTGCAGCAAGAGGCTTTCTGCCTCTGAGGTGTCCTGAGTGATGCTTTTCTACCATCCTGTAAATTATAGCTCCCATCTCACAGATGCCATCCCGCAAAAGCAGCAGCTCCAATTCCCATAGCAAAGAGGGAGCCAAGTGGGACAGCCCTGGGGCTGGGTCCCTGTGCCAGCCTTGGGTCCCCACTGCCCCAGCTGGGAAGGAGCTGGACACCTTTTGCAGTTTCCCCTTTGCTTGTCCTCCCCAGCTGTGCTTTCTCCTCAGGCTGGTCTCTTTGGGGTGTGGGAAGGGCTGGTTTGCCACGGTCTTCGTTTTCCGTTTGTTTCAGAGGCGCTAAGCCCCTTTGCCCCCT
This sequence comes from Melospiza melodia melodia, assembly GCF_035770615.1. Classification (NCBI taxonomy): domain Eukaryota; kingdom Metazoa; phylum Chordata; class Aves; order Passeriformes; family Passerellidae; genus Melospiza; species Melospiza melodia. The sequence continues at coordinate 16,569,566 of NC_086206.1, forward strand.
GAAACAAAAGGAGAAGGAAAACATTAATGAGCGTGCTGGCAGGCTGGTGCCAGGGCAGATCTCCTGCCTGACCCTTCCTTGGGCTGGTTCAGGGACCTGGAGATGCCTGAAGGCACCACAGCCAGCTGGGCACCAGGGCTGTGCTCACCCAGCACACCCAGCAGCATCCCTGGCTCTGCCTCTTCCCGAGCTCCATGGCAGCACACAGGGCTCCAGTTTGCACAAACACATGGAGAAATGCCTTCCCCCAGGATTTCCCTCTCTCAGGTTCTGCCAAGGGGCTGTTGGCCTGTGGGAACAACTTCCCAGCATATCCCTGGGGGAGTGCACTTTCCATGTGCCTCAACTGTCCCTGCTGCCATCAGCAGCTCCCACAGCCCAACCAGCCACTCCTTTCAAGGGACAGCACTTGTACAGGGGTGTGTAACCCTGCCCAGACCATCCACAGGGGCAGCTGTGGCTCTGCATGTTGCCCAGCATCCCTCAAAGTGGCTGCAGTGGGGAGCCAAGCCCCCCCTGCCTGCAGAGCTGGTGCTTGATGCCCTCCATGGGCACACAGCAGTGTGAACCCTGCAGGCTTTCCCACAACCATGCAGATTCCATTCTAAAACATCTAATCTCAGCATTTTGTTTTCCTGGGGTACCTTCCTAGACATCTCACACCAGGCTTGGCAAACACCAAAAGAAAGAAAGAAAGCAGAAGTTTTGAATTCCCTTGTAATTCTTTGATCAAATCCCTCCAGCTCCAGCACAGCTCAGGACAGACCTTGATTTCAGCACTAAATCCCAGGACCTGAGGGTGTGGGATGCTGCACCAGGAGACTCCCTCAGCCTGAGTTTTACCAAGCCCACAACACAGCTCAGCAAGAGCTCCCTCTTCTCAAGTGTCAACAACCTCCCTTGGCTTCCCTGGGGGGTTCCAGGGGCTCCTGAGGTGGCACCCAGGGCAGACCAGGGGATAAAGATGCCAGTGACCCCTCTTCCCAGTAACCCAAGCCAATAATGAGCTTGGCAGTCAAACCATCATGGAGAAATGGAGCCATCACTTACTTTGTTCCACAGGACTCGAGGTTGTGGTGGCCACTCCCTGTCAAGAGGAGAAGGAAACCATGAGACACTGCTCATTTTCAGTAACCCTTAATTTTTACCCTCAATGCCCCATTTTCAGTACAGGTAGCCCTTTCACTCTAAATACCCCATTTTTGTGGCAAGTTGGATGGTTTGGCCATGGGCACGAGCATCCTGCTCAGGAGCACATAAATGAGTTTGCCTGGGGGCGAGAGAAGGAAAGGAGAGCTCTGTAAAGCTGCTGCTGCTATTCCTTAGAGCTGGGACCACACCTGCATGAGATGCCAGAGCCTGGACACCAGCCAGGGCTGCACAGAAAGGCAAGGGAACAGTAAAGAAAGCACATGCTACAGGATCTCCTGCTGCACAGAAGCCAAACACTGGCCTATATCAGCTAAGCAGGCCATGGGGACTTGTTCTCTTGACAGAACTGGGTGACAGCCCGAAGCACAGCAGGTCCCAGCACTGACCTAGTGACATCTGCAGGGCAGGGGATGCCCTGATCGTCAGGGATGTGGTGTTCCCGTGCTCTTTCCCTGTCCCTCAGTCAGCCTACCTGTGTGTCCTGCTTCTCCCTGGTCACCGGCTGTGGCATCACCTTCTCCAGCCCCTGGACAAACCAGCTGAACATCCTGCAGACAAGAAACCCCTGGTAGGACTGGCAGCCAGAGCCTTTCTCCAGCCTCAGCTGTCCCTGTGGCCCCAGAGCCTGGCAGAAGGTGCCATGGTGGTTACCTGGTGCCATCCATACCCACGGGCTGAGGGCTCAGGGCAGCCCCTGGCTCCGGCCGGGCCTGGGCCGCCGCTGCCTTCGCTGCCGCCGGGGCACTCGGAACGCCTGCAGCGCTGGGTTTCGACTTCGCCTGGGTTTTTGTCCCTTCTGTGCCTGCTCAGGTTTATTGGAAAGAAGGAGGATTGGCAATGGAGCTGTCATAAATCGTTGGGAAGTGGAGCAAGCCAAGAAGGGCCACCCTGTCCCGTGGAGGGACAGGCCTCAGGGGCTCCCCTGGCAGCCTGCCTGGGCGAGGACATGGGCACATGGGGACACAGGCTGTGTGGGGCTGTGCAGGGATGGCAGGACCTGTGTCCCCACCCCTCCTTCACTCCTCTTGGCACAGATGAAATCCCGGCCATGGAGACGAGGGCAGCCCACCCCAGCCAGGCCCAGCGGATCAGATCGCTCACCTTCCACCGCGTCTTCACTCTTCTCCTTCGGCTCTGTCTGCAGAGGGACAGAGGGACGGATGGATGTGGCAAAGCACTGCCCGTGGCCTCAGGCCAGCCCAAGTGGACATGTCCCCAGCGCAAGAGGACCTTCATGCTCAGCCCTTCATGCTTACCCCCACATGCTCAGCCCCACATTCTCAGCCCCTCATGCTCATCCCCTCATGCTCCTCCCACATGCTCATCCCCACATGCTCAGCCCCACATGCTCAGCCCCACACATCACTGCTCTGGTTTCAGCCCCACTGCCCTGACAACAAGCAGTTAACCCAGACAGCAGCGCTGCTGACCCCAGTCCCAAATGAAGGGTCCTCCTGCATCAGGGTGGAGGAACACCGGGACAGCACCAAGAGGTTTCTTTGTGCTCTGCGGAATTCCCCTGGGTTTTCCTCCCCAAGGTCCCAGCTGGGGTGTGCAGAGGATGAAGGCAGGGAGCTCACCCCATTCTCCTCTCTGCCCGGTAGCCCCCGCTCCTCCCGAGCTCCGCAGCGCTCACCTCTGGCTTTTTCATCCCCTCTGGCTGCGGCAGAATCCTCTCGAAGCCCTGTGAGAGCCAGCTGAGCACCCGCTGTCCTGCCCTGCGGGGAGAGCGCCGCGCTCGGGGAGCTCATCCTGCTCCCTCCTGCCCTCCCGCATCCCCCAGCTCATCCTGCTCCCTCCTGCTCTCCCGCATCCCCCAGCTCATCCTGCTCCCTCCTGCCCTCCCGCATCCCCCATCCCGGCCGGGCACGCACCACTGCTCCGGGGCGCTCTCCAGCTCCCCCTCGGACGCGTCCTCCTCGGCATCGAAGGGAGTTATCTCTGCAAGGAGAGCGCTGCTGAGGACATGGGGAATTGCACTGCTGGCAGCTCCAGGTGTCCCCATCAGCCAGCGCAAGGGGACAATGGTGCCGGTGTCACCAGCCGGGGAGTGGGATGGGGAGTCCCAGGATGCTGCACACTACAAACTCCCAGCTCTCCTTACCCAGACCATCGTCGTCCTCATCCCCAATGACCTGGACCTCTGTCTGAAAAGCCAAACGTATTGTCTGAAAACCTGACAGCCCAAGAGAGGGATCACCCCTCTGAGTGGGCTTTCCCCAGGGATGGATGAAGGTAGAAACCCATGCAGGGCAGGTTTAGTGCTCACAGTTACACCAGAAGAGTGATAAGAAGGGAAAAAGAAAAGGTAAGAAGAGGCAGAAGCTCAAACATACCAAACCATTTCCCAGATCTGTTTCCTACCTCATCAGCAACGTCGATGCTTGTCTCGAAGCTCTTCCCGAGTGCCTGCAGCCCTGGGGCTGGGGCTGGCTGGGGAATCACCTTCTCCAGCCCATGGGAGAGCCAGGAGAGCACACTGCTCCCCACACTGCCAGGGAAAGGGGTGAGTCAAGCTGGGAATGCCATCCAAGGCATCCCCAACAAAAAGCAAAATCCCAAGCAAATCATGCTGCACAAAGGGTGCAGGAGCTGTACCTGTCAAACACAGAACTCGAGTCCTCAGAAGCCACAAAGGTCACTTTCTTTTCTGTTTCTTCAATAGCAGCAAGGGAAAATAAGACAAGCTCCTGTCAGCACTCTGGCAGCCCCAGGAGGCCAGGCAGGAGTGGACAGGAGGGTAAAGGAGCACTGACGTGCAGCCTGCGCCATGTGGGGCTTACCCTCCGTGCGTGCCCGCTCAGCAGCGTCTGTGGGGCCAGCAGCCTTTCCTGTCGGTGCCTTCAGGACAAAAGGCAGGAGGAGTCAGAGAATGAGGCACAGGGGACACCGTCCCTGTTCAAAGGTGGCTGCAAACCCCGGGGACTCCCCACGCTCCTGCAGGAATGCATCCCGGCCCCCTTCCCTGCTGGGGATGCTGCAGAGGCACCAGGCACCTCTCACCATGCTCACGGTGTCCCCATCACCCCCAGGTGGCCCCCTGCTCACCTTGGCTGGCTGCACAGGGCTCTCCTCTGCCACGCGGGGCACCGGGGGCTGGGGCACCACCCGGTCGATCCAGCCCATCATCCCGCTGGCTGCGGGCACTGCCCGGGCTCTCCAGCTGGCAGGAGCCCAGCACGGGGTGCACAGTGCCCAGGAAACACCGGCTGCTCACTGGGCTGGCTCCTGGGCAGCCCAAGAAGGTCCTTGGTGTCCTTCTGTGTCCGCGTCCTGCTTGGGAAACACGGCACTGCAGCACAGCCAGAGCAAACCCTGCTCAACCCTCATCCCTCACTGCTGCTGCGAGCAAAATAAACACTCTGTTTTATTCTCACCATCTCAGTTAAACTTGCTTTTCCTGAAGGTAGCTCCTCAGTTAGATGTTTTATTTTCACACCTGTCCTCACCAGGAAGCCATTGCAGATGGATCACAAAAGCTGTGATGCTCTGCTCTACTCTCCCCATCATTTTTCATTTGAGGGAAGCTGAACAGTAATTTGAACAGAATTTTTTTATGAGGAAGTTCATGTCACAACACACAAATCCCCTCTTTCTGCCCCTACAAAACAACCCTGCTCCACCACCTTTCAGCCACACCCCAGGGCCATGGTGGCTGCTGGGGGCTCTGGCAGGGCAGCAAAAGCACCCAGCACTGGCTGCTGTGATGGTGATAGGGCACGTAAAAGTGAGATTTTGCAGAGCTGTCCAAGCTCTGGCTGCTTGGCCTTTTTGGGTCCCTTCCTTCCCTTTGTGAAGCAGCTCCAGGCTGGGATACAACACCAGTGAGCCAAGTGACACTGCACATTGCTGTTACTTGCTGTTGCCCCTGTGAAGGGCTGTGCTCTGCCCAAAATGCCCCTCTAGAGATACCCCACTCTGCCCAAAATGAAGGGCTCAGAGCACCTCAGACAGCCCCAGGTGATACCTGCAAAGGGCAAACGGAAGCAGAGCCCTGAGCTCCTTCCAGCCCGGCCAGGAAACTGCACAAGGGTTTCAATCCCAGTCCCACATGCAGTAGGTAGAGGCTGGGAGCTGCTCAGCTCTGGGCTCTTTGAATTAACCCCTCATGCAGCTTTCAGGCATGCAGGATATCCTCAGTTCCCTTGAGATGGCTCACTGGGGGCTCTCCAAAGCCTGGCTCCTTAAATCTAGGCTGGGGTTTGCAGGGAGGGTGATGTGTGCCCTCAGCCCTTTGCTTGCCTGCACCTCCATGCACTCTCCCAGAGACCCCCCAGACCCCACAGCTGGGCAGAGTGGCTGTTAAACACCTCCTGAGGCCTGACAGCCAGAAATCAATTTAATTATCTTGTATCTCTCACTGGGTACAATGCACACAACTGAGCCCCAACAATCCTGGAGAAAGCCCCCTGAGGCTGCAGCGAGCTCCCCTTGTCAGCCAAGGGCTCCTCCTCCCTCACCCTGAGCTTGTGCAGCTGTAAAAGCCTGGACCATATCCCTGTCCCTGGTCTGGGAAAGAAAGTGGAGGGCAGTGACTGCTCCTCTGGCAGATCTGAACAAAAAATGGGCAGAAACATTTGTGGGTCCCCACAAAACTAGCTGCTAAAAGAAACAGGAATAAGGAGCCAGGATTTGCCTTCAGGGACATGAAAGAGTTGGCAGCCTCATGCACCTGCTGCACTGCAGGCACCCAGCGGTGCCACCACCTGTTGTGGCAGCTCCTTTGGCCAGCCAGCAAAGGGCCTTGGTCTCATTTCTAGGAGCAAGAAGGGCACAGACCCACAGCCCCATTTGGAGCAGGGAGCACTGTGGCCTTTCCTCCCCCCAGCAGCTGATCAAACCTCCATCCACACCACCCAGCCCTCTCAGCATCACTCCCCATGGACCAGCACAGCTATTCCAGATCCCCAAACCCCCTGTGATGGCAGAGGTGGCCCTGCAGAGCCTCCCTCGCCTCCCTGGCTGGCACTTACCCCCGCGGGCTCAGCACTGCCTCCCTGGGCAGCCACCCTGGCACGGAGAGCTCCCCTGGCCACTGCAGCTCGCCACTGCCCCCCCAGCCACCCCGATCGGCTCAGGGCTCTGGGGGATTAGCCCCGTGCTGCCTGCAAATGGGATTACTCAGCTGTCCTGAGTGGCTTCCAGCAGCCTGCCTGCCTTTGGTGCAGGGTGCTGCAAAAAAAACCCCTAAAATCAAACAGGTTTGAGCAGCCTCAAAATCCCAAAGGTACCCCAGGCACTCACCAGCAGCGCTGTAGGGAAGGCAGGCGTCTCACCCATGGGCAGGGGGAGCAGGGATGTGCAGAGGAGCAGCGCTGGAGCTGCTGAAGCCCCGTGGGGTGACACAAGGTGATGTGCCCAGGGTGCTCCACCCACAGCTCTGCCCCAGCTCCTGAGCAACCACAGCAAATCTGCGCTGGGCTGGGCTAAGCCTCCCCTTGCTGAGCCTGCCAATTGTGCTTGATCCGTTTACCTCCAGCCCTGCACGACTGCCAGCCTTTCCCACTGCCCCTAATCTTGGCCACAATGACACCCTGGAATCCAGCATGGCTTCTGTGGCCCATGTCCAGCCTGTTTCTGCATGCCCAGAGCTCCCTGACCTGCTTCCTCCTCCCCTGGCTCCATGGTGTCTCCACCCTGGTGGGCAACAAGTGCCTGGCCATCGTGCCTGGCCCCAGAGCTCTGTAGCAGGCTCCTCTCCTGCTATCACAGGATGGGGGATGCAAAACAAACCCTCAGGAGAAGCTTGAACAGTTGGATGTGGGGCTGGGATCCCAGAGCACAACATGCAGCAGTTTCTGCCCCCTGAACAGCTGCTCCCTTCTGGCAGGATGAGACTCCTGCCTGCTCCTGCCTTGAAGCTCCCAGGGAGGAGTTTTGCCCTGGGGAGGGATTATTCCAGTTCTAGCAGGGGCAAAACCACTCAGAATACTGTGCTTGTGTTTGTTTTCAGCCCCTGGGAGCCTGCTCATACCCTGCATCTTCTACTTACCAGGAAGATGAACCATCAATTCTACTTCAAAAAAGTTCAGGGGAAAGAAAGAAAATATGAAAAAACCCCAAACAGAGTCAGACAGAGCATGAAGACAGATGAGGAGGCAGTGCTTGGCACATGGCCTCCTCTCCAGAAACCTTACACACCCACAGGAAGGTATAAATAACTATAAATTTATTAGTAAAGCAAAACCATTTGACACTCACACAGAAGAGCGGGATGTGTTATTACAATATATATACACACATACATGGAGTATCATCTTAGAAACACATGGAGAGCAGTGTTAAAGGCACTGCAAGCCACACAAACCTCAGCAACCTTGGCTGTGACTCCTGACAGCCCTGGGAACTCTGCTGGAGTCGTGAGCACAGGTTGGGAGGTCCCCAGGAGTCTCCCTGACCATGAAGTCCCTCAGGTCCACGCTTGGAGGCACTCAGGAACAAGCCCAGGGTCCAGCTGCCACCTGTGCTCCTGCTCTCCCCACTGAGCATCCCAGGCACGCTGTGAGAGCAGCATCTTCACATCCACAGAGTGCCAGGGGTGGCTGCCAGGAGATGCTGGGGAGAGCTGGGTGCTCACCCAGCCTGGGGGCAGCTGCAGCCCCAAACCTCACTGGCCTGCCCTTACTGAATCTCAGATTTCACCTGCATGCACAGGAACCTTCCCACAGGGGAACTCGCCACCCAATGGAGAAAGAGTCCAACTCTGAAGTACAAGAGGGTTTTGCCTATTCTGTAATGGTCAGGCTTCAGCTGCAGCCTGGAGTTGATGGTAAATACCCAAGGGAAGTGCAGAATGTGCTCTCCTCCCTCCTCTTCTCCCTGCAAGGGCAGGCTTGAGTGCCCAGAGATGGTCCCAAAACTCTGTCAGAGGATGCTTTCCCCTTTGTCCCCCAGTCCAGCACATGGGCCCTGAGACCAGAGCATGAACATCTTCCCACCCAGACTGCAGAGATGGCATCTGCTCACTGGAGAGCTGGCATGGCCACCTGAGCATCCCATGGTCCCAGGGGTGTCCCTGCCACAGCTAACTCAGCTCAGCTGATGCACACAGCTGCTCCACAGCACTGCCAGGGGAACCAACTGCACTGAGCCCACCCCAGTGTCAGGACACCTCCCAGAAATGTCTGACAGTCCTTCACTGACCTAATCCCCAGCCTTGGAGATGGAAATGGCAGCTCCCAACCCAGTCCCCATTTCCTGCAGCTCTGCTCTGGCTCTTGGTCCTGGCTTGGATTCACTTGTCAGAGCATGGGCAGCATCCCATGCCAAGCTGCCAGGTCACAGGCACTGCCCATGCCCAGTGAAATGCATGGCCTGCTGTGGGCAAGGAGCAGCAAGACTCGGGTCCTAAACACCTGATCCCACCATCAGTGGTTGGGTACCACCAGGATCCAGCCTCAGCCTGGGAAAGGAATTTGGGGCTGGGGAGAGCAGAGGGAGGTGGGAAGGAAAGAAGAGACTTCACAATCAGTATGGAAGATGGAATGAAAAACAAACCACTGCTTACAAATAAAGAACTGAACAAAGAAAAGAAGCTGAGAATGTCCTTTAAAAGTATAAACTGAGGAAGGAAAGGGACTGAGACAGCTGAAGGCATCCTGTAGGTAGGGTCAGGGCAAGTGAAGATCAGTAAAAGCCCAGGTTACAGACTACCTACTCCTGGACCCAGGAAGCCAGAGGAACAGCAGCCCTAGAGAGCAGGACTTAAGTCCTGGAGAACACCCACAAAACCTCTGCCCAACCCAACCCAACCCTCCTCTCCACCTGCTCAGCCTGCCTGCCACGGAGAACCATCCTTTGGGAGGAACCCCCCTAGCCAGCCCCTCAGCATCCTCACTGGGCTGCAACCAGGCCCTGAACTGCCTCGAGCACTTCCCACAGGGCTGATGGCACAGCAGCTCCAGCACAGGAACTCTCTGCGGTGCTGCAGGGCAGTGAGGAATGCAAGAGGCCAAGCAGAGGAAGGAGCCTGAAAGTTGCTCAAAATAAACACCAAAAGTGAAGTGCAACAGGTACAGAGTAGAGACATGGTTTACTCCCCAGCGGGCTTTGGCCCCAGCTGCTCTTTGGTTTGAAAAGGAAACACCAGCAGTGAGCAGAGCCCTGAGTGTGATGCCCCAGGGACAGCAGCCCCCAGGCCAGCCTGTGCCTCCCCACACAGCAGCACAGTGCTGCTCCTGTGCCTCCTGCTGCTGCCACCTCCTCCCACCTCACTGGCCACAACCCGACCTAAAGGCACAGCAGTGGCGATGGAGCTGCTTCCCCCACCCCCGCAGGCAACACTGCTGCTTCCAGCTGGAAAATGCTCCTATAAAAATATACCCAAAGCTCTCTGTGGCCACTCAGTGCCCACCCCACCCACAAGCTCCAGCTGCATGTTCTCCATGGGCTTCAGCTGGGTCTGGGCTCCTGCAGGACAGCAAATGAAACAAGAGACTGAATCACCATGGACTCACAGCCAGGCCTAATAATGTTCTAATCCTGATCCATCATGTTTTTGAACCTGGAGGCACCTATTCACCAGCTGATGACCTGAACCTGGACTCACCCCTGCCAAGCTCCCCACAGCATCCCCTCTCTCCCTGGCATGGGGTCCCAGATGAGTCTCTCTGCCCAGGGCACTGCTTGGCCACTGCCACATCCTAGGCAGAGCCTCACTGGGATACCCAGGGCTTTCCCAGCTGCTCAGCACAAGAGAAACACCCCCCAACAGTCCCTGTGTCCAGCTGCACCAAGGGGACAGCACCTGGCAGCCCCATGGCTCTGCACAGTGTGGAGCTGTGTCTGGGCCCAGCACCACCCTCCTCTGCCCCAGGTGCCAGGCAGTCACCCAGGCTCCTGGGGAGGGAACAGAGCAGGGCACAGCCAGCTGATCCAGCTGATGATTTCTCCAAACCCTCCTCTGCTGCTCTAGAAAGAAACAGCAGCGCCACAACAGCCCATGGAGGCAGCAGCTGACTCTATCTCACAACCCCCTCCTGGCAAAGCTGAGCCTCTCTGCAAGCTCTGAGCCCTGGGCACTGATCCTGGCTGCCAGTGACCACTGAAACCCTGGCAGCTGTGCTGGCAAAGAGCAGAGGAGCCATGGCCCAAGGAAAGAACAGAGCAAGGGTTCACGGGGGTGCCACAGCCCTCATCTGGTCCCACATTCGAGCCTCCATCACCATCAAGCCCTTCTGCAAAGACAGGATTAGCCTTGCTTTGTTTGGACTCTCTTTTACTCCTACAGTAAAGCATACACTGAACTTACTACATATTAAACAGCAAAAACCAGTTACCTAGAACTAAAGAGCTCTTTAAAAATCCAAGTTACCACATCTCTTTTGTTTTTTTAAAGATTCAGTATGACATCAAGTTAAACTATACAGTATTTTTAATGAATTTTAACAAACTGCTTTTATAAAAAAAAAAAAGGTAAAACAAAAAAAAAAGAGGAAAAAGAAACACAGATGGAAAACTTGGTAGGAAGTTCTACATCTTTGAGGCAGCACAAAGTAAGATAACCATCATGGGTCCCTCTTCCTTGGGCAGCAGAGAGAGCACAGTCTGTTTTAATCAGCTTTAAGTTGCACATGAAGAAGAATCAGCCCCAGGGTCTACCCTGTCACTTCCCTGTCCCAGCCCCTCAAAATGCGCCCTGTTCCCCCACACTGCACTGGAAATGGAAAACTAAAGCCTTTCTTCACCTTTCAGACAAGTGTCCCCCAACAGGGATGCAGGCCCAGTTCTGCAAGGTTAATCTGCCTACACTTGCCATGGACAACAGCCATAACCTTGTCCTTGTGCAGCACATGGGCAACACCCTGGCTGCTCACTGCAACCTCACAGGAGCACCAGCCAACTCCAGAGATGGGCTGAGGCTGGCAGGGACCTCTGAAGACCCCCAGGTCCAACTCCTTGCTTGGACAGGTCAGCTACAGCATATTGTTCAGGACCACATCCAGCCAGGGCCTGAACATCTCCACAGATGGACACTCAGCATCTCCAAAGATGGAGGGGGAAGGCTGGGGGACAACCTAGTAGGCACATCTTCAACCTCCAAGGCATCTAACTGACATGTAATGGATCTCTTGGACATGAGAAGCCTGCAAATTCCTGCAGATGAAAACACCTGAGGCTGCATCAACCTTGCTAGGGGAGATTTATTTTGAAGTGATGTTTACAAGAAGTGTGCAAAACCTGAAGAATACAGACGAGGTAAAGAAAGGGCAAAGGGGTAAAACAGGACTCCTGCAAGAGGGGAAAAATAGACTTCTCCTTTACCCACTGCTAACTTTGCCCTCCCCAAGTAGCTGAGCCTGCAGGCCATAAAGGATTCTCCTGACTCACTCTGGTTCCTCCAGCAAATCAGACACCAAGCCCCTGGCACATGCTGTGGGTTATGCTGGCCATGGCAACACCTCTGCAGCTGTAGGTTATTGTAGTGTTCATCTCACCCCTTAGTGTTGGAGCTGTGACAGCCCTTGCCTGACCCTGCTGGAGGTACCACAGTCAGCCCAAGGGTGCTCAGGGGCTGGAGGCAAGGCAGGAGAGGGGAAGTGCCTTGGGAAGCAGCTCTGGAATGGCAGGCTTTTGGTTGGGAGCAGGGAATGAATGCTGTAACAGAACCATGGAACTGTTAGGGCTGGAAGGACCTTTGGAGATTATCTAGTCCAACCCCCCTGCTAAGTTAGGGTCACCTAAAGCAGGTTACACAGAAATTTGTCCAGGTGGGTTTTGAATGTCTCCAGAAAGGGAGAATCCATGATCTCCCCCCAGGCAGACTGTCCCAGTGCTCCTTGCCATGCTTTCTGGTGGCAGCTTCCTACAGCTCCCTGTGCAGCTGGCAGGGACAGGGGGCAGGCAGGCTCACTCAGACCCCTGCAGAGTGTGACAGCCAGCCACTGCAAAAGCAGCAATGCCAAAGTGCTTTTTGGAGCTGTGGAGCCCCATGGCTTTTCCCTTTCAACACTCTAGAAGGAGGGAGAGCAGGGGAGGTTGGGGCAGTCAATCAACACTAATGATCTCAAATGATGCCCTCAACTGAGCCTGGACCAAGTTGGGAGACCCCAGCAGCAGAAACCTGCCATCTCTATGCCAAGCAGCACTCCCTGGGAGAAGGGAGGGCTGCCTCTGCCTTGCTCCTAAAGCCTCTCCAGAAGGAGAGTCACCCAATCCTCCCCACCAACCCTGCCAGGCAGGACAGGGGAAAAAGGCTGCACGCAAAGAGCTGGTACCTGCAACAGACAGCTGAGCTCCCAGGACTGGAACTGCAGGTACAGCACAAACTACAGTCCAGGGAACACCAGGCATCCACAGGCACAGCTTCCTCCCTCCACCTCCCTCCTTTCCTTTCCACCCCTTTGAGATGTCCACGTCGTCTGTTGCTACTTCCATACCGGTGGCATATCTGAGGCCAGAGGAAAGTTTACCTGCCCACACGCCGTGCCCCCCCTTTCCCCCACACTCCCTGGAGGCTGGAGAGGGAAGGCCGAGGCTTGGGAGCGTCCCATGCAAGCTGAAAGCCAGGGTGGGGCGGGAGGCTCACGGCAAGCAGGCGGCCACCTGGTAGGCACCCTCGGCCGTGTGCTGCACGCTGTGCTCCTGCAGCAGGCCCAGGTCCAGGAACCTCTCCCCGCACCACATGCACTTGTACTGCTGCTCGCGGGCGTGCACGCTGTGGTGCTTGTTGAGGTGCTCGCGCTGCTTGAAGGCCTTCTCGCAGGAGGAGCACTTGTAGGGCTTCTCGCCCGTGTGCACGCGCCGGTGCCGCTGCAGGTCCGACGCGTACTTGAACCGCTTCTCGCAGTCGGGGCACTTGAGGGGCTTCTCGCGGGCCGGGTCGCAGCGGTGCTGCACGAACTCCGAGGAGGAGAAGAAACGTCTCTCGCAGAGCGTGCACTTGAGCGGCTTCTCGGCGCAGTGGGCCAGCTGGTGCTTCTGCAGAGCCGAGGCCCGCTTGTAGGACTTGTTGCACACCGCGCACTTGAAGGGCCGCTCCGCGTTCTGCACGCACTTGTGCCGCAGCAGTTCCGAGGACTGGTTGAAGCCTTTCTGGCACACGTTGCACTTGAAGAGGTTCTCTATGCCGTGCACGTGCTGGTGGTACACCAGGTGCGAGGGCTGCACGAAGCCCTTCTCGCACAGGTTGCACTTGAAGCGCTCCTCAGTCTTGTGCGTGCGGCGGTGGCGCATGAGCGCGTACTGCTGCTTGAAGCTCATCTGGCACAGGTCGCACTTGAAGGGCCGCTCCTCGCTGTGCGTGCGCTCGTGCTGCCGCAGGTCCGAGGGGCGCTTGAAGGCCTTCTGGCACTCCCCGCAGCGGAAGGGCCGCTCCCCGCTGGGCGTGCAGGGGTGCTGCAGCAGCTCCGATGATTCCTTGAAGTGCAGCTCGCAGACGTTGCACTTGAAGAGGTGCTCCCCCGAGTGGGCGTACATGTGGCGCACCAGGTGGGAGCGGTGCTTGAAGGTCTTCTCGCACACCGTGCACTTGTAGGGCCGCTCGGAGCTGTGCGTCCGTTTGTGGTGCACCAGGTGGGAGGACTGGCTGAAGCTCTTGTCACACAGCGTGCACTTGTACGGCTTCTCGCCCGTGTGGATGCGCTCGTGCCGGGACAGCTCTGAGAGGTGCTTGAAGGTTTTCTGACAGATGGAGCAGCTGTAGGGCTTCTCCGAGGGGTCGAGAGGCTGCGGATGCTCTACCTCGGGAGGCTTGTAGGTCTTCTCACAGATGGAGCACTTCATGGTGTTGCCGTTGTGGACGTTGTGGTGCTGCGCCAGCGAGGTCAGGAGGGAGAAACCCATCTTGCAAACCCCACACACGAAGGGCTTCTGCTCCACCTGGATACACTGGTGTTCGAGGAGGTCGGTGGCCTGGTGGAAGATCTTCAGGCACTGGGTACACTGGAAAGAGCGGTCATGGCTTGGCAAGCACTGGTGCTCGTGGGGGTTGGAGAGGTGGGCGAGGTCATGGCCACACACACCGCACTTGTGGGACGGCTCTCCAGCCTGGATGGGGGCGTGCTGGTGGTGCTGCAGTCCAGGGTCTGGCTGGAGCAGGATGCCGTACACGGCACAGCCCAGGGGGTTGTCAGCAGTGCTGGGAGGGATGGAGTGCTCTGGGAGGGCGGCTGCCCCAGCGTGGTGCTGCTGCGGTGGCGGCGGCTGCTGTGGTTGCTGCTGTTGCTGCTGCCAGCTTTCTGACATGCTTGGGGAAAAAAATGGGATTTTAGCAGTGATAGCTTCAGCTTCCCGGATGAAAGGGTTCAAGTAAAAGCAAGACACAAAGATTCTGAGATCCTGATTCCCTGTAAATGATCCCCTCAAGCTGAGACCAGAAAATCCAGCCCACAGCCAGGATCCTGGGAAGAAAAGTGGTGAAGGGACTCCAGAGCCTCCTCCTTAGACCAGCACAGGTTCTTTATGGACTGATTTGGTCTGGCTTTTCCTTCTTTTGGACAAAGGAACAGGAGGCAGAGGCAAGTGCCTTGAAGAGGGCAGGAGGATCTTCTCCGTGCTGGCTGCGACGTGCTCACACTTGTGAGTGACACAGGATGCAACCCAGGGAGCAGCTCTCTCTGCAGGAAAGAAGACAGCTCATGTCAGGTGTTAGAAGAAATGTGGGCAATTCTCCATCAACCTTCCCTCATGGCTCTCTTTGAAAACTCTCCTGCATCCCTGAAAAGCTACCAGGAAGCCAGTGGAACCAGAGCTCTACTTGCTGCTGTGCAAAGGGCCTGGGACAAGGAGTTCTCAGCCTGGAAAGGGCTGGGCTCAGCTTGGACACAGTTTGGGTGTTGTGCTCTCACAAGAGCCAGCACAACTGCCCAGGGCCTGCTCAGCTCAGCCCTGAGTGGTCACTGGATCTCCAGCACTGCTATGGCCCTGTCCCTGGACATTGGTCTCTCTGCACAGGCTATGCACCTGATTGATGCACCAAACGCTATGCAATCAAGAAGCTACTGGTTTAGATTTTACACATCTTGACATGATCCCACTCCAGCTGAAACAGCTCTTTGAAAAGGTTCTGCTCCTCCTGAAGCCTGGATATCGAGCCCATTACCCAAGGGATGCATGCAAAGCATTTCCCCTTCTCTGGGCAGCACTTGAGACTGGAAGAGCCAGGGAGCTCAGGAGAATATTTGCCCTCAGTGTTATCCTATCCTCAGACACAGGGATCACTCTGTGAAGATAAAAGTAGAGTTAAAGCAGTGGCTTAGCTGAACCTCCTACCAAACCCTGTAATAAAATTACACTGAAGCCAACCAACCTATGCCAGAGCTGCAGCCTGGCCTTGCCACAGAGCATCATCAGGCTCACTGAAAAGTGAGATGTCCAATAAAACCTGGCACCAGCTTAGAGAAGAATAAGACCCACCAGCGAGCAGCAGATAGCAGCAGTGTCAACACACCTCAAGAGAGAAGAAGGTGCAAGCCCTGGTGAGCAGCAGCCACCAGCACTCCTGAGCCTTGAGAGCATCCCCATGTCTGCATCAAAACATCTGCCCTCGGGGTAAGGAAATCCTTGGTCTACCACAAGAATATTTTTTATGTTTAAAACTATGCAATAAAGAGCACCAGAGAATCCCATTCCCCAGCATCCCCACCTCCAATGGCACTCAGCTGAGACTGGGTTGAGCCTCACAGCTCAGGTAGGGCTCTGACTGTGGGGACACTTCATTATTTTGTGCTCCAGCAGTTTGGGGCAGTAAAGCCCCCAGAGGCACCATCGCAGCCCTGCCGGCACGCAGGATGCTCTCCTTCTCCTACAGAGCTCACCTTGACGGAGCGAGGGCTCGCAGCGCCGGTACCTGCACCGTGCTCGGCGGGACACGAAACTTCAGCCCAGCCCGGGCGCCACCTTCCCCCGCACACACCGCCAACCGCAGCAGGACGAACCCACCGGCGGCGCATCCCGGGCTAACGGGGAGGTAGGATTGTGCCCCTCGCAGGGGAGAGCGATACCAACCTTGGCTTACCGAGGGCTCTGCGCGGGGACCCGCGTCGGCGCCAGCTCCAGCCTAACTCATCCCTCCGTGGGAGGTGGGAAGCGACAACCATTTAGGGAGCGCGGTCGGGAGCGCAGAGGTACTTTCAAACTGGCGAGGCGGCCTGCTCGGCATAGCCCGGCTGCTCCCGCCGGGCCCGGGCCGCCTCAGGGCCGCGGGGCGCGGGGGCGGCCGGGGAGCTCGCAGGCCACCAGCAGCCGCCGCCGCCGCAGCCCGCGGCCAGGCCCGGCCCGCCGCTCGCCGCTCCCCATCGGGCGGCCCCGCTGGCAGCGCGGGGACGGCGCCCCGAGGCCTTCACCGCCGCCGCGCCGGGAGGCCCCGCGCTGGGTCGGGTGTAGGGGGTCGCTGCCCGCCCGGGGCCGCCCCCGCCCCGGCGAGGCGCACACAAAGGGCGGCGGCGGCGGCCGGGCCGATCACCTACGGCGGGAGGAGGCCTCGCCGGCGGCAGGGCCGCGGCCTGCGCGCTGCGCCCGAGCCCCGCGCTGGCGTGGAGGCGGGAGCCGGGAGGGAAGAGGGGAGGGAGGGAAGGGAGCGAGCGGCGGGCGGGAGCGCAGCGGAGCGAGCGGAGCGGGCCGGGCCGGGCCGGGGCGGCCGCGGCGGCGGCGGAGGAGGCGGGGCGGGCGCGGCGGGTGCTGCCCCCTGCCGGGCCGCGCCGGCAACTGCGCTGCCAGCGGGGAGCGGGGAGCGGGCCGTGGCGGCGGGGCCGCGGCCATGAGGGCCGCGCTGGTGGGCTACAGCAGCTCCGAGGAGGAGCAGGAGCAGGAGGAGGAAGGGGGGAGCCGGGGCGGCGGCGCGCAGGGGCCCCCCGGGGCCAGGTGGGTGCGGTGGGGTGGCGGCGGCGGGAGCGCGCGGGAGGCGGCGGGAGCGCGCGGCCTTCCTCCTCCTCTTCCTCGTTCTCACCCCGCTCCGGTCCCGCAGCGCCGGCCGCCCCCGCCTGCCCGTGCCCGCCGGCCTGCCCGGAGACCCGGACCCGGATGAGGCCGTGAGCGATGACAGCTCCCGGCACGGCGGCCGCGTGCGAGGCTTCCCCCACGAGCGGGGCAACTGGGCCACGCACGTCTACCTGCCCTGTAGGTACCGGCACCGGGATTGGGATGGACCGGGACCGCGAGCGGGATGGCACCGGGACCGGGATGGCACCGGGAGGATGGCGGGACGGAGCTCAGCCGCTGCCCCCCGGTCCCGGCGGGGATGCGCGGCCCCTCTGACGGCGCTGCCCCGCAGACACTGCCCAGGAGGAGTTCCTGGAGCTGCTGGAGCTGCTCGTGTCCCACGCCCGCACCTTCGTGCCGTCGCTGGCTGCCATGGAGGAGTTCCACGTGAGCCTCTCGCAGTGCGTGGTGCTGCGCTACCACTGGATCGAGCCCTTCGTCCGCTGCCTCCGGGAGCGCCTGGCCGCCTTCCACAGGTGGGTTTGGCAGAGCCCGGGCAGGGCGCTCCGCACACCCTCCCCTGCCCTCGGGACCCGTGCTTTGCCAGCATCCACGCCCTAAGGTGTCCCTGGGCTGGTGCTGGCAGCACATTAAAGCCCTGGGGATTTTTCTTCACTGCCTCGGGGTCTGGCACCACACACGTCAGGTTTTGGCTTTTCAGGATCAGGCCAGAGCTGTGCCATCCTCTAAATCATGGGTGGTTTTGTTGCTTACATCAGGCTCAGGCACTGCCTGAGCATCAGCTGCTTCAGGGTTTCTGTCTCTGTGCAGGCTTTGGAGGGCTGGAAATGGGAGGGGAATTAATTAATTTGAGCCCCAAGAGGTTCTGGTTGCACCAATTTGGTCTGATTGCAGCATATATTTGCCTGTATCTTTCCATGGCTTGGTAACAATCCTGGCCCCTCCTCATCTTCTCCTTTTTTATTTTTTTTCTCTGCAGCTGAAATAGGATCTTTCTTATTTCAGGTTCTTCTGCGTGGCTGACCAAGTGAAGGTTTACACCAACCAGAACAAAACCAGGTGAGTGCACAGTGAGCAGCCTGCCTGCCCCAGGAGACGTCTGAGCAAGGTGCTGTGTGGATGGGGAGTGTCACCCTGCCTGTCCCACAGTTGGGCTGTGTGACAACACAGTCTGTGATCACCTCCAGATCATCTCCAGACATTTCACACCTTTCCCCAGCCATCTGTACAAATTTTTGGCTTTGGCACTGATTCTCTGCAAGCTTTTGGTCTCATTAGCTGGTGTGCACAGCCTGGGGCGAGCAGAGTGGGACCACCTCTTTTGGCAGCAGTGCCAGTCGTGAAATTGTAGTGCAGGTCTTCCAAGAGCTGGAGAGAAATAGCTGAGATGGTGCTAATTCTCCTGGGCGTCAGCTCAGAGGCCTGATTCCAACGGAATGCAATTAAGGTTTTTTTGAATGTCAAAGCAAAGGTGATTAAAATTGCAGAAAGTTGCTGAATCTGGTGGGAAAGGCAGCCCAAGATAGTCATGGGTAGGAAAAAGTGGATGTGGAACCTGAGTGACACTTGAATCTTCTGTTTCCCTCCTGGAGGGGAAGAAATGATGACTGTAAATGACTCTGGAAAGTGTCATCCCAACAGTCCTGGAGGAGGTGCTGACTTCTTTGTCACATCTCTCCAGCCTGGTACTTCCCATTCCCTGCTTCCTCTCACACTGTAAAACCTCTCCAGCAACTTCCACTTTTTTAATGCAGCTCCTGCATGGGCACGGCACTCTGCTGAAATTCCCACCCAGTGCATCCTTTACCTAGAAAACTGATTTTCATGTCCCAAAATGTACTAGGCTAATCTAGTAAATCTACATGGTTTATCATCCAGTCCTGCTTCTCCTGCCACCACATCTTCTGTTTTTTTCAGAATACAATCAGCATCCCTGGATGCTTAAACCTGGCATTCCTCAGATTTCCCTGTGTTAGGGAATAGGGAACTTGCCTGGTAGGAATGAAGGGCTGTGTATTCTTAGGGCTCTGCTTTCTGCAGCATGAAAGGGTGCTTGCAGTCTCTCCTTGCCTTTCTTTAGGACCTTTATTGGCTTGGAGGTCTCTGCTGGGCATTTCCAGCTGCTGGAGCTGGTCTCGGAGGTGGATGGCGTTCTAGAGGAATTTGACCTTCCCACATTCTACAAGGTGAGGCGTTCCTGCTTGCTCCCCTGCCAGTCTGGACATGTTGGCTGGTTCCCTGTGAGATGTTCACTCGAGTAAACAGGAGCCAGTTGCAGTGGCTGCCCTGCTGTGCATGGAAACGGGGTTGTCCTAGGATAGAATGGGCACTGTGGGACTGAGGACAATCCTTGTGTCTTTGCCTTGGGCAGCTCTCTTGGGCATTAGTCCAGCCTTTTTGCTTAGTATTAGCTTTGGGAACGGGTTTGGGATTTTGAAGGGCCAGAGCCCAGTTTGTCCGTGCCTAGAGCTGAGCAGGGAGCTCATGTGGATTATTCAGCAGTGGCACATGTACCTGCTCCAGGACCAGTGCTGAGAGATTGTCCCACAGCTGCAGAGTTGAGCACAGGGAGGCTGGGAGCCAGGCAGCCTTGCCCATGGAGTCCAGAGGGGCTGGGGTGGGAAGCCCAGGTCTCCTCTTGCCTCCAGCACTGTCCATATCAGCTCTGCAGCCGGTGATTTGGTAGAGGGGACTCCCAGCTTTGGGATCCTCCAGCCTCTGTGAGCCCAGGCAGGGCAGCAGCATCATGCCAGCCCTCCCACTGTGGCTCTGTGCATTCACCAAAGCCTCCTTTAGCCCTCACATCCTTACCCCTGTTTGTTTTGCCTTCAGGACCCATCGTTCCACATCAGCTTGGCCTGGTGCGTGGGGGACCTGGCTGGCAGGCTGGAGGGGCAGTGTCTGCGGGAGCTCCAGGTGTGTCCCCACAGACGTGGGGTGGTGTGGAGGGCAGGGGGAGGGCAGAGCTGGGCTCCAGCCACATCTCCCTGCCAGGGGTGCAGAGTGGGACATTCTCTTCAACCAAGCAGGACAAACTTCAGTGGGGTGAAAGATGAGAAGCTTTAGGGGGGAGCGTGAGTTAAATCACCCTCCTGAGGGAAGTCAGAGGCTCCCAGCTTCAAATGGCTTTATCTGTGACTTCCTTCAGACAGGGAGCTGCCAACTCCATCCTCTGGCAGATCCACTCTCCTGGTACTGACTCCTGCCTCTATTTTCCAGGACATTGTGGATGGGTTTGAGGAGTCAGAATTCCTGCTGCGTATCCAATGGGAGCAAATCCGCTGCAAGTCAGGGAACAAGTACTTCTCCTTCCCCCTGAGGTAGGGCAGGTGGGGCTGTGCCTTTTGGAGCCCCGAGGAGCCTGACACTGGAACAAGGCTGCAGTCTGGCACAGCTCTGCCTGCCGTGGGCTGTCACGCACCTCTGCGCTCTTCTTGCCTGCTCAGCGTCTCTGCGGCGTTGGTGGCCTCAAGTTGGCCACTTCCAGTTTGAGCTGCTGGCTGAAGAAAAGTGTGCTTGTAGCAGATTTCATGCTCGCTGCTGGATGTGCTGCAGTCAGCACTGGCAGTTCCAGACATCCCACGGCCGCTAATTTTGCTGATTTTTTTAAAAGAAGAAAAAAAAGTCTTCAAAAGCCATAGATGCCTTATGGGAAGGAGGAAGAAGGTAGCGTGGGAAGCTGCTACTAAAGGGAGAGTGTCTCACACAGTGGGAAGTAGCACTGCCAGATTGTTGTTTGGGAGGCTCTGGGCATGTTTTGAGTAGCAAGAGGAAAGGACATGGAGCTGGATCCTCTTCCCTGAGTGCTTTGCTACTGTAAGCCAGCTCGGACAAGCTCCTGAGTCATGTTGTGTCCCTCTCACGCTGCTGCCTCTGTAGAGACATTTCCGTGTCTGATCCTTTTGCCAAAGAACAAGAGCTGCTGCCAGGTGTGGGTGAGCCCTGGAAGGGACAGTGTCTGTGTTTGCCTGGGCTGGGAGGGCAGTGCCCACAGGTGAGTCAAAGGGTGGTGGCTCCTGCCCAGGCTCCACACTTTTCCCTGTGTGATCAGCACCCCAGGTGGATGATGACCCAGGGGATCGCAGGCTGGACATTGTCCCTTGGGAGAAACTCCTTTGTATCCTTTTGTCCCTATGGGTTGGTCAGCTGCAACTTCTCAGGTACTTGGAACAGGATGCTGATGTGATGCCCTGAATCTTTTATTCCATGTCTGTCCAGGACTTCTGAACAGTAAAAATCTGTTTCCTCATTTCATAAAACTGTGTCTGTGGTGTTTTCCAGCCATTTCCTTTTAGACACGCAGAACTCCTGCAAGGTTTTACGTGAGGCCACTTCTGTAAGTGCTCCTGTGAGCTCCGTGCTGCCTGTTCTGGCACAGAGAGTGGCTTTGTCTGTGGGAGCATCTCCAGACAGTCGGGATTTGTGTCCCTGGGAGCATCACAGCCAGTTGCCGCTGCCAGCAGCCTTTTGAAGTCCTTAACAAAAAAATCTGTTAAGTCTTTGGCCAGTTAGTTTCCGGGATGGGGATCTGCAAGATAAGTTTCTTTTGGGGCAAAGAAAAACAAACAGAGATATATTTAGCCCCTGGGGACTTCAGTGAAACCGGTTTCTCCCAGGTTAATGCTCAACCACCGGCCCCAGCCGGGCCTGGCACTGCCCCCGGTTGTGTAACACCGGGTGTCAGAGACCCCCGGGACAGGGCACGGTGGCTGTGGGGGCAAAGTCGGGGATGTGGCGGCTGCCGGCAGGACCGGGTGCGAGGGACTCTGCCCGGGTGCGGGGGTCTCTGTCCGGATGTGAAGGGCTGTGCCCGGTGCGGGGTCTCTCCCCGGTTCGGGGGTCCCTGCCCGGTGCGGGGTCTCTGCCCCGTTCGGAGGGGTCTCTCCCCGGTTCGGGGGTCCCTGCCCGGTTCGGGGGTCTCTCCCCGGTGCGGGGTCTCTGCCCCGTTCGGAGGGGTCCCTGCCCGGTTCGGGGTCTCTCCCCGGTTCGGAGGGGTCTCTCCCCGGTTCGGAGGGGTCTCTCCCCGGTTCGGGGGTCCCTGCCCGGTTCGGGGGTCCCTGCCCGGTTCGGGGGTCTTTACCCAGTTCGGGGTCTCTCCCCGCGGCCCCGCCGCTCACACACGTGCGGGGGGGCGGCCCCGCCTCCCCGGCCCCGCCCCGCCGCGGCCCCGCCCCCGCCGCGGCCCCGCCCCGCCCGCTCCCACCGCTCCCCGCCGCCGCCGCCGCCGCCGCCGCGCCCGCCTTCCGCCAGCCGCTCCGGTGCTCCCGGCGGCGGGCAGAGCGCGGCAGGGCAGCCAGCGGAGCCGGGCCCCGCCGCGCCGCGCCGGCCGCCCATGTGCCGCGCTCCGCCGTGCTGACCTCACGCACAAAAGGCGGGCCGGGAGGCGACGGGCCGCGCCTGGCAGCGCCTCCCATGCACCGTGCGCAGCCCCCCGCGGCGGCTCGGCCCCGGGCCATGAGGGCGGCGTAGCTCCGACACCGCCGCGCTCGGCCCGGCCCGGCCCGGCCCGGCGCGGCCGGGGGCAGCCGCGACCCGGCGGCGGCGCGGAATGGCAGGAGGGGGCGGCGCCCCCTGGCGGGCGGGCGGGCGCCTCCCGCCGCTCGTGGTGCTGCTGGTGCTGCTGGCGGGGGCGGCGGGCGAGGAGATCAACGCCGAGGTGAGCACGGGCCCGCGGCTCCGCACCCCCCGCACCCCCGGCCCGCGCCGGCACCTGCGGGCCCGCCGCGCCCGGCCGGGGCAGGTGCAGGCGGGGAACGGGGCGGTGGAGTGCGGGTCGCCCCCGGGGTGGCGGGCGCGGGGTGTGGGGAGGAAGCGCTTTGTGCCCGGCGGGGGAGGGGGTGAAAGGGCTTTTGATAAAGGCTCTGCTCCACCACCCTGCCGGGGGAACGGGAGTGGGGGTAGAAGAATTTAAGAGATTCAGTGTTTTTAGCAATTAAAAACATTAAGCCGTTTTTGGGGGGGGGAAGTGGTAGGAAAAAAATTGGCTTAGGAAAATAATTGGGATAGGAAAAGGATTGGAGAACCTGGAGAACAAGACTTGGAAAAGGAAAAAGACTTGGAAGAGCAATAAGACTTGGAAAAGGAAAAAGAATTTCGAAAAAAAAGCTTGAAAGAATAAAAGGAAAACCCCCCTAATTTGGAAAATATAAGTGAAAACTAGGAGGGGAAAAAAAGTTACAAAAGAGTAATAATAAAGATAAAAATAAAATGCAATTAAAGCAGACAAGGGGAGGCGGAGGCTGGGGCAGGAAGGAAGAGCCCCGGCGCGCCCCTGCACCCTCCTGCCCCCCGCCCTGGGGCTGCAGCCCCGCAGGACAGAAGCCCCTTTGTGGGTGCAGGCCGGGGTGGGGGTCCCAGGCTTCACATCCCTCGGCAGCTCCCGGGGGACGCCTCCGGAGGAGGACAGGGACAGGAGCCCGCGGGCAGCCTGGCCCCCTGCCAGCTGCCTGGTCCCTGGAGTCAGCCCATCCGGCAGCAGCCCCCCGAGATCCCCGGCTCCCCGACCTTGCAGGGCAGGGACCTGTGCCCTGCTGCCACAGCGCTGCCTGCTCAGGGTGGCATTTGCCACTGGCGGCTGGCACTGACCCGGTCTGACGCGCGGCTCTCCCGGGCAGGCATGGCTGCGGCTCTACGGGTACCTGCCGCAGCCCAGCCGCCGCATGTCCACCATGCGCTCGGCCCAGACCTTCTCCGCCGCGCTCGCCGAGATGCAGAAGTTCTACGGCATCACCGTCACCGGCGTCCTGGACGAGGAGACCAAGGCGTGAGTTTCTCCATTGTCCCCTTGCTCAGGCAGATGGCAGCTCCGCTCTCGGGCTCTGTGGTTTTCTCTGACAGCCTCGGGGCTCTGTTGGCCCTGGAAAAGTGGGTGCTGTCCCCCTTGTGCTTCTCCCCTTTTGGGGGCTGCACCTCTGCAGCCAGGATAGTGTCCCTTCTGGCTGTGGGTGCTGTAACCCCTCAGGGATGTTGGCTGAGCCCTGGCTCGGTGTCCTCCTGGCAGGTGGATGAAGCGTCCCCGCTGTGGGGTCCCGGATCAGTTTGGAGCACGGATGAAGTCCAACATGCGTCGGAAGCGGTACGCGCTGACAGGGCGGCGCTGGAGCCAGAGCCACCTCACCTTCAGGTACCCAGCACTGCCAGGGGTTCCCTCCCCCTGGCCCATGGAGAGCCATGGATCCCCTCAGGGACTGAGTGCTGCTCCAGGCCTTCCCTAGTGAATTCTGTATCCCCTGTAGCATCCAAAACTACACGGAGAAGCTGGGTCGGTACCACTCCCACGAGGCTGTCCGACGAGCTTTCCGCGTGTGGGAGCAAGCCACGCCGCTGGTGTTCCGGGAGGTGGCCTACGAGGACATCCGGCAGAAGAGGAAGAAGGAGGCTGACATCATGGTGCTCTTTGCCTCTGGATTCCATGGAGACAGCTCTCCCTTTGATGGCCTTGGGGGATTTTTGGCTCATGCCTATTTTCCCGGCCCTGGCATGGGGGGGGACACGCATTTCGACTTGGATGAGCCCTGGACGCTGGAGAATGCAGATGTGTCTGGTGAGTTGAGGGCCAAGGAGGTTGTAAAGGTGACCAGAGGAGCCTGGTGGCCACTGTGGGTGGAGGAGGGGGGCTCTGCTGGTGTGGACAGGATGGGCAGGGAGAGCAGGTCCACCATGGGTGAGGTAGGCTGATCCCACTGGAGCACCCCTGTTGCACGGTGCTGGGTTGAGGGATCTGCCTCATGTGTCATGTTCTCCACCCCTTCTTGCTGATGGTGCCTCTCTATGCAGGGAACAACCTTTTCCTGGTGGCCGTGCATGAGCTGGGGCACTCGCTGGGCCTGGAGCACTCCAGCAACCCCAGTGCTATCATGGCACCCTTCTACCAGTGGATGGACACAGAGAACTTCCAGCTGCCCGAGGATGACCTCAAGGGCATCCAGCAGCTCTACGGTGAGGAGCTGGTTGGGGGATCATCCCAGAGGTGGGATTCTGGGCATGTGTGTGGGGAAACTGAGTTACAGGTACTGCTGATCTGCATCACCACATCCCTTCTCTCACCTGCCCGATCCAGGTACCGCAGATGGGCACCCTCAGCCCACCAAGCCTTTGCCCACCGTGACACCCCGGAGACCTGGCAGGCCAGACCAGAGACCCCCTAAACCTCCCCCTCCGGGGAAACCAGACCGACCCCCCAAACCTGGCAGCCCAGACCGACCTGACCAGTACGGCCCCGACATCTGCGATGGGGACTTTGACACGGTGGCGGTGCTGCGTGGGGAGATGTTTGTATTCAAGGTACCTGCCAGGACCCACTTCTGCCCCTTCCTTGGGGATGTCATCAGCCTGTGACATTCCTCAGCAAAGTGACTGTGTCCCTGGGTCCTCCACATCCTCTGCCAACACCCTGTTTCTCTCCAGGGCCGGTGGTTCTGGAGGGTCCGGCACAACCGGGTGCTGGACAATTACCCCATGCCCATCGGACACTTCTGGCGGGGCCTCCCTGGGGACATTGATGCTGCCTACGAGAGGCATGACGGGAGATTTGTCTTCTTTAAAGGTGAGCAGGGAAGCTGGATGGGAGGGCTGAGGTGGAAGTGAGACTCCAGTGTCCCCCACAGAGCTGTTGAGAGCTGGTTGGCTTCATCTCATCGTGACCCACCTCCCCAGCCACAGCTGCTGTGTCATCCCAAAGGGTCAGGGTGGCACAGGCATCTGCCACTATCCCTATCCATTTGTGCACCTGCCACAGCACCTTCTCATGCCCCTTCTCCAACTCTTTCCCCTCTAGGTGACCGGTACTGGCTCTTCCGAGAAGCCAACCTGGAGCCTGGGTACCCACAGCCCCTGGTCACCTACGGGCAGGGCATCCCCTACGACAGCATCGACACGGCCGTCTGGTGGGAACCCACGGGACACACCTTCTTCTTCCGTGGGGACAGGTGAGTGTGGCTGGGGTTCTCCCTGCTCTGCTGCCTCCTGGCCTCTGTCAGGGGGCGAATGTTGGGCAGTGGGGACCCCTGTGCTCGTCACTGACTCCCCACCTCCCTCCCCAGATACTGGCGCTTCAACGAGGACACGCGCTCGGTGGACCCTGGGTACCCAAAGCCCATCTCTGTCTGGGTGGGCATCCCTCCCTCGCCCAAGGGAGCCTTCCTCAGCCCAGACGCCTGTAAGTAGAGGAGGAGAGGGGTGGGTGGTGGTGGTGGGAGTCTTGGAGATGAGATTGTCCCTCTGATAGCCTGGCCACATGGGGAGAGTATGTGGGAGTTAGCAGTGAATCCTCTTCTGAGGGGTTTCACCAGTCCTGGAGTAAAACCTGCTGTCTTGGGCATCTGCTGGGGTGCCCAGGTTTTGCAGTGTCCTGTGCCCACCCACTTACCCCTTGTCTCCATCTTTCCCCCAGCCTCCACCTACTTCTACAGAGGCACAAAGTACTGGAAGTTTGACAATGAGCGTCTCAAGACAGAGCCAGGCTATCCCAAATCCATCCTACGGGACTTCATGGGCTGTCACACAGAGCTGGTCCCAGACCCCAATCCCCGCTGGCCCGATGTGGACCGACCTCCCTTCAACCCTGATGGGGATGGGGGGACTGAAGGTGAGGAGGAGGAGGAGGAAGATGAGGATTACAACGAGAGAGATGGCCAGCCAGGCAGGGACGTGGACGTGGTGGTGCAGATCGATGAGTACACACGCACCATGAGCGTGGTCATGGTGCTGGTGCTGCTGGTGCTGCTGCTCTGCATCCTGGGCCTCATCTACGTCATCGTGCAGATGCAGAGGAAGGGCGCGCCCCGAATGCTCCTGTACTGCAAGCGCTCCTTGCAGGAGTGGGTCTGACCCTGGCTCCCTCCCCCAACCGCCCCTGCCCTGCCACCATGGTGCTAAGATGGACCTGACACCCCCTCCCCCTGACCCTCACCACGGCCTCGGCCCCTCTACCCCATTGTTGCTTCAGAAAAGGGGGGATGCCCAACCCCCCCAGCCCCTCCAGAGCAGCCGGGCTGGGACCGGGGATGGTCATGGGGGGGCTGGAGGGCATCCAGGCCCTGCCTGCTCCCTGTGCCTGTGCCTCCCCCTAACTGTGACCCTCAGGCTGCCACCCATCACGTGCCTGCATCTGCCGTGGGTCCCTGCAGGGTCCCTTCCTCCTGGGTGAGCGGGCTGGAGGCTGCTCCCCAGTGCTCTGGGCTGGCAGGTCTCAGCCTCTGGCACCTGCAGTGGTGGGGAAGGGAGGGCTGAGCTCCTGGCTGTGTTTCCTGTTGAACCACGGGGATACAGGGATGTGGTGCCTAAAGACAGCGTGAGCTGGGAGATGCCACCTCTGCAGCCCTGCTGGGGCTCAGCTCAGTCCGGGCCCTGCTGCTGCCACTGTGGGATGAAGCCCTGGGGCACGTGGCCCTGTGGGCAGGGCAGTGGGCACAGCCACCTTGTATGTCCATTAAACGGGTCGGGTGTGTGGAGAGCTGTGGTGCCATTGTCCTTCCTGCTGTGGGGGTGCCCTGGGAGGGACTGGGTGAATTTTGTGGTGAAGGGGCTTGTCTGGGGGGTCACCCTGCATGGGGACTGGGTGCCATGCTAGGGGATGCAGGGAAGGGGCCAGCATGGCCAGTGGTGTCCCTGCCCTGGGGCTGCCACTTGAGGGGGGTCAGCTACAGCAGCCCCCCCACCCCCAGCAGTGGACAGAGCAGCCTTTCAGCAGCTCCCATGGCAGTGACAAGGGCCTCGCTGGGAACACAGGGAGCCTTGTTCTCCCCCAGCCAGCCCTGCTCTTCAGCCCTGGGCAGCCACCTCCCTTCCCCGTGCAGGGCCCAGCAGCAGCTGGGGGACCCTCCTGGAGCCACTTCACAGGGTGCTCCAGCTCCCTGTCCCCACACAGCCCTGCTGAGCTTCCTGGGGGGAAGGGGTGGCCATATCCTGTCTCACCACTGCTGTCTCGGCAGAGGAAGGCAAGAGGAGTCACTGCTGCTGCAGAGATCAGAGAAATAATCATGGGAGTGGGAAAGATTAGACTCCAGGGGGAGGAAACTGGCTTTATCTGGGGAAAAATGTTGCTCAGCCATTAATGGGAAGAAAAACCAAACCACAGAGGCTGGTGATGTGATGGTCACAGGGGTGGCAGCTGGAGCCAGGTTTGTTCTGCAGGTGCAGCTTGGGATGGGCAGCAGAGGCCCGGCACCATTGCTGTCCTGGTGGGGAGGCTGGTTGGGCTGTGCTGGGCAGGGGGGTTGTGTGAACCTGGCCCATCCCCCTGCACATGGCCCTGTGGAATTGGGGAGCATCCCCATGTGGGATTTGACTCCAGTCAGCATCTTTGCTTCTTCCAGCCTCCCCTGCAGCAGGACCAGGGCAAGCACCTGTGCCCTGGGCACCTCTGTCTTGGTGCACCCTGCCCTGCTCCCCTTGCCCTGGTGCTGCAGCTGCTCCTTTGCCCTCATCCCCTCCTGCCACCCTGGGTGGGTGGATGGGAGGGTTCCCCAGCTCATGGATGAGGATATGAAGACTTTGTGCTTCCCCCATCCTTCCCCCTCCCCAGGGCCCAGAGCTGCTGGCTCAGTTCCCGACTGCTACAACCACTTCCCAGCACTGAATTACCCTGGGCTGCCCAGCTACTCGTCAGCCACTAATTACTGTAAAAGGGAAGGATGGATGCTGGCTCTCACCCCACTTTTCTGTGCTGGGGGGGAACCCTGTGGCCTGAGTCACCCATCCCCTGCCCCAGCCTCCATCACTGCCCTCACTGGGCAGCGATTTCCAGCCATGAGCTGATTCCCTGGAAAACACGTTTGGCTCAGACTCAGCACGTCGCTGCAGCCAAGTGAGAAGTCAAAATCACGAACAGAAAACCCCTGAGGAATTGGGGGAGTGGGTGGAAAAAGATCTCCAAGTGGCTCAGGGCTGTTGTATTCCATCAGCCAAGCCTTGCTGGGTCACATTCCTTGGCTTTTAACTTCTTTCAGTTCGGTTTTGACCATTTTGCTCCGATTTATCCTCGTGTGGGTCTTCCCCGGAGCTGAGGGAGGACCCACAGCTCTGCTGAGCTGGGAGCCCTGCCATGGGGCAGCCTGACACTACAGCCTGTGCTGAACCAGGGCCAGAGAGGCACCAGGAGCTGCCAAAAGCCACGAACCTGGCCAAAAGGCGAGGCAGGAGGAAAGCACGGCTGGGATTCACTCTCCCCACCCCTGCAGAGCGTGCTCCAGAGGCCAGTGCAGATGCATTTCCCACGGCAGATGCATTTCCCACACGGGATGCACTTCCGTGCAGATGCATTTCCGACACCAGCTGTATTTCCCACGGCAGGAGCCTTTCCCTTCTCTCCTGGGGGTACAGAGGGCTCGATGGGGTGCAGGGCTGGGACCCCAAAGCCTGGGACCTGGAAAGACGCCTGGCTTGCAGGGAAAGACAGAGCTGGACAACAGTGCCCAGGGCCAGCTGCTTATGGCATCCCTTCCATGGCAGGGGAGGAGCCTCCTGGCTGATGGAGGGTGGGACAGGAGCTGGGAGCAATTCCCCAGCGGGAATTCGGGATGCTGGGGGCAGAGGCCCGGGCCACCACGCTTGGTGAGCTGGGACACCACTTCCCACCCCCTCCCGCTCTTCCCCGGATGCTGCAGCAGAGCTGGTGCCAGGAGCCCGGGGCCATCTGGAAACGCTCACGGACAGCAGTGAGGGACCTGCTGGAGACAAAGCCCGGCATTTCAGCGGCGCCCAGGCTCTGCTGGAGGCCCCTGCACGCCCACAGCGGGGTCAGCTCACCTCTGGCCAGCCGTGGGTGCGAGCCCAGGAGGGCAGCAGGCACCTGCTCCAAGGACAGGGCTGTTGGGAGCATGGGGAGTGTGAGCCTGGCTGAGCCTGGCCCCGGCAGGATCCACTCCCAGGGAGCCTGGCAGCTCCCTGCTTCCCAAAAATAGGTTGGAGAGCCTGACCTGGAAAAGACCCAGGGAGCTCAGCGTCCTCCAGGCCCTGCTGTGCTGGGGTGGGCGTGAGGGGGACACCAGGGCTGGCAGGAGCTCTCTGCCCTTCTGGCAGCATCTCAGGAGAATCCTCCTCTTCCTCTGCGAGCCAGGGCACCATCCCCTGTTCAGCGCTGAGGAAAGGACCCGGAAAACACAGAGGAAGCCGGGCTCAGTGCAGAGGAAGAAGCGGGGCTGGGATACAGCGAGCAGCGAGCGGGCAGCTCAAGGTCGGAGGAAACAATGCTGGGGATGGAGGGAAGGGCCGCGGGGCCCGGGAGGGGCTGGACCTGCTGCCCGTGCTCGCTGCACGCGGGGCGGAGGCTCCGGGGAGGGCTCGGTGCCAGCACAGCCCCGCTGAGGGTGGGATGCACGCACCAAGCACACTGAGCTCGCTCAGGTGTGTGTGGCTCATGCCTGTCCTCCCCTCAAACCCACCGGGCAGCCCCAGCCGGCTCCCGGCGTGCTGGGACCCCTCATCTCACAGAAAGTCATTCCTGGGGCTGCAGGGGCAACATGTGAAGGGATGGTGAAGCAGATGGGCTGCAGTTCTGCTTCACAACTTGGCTTGCATCATCTTCTCACCTCTAGCAGCTCTGAGGCTTTCCCCACTGCATCCCAGGTTAGCTCTCAGGGTGCACAATTGCTCCCTTACCCAAATAAATCATGTTTGGGTGGTCCCATTTTGCAGCCTGCCAGGGGAAGCTCTCACCCCTCTCCTGCAGGTGCTGGCAGGGCAGGGACATCAGCTCTCTGTGCATGCACAGTGGCCAAAGTCCCCAGAACCGTCACTTGGTTTTCCTGGGCGGTGGCCAGTGGTAAAACTCAAAATAAATATTTCCCTTGCCTCCAGCACTGCCTGCCCCACATTAGACAACAGCTGCAGAGGATTAACGTTGTCCTGGAGGTGTAATCCTTCTATAAAGACGACAACATTTGGCCCAAGACATCCAGGGAGATGCAGAATGGACAAGAAGCAGAGTTTGGCCCAGATTTTTTGATTCCTGTTTATCCCTCTGTGATAACAGCTCCGTGCTTCTTTGCCAGGACCCACTTGATAGGAAAGTGACAAAGTGCAAGGGGACAAACACAGGCAGGGACAGCAGCTTGTATCAATGTCCTGCCAGACAGTGTCTGCTGGGCTGGACACTCACAGGATTCTCTGCCCCAGCAGCAGAGCAAACTGAGAAAGCTTTCCAGGAAAAATCCCCATTGCCTGCTTGCTCTGCCAGCAGCTGCCACCTGCCCAGGCAGAGCCACTGGAGCCGTGGGATGTCCCAGCCTGGCTCCCAGCACAGGCACTGCCAGCTGCTCCAGCCCCAGCCTGCTGCTGCTGGCCCAGCCCAGGGCGGGTCCCTTGCTCCAAGGAGCTGCAGGCTGTGCACTCACCGTATTTCAGCACCCAAGCTCTCCAAGGGAAGCTTTGCCTTTCATGTAGAAAGCAGCTCCCAGCACTGAGGGCCTGACTGAAGTGTCCAAGTGCAGAACCTTGCCCCAGGCAGTGGAAGACAAAGGTGAAAAGCTGGTGCAGAGAAAAAAACTGATCTTTGGGAGGGCCCTGCTCTGCCTGGGGTTGAAACCAGGGCTCCCCAGAAAGATTCTTTTCTCTCCCACTAAACATGAACTGCAACAAGAACTTATGCAGGGAGGAAGGAGCAGGCCACCCACAGAAAGGTGAATGAGATATTTAAGATCTTTTCTCCACAGGCTGCCTGCACTGAACTGGGACTCCCCTCTGCCCACCCCTCATACCCAGCTGGGGGAGCAGGCAGGAGCCATCCATGACTCCCACCTCTGCCCCCACCTCCTTCCTGCATTCTTCCACTCTTCCCATGTAGGAGGACATTGCATCCCAGCCATATGAAAAGCCATAACCAAAGGAGTAAAAAGCTGAGTGCTTCACCACAGGAGTTTTGCTTGTGCAATTTAGGAAAGGGCTACTGACAGGATGCCTCTGACATTCTGGCCCAACCACCAGCAGCATCCTCTTCTCCCACAGGAAGAGCATCCAACTTCACCCACCTTCAGCAGGATGGTTAAAGCTTTGATGGGAGATAGGGATTAGAAGAGAAAGATTTTGGAAGCACTGTGTAAATCACCAAGCATCTGGCTGGAAAGGAAAGAGCCAGTATCCAATGATGCTCCACTTTGTGCAGCAAGTAAACAGGAAGATTCAGTATTTTGTTTCGTATTTTAAAATACACAGAAGGTCCATATGGATGTAAGGGTTTGTGGCTGGGAGTTTATTCCAGCAAATCTGCTGGCACAGCTCCTAGAGGTCGGGCAGGAATTGGCAGCAGGGCCCATCTGATCTCTGCAGAGGCAGCCAGCTCAGGGCCCAGGGGAGCCCAGCCCCTCTCAATGCATTAGTGCTGGTCACTCAGGGTGAGCTCAGCTCCTCCAGGACCAGGGGAAACTCCAGCACAGGCCCCAGCAGGGCAGGGAAAGGCAGCAGCAGCTCCTGCTGAGTGTTCAGCTGCCAAAGACTGCCAGAAACACATGGTGTTGAGCAAGGCCTTGCGGGAAAGGATGCACATTTTACCCTCCTGGGGTCTGATGGATCTGCTCAGCAGCTCCCCCAGCTCTGGCAAGCTTTGCAAACATGGAGAAAGCCTCACCATGGACTTCATTAAGGCCAACCCTTGGCATGAGATCCAGTGCGATTCCACTGAACAGATCGAGTGCAGCCAAGCCTTGACATGTCAATGCAAGATGGATGGTGCTTTCTCATGTAGGCTTCCTTGGCTGGGCTCCTTACAGCTACCAAGCTGTTCAGCTGCTAGAAGAACTGCAAAGGTCTTCTCCAGAAAGCCTTCTGCAGGTGCAATCCAGCCCCACGTAGCAGCAGCTCCAGTTCAAAGCCCAGCAGCTCCATTACAGGTGTCTGGAGAGGCCACAGAGGTGCAGAGAGAGGGTGCACAGACATGCCAAACCTTTAAACCAGGCAGGGTCTCAGTGGTCAGGATTAAACCCAGAATCTAAGGCAGGTGTCCCCCAGCAGGCTCTCCTCCTCCTGGGAGAGAGCAGCTTTGTTCTACAGAGCAGTAACAGAAGTGAAGTCCTCCCCGCTCACTGCACAGCCAGGGAAGGATCAGTGCCAGCCTTGGGGACCTGCCCTCCACAGTACTGATGGGGGCTTGGCCCCGGGCAGGAAAGGCATCATCTACTCCCAGCCTCACCCCCTTACTGCTGGAGTCTCTGCCTCCCCTTCACAAGCCTTTCTACAACAAAGGCAGATTGGTGTGAGGCAGGGAAGGGCAGCTTCAGCACAGGAAAAGACTTCCAGCTCCTGTTGTGCTGCACCTCCCCTTTGATCCCTGGGGAAGGGACAATCTGGCAGCTGGAGGGCTATTGTGTGCCTCGTGCTGCTGAGGGCCTGCCTGAGAGCTGGAGTGAGCTGGTAACCACACAGCCAACAAAACTGTGCCCTAACAGGCAGGTAAGCCTAATTTGTCACTGCTGGGGGAAATGGCTTCAAGGAGAAAGGGAATGAAAAACCCATTTTAATGAACAGCGTGAGTTTTTGTCATAGTACCACAAACTTCATGGATTGGAGACAGTTTCTGTATTCTCTGTGGAAACCTCACTGATTTTCCTCTCTGGTTGTGTCTGTGCTGTTCCTTAAACAGTGAGGGTGCTGATCAAAGTCAAGTTCAGAGGCAAATTCTAATATTTGGGTTCTCAAAGAAATTCTCTGGCACTTTCTGAAGCACTAGAAAGTTAGAGATCCATAAAGGAGGAAGAATACAGAAGCAGATTTACAGAGCCAAATGTTTAATAACTTTTCAAGAACAAGTGTTACATCCATATTTAGAGCATATATAAGAGATGGAAACAAGGAAATAAAAAATAAAATTGCTAACTTCAAGAGGATACACTTAACTCCACAACTCCTGCTGAATCCCTTCTTTGGAGGCACAGTGGCCACTTTGAGCAAGACAAGACTGGGTACCAGGCCACCTGCAGAGTTTAGGCTCAGCACTTTAGGAACAGCCAGGAAAACTCTGACTCTGTACAATTTGCAGGCCAACATCTCTTCCCAACGTGATGTTATTGCTGGACAGAGCAGGGAGAAGAAAGGAGACACTTACAAGACTTGGCAGCACAAGACAACAGTACTGGGAGGGCTCCAAGCACTCCCCAGACACGTCTGTGAGGCTGCTACAGCCCAGGAGGCAGTGACAGGTTCCCCAGAGGTGTCACCTACAGTTAACACTGCCTTCTACCTCCCACTTCCATCAGCCCCCAATGTCCTCCCTCAGCAGCTTGAAACTTTGCCAAGGAATCTTCTTTGCTAAAAGAAGTGTCTGCATTGGGACAGGCTGGCCCTGGCAAAGAAGGTGCTTCCTCACAAGCCTCAAAACTGCTGCATGTTGCTCAAGATCTCTCAATATGCCAGCATGTTCACTCCTCTCCCATCACTGCAGGAGCAGAGCTTGGCATCTCCTCCTGAGGGCAGCCATGGTGTCTCCTTCCCCCCTCATGGTACCACTGTCTGGTACTGGGCGGGGAAAAGATCGGAGGGGACTCATTTTGGGCTAGAGGGACCCAAACAGAATCTCTCCTGGAAGACAAATGTGGAGCTGCAGCTGCTCTGAAGAGCAAAGTTGCTGAGCTGAGTCATGGACGAAAGCTCTGGAGAGATGCCGGGAGGCTGCAACTGCCCAGAGTCCTTCAACACAATCAGGGAGGACATGGAGAGCAGCTGAACAGCTCACCCTGCTCCTAGATGGGAGTGACAATTTCCATGTGTTTTGGCAGGAAAGCTACACAACAAAGCACCCCAGACAGACTGCTCACCCTGGCAACAGAGAGGGTGCTCCCTGGCCGGCGGCCAAAGCTGGCAAGAGCTCTGCTGCCACAAGAAACTCCGGGTTGCGAAGGCAGCGGGAGGAGGCAGAGGAATGCTAGTCTGGCCCACTGCTCTCCCACCCTCCTTCCCACATCTAGCTCACCTTGGCCTTGTTCTGGACAGGCAGATACAGCTTGAACTCGGCTGGGAGCTCATCCTCTGAGTACAGCCGGTCAGAGAAATACACCCGTCGGATGCGACAGTTGGCGTGGATCTGGGAGTCAAAACAAAGAGTCAGGCCATTTTCCACATGCTCTTTCCACATCCAGCTTTAGTGTCATGCTGCAACATGGATCCTTTGGCTCAGCAGCTGGAAATCTATCTCACTGTCTTGCTTTTTTGAATCTGACAGGGCATCAGCAAAATGTTGGTTTGTTCCCTCTGCTTTGCATTTGCATCCCTGTCTCCAGGTATGAACACTCAAAAGATTTGGCCAAGCTCTGGTATCTCTGTCAACTGTCTTAGTTGCTAAGGGGATTCTCTACTGCGAACCGACCTGTGCTTTGCTGGTATCAGCACTTGCCAGAACACCCACAGCCTCAGCCTGCTGCATTTTTAACACGCCCACTTCAGGGCCTCCCTGAGGTCAGGAATGAGCCTGTCCAGCCTGTGCTGCCTGCACTATCAGCTGGCAGCAAAGTAGTTGCTCTGGTCCCCCTCCTGAGTACGTGAGAAGGCAGACAACTCTCAGCTGACTGCTTGCACCTCAGGCAATCCTGCAAGGAACTGCAGCACTCCCCTCACACCAAGGAACAGGCACGCTCCACACACAGCATTCCTCAAAATAACACACACCACTGAACATGACTCCCTAGCATATGGAACAAGTTCCATGTCCTCAGCAGGAACAAACCCTGCATCAGCTCTGTTACAAGGGGCTCAGTGAAAGCAGGGTAACTCCACTACCACTAGGAAACAAGCTTGACCAGGGCTATGAATGGTCTGTACACCATGGGGCTGTCCCATCCAGGTTCCATTCAGTCAATCACTGTCCAAACTATCTGGACAGTAAGGCAATACACAGCTTTCACGGCATGCCACAGGGAACTGCAACTCTCACCCTAACCAACAGACAGCCAGAGAAACAAGAGGGAAAAGGGCTCCTTTATCCCAGCCTAGGTGAGGCCTCAGTCAGGCCTTGCTCACCTTCCATGGTGCTCTGCAAAGAGCAGGGCTAGGAAAGGAACCCCAGAGGGCTAAAGGCAGATTCCCATCCTGCTGTGCCAGCCATCAGGAACACGAGCAGCCCTTGGTTTCCCAGGGCAGCCCCTCACCTGCACTCTCAGGGTCTCGATGTAGTTGGTGCCGTAGGCGCGGCGCGTGAAGTCGGACAGGTTGAACTGGATCTGGTTCCAGCCGTCGTCCAGCCGCATGGGCATGGTGCAGATGAACGGCTTCACCCGCGTCGTGCTCTGGTAGTTGCTCGCCCGGAAGCGCCGGCGGACGTTCTTGTCATCCAGCACCTGGCAAGGAGGGCAGGCTGCTCACCCCGGTGCCAGGCTCCCCAGGACAGCACCACCCGACTCCAGGAGGGCTCTCTACTCCCACCCCTCCGTTCCACGGCAGAAGGGATTTAACACAGGAAGCAGACCCATTTTCAGGAATAGCAACAATGAGTTTGTCAGCTGACTGATGCCCCCATACCAGAAGACCTGACACACCACATGGCCAAGAAAGCAAAACTGTTTTGGGGATCACTCACTGCCTGGGACAAGTTCCAACACAAGACTGCAGGCTCTCTGGCGCCTTCCTCAGTGGTCCCTGGAGGGGCCTCCCCACTGCACACTCCTCACCTGCACTTCAAAAGTGAAGTATTTTTTCAGGTTCTTGATGATCATCACTAGGAAAGGTAGTTTGATGCCCAGGGTCTTCTTTGGGTCAGCAGGGCACGTGATGTACGTGGTACTGAGAGGTGAGAGAAAAACACTTTAGGATCTCACAGGGCACAAAGTGCACAGCCCAAGGTAACCTGAGTCTCTCCCTTGGCCCAATGCAGCCTTGGAGGACAGGAAGAAATAGGTAACTGTGATCATAAGATCTCAGCAACAACCAGGGCTTCCTCTAACAGGAGGGGGAGCTTCAGAGGTAGCTGCAGGCAGAAAAAGATAAAAGGCACAAAGAATGCATCTCAAATTGCACTTTTCTCACCCAGGGCATGAAACACCTTCCTGGACAGCTTCACCTCCCCAGTTTCAAGGCCATGTCAGTGCTGTTCATTAACACAACCTCCTCCTACCCTTGACTGAGCAGGTAGAGCCCTCTAGATCATAGCAGAGGCCCTGTGTGCTCTATACAGCTGGCAAAACAGAGTTTGTGAGCCCTAGGAGTACACGTCATGCCTGGCAAGTTTTGTATCAACACTTCTTGGAGGAAGAGAAGCATTGGCTCAGTCTGTCTGCAGGAGAGGAGTCTCCACTGCCCTTATAAGGAGAGCCCTGCTCTGAATCACCCCTGGAGAAGCCTTGGAGACTCTGAGCCCTCATGGAACTGGCGTCTGTCTCCCGGGGCGATGGAGACAAGGTTGCTAAGAGAAGCTCCACAAGCAACTCCTCTCATAAATCTCCCTCTGATCTTCCTGCTGCAGGGAGAGCAGCTGTCACGTGAGGAGAACAGGCCCAAGACAATAGAAGAGACAGCAGACAGTGCTGCTTTTTCAGTAACTGGCAGTGCTGACTGAGGCTGGGTATTAAATACTGCTTTTTTCCCCTTGAAGTGATGGAAGAATAACGGGATTTTATTTTTTATCCCTTAGCCCCAGTGAGGATAAGAATGAGAGCTCTACAAGCACATGCAGGGAAATGCACAGCACACTGCTACAGGGGAGTATCA
This sequence comes from Melospiza melodia melodia, assembly GCF_035770615.1. NCBI lineage: Eukaryota > Metazoa > Chordata > Aves > Passeriformes > Passerellidae > Melospiza > Melospiza melodia. The sequence continues at coordinate 16,607,222 of NC_086206.1, forward strand.
GTGACATGACCCAGATTCTTCCATTTATTGACAAAGACATTGCCATCACACTGCTGTAGTTTGAAGATGATGCCTGCTGGGCACTGCCATCTTTCACTCTGCTCCAGGGCAGAGTTCTGCTCCCCCAGAACAGCAGAAGAGACTTCTCCTACCTGACATTTGTTCCCTCAATCTCCAGCACCAGTGACTGAATGTCATTGTCCGTGATTCGCTTGATGTGGCCATTGCGCACCTGGAACAGAAGTGGGGCACACAGCACAGATGTCACTTGAGAGGGAAAAAGAGGCACACACAGCTCCATTGAGAGAAGGGGTAAGACCCCAGGAGGACTCATCTACATTCCCTTGGCTCCTACTCTCCTGGACCTTGGTGTTTCCAAGGCTTTGATCACTGCCCCAGAGTGCCAGCAAGAGTTTATGGCCCAGCACGCTGCACATACACGGAGTGCAGGACTTCCATCTATCCAAATATCCTGCACTGAACACAAGGGACTCAAGCTCATATCAGAGGCCCAAATAAACAAACATAAAAGAGTGAGAGTTAAACTTGAGTGCTATAAGGGATAAAAACAAAGACAAGCAATACAGGGGAGCCACCAGCCAGCCACTGGTCACCAAGGGAACTTGGTTTGTACTGCTGGGCATGGCTGACTGCCTCTGGACACTCACACACTCAGGCACACTCTTGCATACCCACACTCTCTCCACCAGCACAAGCAGTGCACATCCTACTAAGGCCAAAAATATATGGGTTTTCCCCACGTCACAAAAGCTTGAGATATTCCCTAAGGTCTAAAAGAAGTAGAAATCACAGCCTGCTGGTTCTCTTTGCCAAGATATGAAAGTCTACATTAGGACAGCTATGAACCCAGTAATCTCAGACACGCACCCAGGACATGGGAGAATGTCAAATACTGCTTCCAGTTCTCACCAAAATGACGGGGGTATTTCATGCACTGCTGAAGAGAGCATGGCAGTCCTCAAAACAAGCACACCCAGGGTGGCCATGCTTCATGCAAGAGAGACTATTGCAAGAGTATTGCAGCTGAAAGGACTACTGCTGAAATCCACCCTGCAAGCAGAGCTCCTGCTCCCACTCACGGGCCACAGAATCGTAACAGTATCACTCTGCACAGAACAATTCACATGGGAACGTTCCTCCAGAGGTCTCCACTCCAACCTGCACCTCCAAGCAGGGTCAGCACATCCTGCTTATGGCTTATCCAGTCTGACAGCACTCTACATCCCCAGTCTAAGAGTCTTTAATGCGTCCCGTCCTTGCACCATCCAAATAAGCTGTTGATCCTTTTTCAAAGTCATGAATATTTGTGCAAAACATAGACACACACACACAGAGGCAGGGTGAGGCATCCCAGCTCTTCACAGAGCTACATGGGTACCCACTGATGGGCAACAGGATAGATCTGTGCTTCCTGTCCCCCATCTCACAACTTGTAAATGCTCACACAAACCCACTCAGGTCAAACATCACTGCTGCTTGAACTGCTGTGAAGGTTTTAGTTCCTACTGAAACTACAAAAACTTCAGCTAAGGCTCATGCACAAGCAACCAAATACAGGTTGTAGCCTTGGTGTCAGAGGCCTCAACAAGTATTTTGCAGAAACACAAAACCATGGATGGTTTGTGATGGGGGAAGCAGCACAGCTCAGCATCTTTAAACATCCTGAGGACGGCTCCTTGATGATAGCCTGGAGAAGGCACAGGGCCCTGAGCAAAACCACTCTAAAAACTGACAGGAGGGAGAAACAAAGTGATGAGACATTCAGAACTACTTCTACACCCACAAGCCCAGCTCTGCACGCCTCTGGCGAGCCTTTGAAAGGTGGGTTATACACCAAAAGACCCCAACCTCGGCCCCACAGGGCCCTGGCCATCCCGCTGCCTACGGCCAGTGCCGGCCTCTCCTGCAGCTTCCCCACAGGTGCAGCTTCTGCTGCCGGGCGGGCTCCTCTGCCCGGCAAAGGCAGAAATGCTCATAATAACACATTCTCCTCAGACACACCCCAGGGGCCCAGTACCGGCCCCGGGGCCGTGCCGGTAACCAGTACCCGAGAGATCCCGCTATCCCGTTCCCGGGGTCCCGGTAACCCGGCCGCTGCTGCTCCGGCCCGGCGGGGGCCGAGCGGCCCCACAGGTGTCCGGAGCGCCCCGGGGGTTCCGGCGGCCCCGGGCCTGCCCCGGGAGGCCGCGCCGCTCCCCGGGCCGCGTTGCTGGCCGAGCCCGCCGCCTCACCTTCTTGTCCCAGATCTGGAGCGGTTTGCTGCCGATGCTGTAGAGCACCGAGAGGAAGCCGCTCTGGAAGGTGTTCTTGAACATGCCGGCGCCGGGCGGGCCGGGCCGCGCCGCGGCCGCCGCTCTGCCAGGACACGGCGGATCCCTCCGCGCCGCGCCGCCGCCGTCACCGAGGAACTACTTGGGGCGGCCCCGGATGCACTTCCCGGGGCCGGTGACGGCGGTGAGGGAGCGCTGCCACGGCAACCGCGGCTCCGGCCTCTGCCCTCCCTCGCTCCGCGGGGCTGCCGGAGCCCGGCCCGCTGCAAACCGTGCCCGGTGCCCTGGGGTCGGTACCGCGCTCCCCGAACGCCTGGGCTGGGCTGAAGGCAGGGACGCCTCTCAGACATCTCCGTTCTTCACGAGCCTCGGGCCAAAGAGGACGCCGTGGTTTGCTTTAACCAAGGATGTTTTTTTTTGCCCCTGGGTTGTTTCTCGGCCTGGGCTCTGCTCGTTCCTCCCAGGGACTCCCTGAGCTGCTTTTGCAGGACTGGAGCATTTGCTCCGCTTTGTTGCTTCCTTTAGCTGCACTCATTCCTGGCTGCCCTTGGAGCCTCCTGTGTGTTCTTGCTGCTCTAAGGCAGGCAGGGATAACATACAGAGCCCTGGCAATATCGGGGTTTGATGTACAGCTTTATGGGTGTGAGAATTTCTTTGAGTAGAGACAAGGCCTTGGCACAGCTGAAGAGGCTCAACAGGAACAGCTTGGGCTAAAAATTACATTTCTAAACTGACATACATTTCTTCTCGCTGTTATAACATCTGTTTACATCATCTATTTTCAGTGTAGAGACACTAAACAGCATAAAAATTACATTCTGCACCAGCTTTATGGCTCTTCAGGTTAACTCCAGGCTTCTGTTGCTGACTAATGCCCCATTCAAATCCTAACAGTGTTGTCTGCTAGGTGTGCTTGTCTCTCCCATGGGCTGCAAACGCTCCCTCGCAGCACCTGGGTTAGCAGCACTTCCTCCTTCCTTCACAATTCCTTGCTCAAACAAGTAGAGCACACAAAAAGCAAGGCATTAGTTAGAAATGATCAGCTATATTTAGTCAGAGGGTTAGAGTACACTTTATATGGCAGGATGAAATAACTTGTTCCCTTAATCAGATGGTAGGAGACAACTGGGACAAATGTCCAGCTGCCATTCCTGAACAGCCGGCTCATTCACATGCTCTCCACTTACCACTTTAATGTCATGTTCTGCTGCACACAGAAATAGGTTGGGGTTTCAAATTTTCCCTATTTCTCAATTAATTTTAAGAAAATGCAGCACCCATTGCCCCTCCTCCTTCCCTGGGCATGTGTGGGCAGAGACAGAGAGCCTTGTAAATCATTAACCCATATTAATAATCGAGGCTGGCTTTGGGAAGAGGTCTCTGAGAGATGTATTTCAGAGACTCACACCCTGATGTTATCCACCTGGAAGACTGGTAGGAAGATGTTGGCATGTTATCTTACCCCTGTTTCCAATTCCCAGGGTGTACAGGGATTGAATTTGGGGGAGCAGATGGAGGAAAAGGCCCATCCTAAGAAAATAATCTGGCCCAAGGAGTGAGCAGAGAGTGCCTGCTCCAGAAATAACTGCCCACTAAAGCATTTCCTTCCCTTCAGAATTCTCAGCAATCCGATGCCTTCAGAGGAATGAGATTTTCAGGAAGCTTCTGAAATGTTTCTGCTCTTTAGTGTCACATTGCTGGGTGCAGTTATGACACCAAAATGTAGCAGGTCTCTCCAGTGTCACCAAGTCTGTGCTTGCCTTGGAGCACCTGGTCCAGGTTCATGACCTGGGAAATCCTAACCCAGGCCTTACCCTCTTGATGAGGCTGGAGAGCAGATGGCCAGGGCTGAGCCAGCTCCAAGGACAGGGCTTGGACCAATAAAAACAGCACCAGATTCAGTCAGTTCCTTTGTGAGCCATGGCAAAACCAAGAACAAAGTAATGACTCCTGCAGGGACTGTGAGATCCTGGGATTTGTCCAGATGACTCCAGCTGGCTCTTCCAGCCTGGATTTTCCTACAGGAGCAGCATGGGTGAAGGGCAGCTGTGATAGGGAAACCAAAAATACAACGGGGCAGGAGATCCATAACCAGCACATGAAGGAGACGAAAGGCCCAAAAGTGGCTTTGGGTGCTGAGGCAACCTGAAGGCTTTGGACCTCTCACTGGCTGAACTCTGAGCAGTGCAGAAGGAGGAAGAGGAGGAAGCTGGGCTGATGCTGAGCAAGGGGTCAGAGGAGAACAAGGGTGTAAACATCAGTGGGTGCAGAAGGAAGCAGTGCCAGCGTGTACTGGAGCAAGGTGGCAGAGAAAATCAAGGAAGGAGGACACAGTGCCTTGGAAGGACACCTGTGCAATGGATGGAGCAAGGGGCCAGAATGAGCAAAACCTTTTTGACTCCAGACGAACTGGAGACAAAGGATAGGCAAGGAAGAGTTTATTTCTGACAAACAGTCACTGAGAGCATTCTCTGGGGACAAGCTGTTGGCTTGCAAAGGATATGGGCTGCCGTAGGCAGCAGGTGGCAATGGGGAACATGATCCAACAGCATCAGGAGATGGATAGATGTAAGCAGCAGAAGCAGTGCTCGGACGTGCCACCTGCTGCAGGGACCTCAGCTCAGCACATGCTCACAGTGCTGCTTCTGCCCAGTGTGGGCCCACTGTGGGCTCTGCCATGGGCTCTTCCCTGCTCTCACTGCTGGCCAGAGCTACACCCACCAAAACCAGTCTTGATGAACACAGATGCCAGAGATCAGCACAGTCCTGGATACAAGAGAGCTGCCATTAAACTGTTCCTTGGCAATGGACCAGGAGCTTAAACTGACCTGATGCCCGTGTCCACATCTGAGCCCACAGCACATCTCCATGTGTGACACACCAGCACAGTGCCTCCCCACACCTGTACCCATTACAAGGGGTAATGCAAGGACTCACTGGTGCAATTCCGCTTTGGCCAGTGCCCAGGCTGGGTGAGAGCAGTGCTGAGTGGTTCTGGGCTTGGCAGGAGCCCATGGCTGAGCTCCCCTCCCTGGGAACCAGCACCAGGTCTCTCTCAGGCAAGGGCCTTGTCTCAGAGGTACCCTTTCCCCTGGGCAGCTTCAGTATAGGGGAAAACTGTATGGGGAAAAATATATGGGCAATGAAGGAATGGGACAACACAAGAGAAATGACCATGTACAGTCATACAGAGTCCAGTGGTGGCTTTTAGACAGAATTTCAAGTGGTTCATTAATACCTAAGACCAGAGCCCAACTTGGCCAACAACCATTATTGCAGGCAGACTTTCCTGAGCTCTGCCAGTGAAGGACCACATCTGAGAGGAACTCCTGCAGTGCAGTGGCCCTTGGGCAGGACCCCCAGGCTCAGAGCTTTGTGGTCATGATGCTGGGAAGGAGGAGGAGAACCTGAGCCCAAGAAAGAGGAAGAGATGGGAGCTCCAGTGGTTCACAGACAGAGCCATGTCCAAGACCTCTCAGGTTTGGAAAAAACAGGCACCAGCATTAGCACTCAGGCCACCACCCAGGCAGGCACCTTCAGAAGAGTGTGGCAGCCTAAGGAGGGAAAGGAGAAACACCTCCAAAGGTGGCAAGTGGCTCCTTTGCCTCTGCCCACACTGACTTTGTACGATTTTCTCTTGCTTTCCTCACCCAGCCTGCCCTAGCTGGGCACAGGGAACAGCTCACTCTGCCAGCGCTCTCCAGCTCCCTCCCCACTGAATACTCCTCCTTGCATGCTTCTTTTAAAACTTTTATTCAACAATATAGAATTCTTTTAATTATGGTATAGAACTGTCCATCACGATACTACATCCCCTGCAACCCCCATGTCCTGGAAGAGACAGGCACGAGCTGTCCAACCATGGTCCATCAGAGGTCGGGGGGGAACAGCCGGAACAGAGGAAGGAACGACTAACCAACAACTGCTTTGCACACCCTTCACATTTCCACGCTTTCTGGGTCAGGAAGAGCTCAACAAAGAAACAGAGGCAGAAGAACCTTTAACACTCGGAGGGAAGGGCTGCGGTCATGGCGAGGCGAGTGCCGTCCAGCCAGGCGTGCGCCCCGCTCTGAGCCCTGCCCGCGCCGCGCAGTCCGCCCGCCGTCGCTCTACCGCGCCGATGGGACGTTTGATTTGGTTCTCATTCTGCTTATGGAAAATTGGGAGCAACAGCATCGGACCTGAGGAGAGACGGGAGGAGGGAAGTGAGCGTCGCGGGGCACTGCCAGCTCCACACGGAGCTCCTCGGCTGGGCACGCTGCCCCCGGTCTGCCACCCACCCCAGCCAGGCCCAGGCGCACCCTGCATGGCCCTCTGCACCTGGGGACAGCAGGGAACCTCAGCCTGCTTTGGAAGAGGAGAGAAGGGAAGGCAGGGCTGAGAAAGAAAAGAGAGAGATGCAGTCCAGCAAAGTAGAACTGTCACAGACAGCTAAAGACAAGTTTGGACATTTTTCCCATGACCTGCTGTTTGGAGTTTCCCTCCACTACCACAAACACCTCCCACAATTCCACTAAAAGTGCCCATCATGCCCAGCACACTTGCAACAGACAAGCTGGCAAGGCTGCTTGCTGCATCCATTTCCTGTTGCATCCCTCAGTGGCTGTGGGGCTCAGTTTTGAGCCTTTTCTCTTACAAGGCACTCAGCCAAACCCATGTTCTACCTCTGCTAGAAAGCTGGAGCCAGGCCAGCTGAAAGGCCAGGAACATGCACTAGGACTCTCCTAACTTTTTCCAGGAGAAAGCAGATGAAAATGCAGGTTCCCCAGTCCTCTTAACTTCCTGGGTACAAAGCACTCTTCCCCAGCTCCTGGCTGTCCTTGCAGCCAAGAGAATGCTTTGCTAAGGTCCAGAGGAGAGAAGGATTTCCTGCTCTGAGTGCTGGAAGAGCCACTGGCTGCACAGATAAACTGGTGCAGGCTGCAGTTAAACATCCCCACTGCCCTGGGATCAGGAGACTCCACACCCTCCTCATTCCCAGACTACTCTTGCTCAGCTGCTGTTTCCCTCCAGGATGAATCTGTCACTGCTCATCCTACCCTAGAGCTGGGGTAGGGATGTGGGGAGATAAGGGGCAGGTTGTTCCAGCCTCTCTGCTTAATGCAGCCAGGGAAAACCATTTCAGTCTCTGGAAGAGCAACTCTCTTCCTCTGCTTGAGGGTACCAGGAAAGAATTCCTGACGCAGGTTTACAGAACAGACACTTCCCCAAGCAGCATCCTGACATTTCACCACCAGGTTCAGACACTGTCAAGCATTTATATGCAGCACACTCACACACAGTAGTCAACAGTGTTCACCTACCAAAGTTCCCTCACTCAACCCATTTTTCTTCTCCCCACCTCTTCTGCTTTGCCCCTCCAGAAGCTGGGAAAGCCAACAGACAAGAGCTGGAAAACAGACAAGCTTCTCCCATAGCAACTTGGACAGGCCATGAGAAACATCCACTTCTCAATGGAGCAATTCAATAGATATTTAAAATCAGTTCAAAACTTGATATTAAAACCCCAAACCAACCCTGCTGCTACTTGCACAGCGTAAAGAGCACAGGAGACCTCCCCTGCCCCTCAGGCCGGGCAGCCTGGAGGGTGGGCAGATGGAAGGAGGGCTGGGAACACTCACCAACACTCACTGCCTTCAGCAGCCTCTGCAGGAGAGCAAATGCTAGCAAGGCCCTGCAGGATGGCAGCTGCTCCTCAGCCGGACACCCAGGACAGTCCCCAGGTGCAAGGAGACAGCTACTCCCTACTCAGCACATCTTTAGACCAAGCCATCCATGCAGGCTGAAAGCAGATGAGCAGAGGGGTGCACAGGTGGAGAACCCCAAGTTCCAGCTGTGCACTGGTGACCTGGTCTGACCCACCAGGTAACAGCAGTCAGGTCTGTCCCTCAGTGCAGCACAAGAGCTGAGCCCCACGCTGTGCCCAAACCCTCACAATCTGCCCCAGAGAAACTCTCAGGGCTGACAGCAGGAAAAACTGCAACCAAAGACTGAGAGATCCCAAAAAAAACAGACAAGAGGGGCTGGAAGAGCCCACCTGCCCTCCTGGAGGAGACAAGGCCTCCAGCTCTCAGGCCTTCTGGCTATCCCATAGATTTGAGACGGCAGACGTTCAGACGTATAGATATTTATTGGTTTCAGTGAATTATACAAATGGATTGACCTGCTGTCGATGCCAATAGAACTTTATTGGAATATGGAATGTAAACAGATGTTTCAAATAGAAACATTGCAACCTTATAAAAAATTAACTATTTCAACAATGCCGCAGAAGGAAATTCTGTGTTTAGGTGCTGGTGGGAAAACACTATCTCCAGCGTCTAGGTTTGAGTGTCACCAGAACCACTTGATGAAGTTACACACAGAACAAGTAGAGGAGGCAACTGTGAATTGTGGGGCTATAAAGCCATCGAGGGATCTGATGAAAGAACCCATAAGACGAACCCCCCACCCCCCAACAGGATTGGCACCCCGGAATTCAACAAATGGCTGACTTTGTTCAAACACTGCGTGGGATCCCAAGGCCTGGACCAGGAGCTGCACAGCCCCCGCCCTGACGCCGCTGTTTGTGGATCCTCCCCCCTCCCTGTGCTCTCCTCCCCGGCCTCCTCTCCACTCCTCCATGCTGCGGTGCTGGATTGAACCGCTCCAGAGCTGTGCTCTGGCACAAGTCTGCGTCTGGCACGAATTCTCATGGGAGCCACGTCATGAGGTACGTGGTTGCACACCTATCACAAGAAATCTTGCAACACTGACTTTCCTGAGCTCGGTGGGAAAGTCTGGATAGTCCCTCCCCTCTCCTGCCACAAGAGCAGCCCTCACATTCACAAGTTTCCAAAGCAGGTCTATTGAGTTTCTTCTCAGAGCGAGCCTTTGTCAAACACACTGGAGGGGGGTATGTCCTCTCCCCAGCAACTCGGATCAGTGCCTTCGTTTTAATGCTCCAAACCAATCCCGAGATGCTGCTGGGTTTGTGGGTTGTTTTTTGTCAAACTCCCCCCCCCTCCCCCCCAACCACCCCGGCATTCACAATTGAAACTGGAATTCAAGGGCCAAATTCAAACCCAGAGTGAGCAGTCAAGACTTGGACCTCAAAACAGAGTTGCACCTGCTGACCCCCAGCCTGAATTTGGTTCATTCAGAGTCTACAAGTCAGAAAGGCAAGTTTAGAAAGAGGCATGCTAAGGGCTGATGGTGGAACGACCAATTTGTCCCCACCAGCATGGTGGGGAAGGCTGGACTGAGAAGGAAGAGAAGGATCCATAGAGATGTGAACCAGAATCAGTTGTGTGGAGCCCTGGGGATATCACTACATATTTAGCTCTTGCAAGACCATTTGCCCAGGGCTTTGGTACCACAGGGTTAGAGTTACATTAACCACAACCACCAGAGAGGAACTGAGGTTTAAGACCCCCCCCAAGGTTAGATTTCTGCCAAGTATAAAGGGGAGGGAAAGGAGGGGGGGGGTCCTTGGTTCTTTTCCCTTCACTGTGTGACCGAAGGTTTTGCTTTTATTTGTAAACATCTTGAATTACCCGTCGTTTTCCAGTCCTCATCGTGCTGTTGTCATGCCACTGGAGAGCACAGCATTTTCTGAGCTGGGCTGGGACTGCTCCTTCACCACTGGATCTGCAGGAGACAGACCAGGCAGGAAAAGGAAACAGCATTTAATAAAGAGGAAGCTCCACCCAGGCAAATCCTTCCAGAGAAACTGCCCTGAAACCCCACAGAGCTGCTAAGGCTTTTGCAGAGTGGGGAGCCAAAATGTGCCCCCACAACTGCATCCCTGCTGGCCCCAGCTACTGCACAGACTCACAGAAATAGGGGTGATCCATGGCCTCCTTGGCAGTCAGCCTCTGTTGATGGTCATATCGCAGCAGCTTGTCCAGGAGGTCCAGGACTTCAGGACTGACCAGGTGCCTGTTCTCGCTGTGGATGAAGTTCTCCCAGCGCTTCCGGGAATGCCTGCAAAGGGCCAAAGGGACCAGCTGTCACTGCACAGCACCACCCCGTGTCCCAGGGGCATCACCTGCCACCAGCCCCTTCTGACTGTAGGCGGCTGTGATAAACAGCCCACAGCTCTTCCTTGCACAAGCTACTGCCCAGCAAACACCTGCCAAAGGTGGAAAGTCCTCTTCTTTATGTACACAATTATATGATCATCTGTGCCAGGGAAGGTACAGCATTGTACATTCCCTTCTGTCTACAGGGACTAGACAACAGCATGTGGCAGGCAGGGTGACGCTCTTGGGACTAGAACTGATGTGTGGCTTGCCAGCCAGCCTCACAGAAGCTGTCCTCACTAATCCCAGCCTCACAGAACCTGTCCTCATTATTCCATCCATTCCACTTGTCCTTTTCAGAAATCTCAACTGGAAGACTCTGAGCTGCTCAGCCCACACTTAACTTCAGTTTCTACATCTCCATGTAAAGGAAGCGAACATGCAGGAGAGAGAAGAAATAGGGGATGGCACATGAATCATGGCAGACACAAAAGGAAAGAGCCTGCATTTCAGTGGCTTCCTGAGATGGCATGAGCAGCTGGATGTGAAGCCTGCAAGCAGCACCGTTATCCAGAAGATCGAGCAGGCCTTTGCTGAGAGTGCCTCAAGGGTACAGACATGAGTTTATCTCCCTCTCTGTGCTTACAAGGAAAAAAAGGCAGCATTTCACTTCTGCACTTACTGGCCCAGGATGTCATTGAAGTGTGGGTCCAGTTCTATGTGGTACTTCTTGAGATACCCATACAGCTCATCTGTGCCCAGGACCTTTGCGATGCGAACCAGCTGGAACAAAAGGCACGTTCAGAGAGCAGAAGGGCAGCCCAGCACTCTTCTGCAGAGGCAGAGATGCCCAAATCTAAGAGCCCTCCTTCTGGAAACATCCAGACAGAAGGAGTTTCTTCCTTGAAACTTGCTTTTGCAAGATGTGCAGAAAACAAGTTTCCTACACAAGGCAGCAAAATCAGAGATGGCTCAACCAAACATAGCAGCTCCTCCCAGCCTGGTAGCCCCATCCCCAGAGCCTCCCCACTGTACACACAGAGATGAACTGGGGACAAACTTTTCACAAAGTAAGCCAGGTAACAATGTCTTTACTTGGTCATAATTGTCCTGGCCGTGGAAGAAGGGCTCCTTTCGGAAGATCATGCTTGCCAGCATACAGCCTAAACTCCACATGTCTAAGCTGTAGTCATACATCTGAGGGAGAAAAGGAGAAGCTGTCAGAAAAGGCACACTCACCACAGCCTGGTTTCCCACAAGCACAGGCAGCCTCAGCCTTTGCACTTCATGGCCAGCCTCTCTCCAACCCAGGCAATGCCCTGACAGGCAAAACCAGACAACCCAAAGGTGGCTGAAGTGCAGCCACAAGTGTTATCACTGGACAGACAGCAAGGAGGAGACAGACTCTTACTTGGTAGTCCACAAGGAGCTCTGGTCCTTTGAAGTACCTAGAGGCCACACGGACGTTGTATTCCTGAGCTGGGTGGTAGAACTCGGCCAGACCCCAGTCTATGAGCCGCAGCTGGGAGGGAAGAGAGACACAGAGTCACCAGCCAGGCACGAGGGGCCACTGGCCAAACCTCAATCCCCTGCTGCAAGGGTGGAGCCCAGGGTGGAGGGAGCCCTCTGTGGAGATGCTCTCAGCAGTTCTCTGATCAGGTTTTCCCTTTCCCCTAACATCAGCTGGTGGGGCAAAGCCCACCTTAGACAGCTCCAATGCCTTCTGATTTTACCAGCACCACCAGGTCCTTGAGTACTAAGGAACAGGCAAAAGTCTCATCCCACTGTTTAGAAGGGCTGGGCTGAAGGCAGTGTTGATTTTACCTGGGGACTGAGAGGAGAAGATGGGGCAGGAGGGGCTCAGCACATCCCCACAGCTGCAGGGATGGACAACCTGCTTACTAGGGATGGACTCCAGTAAGAGATTCCCTTCCTTACACACCTTGCCTTGCCTGTGCAGCCACTGCTGATTGACAGAGAGACCTGTGGACCACCAACTGGTTCCTTGACACAAATTCCAGGTCCCTGGGGCAGGCACACACAGCACTCAAGTACCATGATGGGATAGGCTCCTGTGCTGCCCATTTCCTGTGGCCTAACCAGCACACCCCAGCAGTGAGGGAGCCATGGACTCCACTGAGGTGCTTCCCTGTGGGACTTTGACCATCTCCTGATGCTGGCACAGGTGGAGGGGAGCCAGTAAAGAAACGTTACAGAGGTTTGTGCAGGTTACAGGGGTATCTGCCAGGGCTATGGGTACAGAGGCAGCAGTTTCCAGTTCCCCTGGAAAACCCCTGCTTGTAAGCCCTGGTGTCACAGTACCTTTTTCTGTTGGTGGTCTATCATGACGTTGTGGGGTTTGACATCCCTGTGCATGATTCCCATGCTGTGACAGTAATCCAGGGCCTGGCAGACACACACACACACATTAGACATGGCTGTAACCATGGGCACAGCACTACCAATGAAACAGTTCTCAGCCAGAAGCAAGAGTTCACAGGAAGTGCCACAACCCTGGCACATGAAATGAGCAGTTTCAGCTCTTATGTTGCACATGATAAAGTGACAAGCTGGCAACAAGACTGTGTGGACCTTGTGCCCTCCTGCAGTCACAGGTGTTCCCTGAGTTCCCTGCACAGTTGTTGAGGAACACAATGCAGAGAGGTGTCCCATCTGGGTAGCCCTGTGCTTCCTAGGTCAGGCTCTCTCCCTAGCAAGGGAATGATTCCTACATGCATGCAGTTTTATGGCCTTCCACTGAGGCTTTCCACTTGTGTCCCAAAACACACTCAAATTAGAAAGTCACCTCTGTCCTGGCTGATTTAAGCCAAACTGCACTTAAAATAGGCAGGTGAGAGCACATGAGGGAGAGCAAAGCTGCTTCAAGCTTGTAGGCAAGAGCACATATAAGCTCCCTAGCTCCATGACCTTGCACCACTTGGCCCCCTAGCGCAGCTGTTCCCTTGAGCAAAGGGGTGAGAATGTTGTTTTCTCATCTCCAAGGGGAGGGAGATCCATCCATCAACATCTATCAGATGCTGTGGCATCTCCAGCAGCACAGAAAGAGGGTACAGCTTGTAGTCATTCAATACCCAAGACACCAGTGCCAGGGAAGCAATGCTGTCCTTGGGCCTGTGCCACAGAGGGAAGCAAGGAGGCAACAGCTTCATCCCAGCAGAGAACAGCCCTGCAGTGACACATGGCTTCACAGGACTCACACACACTGTGCTCCTGGATCTCCAGTCCAGGAGATCTCTAACAGGTTACACAAACTGCCTCCAGGGATGAAGCTCTTCTAGTGTCTTGTGTGTGTCTTCTAGTGTCTTGTGTCTCAAGTATCATCTCAACTTCATCACCCCTCCCATCCCAGTCCCAGGCTGCCTCAGGCTCACTCCCACACCCAGCAGGAAGGTCCTGCCCTTGCAGACAGGTGGGCAAGCATGGGGCTGAAGAGGAGAAAGCCTCCCTTGAGCCCACTGGATGTGCTTCAGGAATTCTCTTTCAATCATCATGTCCTGGAGCACAAAGGGCTTTCCTAGCCTGTCCCACTCATTTCCAGACAATGGGAGCTGCAAAGAGCCAGCCCAGAAGTGCCAAGGCCCTGAGCCAGCCAAGCTGCTCCAGCAGGTCAGCCCTGGGATGGGTCAAAGCTGTCAGCTCTCCCTTGTGCCTCCCCTGCCCTGCAGCTGGAGAGCCCCAAGAGCCAGAGCAGCACACCCCACAGACCTGCCATGGCTCCTGGAGGGAATTTCCATGGGGAAGTGCAAGCTAGGCTCGTGAAGGGGAGGTATTCAGGGCACTCCTCACCTTTCATCAGAGGGGCAAGGAAAGCTTTGGCTGGGAGGTGTCAAAGGAAAATCCTGATGCTACATCTAACAGCTGGCATAACTACTGGGCAGAATTCACCTTCAGGGGCTGCATTTGAATACTGCAGCAGAGGGAAGCCTGGAGCTGCCAATCCCTCTCTTCTACTTTCCCTAGCATCACAGCTCCCCAGCCCTGCCTTGAGGGCCTTGTCCTGGCTCTGGCTGTTTTTCTGGGAGTTGATTTTCCTCACAGCAGCCCAATGACAGTGCAAGAGTCATAGGGAGACCAAGCACAGCTCTGCCTGGTGACATAACCACAAACACTTCAGACCTCAGAGCATCACAGACTGTTTGGAGGTGACCAAAGGCCCCCAGTTTGGCTGCAATATCTCACAGCAACAACCAGGTAACCTGATCTCTTCCCAAACCTTCCCAGGTTATGAGACTTGGATTCTGCACTGAACACAAGAGAAGTAACTTAGCAACAGTGCCCCATGAGCCCCACTACTGCCACCCTCGTTCCTGGTCTCCCCATCCAGACTGTCATGTGCAAGGCCACTCACCTTAAGCAGCTCATACATATAAAACCGAATATCAAAGTCTGTCAGGATCTGGTACAGTTGCTGAAACAGATTTGGGGAGGGAGGAAAAAAAAAGAGAAAATAAATACTCCAGATTTGGATTAGTTTAATTTCCTGAACTCCACCTGCTTCCAGTCATTGACCCATTTCAGGTTCCCTATGAATGCCACCATTCCTGAGGGCTCTCCTGATCTCAGACCTGCCAGGAAATCTAGAAAGGATGCAAGAGCTCCTGTGAGATGCTACTGGCATCATTCAGACTTGTCACAACTTTCCAGCAGGAGATATCTGGCTGTCTGTCCAAGGGGAACAGAGCTCTGGAGGAGGCACAGACAATTGTGACTTTCTTTCTGTTGTCAAATCACTGTGATGACTTTGTATGCCAGCACTGACAACAGCATTCAAAGAAGGTGGGCTGGGAACACATGGAAGGTGTTCAGGTGTTCAGGGTGTGACAGGGAGAGGAAAACATCAATTTAAAGGAGCATGGGGTTGGGAGGCACAAAGAGAGCCAGGAGCCACAGACAGGGCTCTATCCTCTCCTCTATCCCAGGGTAAAGGCTAATGCAACTGAAGAGCACAGGAATGCTGGTAGGACCAAGGGGAGCACAACTCAAGTTGTGGGGAAGTGCTCACTGCCACCACTCTCCTCTCCCGTGTCCTGCAGCAGCTCATGTGGAGGTGACAGAGCTCCAGGGGCACTTTAATCTGCCCTGTGCCACCAGCACCATCACAGGAAAATCATCTTCCTGCTGCTCCCACACCAGGACACAGCTGGCCCAAAATTTGCCTTCTGCTCTGTATCTGTCACTGGCTGTGGAGTCAGTCCAACCTTGTTGAGCTGTCCTCTCTCCCAGGGAAAGCAAGGCAAGATGCCAGGCAGGGCAAGGAAGGACACTCACAGGGCAGCAGTGGGACCAGACCTCTCTGGCCTTTCTTACAAACAAGGATCATCTCACAGCTCAGACAAATCACCAATTGCATCAGCACTGCAGCCTGCTGTCCATCACAGGCACCACTTGGCAGCTTCAGGAAAAATCCCAGAGCAAGGGATTGAAATTCACATTCCAAAGAAGCAGCTCTGGCCTTGGATCCCCTCCAGGCCCATGCTGAGATCCTCAGGATCCTGCCTTACTGAGGGCCATCTGCAAAGAGCCCCCATCCAGCCCTAAAATCAGAAATCATCTGACAATATACAAGTGTCACTTACACACACAGAGCTTTAACAGCCTCCAGGACACAACTGCATTGTATTCTCGTGAGCTGGGATGATCCTAATGCTTTGGAGCAACCCAGTGAAGCAGACAAGTGAGCAGAGAGCAAAAAAGACATAGCCACAAGCTACAGAGCCATAGCAGGGATGGATTTCCTGACTTGTGCACAACTGATGCAGGACACAGGGCCAGCAGAGGACAGCTGAGTCCTTCCAGGTCTGTTTAAATGGCTTCCTAGGTTACAAACACTGTGAGAAATGTGTAAAACATGTCCTCCTGGCATTCACTGCCCTGTTTGACTTCACCTGGCAACACCAATGCACTGGGGCAGGAGGAGGGCAGGAAAGGCAGTGGCATTACCAGTCTAGGCCTCATTTTCCCTATTCCCTGGCTCTCTGCCTATTGCTGCCTAGAAGTGGGAAGGGAGGGGATGGAAGGGAGGTCACCAATGTCTTCTCAGACCTGCAGTGCTGCTGCTTCTCTGGCTCATGGCCTTTGGCACTGGACCATGATAAGCCCAAACACTGTTGGGCAAACAGCATTCAACAGATTTCCCTGGGAGAGCTGCCTGTGAAACCCAGCCCCTGTGACCTCTGGCAGTGCCAAGGCCAGCAGTGCCCAGCTCTGCTCAGCACAGGGAACAGCCCCTGCAGGAGCCTGCTCAGCCCTGCAGGCAGCCCATGAATGCAGGCAGCTCTGAAGGACAGAGCCAAGGCTTCCACTGCAAGTGGCTCCTGCACAGGCAGCTGCCTCAAGCAGGCTTTGACAGAGGGCTCCAAATCCCCTCTGCCCGGCCTAGCAGGGCAGGACAGACATCTCCTTTGCAGACAAGCCCATCTCAAACATCTGCTCAGCACTCAGGATCCCATGAGGCCTCAGAGATCTGGGCTGGTCTCCTTTCTCCATACAGAGCACCAGGAAAGGCCAAACCCACCCACAGGCAGCCACTACCCCTCTCCAGCTTTTGGTGGTGTTCTGGCACACATCACAGAAAAATCATAAACCAATCCTGTTTGTGCCTGAGGAAGCAGAGACACACTTCCCCCAGCATGGGGCTGACAGGAGTTAAATGCTCATTCCTCTCCCTTGAGTGAGCAACACAGCTGGCTACGTGCAGGAAGCAGCATCTGCAGAGCAACAGGGTGGCTGTGAGGAGACACACTGCTTTGGGGTGCAGGGCAGCAGCAGAAACAAAAGAAAAAAAAAAAAAAAAGGAAAACAGTTCCCAAAGCATCCAGCCTTGGCAGGCACACAAGGGAGGAGAATCTTTTCTACTTCTGCATTGCTTATGCAGGACAACAAGCATTTTTTTAAACAAACCCTAGATGTATAAGGATAAAACCCATGCACACATTTCCCTCACAGCAACTGGGCCTGAAAAATCACCAAAATGCAGGTGAAGGGGAAGACTTGACTCAAAAGCCCACTGTACCCACAGCTCAGGCAGGCAGAACATCCTGGAGCAACCCTCCATTGCTCACCTTTCTTACCCATCTCATCTTCAGCTCCACACCCGCTAGAGCAAACCCAAGCAAGAACTGCTCCTTGAGACCTGTGTGTTCCCCTGTGCCTCTTTGGGGCAATGACAGGCACAGAACCAGCTACAGAACACATGGCAGCTGCCAGTGGCTGAAGTGCAGGTGTCTCATTTCTAGTTTGAAACCAATTAGCAAAAGACATTTAATTTCACTGATGGCTCCTCAGTTGCATGTGGCTCTGCAGTGCAGCTTTCATTTAAGGCAAATTGCTGTGGGGAGCTTGAATGCTCTCAGATGACAAGTAATGCAGCAGGTCTGAGGAGAAACACTAACCCTGTACACAAGCTGCTGTGCTCACACAGCAGAATACAGAATACAGATCCAGCCTGGCTCCAGCTCATCCTCCTGGCAAGTGCTGCCACTTCCAGAAGGGAGCAGACAGGTAATTTAAGAAAATGTAATCAGCTCTGGGGAGGTATCACCTAAGTTCTCCTGTTTATTCTCATCATTTAAGAATAGTGAAATAAAAGCTTGTGCTTCTGATCTGGGATCTTGGATGCCACAGAACTGCAGCTCTGCCCAGGCACAGAGAGCTGAGGAAATCCAGCAGCCACTTCCATGGTGCACTGACATGAACAATGTTCTGCCATTTGAACAGGCAAAGGGGTCAAAGTATTAGCATCAAAGCAAAAAAAAAAAAATGCTGGAGGAAAAGGAACTTCCAGAAAGGAGACAATTGAGCAGACATCCAAGTTTGTGAGCAATTACTGCCAACAGGACAGAGAAAAATGAAAGCCTGTGGAGTGGTCAGCAACCACCTGCTACCTGCAAGTAGCAGGAGCTGAGGCCTCCCAGCCCTCCTCACAGGAGAAGGTCAGCCAGGACTGCCAACATGCAGCTGCATTGCTCCTCCAGGGCTGCCAGCAGCTGGGGGTCACAGCCCTGGGCCACACAGGCTGCCCTGGGAACCCCTCACACACCCTGAAGGGGATCTGCCAGTGACATGCTGGCTCTCATCAGTGCTGCTGAATCCAGATGCCAACACAGAGATGGGCACATCAGCCACAGCCACATCCAAACAAAGAGAAGAGATCCTTGTCACCTGGATTAGCTCCTGTGGCACTTAACTCCAGCAGAACTTGGCTGCCCAGGGAGGTAAGGACTATGGAGCAGGGGGACAATGACTGGGTGCTCTCCAGCTACTTCACATGTGGAAGCACAGAGCAAGCTGAGACCAACACAAGTGGTCTCACATACTCTGTACTCTCTGCTTGGCACTTCAGAGCAAGGGAAGAGACATCTTGGGAGTTTCTATGTAGAAGAAGACACCCACAGGCACCCTCAGTAGAAGCAGCCCTATAATCTGCAATTAGCTGCAGCCCCAAAAACCTACTCAAACAGGCAGACAGCTCATGGGAGTGGAGCATCAAACAACCCACACACCCCATACACAGCTAGGGAAATTCAGGTTACAAATAAGCTCTGAACACAAGAAGCCACACTGCATGCCCTGGGGACACACTTGCATTCCCAAGACAAGTTATTCCTGCCTTGTACCAATCAGCATCAAAAGCATCAATACTTTCTGTCCTGGATTTGTACAGCTGTGAATTTGGACTTCCCCAAGGAGCAAGGCTTTCTCCCAGGAGCCTACAGAAGTCTGCTGCAAGCTGATGTGGTTGTTTCTAATGCAACAGGCAGAGCTGAGCACTGTCACTTGTGCAGTGCCAGCCCAATGTCCTCAGTGCTGCAGCAGTGCCCAGCCTGGCTCTCCATGTGCCCAGGATGGCCAAAGGACCATGGACTCCAAGCCCCAAGGTACTGCTGAACACCCCATGGACACATTTCAGTTTCTGGGGGATATCCTTGAGGATAATTTTTTTCCCCTAAGGACATGTCAGAGTGGTGTAATCACATTTTGACTTGGAAACACACAGAGCAATCCTCAGCAAAGTGTACCAGTGCCTGAGCTTATCTCAAGACATGTATTAAAAATAAAAATCAATGAAATAATTAAAAGGTCTCTAAGGAGAAAGTTAAAAACTTCTAGGAGCAGCATTCCCAGGAGGCTGTGGGTCACAGAAGCACAGGGGCACATTCCCAACACAGAGGCACTGGCACAGCCCAGCTGATGTCAACAAAGCCCAGGCAAAGCAAACCTGCTTTAATTAGCCCTGAAAGGTCACCACAGAGCACTCCTCTCATGGCTGTTTACTTGATGGAGACAACACTCCTCTCCCCACCCAGAGCTGTCAGGGCAGATGCTGCTGCAAGTTGCTGTTATTGTGGCTCCTGCAGTTATCTCTACGTGAGATTAAACAGCACTCAGAACTCACTGCAGCATGGCTGCACCTCTGCCCACATACACACATCCCACCTGGCAGCACCCTGCTCAGCAGCCCACCTCACAGGGACACAAACTATGTCACAGACTATGTGAGCTGCCCCTCAGCATGCAGGGCTGCAGGAGCTGGTCTGTGAGCCAGCTGCCTCCTTTATAACAAACGCCAGCCCAGGATCCTTCTCTGGGTGTTTGGCACATCTGCTTCTTACAAAACCTGTACCTACATGATGATCTGGGACAGAAAGGAAGAAAAAAACACCATCCCATAACATGGAATGAAAGAGATCCCTGAATGGAGCAGGAGGGATGACTGTGCTGGCTTTCCAATGGCAACTGCTCAATTAATTCTCCACCACTGACTTAGTGATTTAGGGTAAAGGCTCACATGGGGGAAGCAAAGATACCATTAAGATAGGTGTGGCTGCTAATTACAGATCCCTTTTGTCTGGAAGCATTTTGTAGCTGCAGTCTGACAGAAGGACCCTCATTTTGGGAACAGTAATATCCCTGGGAGTCCCCAGACATCAGAAGAGCCAGGGAAAATGCTACAGCCTCAGACAAGGAAATAAAGCTCTTAAGATGTATTCAACAATGTTCAACGCCTCACAACCAGGCAGTGGGAGATGAGCTCTCCCGCCTCTGCCACCCCACAGTTCCCAGGTCTGAAGGATTCCAGAATAAATCAGAATAAATAAATCAGAATAAATAAATGTGACCAGCTCCATCAACTGCACTGCTGTAAACAGGGCACTTCAGCTCAGGGATTAACTTGGGCTGAATATATAGCACAGCAGTGATTACTAAATTGAGAAGGGAGCAAGAATATCTAACCTGTTGACCTTACTCCTCAGAGCTGGGACATTCAGCACACAAATCTTTTATGCCTTTTCATCCAGAGCCCATTAACAGGTTTCTGATTTACATGGAGAAAGAAAAGTGAAGCTGACAATTGTGAAAACTCTAAATTCCCCCCACAGCTCTTGAGGATTATATGAAAATCACAGCATTTTACAGAAATGGGAAGCGTCCCTCCCCTACCCTCAGGCAAGCTCACCTTAAAATCTGTGTTATTGATGTACTCAAACACCAAAGCAGGGGTCTTTGACTGCAAGAGAGAAAAAGTCATGGTTTAAAATACACACTTGACCTTTCTTTGGCTACAAGAGACCTGAGAAAGCCTTTGCTTCCTGCCCAGCCCTCACTAGGGAGAGCAAGGTGGGAGCAGGACATGGCAAGTGCAGCCCTGCTCACACCCCACACTCTGAGCACCAACTCAGCATTCTGGCCAGCACTGCTCCCCCTCACCATGGAGCAGAGAGAGCACTGGGCAAGGCAAAACCTGTCACCAGGAGCTGAGGCCTCCCAGGAGAGAGGTCAGCCAGGACTGTGACACTGCAGCAGGATTTCCTCTCCAGGGCTGCCAGCAGGCTGGGAGTCACAGCCCTGAGCCAGCTGCCAGGCACAGAGAGCTCCCCACGAATGGGGGAACTGTGGCACTGCAGACCATGGCATGAGCACTGGTCACTGGGTGGGACAGCAACCAGAAGGATAAGAGGGCTTAAAATCCAGTTGCCCTGGCTGGTACTTAGGTTACAGATGCCAGGCAGAAGGATACAGGCTCTGCTTTCTTACAGAAAATTTGTAGGACTTCAAAACTTTCCCCCATCAGCTGGGGCAACTCACAAAAGACACAGAAGGGATGTTGAGGAGTCTGGGGAATGTTCAAAGGAAGAGGAGCCCACCAAACCAACCAGCCTGTGCCTCCAGCTGGTGGGAAGGCAATCCCAGCACACCCCCCCAACACAGGCACCTACCACTGGATCCTTGACAGTGTCAATCAGATTAATGATGTTGGTGCCACCACGGAGATTCTCCAGAATCTTAACCTCGCGTTTTATCTTCTTTTTCTTCACTGGCTTAAATAGACAAAAGAAATTAGAAGTGAGAGTCCTTCCAGAAATTAACACTGATTTCTGCCACTGATTTTGACTGGAACACATCACCTCCCCTCCTTTCTCTGTTCCCACCCTCACATGGGAACATTTTTAGCACCAAAGAGGAGACAGACACTTTGCATGAGCTAGGATTTCCCTCTCATCCATAAAACCTTTCCATGCATCAGGGGGACAATCAAACCACTCCAGACAAACAGAACTGTGACTCCAGTAACTGTGGTTAGAAGTGCCTTGGACTGCTGTGTGGTAACCTCAGCATACTGATTCATGCTGTGCACTCAGAGTCACAGGACAAGCATGGTGGACCCAGCTCTGCTTTTGTTTACCAGCACTAACCAGTCTTTCACTTTTCAGCCTGTTTCCCAATGAGTACTTGAATCCCATGAAGCAATAACCTGAGTCTTCAGCACCAAGATTACTTGTAAGCTCAGACACTGCTGTGCCTCACTTGCAACCACCTCAAATGCACAGAGCCAACTACACTGCATGTCACTGCATCCATAACCATGATTATTTTTAAAGCCTAAAGACATTTTAAACAGTTCTGATTCCTCCTCTCATCTGCTCAGTCTCAGGAGCCCTCTTTGCAAAGTAAGCTTTCCTCTGGACATCCCCCTGTGGAGAGTGACAAAGAACAGCTGCTCCCAAGGCAGAGGCTCAGTGCCTGGGCTGGCTTTTACACTCTGCTGATCCAGTGGTTCACTTCAATGCAAATGAACGTTTCTGTAACTCATCCACTCCCAGCACAACCCCAGCTCTGTGCCTGCTGGAAATGAAAGGCAGTTTAGAGCAGATAAGAGGTGAGACTCTTTAATGAGCCTTGGCTGTTGACCAGTGTGGGCAGCAGCAGCTGCAAGTCACCAAGTCTAGCAGTCCTTCATTCCACAGCTGGAACATCCCCTCCTGCCCCACCAGTACCACTAAAAAGAACTGCAGAGACATCTTGCAGGGACTGGTAAAGCCTTTGGCTAGCAAAGGCCCATCTCTGAGGCTGCTGATGAAAGCACTCCTCTCCAGACTTTGAGCTTTCTAAAACATTCATCATCTGGCACTGAATCTGGTATGTGTGGAGGGGTGTGATGAGGAATGGCAAAGGTATGAGGCACCTTTCCAAAGTAACACACTTAGCAGATGTCTGTGTGAAGGACAAGGAGCCACAGGAGCTCAGCAGCTCATGCTCACCACCTCACCTCTGCCACAGCCTCCCACTTCTATGACGGCCACAGAATGCTGATGGTACAACTCATACTCCCCTTACAGGCAAATCCAAGGCAATTCCTGTTTCCAGAGCCCTGGCAGAAATGCATGAGCAGACAGGAGAAGGAACAGAAGGTTTTATATAGTGGGAAAATATGGCATTTATGTAAGTGATAAAATATGCTGTATTTCCAGGCCCTTCAGGTGGCTGAAACCTTCAGATTCGAATCCTGCTCTTCTCCTCTTGCAAGTTAAAAGGCATGAGCTAGACTTTAAAGCCAAAAGATGAGAATCTCAGCCTGAAGCAAAGTGCCAAAAATAACACCAATGCCAGCACAGGGAGCGTCAGCACCTCACAAAGCCACTGTGGAAAATGGCAGCAAGGCCACTGCAGCTGTCAGAGCTGGAGTGATGCTGGGCAGGAACTGCTGGGGAGTGGGACCCACAGCCCCAGGGCAGCATCAGAGAATGCTGGAGCTCCTGGAGCTTGGAGAAAGGGAGAATCAGCCAGAGCAGGGGCATGTAAACCAGCAAGAGTGAGGGAACCTGAGAGGAGGATGCTTCATTAGGAACTAATTTAATTCATGTCAGCACGGAGACAGACACCGCCCTTGTGTCACCCATATGCACAGATCTTACCAGAAGGCCAAGATGGAATTAGAGGATGTAATTTGGTTACTCTGCTTGTCCAGTGAGGCAGATGCACACACAAGCTGTTTTCCAAGGAACTTCAAAGAGGAATTGAGGCACTGATATCCTGAAGGTGCTCCCTGAATGGCCTGGCTATGACAGACATGCCTTCCAGCCTCTCTGCTGCAGCACTTGCACCTGTCTGGGAGCTGAAACAGACCCTGAACACAGCCAAGAGAACCCAAAGCCCACTCTGAAACACCTTTTCCTTTGTACTGTAGTTATTTCAGGGGCCTTTTGCATCAGCTAGGCAGGGGAGGATATCCCTCCATCCCTCCAAGATTCCCTTTTCTCCTTTCACAGCAACCACTGCTCCCACTGGGGCAGGAGCTGCTGTCTTCCAGTCACTTCCACATATATCTTTGACCTTTCATAGGATGGAAAAATAATGTTCTGTGTTATCTCCATCAGAAATCTACCCTTAGCCACCACACACTAAAACACTAGAGCAGACAAAATCAGTGACTTGTAGAAAAAAGGAGAGAAGAAAGTTGGTCTTTTTTAAATGAAATGCCTGCAGATAATCACCACCAGCAGCATCTCTGATATCACCAAGGGAAGACACTTGGGTGAACACTGTCTCAGCAAGAGGGAGAGTTAAAAGCCACTCACTGTTTGCACTTTTTCCTGCTAAGCTGCAGGACTGCAGAGCTCAGGCCAGGCTGGCCACACCATCCCCACATCAGCTGGGAGCTGGGACCAGGACCCCAGCAACCTCCAGGCAGGGCTGGGAGGCTCTGCATCCTCAGACACACTCAGAGTGGGGTTTTCCACCACTAAGTAAACAAGGATGAGGCAAAAGAAATGCCATTGGCTGAAGTCATTTCAGAGGAAAAGCTATTGCCCAGGAGTGTCCTCAGAGACAGCAATGGGGGGAATAGTGGTGACTGCAGGCCTGCACCCCATCCTGCACAGCTTTCACCTACCCAGCCTCACACCACCTCCCACCCACAGGTCCCACACCACTGCTGCAAACACCATGTGCTATCCAAGGGCACATCACTGGGGCTCCTTTTTTGCCCAGTAACCCATTCCAAGCCCAAGCTCTTGCATCCCATGAAACAATAAGTCAAGTCAAGTCAAGCAAGTCAAACTCCTCGGTGCAAACCACTCCAGCACATGGCCAGCACTGCACTGGGGGTAACTGTTCAAACCAGAGAAACTTTGCTGCCTTTCCTCATGTCCCAGAGCCCAGCAGAGCTGAAACTACAGGCTGGCAGCAGCATATCAGCCACACACCAGGATTAAGTCTGGGTTGCTACAACTGTCTCTGAGAGTCACCCGATCTGTCTCTCCAAGGATGTTGACTCCAAACACACATGGATTAAATGTGAACTGAAGCTATTATGGCCTCCAACCATCTGCCTCTCCCAGCAGGGATAGCTTCTAAAACACCAGCCCTTGCAGCCAGAGTATTTTTAACAATACTCATTTAAGGCTATTTTATTAAACCAGGCTATGAACAGCAGCATTTCAGGTTGTGCTTCCTACACAGGCCAGTCCTCCTGCACAGGGAGGGGGATTTCCAGCAGAGGAAAGGAGCAGGCACCTCAACAAAATTAACTGCTCCTGAGTTTGATCTGCCTGTGTTTCCACAGGTACAGCCTCCACCTCCATCTGTTCCCACACCAGAGGTATTTCAAAGCTTTCCTCCCTGCTGGGAATTCTCCAGTGACCAGTATGGGTCAAACCCTTCCCTCTGGAAGGGGCTCCAACACAGTCCCTCTGCTCTGTGCAAACACCTACTTGTGTGAAATCTGTACAAACTTGACAGCTTGGAGACTTCTGTCGCATTTGGTTGAAATTGGCCAACCAGTGCAAAAACTCCTGGGGGGAGGAGGGGGAGAAAGGCTGACAGACAGCAGGATTGCGTAAGACTCGTTTCCATAGGAAACCAGGCTAAAAGACATGTCTCACTTTAACCATGTCTACACTGGGAGGGGTTTCATTACTTCAACTGCATCAGTACCCTTAGAACAACATCACTGTCTAGCACAAGCCAGTTTTCCAGTTTCCCAGAAAATTGCTTCCTTCCTCAGGCAAACTGGAAGTGAGGTGGCTGTGGATTGTGGAGACAAAACATGCAGCTCACTGTGAGTGCCCAGAGCAGAGGGACAATATCACTTCCAGCCACAGGGGGATGGTGTCTGTCCTCAGCCACCTCTCCTTTGGTGGCTGCAGGATTCCCACCCTACCACCCAAATGGATAAAGATGCTTCAATTCCCTTGAAAGGCAGAAGAGGGAGTGACAGTGACCAGAGCTGTCCCAACTCTCTTTGCCCAAAGTCTGGGGAGCATCATGCAAAGCTATCCCTCTGCACAGGTGAAAAATGTCACACAATAAGCTTTGTAGTCAGGTAGATCCAGAAGAAAACACCTTTTTGTGACCAAGAGAACAGATCCTGGGTAATTTCCCACAGGATCATGCAAACTTGTAAGCAGGGAAGGAGTCCAGCTGCAGTAAACACCAGCTGGGAGAATTAACATTGTTTGCTAAAATAAACCTTTAAATAAAGGACTGCAACCATCACTTCCTGTCTAGAGTGAATAAATGGCTGCCTGGCTAAACATCTTTTCTGCTTGGTTTCTAAAGCAAAGGGAGAACACTGTTCTGTCAGATGCTCCAGTTCCAGCCTTCCCCAACAACCTGGGAAGGCATTCCTTGAATTCAAGCAAAGAGAGAAATCAGATTTGTTATCCAAAATTCTCTACGCATTTTCTCACTGTGAAAGAAAAGCAGTGACCAGGAAGGCATGTGAAATATGAGTTAAGTCCAAAGCATAAAAATCATTTTCCATTAGCCCAGAGCAGGCAGCCTGGCAGTGCACACATGCTGCCAGCTGAGGAGCACACGTGCTGCTCTGAAGGAATCCCAGAAGGTGCTGGGCTTTGCCCAGCAGGTGCTCTGAAACAAAACTGGGGTTAGCACAGCAGGAAAGAAGGTTTAGCAGTCAAAAGATACAAATCCATGAGAAACTAAAGTGATGTATTCCACCACCCCATTAAAAAAAATCAATTATTTGCTCACCAAGCCTGAATAGCCTGGAAATACAACGATGCTTCCAGTGAACAAGCAGGGAGATATGAACACACAATGTCCAGGACCAGTGAAAGGCTCCAGCAGCATCCCTGTCACAGGCTTTGAACATTTCAAAGCTGGCACTAGAAGCTCATTTGTCTCTAGCAAGTATTATCAAAAGGATCACAATAATCGGCCTATAAAGCCCAACACCAATTGCTCAATAGGAAAATTGGCTTCAGAGCAGCTCTGCTTATTTTGCCAGACATCAGCTGGGAAACCAAATAATTGTATTCCAAAGAGCTACAAAATCGAGGAGCCCACTTATGTTAACATTCTGTTGGTTGTTTGCATTTTACCACTTCCATTGTGGAAATTCAAACTTTTGTGAGCTGCTCTTGAATTTTAGAAAAGAGGGGGAAACCATACCTTGAAAGTACAAAAGTACTATTGCTTTTTTAGTTAAATAAAATATACTTAAGTTTGGTAGAATATGTATTCTGAAGGCAGTTTCATTCTTTCCTTCAGCATCCTTTTCATTCCAACAAGGCACACCCCAAACCAGCCCTCCTGGGGCTACAGAACTGCCCATGATACATCAAGAATTCTGCAATCAACTAAAAGTGAGACACGTGAGGACCAAGCCCTGATCCCCACCACCACCATTCCATAGGATGGGAATCTTCCTTCAGGCCCTGCAAACAGACACAAGGCTGTACCTCACCCTTCTCCACGTGGGAGCTGCAGCTTTGCAGCTCATCAGTTCCTTGGTGTTACACCACCACCAGGAGAGTCACCAGCTGCATCTCCAGGCCTCTGAAGGCACCCAGGGCTGTCCCAGTTGGTCTCAGCTCTCACAAGGCTGGGCTCCAGCAGCCAACTCTGCCAAGCTCATTGTGGGCAACTGGTGTTTGAAAGAGCAGAGCTGTGTGCCCATCTCTCTTGCAAAAGGGCTCATTTCAAGACTGCCAGAGGAGGAAGTGGGCCAGGGGGAGCTGATTCAGTGCATGCAAATGCAGGAGGAGCAAGAGAGACAGAGTTAGCAGGAGCAGGCATTGAACGGCTTTGGTGGAAGGTCACTGATGCAGTCAAAAGCTCCAGCCTGAGGGACCAACAGCAGCCAATCCTATTTCCCTGTGCAATCCCTCCTGCACAGCAGCATGAGGGTCACTTCAGCTCCCCTCTAGAACAAGCTGATGTATGTGGGCTCTAAAGCTTGTAGAGACAGAAGAAAAGTTGACAGAGCCACCATCCCGACTTGGTTCTCTAGCTGGAGTGATAACTGAGCTCAGCACTGGCAGGATCTTGCAAGAGTGCCTGGTATAAGGAGCAGCTCTGGAGGGTTCACACAGCCCAAATGGGGGAACAGGGGAAAAACAAAGCCAAACAAGCAAGAATGCACTTGTGAAACCATGTACATGGTTGAAATTTCCAGTGCATGGACTCAGCACAGAGGGACAAAAGCCACCAAAGGAGAAAAAGGTTATTTCATCACTGCTGCAGGACCTCCATCTCACTGGTCCCTCTCCTTGCATCTGCATTCTTCCCCTACCTCCAGCCATGTTGTGCCTATGCAGAGTAACCACACTAGGACACAAACTCTTTTTGATGGGTTTAATGCTTTGCAGGCAGGCAGAGCATACATGGACACACAGGGGCATCACTGAAGCAGGATGACTCCTGATTCCTGTAGAGACCTGCCAACATGGATGCTGTAATCTCCACCCCCATGGAGGGGTGCAGTAGGGATGGAGGCAATACAGGAGACTGGGAGGTGAAGGGCACACCTACACAGGTGGTACAGCCAGCACTCAGCACTAACTGCAGGTAACTCCTTATAAGAGCATCATTCTCACTACATGGTATCACCTGTAGCAGTTAAAAGCAATGTGGAAAGTCAGACTTGGGCTTTTAGAGTGGCAGCTTGCAACACTGTTCACATCCTCCAAGAACAGTTACCCCAGAACAGAGGATTCACTTGAAAGGCATGCAGGGAGACATTTTGGAGCTGCATTAGCAGAAAAACAAAATGAGAAGCTCATCAAAGAGACAGCACAGACTGACCTCAGTGCTCCATCAAAAACTTCTGTGTGGTAAGATGTGGAAGAGGAGAGCTGTGCTTCAGATACCTGCATTGCATGTAGACAACACAGGACTCACTGGCAACAAGGATGTCTTAAAGTTCCTTTGGACAGACTGAGGAATGTCAGGCCCCATCCTGGGAGTCAAACCTTAGCATCAGATTTAAGCACGACATGAAAACACGTACAGAACACTTTCACACACTCCCCCTTCCTGGTGTGGGCTGCCCCAAGGCAGGCAGGAAGCAGGGCCACAGCTGTGCCCAGGCCAGGCAGATCAAAGAGCAGACAGGAACCTCCAGCACCAGAGAGGGAGTGTGGAGCAGAGCTGCTGGCTGACTCCATGCTAACCTGAGGGGCAGGAAGGTCAGTACAGTGCAGTCCTCACACTTCAGAACTTCTCACTCTTTGCTCCCTGCGTACACTGAAAAGGGAGGGAGTTGTCCTCTGCCTCAGTGCTCAAGATAAAAGCTTCTGGAGGATTTTCTGGAGGGCAGGGGGTGTCTAGTGTGGCAAACCAGGCTCCTGCCCCACTGCTTTGCACACACCATCCTGATGTCCTGCTGCAGTGGAGTGAGAAGCAACCTACTTGCTTCATTTGCCTTTTTAAAAAAGAACTGCAAAATTTTCCCAGGAAAAAGTGACATTAAGAGCATCGTATTTGTAAGGCCCTTGATCCAGAAAATGGTAATGTCAAAGTCATTTGCATGATCTTAATTCTCTTCCTTTGCTGATACATGTTATGACCACAACTAACAACATCCCATTTCCCTGCAGGATATGCCTGGTGCTGCACTTGGGGCAGCAGAACTGAAAGGAAATGCTGGGTGCTGGCCAGGGAAACAGGACACCTTGCTTTGGGGAAGCCCAAAAGGCTGAGAGCACTGTGGTACCAACCAGAGCCCTCAGCTCCCTGGTCTTGTCCAAAGCTGATGTCTTCATGGAGCACTTACAATCCAAGCAAGTGGCTGCCCTAAGAGGCAGAGCAGTTATCTCCCTCGTGCAGCCCTAAACCAGGAGCCATGCTCTAGTCTCAGCTTTGTTGAGGCTAAGGGACTTGCCCAAAGTCACACAGGAAATCTCTGTGGCTCAGTTCTGCATCAAAGGGTGATAAAATTTCCTGACCTCTGTGGAGGATGGTACAAGATGTTCAGGTAGTACAGCACCAAAGCAGGGGAAGTACTTGCTATGTGCTAGCTGGAGCTCAGAAGGGACAAACTGCTTCAAAGAGCAAAGGCCAGGAAGAATCACTAGTGACTTCCCATGAAGCTGAGATATCCAGACAGTGACTCCTGCTAAAACTCCCTCTAACACCTATAGTGTACATAAATTGTACTCTCAAAAATGTTAAAGAGAAAGGAGCAACTGTGCTAAAGAGTTGCATCCATTGCCCAACCATGGTACTTCCCTTTGACCCATCTCTGCACCACACAAAAACCTGAAGACTTTTGGTTGCATTTCTCATCTCACAGAATCCAAATTTTTCCCCAGTCAGTAGGAACAGAGACACCCAGCCCCTTTGCCCCTTTGCCAAGGCTCCCCTGTAGATAGATGCAATTACATTCACAATTAAGTTTTGAGCCTAGTTACAGGAAACCAGAGGCACTTTCCACAGATCAGAGTGATGCTATTGCCACACTTCACAGGTTTTCATAATGTACACAACGTGGTGCTCTGAAACTCCCTTTTCACTGACCCACTTTCCACTGAGGAGAAAGTTCATCTTTATTTATCTGGACCTTCTGCTTTTCCTTGCTCACTCACAGGAATGCTGTCTGCATGTTAATGCAAGTGGGGAGGGCCAGGGGAAGCAGTGGCAACACCAACCACTTCATATCTGGGACAATCCAGTCTCCTGCTTGCAGGGCATTAAGGCAACACATTCAGGCCCCAAGGAGGAGCACCCAGCTGCCCTGAGATGACTCCTGCCAGCTGACTCAGTGTCCAGGGCTGACAGGCTCCCCAGCTGTGACAGAGTTCAGCTGCCACAGGCAGGGCAGCATCGCTCCAGGGGAGGCTCTTTGGCCTGGGAAGAGGCAGGAGCAGGGATTCTGATGACTTTCCCTGCAGCCTCCACTCAGCCTTGTGGTGCCCTTCCATGTGGGACAAGATCTAGGATTTCAATAAACCACAGCAGTCCCAAAGAGGCCATCAGGGGCTCCAGAGCAGCATGCACAAGTGTGCAGTTTCCCCAGGCCAGCCACAAGGCATCTTGCTGTAAAATCCAGCTCTGCACTTGCCACTTGTGACCACTGTCTCGCAGCAAAAACTTCTGCCTGCATCTGCTTTAAAAAAGACAAAACCCCAAACCACAGAAAGCATCCAAAGGATGGGGAGCATGCCAGAGGAACCTGGCTTGGCAAGGACACATGAACCTCACCACTCTGCCCTGATGTCAGGCTCAGCCACAGAGGCTCTCCCAAACAGCTCACCTGGGCACCTCCTTGCCCACAGCCAAAGCTGGGGTTTGTGTGCCTCCTCCCAGAGGCAGATGGAACATCACACCTTTCCCAGGAGTGCTGGCTGGACAAACCATGACAAGTTCCTTGGGAAACCAATGCAGATCTCAAGGAAGCAGGCACAGACAGAGTGGGAATGTCAGCAGAGACAGCCAGACACGCTGTCCCAGTGGATCCAGGGAATGCCTAAAGGCTACAGCCCTGCAGAGATGCATGTCCTGCTCTTCTCAGTGGCTGCAGGGGCACACTGAGCTCAGAACCCCCTGCACACTGTGGATGAATGTGTGCCCAAATTCTTAGGACACCCATGGTCAGACACTGGCTCCCACGTGCTCTTGGGGAACAAGTGACAAGTGTCGCTGGTCCAACAAGTGACAGCCACAAGTGTCAGCCAAGCCAGAACCAAACACACTGCAACTCTAACCTTTCATCTCTGTCTTAACTCCCCTGCCTGCCCTGAGATCACCAACACAGAGTGCTGCTAGTTAGCCCAGCTCACTGCGAGCTGTTGCTTCAGTGTTCAACACTGTGAGACATGCCCTGCAGTGTACAACCCGTGCACAGCCATCCCAAACTACAACCTCCCAGTGCTGCACAGGTCCCCACAGCCCAACCCCACCAGGGTCAACACACCAGCACACAGGTCACCAACACTGCCAAACTTTGGTAGGTCTCCTTGAGTCTCCTCAAGTTTCCATAGTGTTTGTAGTCTGGCTGTGATGAAGTTATTTTTCTCATCAGATCCTCTAAAGGACTGAATATAAAATATTGGTGCTTTTTTAACCGCTGAGCATCCCACAGCCTGGCTCTGAAAAGGCCACATGCCGGCTGTCTAGAGATTAACAGAAGGATTCTCCCCTCCAGGCTTCACATTCCTGTTGAAATGGCAGTCCCTGGGCTGTTTTAGACAGGCATTGCCAGACACGATTTGCCAAACACAGGCAGAACACGCAACGCTGTTCAAATGTCAGGACTCAGAGCTCTCCCCCACCAGAGGAACGCTGGACAAGGAGGGGTGGAAACATCAAAACATCGCTACAGCACGCAAGACACCAAATCCATTTCCAAACACACCATCCCGATGTCCTTAACGAGAAAAGAGGAGTTTTGGGGTGAAGAAAGAGATCCAACAGTTCTTTGGCCCTGCCAACCCAGCTCCTCTCTCCCTCGCTCCCAGCCACCACAAGCCCCTACATCATCAACGGGATACTCACCTTGAGGATCTTCACCACGACCCTCTCGTTGTTGGTGATGTTGATGGCCTCAAAGACCTCGCTGTACTTCCCTCGGCCGAGCTTTCGAACCAGCTGGTAGTCGTCCTGGTTGCTGCGGGCACCAAGAGGAGAGAGGCGGCGGTGGGGGAAGAGTGGATAACGAACGGGGCAGCGGGCCGGGCAGCGGGGTCCCCTCCCAGCCCCCCGGGACAGCCCAGCCCAGCCCGGCACGGGGGATCGGGAACCCTCCCCACGGGCTGAGGCCCTCCCGCGGCAGGGAGGGCGGGTCCCCGCATGGCGCTTTACCCCCAGCTCGGGACGTGCGCCTCGTAGTCCCAGTACTCGCGGCTCCTCAGGCTGTTCACCTCCGCGTACACCCGCGCCCGG
This sequence comes from Melospiza melodia melodia, assembly GCF_035770615.1. NCBI lineage: Eukaryota > Metazoa > Chordata > Aves > Passeriformes > Passerellidae > Melospiza > Melospiza melodia. Next base: position 16,639,941 of record NC_086206.1, read on the forward strand.
CTGCCGGCGGCCGGGCCGGGCATGGCGGCGCCGGGCGGCGGCTGCAGCAGGAGGAGGAGGAGGGCGCGGGGCCGGCGCGGGAGGCCGGCGAGGCGGGGCGCGGCGCGCAGGAGGGCGGCGGCGGCGGGCGGCAGGGCCAGGCCGGAGCGGGGCCGGGGCGGGGCGGGGCCGGCCCGGGGGCGGCGGGCGCGGGGCCCGCGGAGCTGCCGAGGCCCGGGCCCGGTGCCGGCGGCTGCAGGCGGGGCCGCCCCGAGCGCCGCGCAGCCAACCCGGAAACGGCGCCGCCGCCGCCGCACCCGCCCAGCGCCGCGCAGCGCCCCCCGGCGGCGCGGAGGTCCGGCCCCTCGGCGGCTCCCGCCATCGCGCCCGGCCCTCGGGCGCCGGGTCCCGCCACACGAACCTCGCGTCCTCTGTCACCTGTCCCGGGTCACCGCCCCGCCACAGCCTGACACCCCTCTGCAGCCGTGTCACCCGCCCAGCCTCCTCTTGCCCGCGCCATCGCAGCCTGCCACTCCCGCGCCGCTCCCTCACACCGCTGCAGGCACTGTCACCTCTGCCACCCTCACCTCTGCCACCTCAGCCTGGTCACATCCCTGTCACACTGTCACCCCATCGCCACCTCCAGTCACACTCCCTCGTTATTCCTGACACCCCATCATGTCTTGCCAGCCCCAAGGTGATACCTGGGGTGAACAAAGGGCTCCATGTTCCTCCGGGGGAGCTCACAGAGCCATGGCTGGCTGAGCTGAGGCACCTTCGGAGCTCACCTGGGCCAAGCCCTGCTCCAGCAGGGTCACCCAGCGCTGGCTGTCCGGGCTCATATCCAGACACCTCTAAGGATGGTCTCCACAACCTCCCCTGCCAGCTGTGCCAGTGCTTGGTCCTACTCACAGTGAAAAGTGTTTCAGGAAGTTCGGAGGGACCCTTTGTTCCAGCCTGTGCCCGTGGCCTCTGGTCCTGGCACTGGGCACCTTTGGGAAGAGCCTGGCTCCTTCTGCTTTGCACCCTCTCTCCAGTCCCTTGTTCACCTTTGTGTCCATTCACTGGCCTCTCCCCATTGTGTCCCTGTCTCCCTGGCACTGCACACAAGGCTCTAGGGGTGGCCCATCATAGCTGAGCACAGGGGAAGCATCTCCTCTCTTCATCTCCTGACAATGTTTTGATTAAAGAAACCCTTAGTCTTCTCTGTGGCTTATGTTCAGTGTGTGCCTGCTAAGATCCCCAGATCCTTTTCAGAAAAGCTACTTCCCAACAGAGCTGGATGTGGTTTTGACCCCTGAGACATTGTGATTAGCTAGACTTTGTGCTGCTAATCACCACATTCTGGGCCAATTTTCAATCCCCCTCACCTCCCCGAGTCCCAGGGGAGCTGCCAACCCCAGCTCTTCCTCAAGCCCCTTGGGCTGGGCGCAGCCAGGCCTCAGCACCAGCCACCAGCCTGAGGTGACAGAGCAGAGCTTGGGACGTGGGGCTGCTTATGGCTGACCCCAAAACATCAGCTTAGGAAATCAGCCTTGACTCCAAAGCAACCCTGGAAAGATAAGCATGTGGATTCAACCAGACACTGCAAAACCCAGTGACCTTTCTGTGTGCCTGAGACTGAATGATGAAAAAACCCAAGAGGACTTTATATTTGAGTCCTGACTGACTTGCAGTCCAAGATCTTCACAGGATCTTTGAAAAACAAGGAGGATGTGATGCTTGCTCTTCTGGGGCACTCAGCCCTGGAGAGAAGAGGCAGATGTGACACCCACTCCTGCTCAATCTGTCTTAACAAAGCAAGAGGAAGATCAGCTGTCCTTTGGGAAGGCTGCCCCATCCTGAGCCCAGCTTACTGGCCCTTCCTACCAGGACTGCAGAGTGAAGACAAACATCATCTCCTAGGATCTGGAGGAGATGTAGAAATGCATAAGCAAAGCATCAGGCCCAGCATGAACTGGAGTTCATGGCAGATATGCAAAGGCCAACGCTTGAGTCACCATTTGAAGCAGTGCTGTGACATTGGGATGTGCAGATGGCTGTGTTGCAGAGTGAGGTGGCTGGAGCTGCCCTGATACCCAGCTCAGATGTTCTTCTGCATGGGGCCACAGCAAAATCCTGTGTTGAAAGGGAACTTGCCTTCCACAAGTTGCTACTATTTGGGCAGAGATGCTCAAGCACAGAGTTAGCAATTTTAATTTTTTTCTCTGATGGATAATTTCCCCAGTAGAAAACAGTGGATTATCAGCAATTTCATCACTGGTGACATCTTCCTTGATGCTTTCCAGTGGGACACAGGCAGGCTATTGAACTGGCTGGCCAGGCTGGTTCCTGGCAGGAAAGCTGGCCAGTGTGCTGCCAGCTCCTCCAGCTGGCACCTGGGCTGCCCAGCTCTGGGCACCACGGCTGCCTGCTGCCTTCTAATGCTGCCTGGCACTGCCCACAGCAAAAAGCCCTGTTTACAGTTATGGGAAGTTTGCCAAGCTTTACCTACTTTCACTGAAATGCTAGAGAGCTGGTTTTACTATTACTATTATCATTATTATTGTTGTTGTTGTTGTTGTTGTTGTTGTTATTACCAAATCTGGCCGTAAAAGCCCAGCTATTTCCTAATGCAAAGTCAAGGAAAATATTTGTTCAGCCATTCAAACATCACCTTGTCTGAAGACAAGATCTCTGGAGTCTGGTGTTTAGCAAGGGACAAATCTGGCAGGAAAGTGCTGGGTCTCCTGCTGACCTTTGAACAGCTTTGTGTGGCTGGACAGAGCTATAAACACCTTAAATATCTGCAGCCCACATTTCTGTATTTGCAAAACCTCTTGGCTGTCCAGTGATGACATCCTTGCTCACCATCCCATCATGGCTCTGCTGGGTCACTCAGCTGCCTCTCCCCAGCCCACTGAATCATGGCCTGTCTCAGCCATGGGCTGGTGTGGAGACCTGGTGTTACAGTTATCTTTGCAGTCTTTATCAGCCAACACACACAAGCACTGCTTTGAAGACGGCTTTTAATTCATGTCCCCACGTTCAGATTTTTCATGGGATCCCCATCCCACTTTGCATGCAAAGATGAGCTCCAGGCTATGTCCCATACATGCTGCTTCCTCCTCTTCATCCCAAAACAGTCAGTTTCTGGTATTGGGTTCTGTATGTGGTGAAGATCCCTCAATGAAGGATGTTCATCCCTGCACCCAACAAGGCCAGAAAGCAAGGTTCCTCCCATGAACTGGATGTGGTTATGAGTCAAGATACATTTTTGACATGTTCTAGCCAGAAATGGGACTGGCTGTGCCAGGGCATTGATTTTTCTCACGTACATATGGTTAGATTGTACCCCTTGTACCCCTCATTCCAAAAAAGCTGTGGCCACATCATCAGCTTTTGGGGGAGACGCACACATTTAAACAGACCTGCCACCCACTGCCAATGCCCTGAGCATTCAGCATGGAAAAGTCAGAGCACATTTCTGTGCCATGGTCTGGATCCAGCAACAGGGATACTTACAAATGATTCTCCACACCCTCACAAAGCTCCTAAAACTAGGCATGCCTGTAGGGACAGCTGCCTTCAGGGCTGGTGCTACTGTTCCCCCAGTTTTACACCAGACTGTGACAAAGCAGAGTCTGTAAGAGGAAATTGCAGTGTCACAGACAGAGAAACACCCACTGTGGTGCAGATGTACCTCAGATGTGAGCAAGGGGGCCAGTGTTTGCTGCAGCCCTCTGGAGCCTTGGCCACCCAGCTGTTGGTCTGGGTCCTGCCTGGCACAGCTGGTGCCAAGGAGCTGGAGGCAGTGCCTAATCAGGAGCTCCTGGGAGCTGGTGCTGCAGGAGCAGGAGTGATGTGCACCCCAGGAGACCCCGGGGAGGGCTGTCCCTTTGCCATCACACCCCCTGCCACTGCAGCCAGGCCTCCACACATGCATTTGTACTGCACCTGATCAGTTTCCAGCTCTGCATTTGTACCTGCACCAGAGCAGTTCACCTTGGAGACCAGCTGTTGGTGGAGCCACGACCACCCCATGTCCTTGACCCACAGGCCATGAGTTCCCCCAGCTTTGCAGCCCTCCGAGGAGGTCAGCACTGCCAAAGAAGCACGACCCCATGGCAGCTCTCCCAGGCAGCATGGAATTCCTTTCTGAGACCAGCACAAACATCTTCCTTTGTCCAAAGGCCCGGCTGCCTCCTTGCCAGTGCTGCTGGGAGACAGGCACTTCTCACAAGGAGCTGGAGCCTCCCAGCAGCCTGGCTGTAACCTCGGAAATAATGAGTTTTCAGCTCTGTGGAGAACCAAGCCAGCCTGACTCTGCATGGAGACAAAGCCTGGAGCCTGCTGCCAGTTCTGCCCACAGCAAGATGAACACGGCTCTTCTGTGAGCTCACACAAAGCCTCCCTTGTGCAGGAAGGGATCCAGCCAAACAAATGATCTCCTTGGCTTCATGTCTCCTGGTGCTCCATCATTTTTACTATTTGCTGGATTGTTCCCACAACCAAGGAAAATTTAACAAGTAAAAGCATCTGATAAAAATCTATCAACCACAGTAAAGCACCAACCCAGCCAAACCATTCTGTACAGCACAACCCTCACAGCCTTCAGGACACGTCCATTCAATTTACCACCCAGAAAAACAAATGCTGTGTGGTACTTGCAACATCACCAGTGTGGAGGCTTTGAGTACAGCTTGTGTTACCAAAGTGCACTGAGATGTTTGCAGGTCGCTTCCTTCCCCAAGCCTGGTTTGCTGTTGTACAAAGACAAGTTCTTATGTCATTTCCTTGGCATTTTGTGCTTCTTCTCTTGTGTTTCTGGATCATGCTGCTCCCCTTGCTGCTGGCCTTAGCAGTGAGGTTCTGACTCCTGGTGACTCCTGGTGACAGCCCTCCTGGCCAGGTGCCTGGCAGGAATGATGCACCTTGTCTTCACTGAGGAACTCTGCAAGAAAACAGCTTTTGGCCACTGGTGCCTTCAAGTCTCACAGTATTACTCACAGATGGTTCAAATCTTGTCTTGGAGACAAATCTCAAGACAAGTTTTGACTCCAAGACAAAATTTGAACCACCTGTGAGTAATCCTGGAAGATTTCCAGTGCTGTGATGGATGGTGTTGGTTCTGTGCTGAAACAGAGACTCCCATGGCAAAGGCATGCACAGCCTGGATGGGTCAGGTACCAGCAGAACGAGGCCACCAAGTGTTTGTCTTGGTTGAGCTCCTTCCAGCAGATGTTGAGCACACATGAGCAAACCCATCTACCCCCCAGAGGCCTTGGTGTCTGCCATCCTCAGTGAAGGTGGCCTGGAACTGTGTGGCCAGCAGGGAATGGCTCCAGGCAGGCAGAGTGATTGCACAGGAGATTGGCTGTGCAGCTCACTTATCCAGCTCCTGGAGCACACCTCTGGATGGGAACCTTGCTTTTTTATCAGAGCACACATGGAGGCTCTCGAGGGTGCTGCCTGCAGGATCTGTTCCCTGGTGTGACCCACAGTGCTCCAATGCATGGCTGGTGGCAGCTCAGTGGAGTCACTTGTCTGGAGTTTGCACGGAGCATCCTGGTCATGGAGAGGGCACCAAGAGACATTTGTGAAGTGACTCAACACCTTTTGCAGGATACTGGAATTAGGGGCCCATTAAAATTCCATTTAGCCCAGTCCCACGTGAAATCCCTCCTTCCCAATAAGAAGAGGATATCAAATGAAAAGAGAGAAGGCATTAAGAAAGCCAAGGCAAAAGAGGAAGTGTCTGAGGAGGCCTTTGTCCACTATCATAACAATGGTGGCAAGAGCTGATCCAGGACAAACACATCTTCACTATGGACAGACAACAACCTGAAATTCCTAATTTTTCTCTCTGTAACCAGATGGAAGTTTTACAGCCTCTGCAGACTCACATATTAAGGAGAAGGGTCTTTCAAATCTGGGGTTGTATTGCTACGTTTTGTGTAGAAAAGAAGGCAGAAAGTCGAGGACAATTAAGTTCTGGGCAGGACAAGCCCAGTCCCTCTAGCCTTGGATGATGCAGCAGTCTTGAAAGTAGAGCAGCACAGTTAGAGGGGGGCCCAGGACCAGGCTGATCCTACAGCCATGAAGAAGTAATTTCCATAGGCAGGACAGTAGGATCTGTCAGGAAAAGCAAACAGTGGTTAAAGCAGAAGTCTGGTCAGTTGGTAAAACCATTCTCTGAGGGATGTGCATGCCCTTAACTGGAGGACAGATCCATACTGAATTAGCTTTTCTATTATAAGGATGATGACTCAATTTATTTCTACAGGGTGCCCTTGCCAAAGGGCTCTGTGTCTGTGTAGTTCATAATAAAACAATTAAAAACCCCATTAATGCTAAAATCTTACCAGGCTAGCACAGAAAGGGTCTTTCTCGTCCTACAGAACCAAGAGCTGCCAGACTTACAGGTCTCATGGGAATGGAAAGAGTATGGAATTATTTTTAAAGGCTGGAAGAGGCTAGATGGGAAGGACTGCAGGAGGCCACAAGTTTTGCACTCAGAAATCATTGCTGTTTGACAGATTGTTAGAGTGAGGAAATCTGTGTGACCATGCCTTGTATTGGCTCTATACAACAGCACATGAGGTGTAGTTGAGGAAGCATGAAGGATCCAATGTTAGTGGGAATTCATTAACTTCAGTTTGGAGGGAAACTTAAGTTAAAATTATTCTGGAAAACAGAAAGAAGGCCTCGAGATTCACAGCTTCTGCCAGGCCACCAGTCTTTGGCACTGTTCCCACTAAGTGGAGCAAAACTGAGTTGGCCAGCCAGGACACCTGACCCAAGAAAAAATTTCCCAGCTCTGTCCATTTTTCTGATGGTCTAAGTCCACTTTAGTCTAAGCAGTGAGAATCAGGAGTATACAAAGAGAAATCTCCTTAACACTCCATTCCTGCCTTGGATTGGGGCATCACTGGCTTCCTCAGAGCAGTAGCTGGAAGTCACAAAACAATGCTCTTGGTATAAGTGACAGTATGATCTGTGCTACAAATTCTTCTGCCACAGAAGCAGGAGATGCCATGCAGACCAATGGCTCATCCAGTTTCTTTATTCTGCTTTTATTCCTGCCTACATCCAGCTATCCCAACTCATCAGTGTGAGGATGTGAAACTTTCCTACATTTTCTTGTGTGACCTATCCCTAATCCCTGTGGAACTGGGCTGTTCTAACACCTGCAAAGCTGTAGGATGCCCAAAGACATGAATGACTGATGGAGCACCCAATGATTAATGAAATAGTTTGCATGGCAGAACAGGGTCAGACTTAATGGTCTGTGACAGAAAGCTGGTCAGGGCCAAAATGCCAATGTCCCAAATGCCAAAATGTCCCAAAAGGAGACAGACACTTTCATGAACATCTCTGCCTGTTGGGTGCTGGATCCTTTGCAGTGGGAGGCAGAGCCTGGCACAGCAGGCTCTTCTGTTAAATTGCCACAGTGCCACTTTCCTCCAGGCATACTTACCTTTAACTGACTCTTTTTCCCAGACATTGTGTTCTAGGTCCTGGGAAACTAAAAATTTTCTTTGTAGGGCAGCTAAAGGCCTCACCTTAAACAATTGAAACTTCTAGCTTAATCCAGAGTTTACTGTGAACCCAAGTTAGCAGGTTGTTAGCATAGGTGGAAGATCAGGAATTTCAAGCAATCAAGCCACTGAGGTACTGGGGACCTGACCACTCAGCAGTGCCAGTACAAGCATGCTGGAGTGTGATCTCACCAGTTTGTGAAGTCTGAGTGTTATTTTGCAGTGTGATTCCTCTCCCTAGAACACACATCGCTATGTAAAACCATTTGTAGCTCACTCCCACCCCCAAACCTCATTCCTTTGGTTTAGATGTGGATGCAGCTAAAGGCAAGTTTGGGGTCTGCAGGCAACTAAAGCAAAGCACACAGTCTGAGCTGCTGCACATAAAACTGGGATTTCCAGGTGTGAGAGGCTGTGGCTGTGACCAGGACAGCTGTTCCTGTGACCTGCTTTGCAGGAACACACAGGGAGGGGGAATGCAGCTAGCTGGGGCTGCCACTTGCCATAACCATGGTGCAGGAAGGGCTTGTACATGTGCTTGTTTACAGAGCACAGAAAAATGGAAAAAACTTGATAGACACTATTAGTCACTAATACCAAGATTAATCACACACAGCAGGAAAATGTGGTTTGTATGAGTCAGCCCCAAAATGCCAAGGAGCTGCTGAAGGAGCTGCTCCAGGTACACACACACCTGAGTAAGGGGAGCATCTCATGGTAAAGCTTCTGCTGGAAACGTGCTTGGTTTCCAAAACCTTGGCATTGAGAGATGGATCTTGGTAGGAGGCTGCCCTGAGCTGCTGAAATAAAACATTCACACACTGCCCAGCCCCTTGTGCTTTGATACTGGATCTGTTTAAACCCCTCCTTGGCATTTTTACTGTGCACACATCAGAAATCTAGCGACATAGGAGGAGGAGAGCTTAGAAAATGAACTTCTTCAGAGATGGAGAGGAGTGATGTCAGCGACGTGGGTGCTGACATCAGAGAGATGGGAAGTCAGGAGGAAGAGCAAGGCTTGCATGTCAGGAGACTGTGAGGTTATAAAAGCTCAGGGGTTCCTTGGAGGAATAAATTACTTAATGGAAGCAGACAAATGAGACTCTGAGATGGGTTAAACTGGTCTGGCTGTGTGTTTAGAGGGTCCAGCAGGATCCACTGGATCCACCCACTGTGAAGGGGCTTCTGTCCCTATTGCATTTGCAGGGAATGCCCTGATGAAGACAAGAATGATGAATCTGACTCCATGTTCTCAGAAGGCTAATTTATTACTTTATGATACTATATTATATTAAAGAATACTATACTAACTATACTAAAGAATACAGAAAGGATACTTAATGCTAAAAAGCTAATAATGAAAACTTGTGACTCTTTCCAGAGTCTCAACACAGCTTGGCCCTGATTGGCCAAAGAATCAAAACAACTCACAGCAAAATCCAATGAAACAATCACCTGTGGGTAAACAATCTCCAAACACATTCCACACATGAGTAAAACAGAGTAAAAAATGAGATAAGAATTGTTTTCCTTTTCTCTGAGGCTTCTCAGCTTCCCAGGACAAAAATCCTGGGCAAAGGAATTTTTCAGAGAATGTGAATGCCACATGTCCCAGCAGTGGAATTCTGGCCCTGGGTGTGTGACTTCCAGACAGTCTTGTGGATGGTCTGACTGGGAAGTTTCCTTAACCTGAGGGCACTGAAAACACGCAGCTTGTGTCTGCTTTTTGTGAGTGCCCAGTACTTATTGGATGCCATGAATACATCTGAGAACTTTTATTTGTCTTCTGATTTATAGGCCTTGGGAGCTTGACTTCATGAACTACTTTTTTAAACTAGGCAAAAGCTCTTATCACCAAGGGATTGACACAAGGGTGCTCCACAAAATGCTTGTGACTTTGTAGGGGCTGAGTCACCGTCACAGATGCTGCCAGTCCTGACCTCTTCACTGAAAATCTTGGTATTTACACTGCTGCCTTTTCAGCCCTGTTCAAGCAGTAAAACGGCAGCAATCCTGACCTGTGAACCCACTCCCTGGCTGGCACTGGGTGACAGGTGACTGAGTCTCTCTCCTGGAGGCCTTTGGGCTAAAACACATCTCCATTTTTTACTTTTCTGAATCTGCATGTGGTGATGAACAGGCTCCCAGAGGCACTGATGGAAAGAAACATATTCTGGCTATTTATTGATGTAAAAAGATCCAGTTTTCCAGATGAAGTACTAAGCAGTGGATTGGATTCTCCTTCCTTCCTAGGCATCTCCTGGAGATGCTCACAGTCTGGGCTTTCTGGACCTCCCAAAAATTTTGAGGTGAAGGAGCAGAGATGGTGATACAAGATGTATTCTCTGATGGGGAGTGCTAACTCTGGCCCTCAGTTTCCTGCAGTTGGACTCTCCTCTTTGATCCCTCCTTAGAGAAGGGCTGGGTTCTGGATTACTGGGGCTACAGTGCTATTTCTGAAGAGCTTGTTGCCAACAGTATGAACCACGTGCTTACAGGAACTTTGACACTTTTAAATTAACATATTTCATTTTTGTCAGCACCCTGCTGATGCTTTGAGATTATGCTAAAATGTAGACTGCTTCTTAATTACTTCAAATGCCAAGGTTTAATTACAATGCTTCTGAGTTAAATTTCAAGGCAGCCAAACTTTCAGAGCCATGCAGGAGACAGACAGACATTCATTCCCATAGCAAATTCATCCTTCAAAAAAGATGAAGATGGTTAATGTTACTGATTCCCCAGCACCAGTATTTCCTCTTTCAAACACAGAGCATGTTAGCTGGAGCATTCAGTGCCTCTCTGACCATCTCTGGGCTGGGGTGTTCCATCTGGACCAGAGCTGCAAGAGCAGTCTGCATTCCTGTATGAGAAAGAGTTAAACCAGGCTTCATTACACAGCTCCAGAGGAAACACACATCCATCCTACTGGATGGGCATCCTTCCCCATGGGCAAGGTGAAGGTGCATTAAGAAACAAATTGCATGTGGGCTGCTTTTTACAGCACAGCTGAAACCTTCCTGTGAGCAGCTGAATTCCTGGTCACCCTTGAATCCAGAAATGCAGGCAACAATTGCTGTTTGCTGTGAGCCATTTCTATAGCAGCATCCTATTTTATTTTCCAGCTATAGAATTTAGAGACCATGACCTCAAACACAACAGCTGCAGCATTGGAGTGGTAAATCAACTAACTTAAGGATGATAAGTATTTTTTTAGGCCCTTGACAGACAAGAAGGTGTATCAGGCTTAGCTCCAAAACATGTCTGAAATCATGGGCACCAAGAGAAAGCCTCCAAAAACATCAGCTTTAGATTTTGGCAAAATCAGGTACTGGAAAATATTCAGGAAATTATCTGCCAGCTGTAGGTATTTCCCAGGAGCAGAAAAGGAGCTGCCTCTTGCAGCCCCCACACCTGGCTGAGGCACACCTGAGCTGTGCCACACGCCCAGTGCTGCTGCCGGGGAGCTGGAGCAGTCTGAGCCTGTCACCCCAACAGCTCCAGGGCCAGTTTCCCTTCCCCAGCTGTGGCACCAGGGAGAACAGGAATGGTTGGTCAGGCAGAGTGACAAACATCTGCTGGATGAGAGCTACCAGCGCTCGCTGCCTTGGCTCTGACTCTGCCGCAATAATAAAGTTTCATCTTTCAGTGCTTTCAGCAGTGAAAGAGGATGAAGGATCCAAAGAAAACATCTTCTGATTATACTCTGGGGACTGTAATCTTGAGTTCTCTTGGATGCTGTGTCTGTGTCAGAAACTTGCAATTAATTCATACTGTCGTAAAAATTACCAGTCAAGATTTAAAAGACTGTGGAATGTTTTTGTATTGCAATATTTACTGATTTCCTCAGAGGCCAAGGTCTGAAGCCACATTTCATCAGGAGGAAAAAAATTTAGTACTTTTTTAAAACTTGAAAATTGTTAAGAATTAGGCATCATAATGATACTAATGTTAAAAAATAAATCTCAGACCCAAAACCTATGACTTCTAAGACATCCTCATGACTTTTAGGAACCATGGCATTATTTCCTATAATATATTGTTGTCAAAGCTATGATTTAGCTCATAAAAATCTTTGTTGCTTAGGGATAATAACACATCCTGGGGTTAATGGATTCTGTAACCTCGGGAGTTTGGGTTATTTCTAAGAAGCAGGCGCTGGCAGCCAGCTGGAGAGCACTTTATTAGCCAGCATCCCCAGAGAGCAGACACTGTGACACCGAGATCTCCTTGGCTTAGAGGATGTGGCAAGGACACAGAGCTCCTCACAGCACCTTGGAAAGTGAGAGAGCAGCAATGACACAGCCCAGAACGTGCTGTGCACCCCTCTGCCATCCCTGCCTGCCCTGCGCCACTGCCAACACAGCTCTGACCTGCACCCTGCCCTGCTGCAAGTGTAAATCATTGCTGGTTTTAGTATAAAATAATACTAAAATATCTACATTAACAAATTTGAATGTATTTTACACATTTTTAAAAATCTAATCATGTTTCAAAACAAAGAACTGTATTCTTGACTAATATGATACTGCTTGAGTGATCATAATCGACTTTTTTAACATCTTACATAAATTCTCTCTCTCTATCAGATCTAACCCCATTCCTTTAAGGCACTGCAGATCCCGTTTCCCTTCTTGGTCAATACAAATTGCTGTTCTCTTTGGAAGCCCACATTTGAACTTCTGGGCATTCAACATTTAACTTTTTAATTTTTTTCAAAAGAGTAATTAGTATTAGAATTAGATATTAGAATATCCTGTAAATAGATATCTAATGAAAATATAAATATATAATGCATGTTTATACATACATAGGTAATTAGTATTAAAAGTTATTAAGAGGATTTTACTGGCTATAGCATGTAGGTATAATGAATTCATCTTGCCCTAAAGAAGGTAAACAGTGTTCATTTGAAAATGAAATATTTAAAAATCAAACAGACAAAATGAATTTCTGATAAAGTGTCATCTCACTTAAAAAAAAAAAAAATTCAATAGATCAGAATAGTTCTGTCTCAATGGGAAGTGCAGCAGCTTCTGAAAGACTTCAGCTCTAGTCAGGAACCTCCAGTTGGACACACACATTTTGGTTGAGCTGCTGACTCCTTGCCATCTGTTAGTGATATCAAGATGTCCTCCACAACATCAATGACAATCCTAAATGTGAGAGACACCAGGGCTCTGAATCTTTTTTTTTTTTTTTGTGAAAGCCTTATCTTGCTTTTGTCAGACATGGATCATGCACAGAACCTGACTTGTTAAATTCTGTCATGTCTGTCAAATTAGACCTGTGCCAGTGTTCTAGTTTGAAAATTGATTTGCAGTTCTTAACAAACTCAAATCATGTTGTCTGACAGTCTGATTTCAAATGAAACAGCAGCACACTTTGTGAAAGAGGTGGAAGGCACCTTACCTGAAACACATTGGTCTCAGTAAAATTGCCAGTCTCCAAATCACAGTAATTCTGCAACTGAAGCAGGAGGGAAAATACCAATAAAAAAATGAGCCAGATGAAATGATGTGTCATTTACAGGAGAAGCAGGCAATAAAAATAATATTTCCCTCTTGGTTCAATTCCACTCCTTCAGCACAGTTTGAATATAATCTAATATAAATGTACCCTTTCCACAGCAACTGTTCTTATAGAGAGATTTAGCTCATCTTGATTTCAAGTATCCATTTGCAGGTCAAGCACCATGAGAAGCTTTAAAATATGACATTAAAAAGACAACAAATAAAAATGTTTCAGATATAAATAAGTTCACAGACCAAAGGAGGGCAGGGTACTATTGCAAAGCTGTATGGGTCTATGCTGTGTAATGAGATAATTTTGGAATAGAGAGCATGAAAACAGCCCTTGAGGAAACAAGGCTGAGACAGCTTTGGTCTGTGCTTGTATTCCCCAGCCTCCTTCTCCAGGCATGGATGCAGGGGATGCCCTGTGGTGATGGCAAACCTGTGCAATTTGTTATTTTAAGAAAAGCCTTCATTAAGAGACGAGGGTGTCAGCAAAAACATCTACTCAAGACTTTTGGTTCACAAATTCTTGTTTATTAAACACAATTTTACCTTCCAGGAGTGTTACCAACCTGAACATTGCCTGCACACAGCAGCTGTTAATTAAACCTGCTAATTGTCATGAACTACACCAATGCTGCTCTCCAAGCATGAGGGCTCTTACACAAGATACTACTTACAGCTCAGTATTGTGATATAAGCAGGGGAATATGAGAAATAGTATATTTCTCAAATAAATAGTTTCACAGAAACAGAAAACAGAGCTGTGGGGCCCTTAGGCTTTAAACCCAGGCTTTCAAGGAATTCAGTGTCATCCCCCTGTCACACCTCTGGATCGGACAGGAACTGCCTGGGAGATTTTGGGAATCTTCTTTTGAGATCCTGCCCATGCTCAGGCGGTGACCTGGGCTTGTCCACAGGCCACCTTCTGCCCTGAGTCACAGAGCCAGGCAAGAGTGAATCCCATTGAATCCCTGAATGCCATCCTAGGAGCCTTCAAAGCCAGTCCCTGAGCAGGATCCTGGCCATTAATACTCTTCCTCAAATATCATGGGATTTAACAACCTGAAGGGTGTGCAAAGAGCTCTGTGCAACAAGCAGAGACAGCAGAGCTCTGCTCAGTCCCTGCACACTTTAAATAGAATGGAAAAGGTTCAGATACAGAAAAGAGCAATGAATGAATCACAGGACAGAAATCCCACTAAAGTCAACATGTATGTTGCAGCCCATTAATTTCAGCAGGAGGTTTGGGGATTAAATTGGTTGTTGAGTCTGGGCCCAAGTCCACTTAAAATAATATGAATTATTGGGAGGGCAGTAACTGGCTCTGAAGGTCACCAGGGCTCTGAGGTGCAGCAGCAAAGACCCCCTGCTCCTCCTGAGCAGCAGTTTGCTCATGAATTCCCATGCAGTGTTTGCAGACCCCCTGAGTGGGTCAGGGCCAGTGGGTGGGGAGCTGGGGAGAGGCTTTGCATGGAAATATGAAGTGACTGAAGTGGGCAGAATGAAACCAGGGGAGAAAAAACCCACATGGTTCCCTCAGCTATGGGATGGTTCTTCCTGCACAAGTGTTTGGACAAGAGACATGGCTGCTAAATAGTGCTGGAATTTTCACTCCAGCTCTATAAAAAATATCTGTTTCTTGTTCTGAGCCCAGACTCTGTGTGTTCCTCTCCTCCTGTCTGTGTCACCACAAGTCCCTGCATGGAGCTGGCTGTGAATGCAGAGCGTGTGCTGCAGCCAGCACGGGCTGTCAGTGCCCAGCTCACACCCAGCCATTCACAGGCCCTGCCTCAGCATCAGCGGGGAGCACGAGGTGCTGCTAGATCAGATCCCACACTTCAACCCCCAAACCACCAACGAGTCACACTGCCAGGACACAACAGCCCAAAAATAAGCCAGCAAAGAGCTGGAAATGAAATACTCTCCAGGTAGCGGATAAAGTTCCAGGCAGGTTTTAAAAAATACTGCAAAATGCTCTTATCTTAAAAAGCCTTTCTACTGCAGAGTACAGACACTTCTTCAAGCCTCATAAAAACTGATTATAAGAGCCTACACAAAATAATGATTCCCACAAGAGACACAGGTACTCCAGGAAATCCATTGGTTTTGATATTGGTATTTTGTGTGAAGGTGTTTCAGTAACACCACCATGAAGGGCAATGGATGGAATTTGACAGCATTGAGAAGGGAACAGAATTCACGTGCTTGCATTCCCTGACCTCCTTTGTTCTACAGTGAAAGGTGAACTCTGTAACAAACACATCAGAGCAGCTGTTCAACAAAAACCTTGTAGATTGACCTTATTGCTAATTTCAGATGTATTCTGTAAGAAAGAAACAGTCTGTTTCCAGGAAAAAAACCAAATAAAACAGACTAGAATATCGCCTCTAGCAATGACATGAAGCAGAATATGCTTAAAGAAAATAAAACTGGCACTATTTGCTTACATCTATTAGCCTTGCTGATTCACGTATATTTGGTAAAATGCACTGAAAGGAAAAATAGAGAGGAGTTAAGGTACACACAGTTTTGATTGGAAGGCTCTGCAAAGTGACTCATTATTTTGTGCCTGCTCTGCTGAGAAAACACAGCTGCAGCCCCTGGTGCATGTAAATCCACACAGACTGAGGAGATGCTGGCACTGGCAGAGAGAGGATGAGGATGGCTGTAAAGCCTTCACCACTGAAGCCCTCCTGTGCAGGCTGGATAAAGGGCAGCAGGACAAAGTCCTCCAGTCTTCTGTATCCGAGACAGAAAGGCACAAAAAAGTTCTGTTGGGATGGTTTAACAGCCAAGAGCATCCACAGCAAATGCCCAGTGTGAGCAGCTTGCAGGGGAAGATATTTTAAGTGCTTCAACGCAGCAATGGCTTTAATACAACCATATCATACTTACTGCCATAAAAAATGTACTTTATGGCCCCCACTAATTTTTGAAAAAATATTATTTTACTATTTTCAGCTGCCCACGCTGTTGGCAGAGAAAGAGTTCTGGAGAAATTCTGCCAGAGGTCCTGCACAAAGCCAGTGACAGCTTCTGGGAGAGTGCCACAGGAAGCATGGAAAAGAATTATTTGTATTAATGCAGCTACAAAGCTTTTCTTCTGTGGATCCCAAAGTATCCTGAAAAATGTCAGTCTTTCACAGAGAAGAGAAAACATCCAGAGATCATTTAATAGGCCATAAAATGAGACAGGCAGCACCCCTGATGGCAGCGTCTTCCCTTTGTTTCCCTACACTGAGTGGGCACTGGAATCATCATCTGTGGGGCAGGCACTGTGTTTCAAGGAGATGAGGATGGTACAGCCATGACAAAGTGGGGAAGCCCTGCAGGACACCAGCATCAAGGTGCTGCAGAGGAGATTTGGACAACTGAGCAATGCAGGTCAGCATAACTTTAATGTCAGAGGCTGCATCCAGCAGTTCTTGCTATATGTGACAAGGGGTTTTTAACATTAAACAAAAAACCAACACCTGACAAAAAAAAAAAAAAACAACCCAAAAAAACAACCCCAAACAAATCCCAGCATGAGATCAAAGAGAAATATCTGCAAAGAAAACAAGACAAGACTTCAAAGCCCTTCATTGATTCTGTCACACTAAAGTCACCATGTCCTGAGGCACCTCTCTGCATCTCTGTCTGTTTTGTGTGTAGATACCACAACCACCACAGTGTCTTCAAGTGTAATTAACTGACACTGAAATTGCTTATGGTGCTGCCTTCCCATGAAGGTCTCAGAGGCTGGCACACATCCCAGCACATTACTCACTCCAGCACAAGATGTCAACATCTCAGAGCAAGGACTCCTCTCGCTGTCAGTGCTTCAGAGCCCTCACCATGCTCATTGCCTGCGCTGGCAGTGGGGGAACCATGCTCAGTCTTGCCTGTGATGAGCTGCTAGACCAGAGGGATTAATCTGCCAGGAGGTGAAAGGCCCACATGCTTCATATCATATCTGTGAAATCATGGGACCCTACATGAACCCTTTAAAAGGTTAATCCTTGAAAACCAAATAGTAACTTTCATTCAAATATCCTTAAAAAGGGGAGAGGGATTAGAAAAGGATGAGTAAAATTGCCAGGAGTAGTAAAATACCACTGTGTAATGTCTGAAATTGTCATTATTTCACAGCAAAATTGCATCATGATTGGACACAAGGAGAGGAGTGTCAGACAGCTCTGGTGATGGCTGCATTTCTAGCAGTGCATGTACAGTCTGCAGGATGTGTGTTGAGTCCTTCAGGGCCCAGCGGAGATAAGAAAATTATTCTTCAAGCTCAGAAATAGCTCCCCACTTTTTGCCTTTGTGATAGGGCAGTGTTTGACACAGTTGTAGTGTCAGTATCCCAGGGAGCATTTGTCAGCCTTGGTATGAATCTCTTGGCTCAACACAAGAACTGTTACCGTCCAAGGAGAGTCTCTGAAGTGGACAGGGATAAGTGCAGTTTCATTTTCTCACTACTTCTGGAGCCTTTTAATGATACAGCTGTGTTTGCCCTTGAGTTTCTTGGAAAATTCAAGTAGTAGTAAACTGTGGGGTCCAGCAGAAAGTAGTATGAGTCTGGGAAGAAAGAAGGGAAATACCAGATTGATTTTTTAAATGAAAAATCTAGTGTAAAACTGTTCTGCTCTGACATTCAGCTTGTTCTGTTGTGCTGTATCAGCGCATATCTGGTCATGGTTTCATTACTGTAGCTGGGAAATAGATGGGAGCCACCATGCTGCTGAAACCCATGTAAATACGCAAATCCTAAAGAACCTCAGGCTTTTTAAAGGCCATTCCCAGCCCTGAGAATGGGCAATGTTCATCCTCTTGTGCCTGCACAGAGCCATGAGCAGCACATCACTGAATCCCTACCATAAACTAACCCCAAGTGAAAAGAAGAATAGAGACTTTGAGCTTCCCTTCAGGACTGATAATGTGGCAGTAAGCAGAATGGTGCCAAGCTCAGGACTGCAACACTGATGAGATAACACTGAATGACACAGAGAAATTATCTACACTGTAATGGCACTGGGTGATTGCTGCTTTGTTGAGCTCACTAAGAATATTAAAGGGTGGGGAACCGAAAGGTTTTTCTCCATTTTTGCATATCCTAAATGACAAAGTGCTCGTCAGACTTGCAGCCTTGATCTAAAGGTGAAAGAGGCTCCCCAGCCCCATCTGCACTTCAGAGCAGATAAAATCCCCTGCTTCCATCCCCTGGGCTGAGCGCTGCCCAGTGCAGGGGTGCAGCACCCAGAGCCTTGTGCTGAGAGCTGGAATGAGCTGTTTGCTCAGAGAAACTGAGCAGGCACAGAGCTCTGCTCTCACCCACGAGAGGACCCGTCAAAGGCAGCTCCTGAGGTAAACACATCCCCTGAGCAGGGCCTTATCTGTGCCCAGCAGATCAAAGAGCAGCCCTGCACGCTGCCCAGCCTGCAGCCACCAGCAGCAGTGTCTGCACAGCAGCCCTGGTGGCTTGCAGGCCTGTGAGACATGCATCACATGTGCAGCTCGTGATGATGAGCTTGGGGATGTTCAAAAAACACATATCTAATGTTAGATTGCCATTTGGGAACCTGAGCTCACACCCTGACCTTCAGAACACAGAAAGCTTCGCAGCACCCAAGGAGTCCAAGGGAAGGGACTGTTCAAAGATGTAAATTAGTTTTATCAGTCGCCAAAAAGGGATAATTCAAAAATGTGTTTGAAAATGTTCTCAGGACCTGCATGTGCCCTGAAATACTCACTAGCCACCAACACTTGTGATTTTCTAAAAATGCTTTCCATTTGAACTTTTTTCTCTGATTCCTGATGAAAGACACAAAACAGACCAGGCAGGAGGAGGTGGCAGAACTTCTTATACCCAAAGTGCTGTCAAATATACAACACCAAGCTTGAAGCTGGCAATCTTGGGTCACTTCTAAAATCAGTAATTTCCAGCAGAGGTTGGATTTTGAAGGAGTGATGTCACATCAAACAGATTATGAAAGGGATGGCTATTCCTTGGGTGGGAGAAGAAGCTACCCACTTGCTGGCCTTTGGGGCAGGGCTTGTGACAGAAACCCTGCTCTGCTGACAGAGAAGAGGGTAACCACTGGAAAGGGATGGTTGGTTACCTTTCCCTTTCAGGTTCACTGGGTATGTGATCTGCTCTGACTGCCCTCTTTCATCCCTCCTGGGGCAATAGCTAGAACGTTCTGCTGCCAACAAAATGCATAAAAGGGATCAAATGAATCTGAGGCCACAAATGAGTTACATAACCAGGAATGGCTGATCCTGCACTACTCAGCTTCTCATGACATCAGGTATCAGCAGGAATATTGCACCCCCTTCTGCTTTTGCTTTCACCCCTGGGAATTCTCCAGCAAACAGGGTCAGGGGTCCCTCTGCTCTGTTTTCTGGGGTTCACTGGGTCCTTGCACAACCCCAGAGCCAGAGCACCCACAGTTTCTGCCTGGTGTGCCTGCTTACCCCCACATTGCTGCCCAAATGGGGCACAGAGAGCAGCCAGACCACTGCAAGAATTATTAATTGTATCAATCAAATTATTAATTGTGTCTCTTTGTGTTGTGGCACTTGATTATGAGCTCCTGCATTTCCTCCTGTCTCTAAGGTTTCAGCCCTGAGCTGGGCCTCTGGTACCAATGGCTTCTCATTGCCACACACAGACAGCCTGGGAAACCTGAATCCAGCGCTGCCATTCTGGGGTTACTTTAAAAGGAGACCCTGTAATGAAAAATCTCCACTTTGAGGTTATGTGCCCCACAGAATACTGGTAGCATCACCAGAAAACATTGTGTACTACATTAAAGAGATTCATATGTTCTAAGAAGTGGAGAGCAGAGAAGTTAAAAAGCAGAATGAATAAGATTTTGGCTAAAAAAATGCATGCAGTGTAGTATTCAAAACAAACCCCTCAGCATCAGCATAACACTGGTTTCAAATTTGTCAGAGGCAGAGAGGAACTGAAATAATTTTAGCCATTATTCTCCATACACTCATGGCCAAAAAGGCAAGTTTTACACTGAATTGGTGACAGGATTGAGTCAGGCACAGTGTGTACACTCTTATATGATCCCATGTCTGCCTTCACAGAGGCTCTGCTTCACTCAGTCCACGAGACAGAGGTGCAAAGGAACTTTCTGTGACTCACCAGATCAGATGAACCCCATTAGCTTCAAGTCAAGAGCACAGAGTGAATCAAAGTGCCCTTTGCAAGCAGAAGAGCCCTGCTAGAAAGAGCAGCAGGAACAAACAAAGCTCAGGAGAAAGCTGAGCCTGAAGACTGAGCAGGAATATTTCTGAGTGAATAAGAAAAGCCAACAGGGAGGTCTGAGGAATACAGGGGAAAGAATTTATGAATTAACTTGCCCTGTCACTGTGGGGTTCACCCACTTGTAGGCACTTGGATCACAGTTCTCCTCCCTTCTAAAGCAATGATAAAACTTCCCTTTATGCCCTGGTGCAGGGTCTGGCCCTGCATGGCAATTTATGACTTCAAATGTACAGATCAACTAATCCTCCCAGTCTTGGTGAGGCAGGAGATATTTACATGGTTCAAAGAGAGAGATCTGACTTTCTCAGGTCACAAAGCACATCCTTGGCAGAGCTGGGGGGAGTTCAGAAAAGTGCAGGGTGCAGAAATCCCAGTTCTGAGCTCAGCCCATGCACACACAGATCTCAGTTTTCAATGGCTGCTGCCACCCAGGCTGACAAAGGGCTCTGGGTCAGCTGCCTTTGTGTCCTGGCTGCTCCTCTCACATTTGATGCACCTGCTAGTGGGGAACAGTTTCAGGGCAATGCTGGGATACACAAACAAGGTCAGCAGCTCTCCAGCTATGAGAAATGAGAGTAAAACTTATTCAGTGAAGCAGGAGCTCACACACCAAGTGAGCACAGCTTCCCAGGGCAAGAAACTCCCCTGTGCTTGCTAATCTGGCTGCAGAGATCCCTGCAGTCCATGCAGTCTGCATTCAAAACAGACCCCTAAACCATTCTCTCGTCCAAAACAAGACACAGTGGCACTCAGCTGTGCAGGTATGATTTTATTTTAGGTGCATTTGTAGCTAAACTCAGCCCAGCTGCTTGTGAATACGCTCACAGCTTCTGCCAGAGCTGCAGGGGTGGGAGCAGCCAGCCTTGTCCTGGGTGGGGTTTGTTCAGCAGTGAGAAACAGGGACTCCAGTGAGATACAGGGATCCCAATGAGAAACAGGGACCCCATGAGAAACAGAGACCCCAGTGAGATACAGGGACCCCAGTGAGATACAGAGACCTCAGTGAGATACAGGGACCTCAATGAGAAACAGGGACCCCATGAGAAACAGGGACCCCAGTGAGATACAGGACTCCAGTGAGATACAGGGACCCCATGAGAAACAGGGACCCCAGTGAGATACAGGACTCCAGTGAGATACAGGGACCCAGTGAGAAACAGGGACCCCAGTGAAATACAGGGACCCCAGTGAGATACAGGGATCCCAATGAGAAACAGGGACCCCATGAGATACAGAGACCTCAGTGAGATACAGAGACCCCAGTGAGAAACAGGGACCCCAGTGAGATACAGGGACCCCATGAGATACAGAGACCTCAGTGAGATACAGAGACCTCAGTGAAATACAGGGATCCCAATGAGAAACAGGGACCCCAGTGAGATACAGGGACCCCATGAGATACAAGCTCTGCCCTGGAAAGGACAGCCAGGACAAGCTGTCAGTGAGGACATCAGGAGCACCAGTGCAAAGCAATCATTTGGCAGCACCTGAGCCCTGCAGAGCCAGAGGAGCTGTCATGTGCCACAGGATTCAGGATAGGAAGTGACTGTGGCAGGGTTTGTTTGTGTTTTTTAATAGCAGCCGTATAGATGGCTAAAACCAGGGAACACAAGAGAAAAACTTGCTACCCTCACTCTAAGACCATTCTCTCTTCCCAGATATCACTGTAGCATTCAGATGGTGCCATTAAATCCCTGTTTGCACACAGCAGCCCATATAAAAACAGGAGCACTGAGAAAGTGGCTTCACCCACTATCATTTGTTATTGCACTTGACTGAATGTCAGCCACGTGCCTGTCAGACCCAGGGCTCTGTGGGGACACACAGAGAAGCTACAGAATGTTCTGGGTCCATTCTGAAATAGCCCACCCCAGACACACAAACACTGAGGGCATGAACAGCACAGACCCCAGGAGAAAAAAAAAATCCCATTTGCTGCAAATTTTGGAAGCTCCCAGTGATTCAGTTGTTTCAGCAGATGGAGCCATTGCAGTATTCACCATGGATTGCAAACTAGGCCAGTTCAGCCTGTTAAAAGGGAAAAAAACCTTCTGCCTGCTCTGAGGACATTTTCAAAAGAATCCTTGGCTGTATCCAGTGTGTGTCACTTAGGCAGCTACATGCTCTTTCAGTAAATGAACTGGCTTGCCCTGAGTGTCCTAGGACTGATTTTTAGATCTATAGGATCATTAGTAGTTATACATTAGTATCACAACTGAAGTTTATGGTTTTAAGCTGCATTTCAAAGCTGGTAGGTCTCCAAATCAAGCCCACTCAGTAATTCTGGTATGAACCCCCCAGCCTTTGCCATGAGAAGCACCCAGTTCCCCTTATTGGTGCTAAAATTAATTTTTTAAAGGCCTGATGTCACTCCCATGGCAATGGCATCTGGCTGCAGTTGCTGAATTGCTGTGTTGCAGGACAGCCCTGGCTGATGCAGTGGGGCTTTTGGAATATCTACACACACACATATTGAGGAAAGTAATACAAATAAGAACACAACAATTCAAATTTCCAGAAATAAATTCACTTAAGAGCATGACTCCTTAAAGGTTGCAAGAAGATAACTATGATCATAAACTTGGGCATGAAACAGCAAGCAATTCATGGTACAATTAGAATTTGAGATAAATGGATTAATAATCTCTTGCTCAAGCATCTAATTAAGAAGAAGCTGAATTCATCAAAGGCTGCTGTTGACATTACACATTACTGAAGGGGAATGGGGATTTAATGTCCCCTTGGTATGAAAACTCATTACCATTATCCCTGATGGAGGCTGCACATATACAAGGGGCAAAGATTATGACACTTAATACAGAAAGACAAAAGGACAGAACTGACCCCAGCTTTGCATCCTGCACAAGACACAATAACTTTGTGAGTCTTCACCACATACTTTAAAATGCTTTGTCATTTTCAGGGTCACAGATAACACAGAAGCTCTTCTGCAGTGACAGCCACACCAGCTCTGGGACTGTCGGAATTCAGGACATCCCTCTGGCTGTCCTGGATTACCAAGACCCATGCCAGGGGGCTCAGAGACCTTGGCACAGAGCCCAGGACCCCTGTGACTTTGATTATGACCCATGGAAAAAATTACCAACCTTATATGAAGATCTGCAAGCCACAAAAGTCTAAGTAGAATAATGGTTAGTTTGTCACGGTGTGAAAATAGATTTTTGGTGTTTTTAGAATAGGGGTTCAGGAGGCAAGATGGAAGAATCTGGGCGTGTCCAGCCTTTCTCCTTCTTCTTCTTGGCCTCCATCTTCTGCTGTGATGGTGGCACTTTTGTATTGGTTTAAGGTAGAAGCTCACTGTCTAACATAGGTGATAGGTATTGGGAAGTTAGGGTAAATATTGTACACGTAGTTTTTAGTATAAAAAGAAAACACCACCCTGGGGGTAGGCAGAGTGCCTCTCTCTGTCCTGCTGAACAGACCTTGGCAGACCAGAGAAATAATTTTATAGATAATAAACAACCTTGAGAATGAAAATAGAAGAGTTCTGGCTCCTTCTTCCACTGCTGGGCTGGGAAAAGAGACTTTCTAACACATCTCGGGGTCACTGTGAGCAGCAGAAGTGCTGAGATGGGATGTGCTGCCCTTGCACTGCTGGTGACAGGTAACACCTCAAACCAAACCAAATCTCTCACCTGGAGCTGTGGCTTTGGTAAAGCAGGGTAACACCCCAAACCAAACCAAATCTCTCACCTGGAGCTGTGGCTTTGGTAAAGCAGGGTAACACCTCAAACCAAACCAAATCTCTCACCTGGAGCTGTGGCTTTGGTAAAGCAGGGTAACACCCCAAACCAAACCAAATCTCTCACCTGGAGCTGTGGCTTTCACCCCGCAGCAGGAATGGCTCACAGAAAGCAAACTCAGAGGCTGCCCCACACCAAACCCACACTTCCAGCACCACCAACCTGAGACAGACAGAATTGCTCTGGGACACCTGGGCCTTGTGGGTGACCTGGAGTAAATCAAGGGGAATTTGGTGACATTGAGGACTCACAGAAAGGTTGGACGGAGAGCAAAGTCAGACATCCAAGGAATTTCTGGCAGGAATTTCCACTGAAGGCTGGAGGTCCAGCTTCTAATCTACCATTCCTTCCCAGGCTCCAAATCAAGGACTTCTCAGTGCACTAACTCCTGTGGTGGCTTTGGCTTGAAACAGCAGCTATTGAAATTGAGGCCACAAATCCCTTCTCATTTGGGAATAAATCTAAATTTAGACCCTAGTCTTCAAATGAATGCATGAAGCTGATCTACCTCACTGCATTACTAATGTTCTTTACAAATATGATATCCTAAAGGCATTTTGTTTCCCTTTGTGTAGATGTGGCAAAGAATTGGATTAAAAAGATGGATTCTGCTAGAAATGCCCATCGTTATACAGAGCAAACACCATTAGTAACGAACCAGTTCACCCACTTTTAAAAAATATCTTTCTATAAAAACTGCAGGAAGTACAAGCAAAAGAAAAGTTGAAAAGAAGGAAATAACAAAAATTGTGAAACAACTGTACTCTCCACTAGTGTGAAGACATCTCTGACATCTCAGGAGGCTGGGTTTCCATGAGACATTCTCTCTGAAAACTAAATGCTAATTTAGTTGAATTCAATGTTTTGAAGGGTGCCATCCCTAATCAGCCTTGCAGAAATTGCCAGCTGTTTTGGTGAGGGCAGTCAGAGCAAATTGAGATGATGTCATTACTTCCACAACTAATTATTTGGAAGGAAATTGAATGTGAGGGAAAATGTAAAAGTAGGTGAAAAAGTAAAAGCAGAACATCCTGCAATAACCATGTAACCCCATGCAGGGAAGCAAGATGAGCAATGTTTATTGGGAGCAGGAGCTGAGTGTCTGCTGTTTTCTGGTGCTCCTGATGGGTTGAGCTGCTCACCCAGCAGCCAAACACCCATCCAGCCTTTTGCTCACTCCATTCTGAGGGGAGAAAGAGAGGAAGGTGAAAAGACTCATGGCTCAAGTTCAACAGGGAAAGCAAAAGCAAAAAGGATTCATTGACTGCTTCCCATTGGCAGGCAGATGCCCAGTCCCTGCCTGGGAAGAAGGGGCTCAGAATGTGCAGCATTGCTTGAGAGCACAGACATCCCCCTGCTCCACCTCCTCTCCCTGAGCTTTTACTGTCATCATAAGTGGAATATCCCTTTGGTTATGTCCTTTCCCTGTTGGGTTAAGCTTCCCTGAATATAGAATAAAAATTTTTGAAACACCTCTCAGTTACCCCATCTCTAAAAATAATAATAAAAAAAGCTTAATCAGCTTAATCCAACACTTCCCCATCTCTCAGCTCACCGCAGCCCTGACTGCAGGAGGGAGCAGGAGGAGCCCTGCACTGCTTTAGGCACAAATGCACCACCCAGGCAGCTGTGACAAAAGTTAACTCCAACCCTGACAGATCCAGTGCACTGCTCTGCCACAAAATTCTTCCTGATGCTTAAAGCCAAAGCAGGCTTGAATGCTAAGGATGTGATAAACAACCTGCTGCAATTTCAAGCAGTTGCATAAGACCTTTATCTACAAGGTCTGACTCACACATTTCACTGTCAAGAAGCTGGGACTTAGTTTGTGGAACGGGCTCATTAGGAACCACAAACTCTATCGTGTTTCACCTGAAGTGAAAAACAACCACCATCCAGTCTGACATCTCTACTAGAAAAGCCATAGAATTGTGGGCATTTAGAACTGGAGCACAGAAACAACTCTGCCCTGCAAGCAAGTCTCAGAAGGGACATCAGGGAAAGGCAAAAATGTCTGTGACACAACACTTAATGCACTCTGAGGCTCTAAGATGGAGACTATTAGTCAAAAGAGAACAAAAACAAAGCATTTGCATTGAGGCAACCATCAAAGGTGTCACTGTCTTTAAGGACTGCTAATTGTAATATTGAGTTGTTATCAACAGATAGATGTTGATGTCATCAACAAAACAACAAAATCACCCTCAGTGATTCTGATGAAAGCTGCACTTTCTGTAGTGGATTTACATCTATTTATACCATGGAGATATTTTGCCTGTAATTCTGTGAGGAGATAGATTTTTGAACTCCTTTTTTTGAAAACAAGATCTAAACCCATCAGTCATCTCAATAAGATTATGCTGTGTTTGCCAAACCTTCTCCACTTAATGTGTTTTTCTGTTATTTTACTAACTCTGCTTGTAAATATAGGATTATAAGAAAAATGAGGAAATCAAAAGATATGCAGCTTCTCCTAGAAGAGGTTAAAACCCTGTCAAAAATCCTCATCTGTGTTTGTGTGATAAAGGCTGCCACTGAGTACAAGCCACAAAGTCCAGAGAAAATGTGTTTGCTTTTAACACATCTCCTGGGGTTTTGTCACTTTTGAATATAACATTCCTGGATATTTAGCTGCTGGCACCTGCACACTGCTGGCTCGCTGGAAATGAGAAATATTGCTGGGCATGTACAGGGGTGTTTCATGAAAACCAAGATAAACTTTACAGGATCACAGAGCCTGCCTGGCAGAGCAAAGCTGTCAGATCTGAGGGTACACCGAGACAGGATGTTCTCAGAACTACAGAGCCATTCAGCTGTCAGACATGCAAGCTGCCTGTCTTGTCTCTTCTTTGCATTCCCCCACACTGTGAATCACTGGAATTCTTCCAGATAGGATGCTCAAAACCAACTGCATTTTCCCCTCAGTCCCTGGACTCCAATGGTTAACCTCTCAAACTCTCTCCCCATGCTTCCCAAGCTCCCACACCTGGGATTGCCTGGAAAACACCCTGGAAAATGATGTGGGGGGAACCTGCAGGGCCCCTGAGGCACCCCTTTGTGTCAGATGCTCTGCCTGCCTGGGGCTGAAACAGCTCCAGACTCACCCAGTGCAAAAGTGAGCAGAGCTGAACGGAGGAGGAGGAGGGTCAGCTGCTTTTGGTGCTGGAGAATGCTGAGACCAGCCACACACATCAACCCCAAAGTTAAACATCACAGGAGCAAAACAGATTTGCCCATCCTTGCTATGGGTGGGTAACATCAATCTCTACCTAATAATTGTTTTGCAGACTTGGACACAATTGCTTCAATAATGCTGCAATAAATAGTGCACAGGTAGTGCACAGCCTATTCTGTGTAGTAAATAATTCTGATTAAGATCTTCTAATCTAATCATCATCAATTCAAATAAATAAGTTATTTTATTCATATAAATGTATTTAGTTTACCATCCTTACTCCTGAAGGACAAAGGCTCAATTACACCTAGATAATCCTTTAGACACAAACCATAGACCAAGTCTGGGGTGCAACCAGCTGCATCTTGTCTCTGAGAAGGGGTTTAGAAAGCAAGGGTGTCCTTTCTGCTTCTCATGACTCAGTGGGAGGGTCTCCCTCATAAACCTTGTCCAAATATCCCATTCTGCCTGTAATGCCTTTGATCAGCTCAGAAATTGCTGCTCTCTGCCAACCTCTAGAAATTAATTTGCAGCAGCCACCTCTCCATCTCCCCATGACACCAGGAATGCCAGCAAGAAACAGGGTTTGCTCTGCTCCTCACAGAACTCCTCATTGATATTATATTAATAGTCTTTCTCACTGGGACACAGAATTTTTGGTGTGCTCATTTGGACTGTAATCCCATTATTTCAGCCGTATTCTCATCATGTATTCAGTGTAACCTGACATTTCTACAGCATTTCTTTCCTTGAAGGATGAAAAGCTTCCTCACAAGTTAAGAACAAGGTTCTCTACTTTTTGACACAATGCAGTGTGCTCCAGTGAGGTGCTGTTAGATTTCCTTTCCCATATCTAATCAGAGAAGAAACAATTTGGATCTTTTCCTGCTCTAGTATGCCTCAAAAACCACAGGACAGCCTGACCACATACCCACAGTCCAGAACTGAAAAGCAGCAGCCAAGAGGCAATCAGATTTAAGGAACTCAGAGATTCTGCTGCCAAAAAGACAGCGAGCCACGGGCCAAAAGGAGCATTTATGCTCTGAAACAGGCCTGGAATATCAGCATTCTGCTCACCCAGTGCTGACAGATGAAGGGCTGGAGTAATGCTGAAACCATGGCTCAAAGAGCACAGAGATGCAGATGAGTGCATCCTCTCCAGCTTGTGAGGAAGCCAGACAGAAGAAATCTGAATAAAGGCAGTGAATAAACTGTTGGCATTTATGTTGTAGTAACTGACTGATTACTTATATGTGAGTTGGTAGGAACCTGCTCTCTGCAATTCAGAATTCACACTCTCATTCTGGATCTTGAGAAAAACATAGGGTTGCTTTTTATTTTCTTTTCACTTTTCACTAACTCACTTTAAAACTCTCCAGAGTAATAAAAACAAGAGTGATAACCTCGAATGAAGAACAGGAGTGTTAGGATATAAAGAGAAAAGCATGAAAAATATCTGTGGCTGGATTTACAATTGCTTATCTGAGTCTGAAAGGCAAAGAATAATCTTTTTTTCACAGCAGTAAAAGCTGCATATTTTAGCTTGTTTTTACTGGAAATGTCCTGGATAGCTCAGAAAAAAAAGCCCCAACATCATTTAGAAAGTGAAGCTCATATAGCAACCCACTCCTGTCTCTTCCTTTCAAAGAGGCCATCAGCTTCTAGTTTTTATGTAATTTCCTTAAAAAAAAAAAAAAAAAAGGAAAAGAAAAAGAAAGTTTGTTTTTTTTTTTTGGTTTTTTTTTTGGTTTTTTTTTTTTTTTCTGTGCACAAAGATTGATTCATTAGATGTTTTTTGTCTCTGGGCATTGAACAGCCTTCAGCTGAATAGAGTTGGAGTTCATGCAACTTAATTGGAAGAGCATCATTTCCAACATCTCCCTGGGATATTTACTATGAATGGTGAGACACAAGAAAAAGAAATTGCTGATGTTTAATGTTTTATGCTGTGGAAAGGATTCATTGTTTTGCTCAGCAGCTTGAGTGCTTTAGGAGTAGGAAGGGGTCTCTCTGTCAAGAATGAACACAGTACTTTTCTTTCATCCCCATCAAGCGAGTGGATGTGAAAGAAACTAAAATACTGTGAGTTTTCTACTCACATCATCACAGTCACCTTGAGACACCAAAAGTTTGAGAAATGTCACCCTTTTAGAATTTGCTGCACAGTCATCAGCAATTCTGCACAGTCATCGGCAATTTCCTTAATTTCTTGTTAAAGGCAGTTGTCACAATTACAATTTTCCCACACTTCTGAGCAAAAACAACAGTGAATTGTCATCTAGGGAACTCCAAATGGAAGAAACATCAATAATTTTGGAAGCATTCCCAACTAAACCATCAAAAGTTTTAGCAACATGGCACTACTGCTTAAAACAAGAAACTTTCTGCAAATGCCTGCTGCTCATTTAACTGTGACTCTTCACCTACCAGAAAAATTACACAATGGTTGAAAAAGCCTTGGAAAGTGCTGAATCCACTCCTGCATAATAACAGAGAGAATGACAGCTAGGGAAAAATATTGGAATTCTAGAAATGTTTTTGTTCTTTCACAATTTATTTTTGCAATGCAATGTACAGCATCTGGTTGATCTTGTGACTTCAATACTCCTTTTTTAGAAGGTGTTTAAAAGATTTTGAAATTCACTGTATAAGCTGGCCAGACTCCCAGCTGCCTTCTGGCTAAGGGACCGTTTCTGGAAGGTGGAAGCCAAAAGATCCTTCCCATAGGATGTTTGGTTACCCTAAATCCCATCATTTCATCTGTAGCTGTTCTCCCGTCCACAATATGTGTGGTTATGTGAGGACACAATCCTCCACACTTCCTCCACATGAAAAGGAATGATACTCTGAGATGTAAATATGAATATGATGCGTCCTTACTACTGCTGCAGAACATCTCACACTCGCAGATAAATTGAACAGGAAAGTGATTATCTCCTCAATTTAATTACTGATTTGTGCTGCTACCCCTTTTTCCTTCAAAAGATGAAGCTGTGCTGTAGAACCTGTCCTTGGAGAGCAGAGTTTATTCATATGACAGAGCACCCAACTCCCTCAGGATAATCCTACTGAAGCCAATTGCTTCACTTGAGTGATACACCCGTATTTATTTGCACAACAAAGGGGCAGCAAAGACAAAGCACGATTTACAAATGAGGTCTCCCACTGCCACGGGCAAGTTAACTGATTAGGAAATGCAAATTTGTGGAGTGGAACTTCCAGGAGGGAAAGGAGTAGCTAAGGAGCATTAGCTGCTTACTTAGTAAATAATTATCTAAAGCAGCTCAGACATTGTGCCCGGGGCTGGGGGTGAGGGATGTGTGTTAGGGGGAGTGCTGCCCTCCTGCAGCTCTGCTCTCAGCAGTGTGAACGCCACACTTCTACTACTGCTCGGTGCTACTCAGGATCCTTCGGCCAGGTCAGACAGTGAAACTTTGTCAGATATCTCATCTAGGGATGCTAAGGCAGCAGTAAACCCTGCCAGCATTTCTGATTGCTGGATAACCCATGCAAATAAGAAAAGCAAATCATTCTCTAATCCTCTCTGCCTCAGAGGGGAAAAAGATTCAAGATTAACCTCAATTTGAGCTGTGGTTTAGTCCAATACGTGGAGACTGATGATTCCTCTCCCACTTTGACCTTAAAAAGTAGGGTAAGGAGAGGCCACAGGGAGAGAGGTGCTTCCTTCTCTCACCAGCATCCTGCAGCTCCTTTAGCTGAGTTACTCGGTGGATTTAATGCTATTTAAATAGCTTTAAATAGGGAGGGTCCATCAGCTGCCTCTGTCATCACCCCCATGCAGATGCTGACGTGACAGAGCTCAGCAGCTCTGCAGCACACACAGACTCGGGCTGCTCTGATCAAAGGGAGGAAGCAGGTAACAACCCGGCTTCCCCAGATTTATCTGATATTAAATTGGCTGAGTTCTGTGGAATTCAAGATTTTAGAAGACTATAGATCAGATGTAACAGATGAGTTTACAGATGAGCTGTTCCTCGATTTCTAAGATTTAACTCTTGCCCATATTTTGCAACCCTCTAATTTATCTACTCTACCTTCACGTGATTTGGGGTTCAGTCATCACAGCTCAACCTTAATTCTGTAACCCTTTTCTCTGTCATTTCTCAATTTTTGGCATATATCAGTTATGACACAGGACATTCCTTTTCCTTCAGGAAGGCCTTGAAATCATATTTATGAAAATATAATATGGTTTAGGATGCTGACTCCTTATGCATATATTTACACTAAGATTCACACAAAAGTGTTCAAGAATAAGAACCTGCCTGGTACCTTTCTCTGGATGAGAAGGGTTGACATAATTTTGTCTTCCAAACTCATTAATTTTTAAAATTGTCACAAAAGAACCATTCTTCAGCTGATTTTACAGAGAGTGTAAACATCTTTCCCTCTGTGTTTTTTCAGCTTTACCCAGTACTTTGTGCTTTCTGCATCTTGATGCTTATTTCTGTATCACACACTGGAGGCTGAGGCATCTCAGGACACAGGAAATTGTGCTTTTCTTTCTTCTTTTTCCAGATGTCTTAGACTGCATATTCCATTTGCATTGTTTTCTCACTCACAAAGTGCACGCTTTCATATTTAGCAGAGATTTGTTTCCTAAACCTCATTAAGCAGGGAATACTTTTACTAATCCAATTCAGCAAATTATAATTTTGTCAGAACTGTCCTTTAGAAAGAGCTTTCAGAAACTGCTCTGCAACTCATCTGGAAAATGTGCAAGGATAGGAGGTTTTGTTTTCCCAACAGAGAGTTTTAATCTCTCATTAAAAAAAAAAAAACCACAAAAAAACCACAAAAAAACCAATAAAAAACCCCAAACAAAACCAATGCAGGACAATAGTTAGGACAACACCTCTGTTGGCTGGGTTTTTGTAGCACAGGCTGCCCTGGGACCCAGGGGACGTGCAAGTGACACACACCATCCTGAGGTCTCAGCCCACACTGCCTGTGCATTATTTTTCTCAGTATGAAATAAAACAACACAAGATTTAATAAACTGGTTTGGATTTTATTATTTTGCATGGGTCTGGCTTTGATGAAGATGTTGAAGCACCGACTTGCTAATTAATGATGACAAAACAGTAACAAATCATAGTGGATCCAGCCTGAGCAAACAGCAGCAGGAAGAATGCTGAGGTCGTAAGAATTAACAGATGATTAAAGATGCATTGGGCTACGCCTTAGTCATGGACTGAAAATGTCATTAAAAAAGTCATCAAACCCTCTATAAATAACTCCATGATTATTTCTCAGGGAAATTGTCAGGTGTTGCAACACTGCTCAATTGTTTGTTTGCCTTCCTCGACAGAACAAAGACTGGAATATTTACTAGATTATTTAAATGTTATTTTATAGACCACTGTCTATAGAAAAAGTAATGTTTTCAGCATATACAGCTCAGGGAATAGCAAGAAAATTTTAATCTGATGAAAAATGAATTACTTTCTAAACAACAAAACAATGAGCAAAAAACCCACAAGGTCAGGCTCTAAAATGATGTAAAACACTGATAAAAGTGGGGGATAACCACTTATTTTATCCTTATACAACCAAACGCAGAATTTAGCACAGGGTATTTGATTCTGCCACCAAAACATGACTTGAATCTTTGTATCACTGCACTAAAAAAAATTACTTTGGGCTGTAGCCTCCCCTTGAAACCCAAGGTATACACAGTTCATTTGCTCTGCCTTCTGCCTACTCAGCACAGCCTCATCCATCGGCCTGATCATGTGCTCTGCAGGGTGAGCCACGTCCTCAATTGCCAAGGAGAAACATGGGCAGAGCCAAGCACAGGGGCAGCATTCCCTTGGCTTCCCACAAACTGCCTGGAGGGTGTGCATGGAGGTGTTGGAGCCTGTGAAAAATGCCAATCACTTGGGGGTTTTTTTTAAATTTTAAAAGTTTAATGATAATAAAATGGTTATAAAAATAGCAATATAATTAGAGTAATAATAATTTGGACAATTTGGATTAGGACCATATGAGACAATAGAGACAAAGAGTTATGGACAGTCCGGGTATCTCTTTCTGGGCAACATAAGCCCGAAAAAGGACCCACGTTAAGAGGATTAACCCTTAAAAACCTGTTTCATATTCATATATCTCATACATGATGCATAAATTCCTTTCAAACACAGGATTCTGTCTGGTCATTGTCAACTTCTTCCTCTGAATCCTGATAGCGTCTTCATGGCTGAGCGAGGTGGGGAGAAGTTGGTTTCTTCTGATAAGAGAGCAGTAAATTCTCTTTCTCTGAAAGATTAAGGTGTCCTGTGGCTGCTACCTCGGTGCGAGTCCTTTCTTTAAAAAAAAACTATCCTACATAGCATAGTTTCTATTTTAACCTTATAACCTAAGACTATGTTTTACACACTACTTAAGAAAATCAATACAGCATAACTTTCTAACATAACACATATAATATTTTAATATTTCATTTTAATATTTGAAAAGCCAATCATAAAATACGCATTTTTCACAGAGAACAGCGCTTTGAGGGCCGGGCCGGGGCAGCGCCCTCAGCGCCGCGGGGCTCAGGGGGACAGGGCAGGGCAGCCGGGCCCGAGCAGAGACCCCGGAGTGCTCTGGGCAGGAGGGGCCTGCAGAGCTCATCCTGATCCAGCCCCGCAGAGCCCATCCCGATCCTGCCCTGCAGAGCCCATCCTGATCCAGCCCCGCAGAGCCCATCCCGATCCTGCCCTGCAGAGCCCATCCCGATCCTGCCCTGCAGAGCCCATCCCGATCCTGCCCTGCAGAGCTCATCCTGATCCAGCCCCGCAGAGCCCATCCCGATCCTGCCCTGCAGAGCCCATCCCGATCCTGCCCTGCAGAGCCCATCCCGATCCTGCCCTGCAGAGCTCATCCTGATCCAGCCCCGCAGAGCCCATCCCGATCCAGCCCTTCAGAGCCCATCCCGATCCTGATCCTGCCCTGCAGAGCTCATCCCGATCCTGCCCTGCCCAGCCCATTCTGATCCTGTCCTGCAGAGCCCATCCCGATCCAGCCCTTCAGAGCCCATCCTGATCCTGATCCAGCCCTGTTGGGCAGGGACACCCGCAGCCGTCCCCGGCTGCTCCGAACCGGTCTGACCCGGCCGTGGCCACCTGCAGGGACGGAGCACCCACAGCTGCTCTGGGCAGCCCGTGCCAGGGCATCGCCGCCCGCACAGCGAAGAATTTCCCGCAAAACCCAATCCCACTGTGAGGCCGTCCTAATACAGCTCCGAGACTCCTCTTTAACGCAGCTCGGGCTGTGGGGCGGGGGACGGACGGCAGCGGCTGCAGAGCTCCGGCGCTGGGGCAGCCGCGGTGCCGATGCCTGTGCTGATCCCGATCCCGGTCCCGATCCCCGATCCCGGTCCCCGATCCCCAATCCCGGTCCCGATCCCCAATCCCGGTCCCGATCCCCAATCCCGGTCCCGATCCCGGTCCCGATCCCGATCCCGATCCCGATCCCGGTCCCGGTCCCCGATCCCGGTCCCCAATCCCGGTCCTAATCCCCGGTCCCGGTCCCGGTTCCCCTTCAGCGGCGCCGGGTTTGAGGCGGGTCCAGCGCATGCGCGGTGCCGGTGGCGGGCGGTGCCTCACGGGCTGGCGGGAGCCGCGGCCCGGCCATGTCCGAGGCGTATTTCCCCGTGGGCCCCGGGCTGGGCATGGAGGAGAATTTCCTCTCGCTGGACGATATCCTGATGTCGCAGGAGAAGCTGCCGGGCCGCGCCGAGAGCGCGTTGCCGCGCCTGGCCGTGTTGGTGGGGCAGGGCGCCAGCAGCGCCGAGTCCGTCCCGGAGGTAACGGAGAGGGCACACGGGACTGTCGCTTTGGGGATGGGACACGGGACACCGGACTGTCGC
This sequence comes from Melospiza melodia melodia, assembly GCF_035770615.1. NCBI lineage: Eukaryota > Metazoa > Chordata > Aves > Passeriformes > Passerellidae > Melospiza > Melospiza melodia. The sequence continues at coordinate 16,675,035 of NC_086206.1, forward strand.
TCTCGGGAGGGGACACGGCACACGGGACTGTCGCTCTCGGGAGGGGACGGGGTGCGGGGGGCTCTGTCCCGGGGCCGCCGCCTCTCCCGCCCCTCCTGTCGCGCCTCCAGGCCCGGCCGCCCGCTCTTGGTGGTCACTGCAAGGATGCTCTCCGCTACTTTCCCTAAAGTTATTTTGCTTTTATTATACACACTTTGCTTGTTTAGGGTTTTTTTCCCCCTTCTTTTTCTCTTGCTAGTTCATCAGCTGACAATCTTAAACCACAGAGCGTCAATGTAAATCCACTTTCTGAGTCTTGCGGTAGTAAGGCCTCTAAAGTGTGTCTGGTTTATGCTGCAGTCACAAAGAACTGCTCTGAAAACAAGCCTGACTTTTTAAATGCTGGATCTTCATTGATAAAGTTCAGTCTGTCTTTGGGGCTGCTTGAGGTGTACTTTGATGTCAAGGATAACTTTTGGCTTCTCTGGCTCCCGCAGGGATCGAAGCTGGAAATCCCCCTGTGGCTTGCTAAAGGGCTGCATGACAGCAAGAGGAGAATCATCTCTGTGGAGCTGCCAAAGATTTACAAGGAAGCCTGGAGGACGGTGTTCAGTGCTGATGCCAACGTGGTTGATCTGCATAAAATGGGGCCCTACTACTATGGATTTGGCTCACAGCTCCTGAATTTTGAGAATCCAGAGAATCCTGAGATAGCTCAGACTATCCTGCAGGCAAGTATCTGAATCAGGTCTTGAAACTTAGATTTGCATTTTTCTGTCTTCGTTTTATTCCCAGCTGCTTAGCAGTCTTCAGGAAAAATATCCTGGTTTAATCCAGATGACTTCTGGATTGAATATGGATGTCCCTCTTGGCAGCTGCATAGGCTGGGGCTGGAAGCCTCCACTGCGCATCCAGGAGTGTAATTTTAGCTTGGTGTTTCCACACTGTGAATATGGTATTTCATAAAATCCTGTAAAACAGGACTAGAGGAGATATAGGATTATTTAACAACACCTGTCTTTAAATCTTTCTAACACTGAGAGCTCACCTGCTCTGGGCAATCTCTTTCAGTACCTTGCCAGCCTCACCTTAGGAGGCTGAACCAAAGCTCCTTCACAGCAATACAAGCTCTGTTCTGTTTGTCTCATACCAAGTAAATGCTGAGGACAGATTATTCTCTTCCTTCCTGCAGCAGTCCCAGTTCATTTGATGTTTCTCTATGGGTCATGCTCCCTAACCTCAGTGCCCTCATTGTGCACTGCTGGTGCCTCTCCAGTGGATCTGCATCCACCACACCATGCCCTGAACAGCAGTGCAGTCTCATGCTCAGGGCTTGTGCTGCTGAAAACAGAAGGATTGCTTTGTGAGTTTTGTGTGGCTGTGATGCTCTTGGCTCATCTTGGTGCAGCACCTGGTTTGTCACGATGCAGTCACAGGGATCTGTGTTTGGTTTGCAGTCCTCAGTGAGATGGTACAGGTTGCATCTGTGAACAAATAATTTCCTGACTCTGTGCTATTTCTGCCTTAATGTAAAACCTTCTGGGTGAATGACAGCCTATTGTTTTCACACCATCTTTCTAATTAGTCAGGATTGCTATGAATTAAGAGTTCTGCTCCCTGACATGCCTGTAGTCAGCCCTTCTCCTGCATGTTGCATGCTGATTTAATAAGCACAGCTTCTATTCCTTTAGTAAGCTCATTAATTACATCTCAAGCAGTAGCTGGTTCCACAGAGACCCCAGTGGAACTCCACTCAGTGTGTTCTTCCCTCCTGACAGGAGCTGTGGATGATTTCTGTCTCTCCTGACCATCTTTGGGTGGTCTGGCTGCCTCTTTCAGCAGTGCCCCATGACAGATGCCCCTCTGCTGCTCTTCCTGCCTGTGCAAGGCCTGGCACCCTGCCCTAGCAGGAAACCAGGCTGGGCTCTGGGAATGTGTTCTTGGCAAGTCCATGGTGGCTGTGATTCTTTTATTATCTTGCAGAAGTTTCTGTATTGCTTCTTTGTTCCAGTATGCTTCCAGGAATTGATGCTGAAGGATTTATAATTCCCTGGCTCTTCCCTTCTCCCTCTCCATCTCCCCTTTCTCTTTTAAAAGAGAGATGTCATCTTTGTCTGTTTCCAGGCTTCAGTCTTGTTGAGCTTTTAAACATAACCGCTAACAGCTCTGAGATCCCTTCAGCCAGCTCTCTAAGTGGGCTGGGATGATTTTTATTGCATTTTTTTCCCTTTCTCTGTGCTTTACATTAAGGCTGATGTAGAGAGGTTTAAAGTGCTGCTGCTTTCTTGGAGCTGTCCACTGAACATGTGCTTTGTGCATTGAGGAGGCGCCCACGCCTTTCCTTGTCTTTTCTTTTTCTGCTAATGGATATCTTAGGGGAAAAAGCCACAGTAGAATTCATTACTTATTGACAGAAAAATCAAAGCATGCCAGGTTTGATTTCTCTTTTTAGAAGCAAACAAGGGGGGAGTTGTGCTGAGTTAAAAACCTATAAGTTTATCCTTATTTAACCTATTACTTTATCCTATAAGTTCTGGCAATTCAAAAAACAACTCCTGAAATAACAAAGCACAGTTTTCAAAGAGTTCTGACCCTTTTTTTTTCCAGTTCCCAAAAGCAAAGATAGAGAGGAAAATAAAATGCCTTAAATATATCTTGTTGCTTAGCTTTTCAAACTGCTATTTATAAGTTGCAGACTGGTTTGGTTTTTCACCTTTTTCATGGTTAAATGTTTTTCTAGCATACTGAGTGCTTTTCAGCAGCAGTTTGGCTTAGCTTCCAGGACATTCACTACTTGCAGCTTGTACATTCCTGTGATATGAGATTCATTCCTCCTGCTCTAAAGCAATGATTGCTTGAGAGGTGAGACAGAATAGATCATAACTGTGTTGTATCCTGTGGTCTCCTCAAGCCTGTTTTGGGGAAGCAGCCAAAATCCGATTCTGTCTTTGCTTCCCATCCGATATCAGGTATTTGATTTTGTCTTTGTAGCCAAGCTTAACAAGCGCTGTGCTGGTTGTAGAACTTGTGAAGAGCAGCCTGAACTTTGGCTGTTCGTTTGTGACAGCTCAGGGCTCCAGGGGTGAGCTGGGGGCTCTGTGTTAGCTGTCAGTGACTCTGTGTGTCCCCTCAGACGTTCGTCGCCCGTTTCCGCCGCATCATGGACTCCTCTCAGAACGCCTACAACGAGGACACGTCTGCGCTGGTGGCACGCCTGGACGAGCTGGAGAGGGCTCTCTTTCAAGTGGGCCAGAAAGGGCTGAATGACTTCCAGTGCTGGGAAAAGGGACAGGCTTCTCAAATCACTGCTTCCAGTCTGGTGCAGAACTACGGGAAAAGGAAGCTCACGGAAGTGGATGGTTAAAAGTCTGAAGAACATGAGGTTACAGTGGGGAATATAGATTTGCAGCCTGTTGTAGAAGAGAAAAATCAATCAGTTTAGGGAAGGACAGGCTCCCTGTCCATTAATGGGCATTCTTCTCAGTAGCAGCTTTGGGTAAAACTAATGAAAATTTTAAAGGCAGAGGGCGAGGGTGCAAAAGCCAGATGACACCACTGAACAGCCTTACAGCTTACTCATAGCACTCCTGAAGAGTTGCAGCTAAAGTGTTTGCTAGGTGGCTGAAAGGCTGTGAGAGGAATTTCTAAAAGGGTAATAAATACTAATTATTTTTCCAAATTGATATTTACAATATCAGATCTGGACAGAAATGCAATTTATGTATTTCATCTTGTCCTCCCCATCCCAACCTCCTGGAAACAACTATTGATTCTTTGAACAGCTGTTTCCAGGTTCCCTGTTCTTTAGAGAGCCCCAGTGATGTGGAAAAAATGTGATACAGCATTATTTTTTTTTCATTTCTTATACACTGAGGTGGAACAGGTGCTCTTAGTGAGGCAGGAATGTTTTTCTTTGCTGAGTCCTGTACACAGTACCAGTGCCCTGGAGGGAAATACCTCCTCAAACCTTCACAGCAAGTGGCTGCACAGGTCTCGTGCTGTCTTGTCCTCCCTCTCCCTTTTTGGCCCTTGTGACCTTGGTGCTGTGCAGTAAGGAGTTCTTGTTTGATGCCTGTGGCTTTTGTACTGGATTTGTCTCTGTGATGGGTGTTCTACAGAGGAGGAAGCAGAAAGCAGCAAAGAGTAAAGTCTGGACCAGATCAAAAGCAGAAACTTCAATGGAAACTCTGCCCCATTATCAACCTTTGAGATACTTGTTCCTCCGTGAGAAATTCGTCTGATTTCTAAATTTGGTTAGTAGAAGGGACAGAGCAAATGAACTGAGCTTCCTTCCTTCTGATCCATCCAAATGGATCTAGGAATGTGATCCTGGTAAATGTCATCCTTGCCAGTGGGAGTGACTGGATTTGGGACTGGCTGAACAGCACAGTGATTATCACCCCTTGTGGATGCCCTTAAACCTGGATCATCTCAAGTCCCATTGGATGGAGACAGAAGATGTGGTTGTCTCTGTAGGGATTAGTTCCTGCAGCCATCAGCATGGTTGTCCTTTAGGAGCAGAATTAGACACCTTCTTTGCCTCTGTAGGAGAACCTAAGCAGAGGAGCTGGATCCTGATGCTGCTGAGCACTTCCACTTCTGTGGGAAGTTTATTTCACCTCCCTGGGAGGTGACAGCAAGATCCAAGTCTCAGAGGAGCTGTTCCTGGACTTGCAGATGCCCCTGGATATTGGACTCAAACAAGACCTCGAGCACAAAGGGCTGTTCCTTGGCCAGAGATGTTGAAGCTCAGCCTGTGGAGGTGGCCAGAGGGGACAGTGCTGTGCCCCCACAGCTGCCTCAGTGCCTCCCCTCAGCTGCCCTGCCACAGGAGACCAGCTGGAAGCTTGCCTGACAAAGTATTTGAAGTATGTGCAGGACGAAATGCTGCTGCACTTAATGACTTAATGGCACATAATGGCCTATGCATTTGGCAGTTGTCCATTTCTGGATTTTTATCTTGAATAAATGTTTTGTAAGGGAATGCTCATAATGTGAAAAGTCTGTTGTTAATTGCACCGCAGCAGAAAAATCAAATGGGAAAGTCCAGGTCTCTACACAAGTGTGGCCATGGTAGATAATCAATCCCTCTGCTCTTACAGGTAGTGTGGTCAGGAGCTCACTTGTGCAGTTGTACCAGTGTGGAAATATTTCCTGCCTGACTTAGCCCAGGTGGGGTCTGGCAGCTTGCACAGGCTGTGGCAGAGACCCTGCCAGGCAGTCAATAAGCTGTTGCTTTAATGAATTGCATTTTTAGGAACATAAGATGGGTAGAGATGACTGTGTTGCCTCAGCTTTGTTGTGGTGCTGGTGGGAGGTGGGAATTGGCTGTCTCTATCCAGATCCTGCTGCTCCAGGCACTGTGGCAAACACTTTGTGTACCATGGCAGAGCTGTGATCAATGCTGCAAGGGGAGCAAGTTGAAGTCCATCTGTGGCAAGAAGCATCTTTCAATTGGAAATGTTTTACTGAGCTGTTGGCCTTGGGATGTAGCTGGTTCATAACCAAAATCATGACTTTCATCAGTTTCTGGACTGGCTTTGGTGACTATCCAAGCTAATTTTCCTGCAGTTGTAAGAACATTTTTCTTCTCTACTGCTGGATGCAAAATCCAAGCAGAAGGTTGCTCACTTGCCAACATTTTGTGCAACAGCCTTCAGAATAGGGAGGAAAAAAATCCCTGAAGTAGTCTTCAATGTCACTGGCTTTTTGTAAGAAGGCAATGCCACTTCTAGTAACCATGAGTTAAGGACCCTTAAAAAATCTGACCCTGTAATTTTAAATTACAGTGTTGGTTAGGTTTTTTTTCTGTCCAGAAGAGTGCTCTTTACTTTTTGTGAACACGGCTGTCCTTTTCCATGGCACTGCAGCAAGCTTTTGAGTTAGAGGAGTTAGAACTTGTGTGTTTTCAGAATGGTACAATAAATCTTCATTGCAGAACTACCTGGAAAAGGTCTGAAAAGGACTATTAAGTTTTATTTCTCCCATGTCCTTCAGTTTTTAAATTGAAGGTATTTATGACAAATCAGTCCATAGACACATTTTACATTATTGTCACAAATGTTTTCATTGCAATCAAGTGAAAAATAGGCAAAATTTGAGCAGCAACAAGAAATGTTCTGGGAACTGACATACTGTAACACAAAGTATTATTTTTATGAGAGACACGGTGGCTGAGTTAGGAGCACAAGCTGTTCTGATCTTCAGCCAGTGATTTTCTACCTTTTTGGGTGACCAGCTACAACAGAATCTTCGTTCAAAATTTTAATTGAAATCTGGGTTTGGTTGCACTACCTTGTCCTAGATCAGAGCATACACGAGGAGTGGATGTCATGGTTGGCAGTGAGAATGAAAGATTGCTGACTGCTGCTGCAGGAGGGAAGTGGTGAGAAAGCTGTGGAATCCAAAACCCTTCTGCCAGGGAGAAATTTGCCACCCATGGGTCCTGACCACAGTGGTGAAAAAGAGCCCAGAGGGGGCTTGGGACAAGGAACAAAAACAAGAAGGAAGAGGAGACGGTGAGATTCCACCTCCCCTGGGCACACTGAGTGTGCCTGCTGGGCTTTGTGTCCCACTGGGAATTGCTCTGGGGAGTCTCTTCCTGAGGCTGGCCAGGCTCTGCTGCACAGGCCAGGCTTGCTGGGAGCCCTCAGAGCTGAGTCCTTGCTGTTCTCTGGGGAGCTGGACAGCCCCAGGAGCACTGTGCTGTGTGCCAGAACACTCCTCAGCTGCTGTGGAAAATTACAAGGGGCACAGCCCCAAAAAGCCAAGGCATTTGTTCTGGTTTTCCAAACACTTCATTAATGTCATTGACAATACCAGCAGGTTCCTCAGATTAGCGTGCTTCTATTTTTGAAGAGTTATTCCTCGTGGCAGGCTGCCAGGCAGTGCCAGCAGCCTCAGTATCCTTTCTGTCAGGATTGGCAGGGCACACTGGTCCATTGCCTTTCATTAGCCTCTGTGAGGGTTTGCAGCTGCAGCTCTTTGCAGTGCTTCCCCACACCTGGGGGAAATGCACCTTCCTTGGGATTCCCAGCTGGACCTGGGCAAGGCAGAAGTCTCCTCTGATGTAGAAAAAAGCCACTTTTCTGCTGCTGGGTTGAGGCAAGGTGCAGGCAGCAGATGGGCTGAGTAGGGTTTGGGGGTGAGGAGCATAGAGGGACACAGAATAAGGAATCCCAGTTTCCCTGCAGATGAGCTTGAGAAACTGCAACCCTAAAGACAGTCCCAAATTCACCCTCCTGGGATTTCTGTGTTTGGAAGTGGGCAGTGGTAAGGAGATGTCACCTGAGTGTCACAGTGGTGCTGTTCCATTTCTGTTGTGATGCTGTGATAAAAAAAAAAATGTGGCAGAATTCAAATGGAGATTGAAAATTGGATTCTCAGCTTGTGTGGCTTGTAGGACAGGGCCTGCCCCTTGCTGTCCCTTTGGTCCCTGGACAGCCCTGGGTTTTCCCCAGAGGAGGATTGTGACAAACTTTCACAAACCCTTGGTGAACATAAAAGACAATTTTCCCCCTGACTTCAGACCAGGAAGCTGCCAAATGCTGGGGATTTAGTGTGGTGGTTTTTTTCCTCGGGCATAAGAACAGAATGGAGTGAGGAGGTGGCTGTGGGACTTGGCAGCCATGCACATGGGAGGAAGCAGTGAAGCAGATGCAGTAATCAGAGTAATCAAAGCAGCCCTCACATGTGCTCATTTCTCTTGCTGTGGGACCATCCTGGGCAGGGTGGGTGTATCTTTGCAGACAGATCTAAGGATTTAAGATGAGTTTCTTGCCTTCACCTCACAAATACCAGATTTGCAGGGTTTTGGCTGTTTAGTTGACATCCTGCAGCCCCTTTCCTAAGTGCTCTTTGTGTCCATGGGTGGCTGAAGGGCCATTTCTCTGCTGGGGTGAGGGAACAAGCCACACACAGGCCCTGGGCAGCACTAACAAACCAGCTGTGGGAGTCACACCCTCTGCAAAGGCTTCCAGAGAAAAGTCCTCCCTCTCTGCTATGCTGGTGGGGACCCAAGGAGTGCTGCTGGAGTGGAGCCAAGCCTGGGCAGGGCTGTGCTCTGCACTCATGTACTACTGCCCCGTGCATTTGGGGTTACTCCAAGTTTGCACCAAATCAGCAGGGTTTATTGCAGTCATGGTGGATTTACTGAGCTCTGCCTGGAGGCTGAGCTGGTATTTTCCCTTTCAGTTTGGGCTCTCAGGTGCACAAATGCAGCTCTGGCTGCCCAGCTGAGTGTGTCCCTGCTGATGGAGGCAGAATGGGGTGAGCAGACACGGCCTCCCTGGATGGCCAGGCTCAGTTCAGCCAGCCCTGCTCTGGATTCACACGGCATCCTCCAAGTGAGCCCTCCTGGGGCGTGCAGTGACATTTAACTGAGTGCTCCCACCCTCATCACCCTCTGGAGCTCTGCTGTGTCCTGGCTGCCCCCAGCACCCTGGGGCTTCAGCTGACTCAACAGGGCAGGGAAAAGGCTCTGGGATAAGGAAATCACTGCAAATCAGGCCTTGGGAACAGCATCTGCTTTATGGCAGGGACCGATTTAATCTCCTTAGCAATCGCCTCAATTGTAGAATCAGCAGGATGCTAATTAATTGAGAGGTGCTCAGCGACAGCCACTGAGATCCCTCCTGGCTTTAAGTGGAAGCCTTTTGGGTTTGGCACTTGTGCTGGCTGCTCTCCTAGCAAGAGGGTGTGCCTGGGGGCTAAATCCCGGTGTGGGGTGTCTGACACCAGTCACCTCGGGCTGCCTGTCCCTCCGTGCTGGCCGTGCCCGGGGCTGGGGTGCCCACACGCCCCCGAGATGATGCCATGGCTGTGGGAAGCACTGCCCTGGCCTCCCGCTCCTGGCTTTGGCCCAGGGAGCAGCAGAGAGGGGTGGCTGCAATCCATGAAACACCTCACCCTGCCTCCCTCTGGCCCTTCCAGCCTGGAGCCAGCCCCTCACCTCCACCCTGCAAGCCCACAAGCCGATTAAGCCCAGAATGTTAATTGGCTGTGACAGCTCATTTTGTTATCTTGCACTCTGTTATTGATGGGGTGCGTGTGACTGGCTTGGCAGGGAAGGTCAGTGCCAGGATGGGCAGAGCCCCTGGTTGGTGCACCCCAGCTCATGGATCAGCTGCAGCCCCACCTCAGGGGGCATTTAACCCTGGGGTATTGCACATCCTGACTCAGGAGCCCATGGAGCCCCCAAGAGAAAAGGGTTTGGGTGGGTATCTGGCACCCACTGGTGCAAACCATTCTTTCCAGGGCTGGGTGATACAAACATTGGATTTAAAGCCCCTGAGGTCAGAAGATGCACAGGCTAGGGCATCACCTGGTATCCAGCTCTCCCCAAACCAGTCTGGGGACTTCATCTTGGTTTTGTCTTAGGCTTCTACAAGGGACAGGGCTAAAAAGGGAAGGAGAGGATGAGTGTGCAGGGAGCTGGAGAGCTGAGGGAGGGAGGTTTGTGGTTGTTTAGTGAGCCAGGAGCTATGGGAGGAGATGAAGGCCTGCCTCAGGAAGGCAGAGAGGTTGGTGTTTCAGAGTCAAGGTGCTGTCCTGGGACAGCAGTGACACACCTTTGGCCAGCCCTCTGCCCCTGTCCCAGCATCTGCAGAGTCCATGGCCCAAATGCAGCATAACAAGGGAGTGCATTAGTGAGAAGTGGGATGAAATCGTTAGGATTGATGAGTTAGAGCTGTTGATCAGCTGAGGGCCAAGGAGAAGGTCAGGGGCAGAGCTGGTGGGGTGCAAGGCAAGGGGAGCTGGGTGTTGGGCTGCTCCTCTGAGGGCTTTCTTGACCATCAGTAGGAGGGACTGCAGCTGGTGGGGACTGGGGAACTGTGGAAACTCTGAGAACAGAAGTTCAGTGTTCCAAATCCATCACCCTCCCCCTACAGCATCTCAGCAGCTTGCAGCTAGAGAGGTCAGCCCTTGGAAATGGCATTATTCCATCCTCTGAGGGAAGGTAAGAGTGGGCAACTCTGCTGTGTTGTGACAGGTGCTGTGCAGTTGAAAATGCTGATTAATGCTGCCTTTGAGAATGTGCCAGTCTCTGGCCTCCGAGGAGAGAGCCCCTGCTGTCTGTGCTCTGTCTCACGCCTGTCAACCTGCTAAACACACACATGCCTCACTCTGAGCACTGCCTGGGCTCTGCTGACAGGGGTTTATTTAAAGCCTGGCTTGGCTCTGAGCAGAGGCCGTGGCAGAAGCAGCACAGTGGGCCTGGGCAGGGCTGCTGCTGCTGGCTCCTGTGCCTGGGGGAGGGCAGGAGGGCATGGAGGGGCCTGTTCCAGAGATGGGCACAGAATTCTGCCTCTGCAAGAGGTGTCTCTTGGTGGTGGGTGGCTCTCCAGGCCCACAAAGTGAATGCCTAAAGGGAGGTCAGAGTTGAGCAGCTTCATTCAAGGGGAAGGAGCTGCAGGCAGCACACACCCTGCGGGCACAGAGCTCCAGGGCCAGGTACCTTCCTCTGGAAATCAACTTTGCTCTGATGTCCTCGGCCAACCAGTGCAGCCAGACCTTCAATTCCAGCAGAGGTGCCTGTGCAGAGGCAGCTTTGGAAATGGCTGAGGGAAAAGTCCCCAGGGCTGCCTTGTTCCTGGCCCCAGTGCAGCTGAGCCATGGGAATTTTTCTTGGCTGGTTGCTGGTCTTTTTTTTCTTCTTCTTCTTTTTTTTCCTGGCTTTTGGACAAAATCATTCCTTTGCCCTGAGGCAGAGGGGCTGTGAGCACTGTGAGGAACAGGGCTCAGAGGAGCAGCCGTCCTGCAGGACTGGTGGGCAGCTTGAGCAGCAAAACAGTGAGGGGTCTGAATGAGCAGAGAAACTTGAATGGGGCCCAGCCCTGTTAGAGGGACAGAGGAGAGCATCTCGTTAGGGCAGAGCTCAGAGCCAGGATGGAAAATTACTGGCAGCCCTGTGTTTGGAGGGCAGGAGGCGGCCGGGGGGGACGGGCAGCTGGCCAGCCCCAGCACATGCTTTGTGGGGCACACAGGGCACAGCCCAGCTCTGCCCTGGGCCAGGTCACAGCCTCTGCTCTGTCCTGGGCTTGGGGGCTGTGCTGCAGGGAGAGGATGCTGAGCTCCCTGCAGGATTTTACCTTCCCAGGCAGCTTCAGTGGAATGTGTGGTGTCAGGATGTGGAGCAGCAGGGCTGGCTCCTGCCTGTCCCTGTCCCTGTCCTCAGCCCACAGTGCAGCCCTGCCCTGTGAAGCCCAGCAGTTCTGGGGACACCAACCCATCCTGGCACCAATCTGGGACCTCTGGGCAAGGTTTGAGGTGTCTCTTTTGGGGCACCCAAGATCTAATTGCCCTGCTGTCATTCTGGTTCTGATTGTTTTGGAGCCAGCAAGGTGTGTGCCTTTTGCTGCCCTGGGGATGTGAGGCTGGGGCAGATTGTGCCTGCCCTGGGGGTGGGATGTCCAGCCAAGGTGGGATGCAGGATGGGGCCCATCACCAGCCTGCCCAAGACACCCCTCACTATGGTCAGGGCTCCAGCATGTCATCCCATGCCCATGGAGCAGCTTTACCTGGAAGACACCTCTCCCTCAGCACCAGCACATCCCCATAGCCACTGAACTCACACTCCCACTGCTTTGTGTGCACTGCTGGATCCTGGGAAATGGCTCCTGAGCGTTTTTGAAAATAGGTCTTTGGGATATGTCTCACCAACTGCTTATTCTCGATTCTACCTCTTTTGAATAGCTTGGCTGAAACAACCCATCCAAGGTCCAGGGCTGAGCAAAGCAGAACCAGCAGCCACTGGCTCCCAACAATGTTTTTATTTAAGGGCAAGAATAAACACATCACACTCACGCACAAATGAGGCTAAATTTAGCTGTGACTCCTCTGCACGTCGTCACTGGCCTGCCTGTGCCTGGGGTGGTACCCGATGCCCATGGAGCCCTTCAATACAGCACATTGATCCTGCTGGCCCTGCACAGCCAGCCTGGGCAGCCAGCACATCTGCCCCAGGCTGCTTCTCCTCCTGCCCCCGACCAGCCCTGTGTGCAGCACAGCCTCAGCCTGGAGCTGTGGATGGGTGTCAAACCCTGCCCTGTGCCTCGGTGCTTGGATTCAGGCCTCTGCTTCCCAGCTGGTCACCTCTACGTCCCTCTCTGCTGATGGCCGCTCTGTCCACCCAGCTGCACACCTCAGGAGGGGTCCTGGTGGCACTGCCAGCACTGGGTGACACCGTGGGAAGGGTGGCCAAGGGGTGCAGAGCTGCCTGCAGCAGGGTTGGGGTCCCAGCTCACCTCTGCCAGGTCGAGATGGCACCGTCACAACAGGAACTTTGGGGAGGAGCAGGGTCATGCTGGAGCATTTGTGTCGGAGTTTTATGGTCCCTGCCTTTTTCATGGAGTCTTTTCAGAGAAAGGTAAAATGAAAGGTCCCAGGGCCTCTAGCTCTGCCACTTCCCTCTTGCCAGTTCCATGGGTTCAGCAGTTCTGGCCCCCTCTGCCCCTTGAAGGTGTGACTGCTGCGGAAAAGATAAATCCCAAGCATGAAAAAGAATTTATTCCCATAGAAACCCCTGGCAACTGAAGGAGAAGGATGAGGTTTAAATGTATGCAATGCCAGGAAGATCAGAGCCAGCACTGTCTCATCCCTGACCAGTTCACAGAAAACCTGCTGGACCCACAGAAGAGGGGGGAAAAGCAGCACTGAAAGTAGGGAAGATCTGATCCCATTGAAGGGCTGGGTGAGGGGCTGGCTCCTACTTGAGGGATTTAAGAGTCCCTGAGCGCCCTGACATCATGGGCTTTTCCTCTCTTTGAGGTGAAAAGGCAAATGAATGCAGCCTGGATGCAGAACTCGTGGTGACTCAGCGGGAGAGGTTGAAATCAGCTGAAACCTGGTTGCCATCCAAAAAGCCTGGGACAAGCTGTTAAAATTGATGTACCAGGGATGAATGTCAGTATGAGCAGACATTTCTCCAGCCCCTCAGCAGCTGTTTGTAGGAGCACTGCCTGTGGCTGCTCTCAAGGCACCCCCGGCCCCGCAGGCAAAGGTGCCCTGAAGCAGAGAGGTCTCTTGGCCACTGTGGCTGGCTGAGGACTCTGAGATACCTGATTCAACCCAGGTGCTGAGGAACCAAGCCCACTGAGAGGAGGTGATGGGGTCCTCAGGAGCTCCCCATTTTTTGATAAAGGTCAGTTTTGGATGGTATGTCCTGTGCAGTTGCCTCAGGCAGCATGGCAGTGGAGGTTGTTAGATCCCTAGCTGTGGGGAAAAAAAACAGTTAAAGTGATATCAAAGAAGTACAGAGGAAGGAACAGTGGAAGGATGGGCTTGTTTAGTGTGGACACAAGCAGGATTCAACCCTTGCTCTGGGGCAGGCCAAGGCCCTGTGTTCTCAATGTCCCAGTTGTCCCAGTTCAGGAGAATTCAAGTGGTTCACAACCTCCTGCTCTGCCCCAAGCAGCTGCCACCCTACACCTCCAGCATCAGTGTGCATGGGGTCATCATGACCCCAATCACAGCCTCCACCCTGGGTGATCCTTCCTCACTGTCATGTCTCCATTCCCTCACACCCCAGACCATTATGGCCCTGCTGTGGGGACCATTGCACAGGTCCTTCTTATCCTGGAACCACCTGGCAACCTCGGTCAGGCCCATCCTCTGCGCAGGGGAACCTGCATTCCCATGCCCCAGAGGACTCTCAGGTCCCTTGTCATCCATGGTTTTGTTCCTGGATACTCCCAAGCCCTTTGTCCTTCACGTCCCCACTCTCCAGGGCTCCTTACATCCCGTGGCCACCAAAGGCTGTGTTCCAGATATCACTGTTGTGCACAGGTCCTCTCTTGCCCCCGATCCTCCCCAGCACCTTGATTATCACCTTCCCCTGCTCTCAGGGAGACCCAGACCCCTTGTGCCATACCTGGGGCTCCCGAGGGCTCCCGCTGTCCCTGCTTCTGGGATTCCACGACCACAGGACCTGTTGGACCTATTGGCCATCACAGTCCCACCTGGGACCGAAATGGTTCCCTGGAGGGTGATGTGTGTCCTCGGTAGCCTCCATCCCCCGTGCAGCCCCCGCACCCCCAGCGCTCCGCGAACCCCCCGCAGTCTCCATCTCCCGTTCGCTCCCGCCTCCCTCCCTCCCTCAGCCCCGTTGTTCTCCCGGTGCCCCCGTTCCCGATCGCGGCCCCGTCCCTCCCCTCCGGCCCCGGCGAGGGGAGGAGGATCCGGCCGGCGGGGCCGTGCCCAGCCCAGCCCCTGCGCCGCCCCGCGCACCTCGCACCGGCTCCGGCACCGACACCAACACCGGCACCGGCACCGCTCGACCCCGCGCCGGGGCCGCCGCCGCCGCTCGCAGCCCGCCCCGCCCGCCCCGGCATGAAGGTGCTCCGGCACAAGATCGAGCTCCTGACAGGTACGGCCCGGCCGCGGCGCCGGAGCGGGGCTGTGGAACCCGGAGGGGCGGTGGGGCCGGGGATGGCGAGAGCCGTCAGCCCCTGAGCCCCCCGAGGCGATGGAGCTGCCCCACACCCGCACCCTGCCTTTGCTCCCGGGGCCGGGCTCGGGTCCTGCCCCGGCTCCGGGAGGCGATGCCTTGCTGCAGCGGGGAAAGCCCAGCCCGGGGGTGCTGGGGAACGGGAACGGAGTCGGCAGCTCCAGGCAAAGGGGGCGGCGAGCAGACAGCCGGGGGTGGGGAGGGCTGGGGGATAGCTGGAGCATCCCTGCGGTGCCTCCCGGCTCCTCAGCCAGCCTCCCCTGGGAGTCTCCCCGCTGCCCCGACAATGCGCTGGGCTGGGGAGGAGGCTGCTCTTAGCAACAGCCACTGCGAGACAGCCTGAGCCCCCCCAAAGCCCCGGCTGCCTCCGCCACCCCCGGACCCTGCGCTGCTCAGCCCTCATCGGTGGCACCGTGTCCCCGGACCCTGCGCTGTTCAGTCCTCATCGGTGGCACCGTGTCCCCGGACCCTGCGCTGCTCAGCCCCTCAGCAGTGGCACCGTGTCCCCGGACCCTGCGCTGCTCAGCCCTCACCGGTGGCACCGTGTGCCCCGGACCCTGCGCTGCTCAGCCCTCATCGGTGGCACCGTGTGCCCCGGCCCGGCCTGGCGGCTCCCGTGGTGTGGCTGCCCGGTCCCGCACCCTCAGCTGGACCGCACTTGAGGGGTTTGTGGGGGCTGCTGGGGTCCTGCGTCCCCCACGGGTTCAGAGACAGCCGTGGCTGTTCCTCCTGCACCGGTGGAGCGGGATGTGGCCAGGCTGTGTCACGCTGGGGTTTTCCTTCACCCCATCGTGCTCCCCCATCCCTCCCGCTCGGGGGGCAATGCTGGGGGCACACCAGACTGAGCTGCAAGTTCCCTTCCTCCCTCTGCCAGCCTCACTGAAGGCTGCCTTGGCTTCACTGCCTGGCAGGGGCCAGCCCTCACTTCTCCTGATTTGTCTGCCTGTTTGTCGCTGCTCAGTCAGCCCGAGGTGTCTGTGCCAACATCCTGTGGGCACCACATCCGTGCCAGGGCAGCTCGCAGGTACTCAGTGTGGGGACTCCCGTGACACTGAGGAGCATCTGAGGGATCCTTGCCCTGTGACCAAACACGCTCCCAAGTGTGAAATGGAGCTCACAGCCTTGTCGTGATCATGATATAATTATTATATCATGATATATCATGATATTATAATAATAATAATAATAGTGCTACAAGCTGGTTCTCCTGCAGTTAGCCAGCAGTGCAGATCCCTGGGGAAGGGAAGCCAATGTGGCTGTTCCTGTCCCATCTATGTACACAGTGCCAGGCCCCTGGTGGGGCAGAGCACCAGTCCCAGACAGAGCATTTATGTCCTGCTGGGTTTGGAACTGATTGGGAGTTAGGGAAGAGACGTGTCCTGGCTGTGCATCACACTGGGAAGGCAGAGTGGGAGCAGAGATGGGTATGTTTGGGGGGTACCCAGGGGATGGGTGCTGGTTGGAGGGTATTGGGGTGAGCTGCAAGGAAAGGGGCTCGTTACTGGGCACATTACCCTGGCAGAAGATGGGAGCCAAGTTTGGAGTTTTGGCTGGGAGACCTGGAGCTGTGGCTTCCTCACCAGCCTTCCACAGCGATGGTGACCCAGTGGGGCTGAGTGAGACTGCCCACAACCCCACAGCTACACTGCTGAGGAGGGACAGGGGTTCCTGTGGGGTGCCATGGGATGCAGAGCACCCAGGGAAGGTGGCAGCATGGCTGTGACCCTGATCCCTGACTTACTGATCCCTGCTCTATTCCCAAACTCCCACTTTGGGAGACTGTCCACCCCTGCTGTTGGAGCAGGGCTCTGCATGTCCCCCCTGAGCCAGCTTTGCCCCCACCACACAAACAAGGTCACGGGGCCTTTCCTCATGGCTCAGCCGCCCTCCCTCCCTCCCATACTAGCTGCAGGCTGTAATTAATAAAGGCATTCACCATACACTAAGTGCTGTTCCCAGCCACCCCGGGGCTGTGGCCACACGGTGGGTTGGTGTGCTCAGCGTGGGACTCTCCTGCTCTCCTCCAGACCCAGCTATTGGTGAGGCTGATTTTTCTCCTGTTTTTCCTCCTGAGGTTGTGGGGTTGCTCTGTTGGTGGCTCTGCAGGCTGTGCTGGCTTGGCTGTGCTGGTGGGCTGTGGGCCAGGGCTGTCCCTGTGCCACAGAGCCATCTCCCCAGCAGCACAGCCCAGCCTGGAGCAGTGTGCCCCTCACTTGTGCCTCTCCTTGGGGCTGAGGGCACCTCTCAACATCCCCTGGCCTGGTGGGACCCTCTGGGCAGGGGGTGGCACGGAGACTCCTGGTGCTGGGTGCCCTGGGAATCTCGAGAGGCTTTGCAGTGGTGTTTCTCCCTCCCAACAGTCCTGGATTGTTGGATGGCTCCCAAGGAGCAAGGCAAAGTGCCGTGTCTGCAGGGAGCAGGCAGGTGGCAGAGCCTGCTTGAGTTTTGAATAGAAAACCTGATCAGAGGAGCAAACCCCGACTTTGGAGGGCAGTTTATGGCCAGCTCCTGTATTCCTGGTGGCTTTGCAGTATTTGTGGCATTCCTTGGGCTTCCCACATTGTCAGCCTGGGCTTGCCTGTGTTTGGAGGTGGACAAAATGTGGAGCAGGCTCGGCTGAGGCTGTGTGGATGGAGTGGGTCTGTGTCTGCTGCTGTACAGCCCAGAGCATCCCCGTTATGTCCAGGGAGATTGCACAGGGGGAGACAGCTGGGAGGGTGTGGGATCAGTGCTGGCTCATTTGGAGAAGCAACAGCTTTTCTGAAGGCTTGGTCTTGTGGAAAGGGTGAAAACAGAGGCTGCAAAGGCAACACCTGAGGTCTGAGTGCAGATAATCCCCCGTCACTGGGATTTGCCAGGTACCCATCCCATTCAAACACAGGGGAGCCTGGACTGCTCCCTGTGTCCCCATGTCTTTCACCTTCTGTGTGCAGGCAGCTGCTGATCTCCTTGCTCTCTTTTGCTCTCTGAGCTGAGCTTGTGCCTGGGGGTGTTTTTGGAGATGCCAGTGTTGGTTGATGTCAGCAGCACCCAGTCTCACAGTGCTGCTGGGCAGTGGCTCCATGGAGAGGTCTGTCCCCCCAAGTCATGGGGCTGAGCCAGCACCTGATTCACAGGCAAGGAGAAGACTTTGGGACCAAAGGCTTTACATTTGGATTTCTTCCATCATTGCTGTACAAACTTCAGGCTGTCTCTCTGTTCTCTTTCTGCTTGGAACAGAAGAGCATGGCTGCCTCCCAGCATGGCTGAGAAACTTCACCCCTCATTCTGCCTGTGCAGGGAGATCTCCCTCTGTCCCATCCATACCTATCTGCAGCCTAAAACTGGCCAAAAATTTGGATTTTCTATCTTTGACTAATGCTGAAAGCTGGGATGGAAATTTGGATGCTCTTGCTCTGGGTTGGGTGCTTATTGAGGTGACCAGCATGGACAGATGAGGCTGGCCCCTCAGTTTGCCCAAGATCACACCCTGGAGATGGGTTTGTCCTTAAGTGGGAGAACTGGAGCTGGGTAGGAGCTGGGAGCTGAGCCCATCTCAGCTCTGTGTGCTCTGTGCAGAGGGGCTCACTGCAGCCCCTGGACAACTGAAGCACCAAGTGCCCACAGCAGATGGGTGCAGTGGAGCTGATTTGGGTCCCCTTTGGGAGGGAGCCCTGTGAATCTCTGGGGGCTGGGGCAAAGAGGAGCAAGGAAAGGACCTGCCCTGACCTGTGCCTTGCCCTGCAGGGCTGCTGCTGCAGGAGATGACCATGGCAGGGCTGCACGAGCTGCGCTTCACCGAGGAGAAGCCGCTGCTGCGGGGACAGGACGCCGAGCTGGTGAGTGTGGGGACCACGCTGGCTCTGGCTCCTGCATGTGGGGACAGGGAGCTTGGGAGGGCTGGAGGGGTGGTGTGCTGGTGCTGGGGTGGCACTCTGTGTGTGGGTGCTGGTTTTGGGTGCACCTTGGTGCTCCTCAGTGTGCGAGTGCTCGTGGTGATGAGCACGGGTGAGGTCTGGAGGGATGATGGATGTGTGTGCGCAGGCTGCACATCATGATACATCACACTCAGGTGACACATGCACGTGTGTGCAGCTGTTGTGGAAGCGTGTGTGTGTGCACACATGTGGGCACTGTGCCCCCTGCAGCCCCAGGAGTGGTGCCCATGGTGTCAGGGGTTTTGTGAGCTGGGTGGGAGGGCGCTGCAGAAGTGAGGGGTGTCTGTCCCTAATGGCTCCTTCTCATCCCAGGAGAACTCGGATGTCTTCCTCTCCACCGTGGACACAGACTGGAAGGTAGGAGCAGCCATGGGAGGTGCTGCCCACCCCCGGGTTTCACATGGAACAGCAGCCTGTGTCTGGGGGAGGCAGTGGGGCACTTAGTGGACTCAGGGGTGTTGCTGTCCCTTTTTCCATGGGAGGCAGTGCCTGGTCTGTGCATGAGGTTGCTCATCCATCATGGTCCTTGTCAGCAGGGGACAGGGGGATGCTGCCAGGCATCTCTGTGCTGGCGCTCAGATGTGGCTGGTGGGCGCTCGGCCATGGGCTGGGGACAAAACCTTTAAAACAGGCAATTTCTTCTCAGGAAGGCCGAGCTGCTTTTCCAGCCCCTCCACCATTGCCATGGCGATGGTTTCCCCGGCAATGCCAGCTCCCTGCTTACATAAGGGTGTTTGAAAGCCTCTTTCTCTTTTGGAGGGCTGGGGCATTGCCCCCTATACCACCCACCTCTCTTGGAGAGCAGGGCCCCTCTGCTCCCTTGGCTGGCACTGCCCATCTTGTACCTCCATTCCTGCTCTCCAGAGGAGCCCCATGATGCAGCTCCAGCACTCATGGGAGCTCAGCTCGTGCCTGGCTCCCACGTTGGTCTGCATCCCTCTCACACCCCTGCCAAGGCCCATCCTGCACCAGGCTCCCTGGGGAGGGAGGGTGGTGGGTAGTGCTGCCTGTCCCCTTCCCAGAGTGTTCCCCTGCCAAGGGACACCAGTGATTGTCACAACTTCAGGCTGTGTGCTGCCACTTTGCCAGAGTGGGACCATGGGGACGGTGGGACTGGGTGATGATGGCTGAGCCCTTGCAGGTACAGCACTGAAACAACAGCGTTTTTGTAAGGACAAAATAAATGTGGAATTCTTTCATCCTGGGGCAAGGGCAGCGGAGCACAGGTCCCTGATTTAGCAGGGCCAGAATTTTGGGGCTGGCCCACTGCCATGCAGGTGGGAGGGTGCAGCTGGTAAGGGAGCACGGCCTTTGGCAGGGTGCTGGGTGCTACCTGCTGCGCTTCACAGAGTGGGACAAACCTGATGGACCTCTCAAAAGGCACAAAATAATTAAAATGGTGCCCTCCCCAGCAGCTCCAAAGCTGGTGAGGTGCTGGGGCTGGGAGCAGCAGGGTGTGCAGGGCTGGGCTGCTCCTTTCTCTGCTTGCTCAGGGCTTCTGTTGGCCACTGGAGGGGACACCAAACCTCCTGGTGTCACCAGAGAGAGAGAGAGAAAGGAGAGGGAGGTGAGGAGGGAGGGAGGTGGCAGTGCCAGGCTGCCCAGAGCTCTCAGTAGCACCAGAGGCACCAGTGTGGCTCTGGCTCAGCTGTGCTGGGGCAGGGCTTGGTTGGCACACAGGGGATATTAAAGAGCAATGACCCTCCCAGGACAAATGTTGTGTATTTCAGGGGTTGGCCCATGGTGGCACTGAACTGTGTCCCTGGTGGTGCCCAAGTGGAGCAGTTCTGGACAGCAAATGCCACAGGGATGCACTTCAGGACCTAGAAAAGTAATTGGGCAACAACCAAGGCAGCTTTTCCCAAGCCAGCCAGACCCTTTGACCTCTTGGTTTCCCTCCAAGAGCCTCTGGGCAGGGATGGGCTGAGTTTCCTGGGCTATGCCAGGGCAACCACCTCCTTTTCTCCACTCTGACATTTGCAAGTTGGTGCAGTGCAAAGGCTGGGGCCTGCCTGCCATTCCTTGGGGAGATCTTACCCAATTTTCTAGGCTCACCTCCTTGGGATAATCCAATCCAGCCCCCAGCTTAACTCTTCACTGTCCATCTGCTCCTCCCTAGAGCCAGTCACTGACTTGTGCCACCAGCCAAAGTAAAGCCCTTGAGACAAAGCCAAGGTGCAGGAGAGCTGTGGGAAGGTGCCCTGGGACCCTGGATCCTGCAGGAGGTCTGGGCCACCCACCTGGCACGTGGGCTAGTAGCCAAGGCAGTGGTGATCCCATTTGATGCTGCTCCAGCAAAGTCAGCCTTGCTCAGCCCTGCCATCTCCCTGAAGCCCTTTTGTATTTACCTTGGCTCTTCTACCCCTTCTGTCTTCTGTTAATCACTTTCTGTCTTTTCTTGTCCCTTTGCATCTCTTGTTTCTTTCTGGGGACTGTGTCTCTCATGGTCTTTGGCTCTACAGGCAGCAGGGCTGGGGAAACCAGAAATGGTACCTGGAGTGCCAGGAACCACCTGGGAGCTGGAATTCCCCATCACACTCAGTCCTTCACTTGCAGAGATGCCTCTTTCCAGGCCTGGGTCTGAGCTCCCCACGGGACAGAGCAGTCAGAGTGAAGCCTGGTGGAGGCAGTGGGAATGTCATCCCTCTGCCTGCCTGTCCTTTCTCCCACATCCAGACCTTCTGCCTGTGCAGCCCTGCCTTGTTTGTGGCACATGGCTTTCAGTGGGTTCCTGAAAGGCAGTGAAGGGACTGTGGGACTCCTTCTCCATCCATGATTGCCCAGCTTTGTGCTGGTCATGCCAAGCTGGGCAGTGGTGCTGGACTGGGCAGGGGCAGGCAGGGTGCAGGGGAAGGGCACCCACAGACTGCTGGGGGGTTTTGGTGATGGTGGTGGTGAAAGGCCTCGTTGGAATCAGGGAAGAAATCATCTGCTGCACACATGTGCACATGGGAATACTCACACATGTGTGCATGCACACAGCATGTGTCAGTCCAGGGCCACGATCCAACCCCTTGGAGCTGCTGGATTGTCCCTCCTCCTGCTTTATTTGCCTGCCACTGGTGATGCCCAGGTCAGGGAGAAACCCTGCACGTCCCCTGTGTGCCATCATCCCACAGCTGTGTGGGTGTGCTGCTGGGTGAGGTGACACAGGCATGGACATGTGTGTGCCCCTCTGTGCACACCTGTCCAAGGCTCTGCAGGTGTGCAGCTCGCTGTGCATCCACCAGCACTAGTGCTGGCCATGGCATCCATGCTGATGCAGCAGGTGTGCTCCTGGTGTGCACGACACGCACAGAACAGGTACTGACACACACAGGGCCTGCCCTGGGGGGTGTGCCTCTCCTCCCAGTGCGGTGTCCGTGCTTTGGTGTGGGTATGGTATTAAGTTTCCCAGTTTTTCCCCTGGCAGGCAGGGTTTTGCCTGGCCCATGTGTGTCTGTGTTGGTACGTGTTCCTGTGCATGCACACGCGTGGTCACGGGCACGTGGCACAGCGCGCCTGCCGTGTCCCTCTCCTGTGTTTTAGCATGTGCCCGTGTCCATCTGTGGCTGTGTGTGTGCTGCCCTGCCCGGGCACGGCTGCAGGGCCCTGGCCATGGCTGCGGGCTCTGTGTGGCCGCAGCCAGGTGTGTGCAGGGGCACAGCGGGCACTGCCCTGGCCGTGCCAGGGCTGCTCCGCGGGAATGCCAGTCCAGACACCCCGCCTGCCTCCGTCTGCCCAAAGAGGGAAGATGGAGAAGGTACCGCACGGTGCCAGGCGTTTTTTCTTCATAAACAAGGGTATTTGGGGCCAATTGGAGCATGAATAATTCCCGCGGCAGCCAATGGCTGAGTGCTGGCTCCATCGCGGCGCTCGCCCGCAATGGAGGCCAAGCCTGCCGAGGGGGAAGGGCGAGGGAGGGCTCAGCGCAGGGCTGGGGCTCCGCTATAAATGCAGGCGAGGGGCTGAGCCAGCGCAGAGCTGCGCTGAGCCCCGGCGCTGCGTTCCCGTGCCCCACACCCGCACCTCCAGCTTGGCCCACCCGAGCATCCTCGTCCGCCCAGCTCCTCACCATGCCGGAGTGCTGGGATGGGGTAGGTACCGCGTTCCCCTGCTCGCTGCCCTCCCTCCCTCTCTCCCTCCCTCCGCAGGTGTTTTGCCCCAGCGTCTCTGCTGCTTGCCCAGGCTGGGCCTTTGCAGCCGGCAGGGCTCGGAGTAGGTCAGGCAGGCAATGGGGCAGGGAGGACCCACGGCTGGGGAGCCCTTCCTTCCCCCAGCCCTGCTGCCGCATCCCTGATGTGCTGCAGGTTTTGGGGACGCATTGTCCTTGAGCGTGTCCTCCCCGAGGCGGGCAGAGGTGCTGTGCCCAGGCTGAGGGTGAGCGGCTGTGCCCGTGCTGGGGCTGTGTGCTGATGGGGGCACACTGCCCCTTGCCCACCCCCTGAGCTGCAGAGGGACAGGGTCTCTGCCTGTTTTGAAACAAGCCCTCAGTTGTTTTCTGGCCTCTGCGGTGATGGCAACACCCGATGGCAACAGGCTGGTGCAGAGGGGGTGAGAGAGGTGGGAGCACTGCAGCGGTAGCCTGGACATGGGTGGGCTCAGACACCTGTGGGTGCTGAGACCCCCATGTCCCTCCTTGCTGGGGCTGTGGGTTGTCTGTTCCCGTCTCTCCTTGCTGTGGGCTGTCTGTGCCCCTCTCTCCTTGCTGCGGGCTGTCTGTGCCCCTCTCTCCTTGCTGCGTGCATCCCCTGCATGCCGAGGCTCTTCCCCCAGCGAGCATCCCTGCGGCAAAGGGCAGGGCTGTGGTAGCCAGCGGTGCTGCAGAGGCTGCACCACGGGCAGGATGTGCCTGGCTTGCTGGAGGGTGGGGGGCAGGAGGGAGCAGTGCTGAGGCTGGATCTGCTACCGTGGGCAGGTGATTTTGGGGTAGCATTGAAAGCCGAGCTGTTGGGCATGTGATGGGGACCACGGGGATGGTGCTGGCAAGGAGGCAGCCCTGTGCCCAGGACCAGACCACACGGATGTCTCCTGCTCTGTGACCTTGGGCCAGGCCCTTGCTCTGCCTCAGTGTCCCAATGTGTTGTTGCAGAGGGATGTCATTACCTGTGCACTTCTGCCTGATGCAGCTGCAGAGGGTGGAGGGACAGCTGTGGATGAGGGATGGGGTCAGGGTGCCCTTGGATGAGATGTCTCCACAGAGCCCTGGATCTGCTTTTGGCCACCGTGTTCCCCCCGGGACAGCAGGTCTCAGTGAGGGGAGGCACTGCAGTGAGGAGACCCTGTCCCCAGGCTGTTCCTCCCACCCAGGCCCGTGTCCTTCAGAGTCCTTGGTGGCGTGTAACCCGCGTGAGCATCCACGTACCTGCTCCCCTCCCACCAGCCCAGCCATGGGGCTGCCAGTGCCAGCAGTGAGGGCTGTGATGCTTGGGCACCCTGCCACCATCCCTGCCCTGCCCTGCCCTGCTCAGCACGTGCTGCTCCCGCACCCAGCAATCCCAGCCCCGGGGTCACTGCTGCTGGACTGGCTGGTGGGCATCTGGAGGGGACCTCTGGTCCCTTGTCCTTGGGGAGCACCTGCGCTCAGTTTCCTGTGCTGGCTGGCAGCAAGGGCCAGGATGTGGAAGGAAAGGAACCCTCCTAGACAGGGAAACTGAGGCACAGGGTAGTTTTTGTCTCTGTGTGGGGGCACTGCTATTTCAGGTTTTAAAGTTACTTTAGCTGTAATTTTGGGATCAGTTACAGCATTTCCTGGAGTGCTGTCCAAGGTCTGACCTCTGCCTGTTTGTCCCAGACACATTGAAACTGCACCCAACTGGGCCATGCTGTGAGCCCCTCCCTTGTTGCCAAAATTTTCTTGGTCTCAAGCCCTTGAAGATCTCCTTTCTTTCCTGTGGTCCTATCCTGTTATCCTTCTCTCTCAAGCTCTCTTGGATCCATCCCTTGATACCATCCTGTGATCCCATCCCATGATACACATGTCCAATCTTACATCCTGTGATCCCTTCCCCTTCCCCTTCCCCTTCCCCTTCCCCTTCCCCTTCCCCTTCCCCTTCCCCTTCCCCTTCCCCTTCCCCTTCCCCTTCCCCTTCCCCTTCCCCTTCCCCTTCCCCTTCCCCTTCCCCTTCCCTTCCCTATCATTTGTCCTGCTTTCTACCCTCTCTGGAATACCCAGAGCTGTTTTTTTTTCCTGGGACAGCTGCTCCTCTTTCCCGTGTCTTCCCACGGGAGCCAGCCATTTGAGGAAGCAGCAGGGAAGGGTGTGATGGCAGGGGAGGATGGAAGAATTCCTTAGGGCAGGTGGGCCTCACCCCTTGTCTCCTCTTCCCCAGGAACACGACATTGAGACCCCCTACGGGCTGCTGCACGTGGTGATCCGGGGCTCTCCCAAGGGGAACCGCCCGGCCATCCTGACCTACCATGATGTGGGCCTCAACCGTGAGTGCTGCTCCCAGCTGGGCTGCAGGGAGGCAGGGCTGGGCCCCAGGGCTGCCAGGACATCGCCCCTGGCTCAGCCCCTTTGCCCCCACCCATGGCTGCACGGGGTATCTGAAACACCAGGGGAGTTTGGGCGCTCAGCTGGACACAAAGCCAGGCACAGCCAGGAGGGCTTGGCCACCCCAGTGCTGCCTGCCTGCCTGTCCACAGCACAGCAGCAGGGATGGGACATGGGGGATGCTGGGCTGGTTCTCACCGCCATCTCCGGCGTGTTGGTATTCAGAGCATGGACCCAGCTGGCAGCAGAGCAGAATGGGGGACAAGAGAGACTGGGAATAGCAGGGAAGGAGGGACCCTGAGCTGGGGCTCTGCTGTGGAGATGCTGCACTTTGTGTCAGCCTGCAGCCCTAGACCTGCACCCAGAGCCCTGTCCCTTCCGGCTGATGCTCAATTCCCTGCGAGTGGGGAGAGGCATCTCCCGCTCTGCTGGCGGCTGAGGCTGAGTCACTGACATGCCACATGAGCTGTGTCACCATTGCAGCAGCTCTGGCTGCTCAGATACACGTCACGCTGGCTGCAAGGAGCCTCACAACCTGCCTCACCCCATGTGTTGGGAGGCATGTCCAGCACTGATGCCATGGGACAGAACAGGACAGGACCCCTCCAAGCCCTGGCAGTATCTGTATCCCACTGCAATGCTGGGGTCTTGTCCACAGCTGGGGATGTTTCTTTGACTCTTTCCGAGCAGGGAGATTTGCAGCTGTTCCTCAAATCCTGTGTTTGCTTGAGCCCTTTCTGGGGATTTTGGACAGGGCTAATGCCCCAGGCTGCTAATCCTGCTGCCCACTGGGTGGTCTTGCAGTCCTGGGCTCTGCAGCCCTCAGTCCCATCCTTCTGAGAATGAGGTCACCACAAACTTCTCATTCTGGCTGTGTCTGTCCATCCCCATGCCTCCTGACACCTGTAGGGATGCAGCCCTTGCTAACAGCAGCTGTGGTCCCTGCTGGGAGGACAAGGAGCCTGGAGGGAAGGGATGGGATGGTTTTGGTGGCATGTCACCCCCTGGGTGAAGGGCAGTGGGAGGGTGGGCAGCTGCTGTCCATGCTCCCCTGGCCCACCATGCCCCAGAGTTGGGGTGTTTGGTCTCTGACACCCACCTGCCCTTTGACAGACAAGCTTTGTTTCAACACCTTCTTCAACTACGAGGACATGCAGGAGATCACGAAGCACTTTGTGGTGTGCCACGTGGATGCACCAGGACAGCAGGCAGGAGCCTCACAGTTCCCTCAGGGGTAGGTGCCAGCTGCAGGGGCTCACTGTGCCTGCTGGGGTGTCACCTCCCTGCCCCTTGGGTTGTTGCTGCCTGGCAGTTGTGCTCTGCCTGTGGGTCTTTCCAAACTGAGCCAAAGCCTGTGGCAGATGACTGGCCCAGGGTGGGTGGTTTGCAGGTGGGTGGCATTTCCCTGCCCATTTCAGGCAGCCCAGCTGCCCTGTCCCAGACACTGTGCTCTGAACAGGTTCCATAACCACCATCCTGTGCCTCCCTGTGCCACAGGTACCAGTATCCATCCATGGACCAGCTGGCTGCCATGTTACCCAGCGTGGTGCAGCATTTTGGGTGAGTCAGCCTCTCTTCCACAGCTGCTGGCTGAGGGTCCTGGCAGGGACATGGACAGAAAACAAGGATTTGGGGCTGGCATACTGCAAGTCTTCTTGCTGTGGGTGGAGGGGTGTCCCAGGGAACGCGTTGGAGCCTGCTGTCCCTCATGTACACCTCTCCATATTTCCAGGTTCAAGTATGTGATCGGGATCGGTGTTGGGGCAGGAGCCTACGTGCTGGCCAAGTTTGCGGTGAGCCTGGGGCTGGGATGGGCTGGCCTTGAGCTGTTTGTACCTGCTGTCAGTCCAGGGCATGGGGAAGAGCAGGAGCTGATACCTCCAGGCAGTCTCTGTTGCTGCAGAGGCTCCTGGGGGGTTGGAGCACCCAGGACAGCAGTGCCAAGGCCACAGTGGCTGGGTGGTCTCCTGTTGCTCCCAGGACGGGGTCACATCAGCTCCATGCAGTGCCTGTGCAGTGGCTTTGGTGGGGGGCTGCCCAGGGCACATCTCCCCTCCCCTCTGAGCCTCTCCCCTCTTGCTCTCTGCAGCTCATCTTCCCTGACCTGGTTGAAGGGCTGGTCCTGATGAACATCGACCCCAACGGCAAAGGCTGGATTGACTGGGCAGCTGCCAAGGTGGGCAGGCCCCGACCCCTCCTGCCAGTCCTGGCAGCTTCCTGGGGCAGGAGGCAGCCATGGCAGTGCAGTAACTCCCTGTGCTCCCTCTGCAGCTCTCTGGCCTCACCAGCACGCTGCCAGACATTGTCCTGTCCCATCTGTTCAGCCAGGTAAGGGCTGTGCATCCTCCAGGCCTCTGCCACCAGCCCCTGGCCCAGCATCCCAGCTGGGTCACCTGGGCTGTGCCCTGCCAGTGCCACAGTGCCACTGGGCCTGTCCCGTGTACAGGGTTGGGGTTAGTCAAGCCCTGCCTGGTCTGAGGCTAAACCTTGATGAGTTTGTGACCTGTGCCCATGTCCTGCCTGGGTGTGCTGCCTGCAGCTCCACCGTGCCCAGCTGCACTGCCCAGCATCCCCTTCTCATCCGTGCTGGCTGGCATGGGCAGGACTTGGGGAGCAGGGTGTGTCCCCAGCACCTGCCCTGACCTCCATCCCCTGCTGGCACAGGAGGAGCTGATGAACAACACGGAGCTGGTGCAGAGTTACCGGCAGCAGATCGGCAGCGTGGTGAACCAGTTCAACCTCCAGCTCTTCCTCAACATGTACAATGGGTGAGTGCTCCAGGCAGCCCCACTGCAGGGCTGGGTCCCTGTCTGTGCTAGGGTGAGGGCTGCAGTGCTGGTGGGTGGCTCTGAGGTCACTGTGAGTGCCCAGACCCCTGTTGGGTGCTGTCATCACCCTCCAGTGCATGCAGACAGCAGTGCAAACCTGTCTGCCACTGCTGGCTGGGCATGTGGGAGTGGTGGTGCCTGAGCCAAAGCCTTGCCATGTCCCAGAGCCCACCATCATGGATACACATATCCATGTCTCCCCCTGCACTGGGTGCTGGCACAGGTCTGGGAAAGGGGGCAGAGATGCTGTCCCATGCATGCAGGGGCTTGGGAGCCCTGCCACTCTGCTGGGTGCTTCATCTTGTGGCAGAGATGGCTAGGGCATCCTCCATGCACAAGGTGCTGAGACAGTAGGGCTGTGTGTGGCTTCTTGGGGCTGGCAGTGGCCTGATTCTTGTGCTGTGGCATCAGTTGTGGCACCTGCCCATGAGCTCACACTGGCCTTTCTCCTCCATCAGCCGCAGGGACCTGGACATCAACCGGCCTGGGACCGTGCCCAATGCCAAGACGCTGCGGTAAGAGTCACACCAGCAAGTCATGGAGGGGTCTCTGGGCAGGCGAATTCACTCAGACCAAACCCTGACCAGGCCCCTTCTCCTGTCACTTCCAGCTGCCCCGTGATGCTGGTGGTCGGAGACAATGCGCCTGCTGAGGAGGGGGTGGTGAGTGCTGCAGGGCGCCAGGCGGGCGGTGCCCACGCACGGGCACGCACATGTTCACTGCCTGCTCACACGCATGGCAGCTCCTGGGGCTGGGAGTGTGCCTGCTCGTGTGCAGACCTGCCTGCTCGTGTGGGCACCTCTGCACACACAGCTCTGTGTCGTTGCCAGACCTGGAAAACTTCCCCTTCTCCATATGCCCAGATGTGCTCACACTGTGCATGCTTGGCTGTGTTGGCACACGGGCACTCCCTGCTCTGCCACATGCACCCACACAGCTGCTGGCACACTTGTGTGCCTGTACACACCCATGTGACACAGAGTGACTCGCCAGTCCCCCTCACCTCCCGTTCAGTCCCCACCCTTGCCCAGGCTCATGGGAGGAAAGTCCCCTTTGTCCCATGGCAGGGATGGAGGTCCTGCAGGTGCAGGGCTCACCTAGTGCCCTGTCTGCTCCTGGCTGGGGTGGCATTTGTCAGCTGGAATGCTGTGGGCCAGAGGACTACTTCGTGGCTCCTGGCTTCCTAGGGTGCTAATATCATCTCTCTTGCCTGCAGGTGGAGTGCAACTCCAAGCTGGATCCCACCAACACCACATTCCTGAAGGTAGGCTGGTGGCAACAGGCAGTAGGGAGGTTCCTGCTGCCTATGAAGTGCCCGATTCCCTTCTGCACCAGGGCTGCAGGATGTCCCCATCTCTCCATTCCAGGTCTATCATGGCCCTTGGAGCTGGGGGTGTATGGGCACAGCAGGGTGACCCCAGCAGTGGCACCCTGCCAGTGGGTCCGGGGGGATGGTGGGCAGTACAGGCACCCTCCCAAACTAAGCAGGATCTTCTTCTTTGCAGATGGCTGACTCTGGTGGGCTGCCCCAGGTCACACAGGTGAGCCCTCACAATTTCCCCAGTTACCTGGGCATACTGGGCCCTGAGACATGCGCTGGTGCTGTCCTTGCCCAGCTGGGGATGGGCTGATGAGGGTATAAGGGTCTCACAGTGGGGCTGCTCAGGGCTGAGAGGGGATCTCAGCCTCAGTGCTGCCTCAGCTCAGCTCACTCTGCTCTCTCCCTACAGCCAGGCAAGCTGACCGAAGCCTTCAAGTACTTCCTGCAAGGCATGGGCTACAGTGAGTGCTGGGGCTGCTGTGGGTCTGTGTGTG
Organism: Melospiza melodia melodia; assembly: GCF_035770615.1. Lineage (NCBI taxonomy): Eukaryota > Metazoa > Chordata > Aves > Passeriformes > Passerellidae > Melospiza > Melospiza melodia. The sequence goes on from NC_086206.1 coordinate 16,704,495, forward strand.
CCCATGTGTGTGTGCTGACCTGCTGCAGGTCTGTCTGTCCGTGTGTCCACAGGGGACTGGGGTGTACAGGCTCTATGTGCACAGATGTGTGTACGAGGGCTCTGGTGTGCACATGTGTGTGTGTCAGGCTCCCTGTGTTGGTGTGCACATACATGTGTGTGGGCATGCACGAGCAGGGGCTGTGTGTGTGCAACAGACAAGCAGAGCTGATGTGCAGAAGTCTGTGTGTGTGTTTGTGTGCACAGTTTAAGACCATGTGTGTGCACATGTTGACCTGTGTGTGTACATGTTGACCCGTGTGTGCATGCTTGCAAAAGTCCACATGTGTGGGTGTCTGTGTGTCCGTGTGTGCAGTCTGTGTGTGTGTGTGTGCAGTGTGCGTGCACAGGGACAGCTCCGTGTGCAGGCACACGTGGGCTGGGCAGGGGCTCCTGGCCCAGAGGAGAGGCTGACAGGGCTGACACTCTCTCTCTGCCCTCCCTGCCCTTCTCCTGCCCCTGCCAGTCACCCACCTGAAGGATCGGAGGCTGAGTGGAGGCACAGGTACCGCTCAGTGCCCGCTGCTGCATGGTGCCTGCCTGGCCTGTGCCCTCCAGCTGCCTGGGCACCTCTGGGAGCAGCCTGGATGCAGGACTGGCCCTTTCCTGCCAGATGCCCACTGCCTCGCTCTGCTTTGCCTGAGATGGCACTCTAGGCCAGGGCTGGGGGCTGAGAAATGGCATTCAGACAATTCCACCTCCATGCAGGCACAGTCTCGGCAGTGTGCCCACTGTACCCTCTTCCAGGTGGGCCATCCTGGCTGAGGGATGGTGCCACCTTCCCTGCACACCCTGGGCAGCCAGGGGAGCTCTGATCCCAGCTCACTCTTTTCCTGGAGCATGGTAGTCAGGGGTTCCCACTGCCTGATGCCCAGAGGTTGCATGCCCAGGAGTGAGCCTGGTGTTCAGCCTGCCCAGAGCAGCCCTGCCCTGCTGTCCCTCACCTGGAGCTGCTCATGTTGTCACAGCACCGCTTGCTGCAAGCTTGTGCCCAGGCTCAGTCGCATTGGGGAGCAGGGCTGGTGGCAGTGTTGGCTCAGGTTTTCAGAGGGATCTGAGCACCCTGGCCGTCTCTGTGTGCCCGTGCAGTGCCATCTGCCAGCATGACCCGCCTGGCACGCTCCCGCACGGCCTCCCTCACCAGCGCCAGCTCCGTGGATGGCACCCGCCCGCGCGCCTGCACCCACTCGGAGAGCACCGAGGCCATGGGGCAGATCAACCACACCATGGAGGTTTCGTGCTGAGGCCCGCGCCCGCCGCCGACGTCTCCTTCAGAGCCATCTCCCATCCGTCAGCATCCCGCCAGCACCCACCCGCCCCGTGGACATCCTCCACCAGGGCCCTCGCTTCTTCGGGGTCAATTTGTCTTCTTTGCCGTTGGCCCCACCCCCTTGTCTGGTACAGGAGAAGGAGAGGGGCTTCGTCCAGCAGTCACACATGGTTCTGCATCGGTCCTCACCCTCCCCAGCACCGGCCTGGCCCCGGCTTGGGAGGGTGGGTGGCAGGGGGGCAGGGCCAGGATGGGGTAGCAGGGTCAGGGTGGTGAGATGGGGACAGGATGTTATGATGGGATGGGACAGCACGTGGAGAGGACACAGGAGGTAGGTTGGTCTCCCAAGTTCAGCTGATGGCTGACCAAAAGGAATACAGGAAGAGGGAGCAGCGTTACTGGGAGGTCACTGGTCTGTACCTAGGGATGCAGTTTTCATTTCTCCCTGGTGGCCCTCTCTAGGGAGAGCTAGCACGGGATCCCCCAGCACACCCAGAACTTGCTACCCCAGAGCTGGCTGCGCCTTGTGAGAAATCACATCCCATACTGTCCCTTTGCCCTGGTCATGTATCCTGAGGGCTGCCCTGGGGCAACTGAAGAGAGCTCAGCCCTACTCCAGAAGCTATAAGAGCAGAAGGGTGGCATGACTGTCCCCCTGCCACCGGTGGTGGCACTTCCTTGGTCCCTTGTTGCAAGAAGGACAATTACCATCTGCCACCAGAAATGCACTGGGGAGTGGGGAATTGGCTGGCTTGGCCCCTGCCACACTGTCAGTTCCACTCCCAGCTCTTGGGCTGAGCCTGCCAGGGTCCAGAGGCCACTGTTTCAGGGGATGTCACACAGCAAATCCCACCTCAAGTTTTGCCACAACCTGTGGGTGTCATCACCGAGGAGCCATTAGCAATAAGATGAGACACTCCCCCCGCCGTGCTGGGGAGCCCTCAGCACCCCCTGCCCCGCAGGGTGCCTCACCACAAGGTGCTGACACTGTGGGGTGACCCATGGGATGTGGGGAGCACTCCTTGGTCTGGCTTTGCCCACACGGCTGCCCAGACCCACTGAGGCTCCCCAGATCCACCCCCCACCTCCAGCACTTTGCCTGCACACCGAGCAGGGCGTCTCTCAAGGGCTTGGCTCCCCCCAGGCCATGGGGCCCCCTCTGGCCACCAACTCCAGGTGGCTCTTGCCTCTCCCACTCAGCACAGGGACCCCTGTCATTGCATAACCCCAGTGATGGCCACCCAGCCTCTGCTGCCCGAGCAGCCGTGCCCAGCCCCTCCTGGCACAGGTAAGGATGGCCCTGCCTCTGCTGATGGGTGCTCAGGTCTCTGTAGGGTGTCCATGGGGGATCTGAGCAGGGAACCCACCAGGTGCCACCTCCTGGGTGAGCAGAACCAGCCCACTGGAGCAGGTCCCAGCCAGCCCCACAAAAGCATTGCACCCTCAGACCCCATCCCTGCTCCCCAGTGAAGGGCACAGAGCTCCTGGGGCTCCCAGCGGGTGTATGAGGGCTTTTGGCCCTGAGACCCGTGCCCCACCCAAACCCTCCCCTGGTGAAAGACCCCAAAACACCAGTGTGCCCCTTTGTCCCCACTTTGTTCTGCTGTGTGCTTCCTTCTTGGTGTGACTCTGAAAGCTACGTAGCTCCTTTTTACGGTAGATACCGCTGCGATCTCTTGTTTTCTCAGCGTGTCCTTCCAGATGATATATATATATAAATACCTATACATAATATATATATAAGGGTTTGCCCAATCCCTGACCTTTTTGGGTTCACTCCTCCTCGCATTCTTGTCCAAGCAGTGCCGTGTGGTTTCCCTGGAGGTGGTGTGGCCGTGCTCGCCTTCAGTTCCTCACCTTGGTTTTGTTGGTTGGTTGGTTTGGTTTTCCCTGGTGGTTTGTTCTTTTGATTTTTGTTGGTTTTCCTTTTTTTCCTCAGTCACAGCAGAATTTAACACATTTTCCTGTCTGAGTGCAGCCTGGTTTTGTCACAGCGGCATGGTGGCCGCAGCACTCGTGAGACAGCAATATGTAAACCGGATCTAACTAACCTGTTGCTGTAGAGAGGAGTTACTGTGTTGGAAATAAACCAACTAACTAATAAAGATGTTAAGAACCTGCTGTGCTCTTTACAACATGCTGCAGGGAAATGGGTCTGAGCCCAGCTGGGGCCTGCCTGCAGAGACCTGGCAGTCACAGAGGACAAGGGGGACACACGTGGGCCACCAACCCCACTAGTGATGCCCACATGGGGGAAAGGTGTGGGGTGCTTTGGCTTTGGGGTAGCCATAGGGAGGCTGCCCTGTGTGTAAAGAGTGGATGGAGGCTGGAAAGCTGCCAGTGATGTTGGATCCAAGGGGTGTCCAGTGGGGAAGAAAAGATCCGTGGCTGCACAACTCTGGGGATGAGCAGGGTCCTTGAGAGACTCAGCTTTCCTGTCCACTCCCTGTTTGTCTCCCCATCAAGGTCTGAGTGTCCCAGGCCATAGGCCTTTCCAAGTGCATGAAGTCCTACCAGGGAAGGATCCCCTCCCTACATCCTTGTCCCTGCTTGAGTGTGTCAGTGTCTGCCTCGTGCTGGGTCACTCCAAACTGGTCCCAGTCCGTGCAGAGGGCCCAGAGCCAAAGATGGAGACACTGTGGCTGTGTAGTCCACACTCATGGCTGCCTGGGGTGGGCAGAGCAAGCCTGGACATGTGGGGGGAATGCAGAGGGCCAAGGCTGAGCTCAGGGGTGGGCAGGCAGCCCAGGAGCCTTTCTGGGCTGGTTTGGTTCTGCTGGTCAGGGTGAGCCTCACTGAGGGGATGGGGTGCACTGCACACACCCCACCCTTATCACTGAAATGCAGAAATGCTGCTGTATCCATCCAGGGCATGATGCAGACTTTATGCTGTACAGATGGCTGGGATAGGATGTCAGACAAATTATTTCCACATTCCCACTGAATGCAATTCATGGAGTGCTGGATGCTGAATACTGACAGACTGCAAGAGGAAGAAAACTAACAACTCCATAGCCCTACAGTACTACTGCTAAATTAAAACTCTTTTTCTGTACTTCAGATTAAATAATCTATTTTCTTGGGACCTGGTCCATCTCACATTCAGTTACCTCTTCTTGGAAGCTTTCCTTCCCAAATGTTTACCCAAAAAAAGGATAGTCACAGCTTTTTTTAATGCTGCCAGTAATACTCGCATGAGAACAGGCTGCTGATGATGCACAAGTTTTTATTTCTAGCAGGAGGAGATCATTTAGTACGTGTAATCCCTCGGGGAAACCTGCAAAGCAATGGGAGCAGCAGGGCAGAAAAAAATTCAGGCTGTTTTTTATGACCAGATACGGATGCCATTAGTGGGGAGTGAGGGAACGATATAGGTCAGTGTCTCAAATAGTGCATGAAAATTCGATTTAGAGCCTGCGGTGCATCTGTGAGGCTGCACTGCCACCTGGTGCGGGCTGAAGTGCTCACAGCCTCTGCCCAGCGCCGCCTTTGCCTTGATTTTTGTTTAAAGCATCCCTCTAAAGGACAACAATGCTGTTACAACCACTGGCTGCTGAGTTTGGTTATGTAAACAGACAGAAATATGACAGCACACAGGTCCGGGAATCAGAAGCAGCTGAGCAATGGTGGCAGCCATTCCCTCTCCATCTGTCACAGCTGCACAGGGGAGAGAGCTTCAGCTGCCAGCACAGAGTTACTGCGGCTTTCTGCCAACTCACTGCATGCCTCAGCCTTTGCAGCTGACTGTGCTGTGTCACCAGTGAGCCAGGCTTGGTAAGGTGACCGTGTTTGTGCCTCTGAGCAGGTGAAGCCACTTGCAGGGTCCCAGGTGGGCGTTTGTTCTTCTCTCCAGCCAGGCCTTCCTCAGCAAGGATCCCTCACTAATGAGGAAGAGTCTCATCTCCAAGATGAGGTGGGGACAGCTAACGGGAAAAAGAACTTTTGCCCTTCAAGACCATTTCCCATTGTTTCCCAGGGCCTCACTGTATTCACTGCTCTGAAAACAGAGGGCTGGAAGCACCTGATACCCTGAAAATCACAAAACTGCTCAGATGGGAAGGCATCTTGGGAGATCATCCAGTCCAATCCTCCTTCCAAGGCACAGCCACCTGGAGCAGGTGGCACAGGAACGTGTTCAGGTGTGTTTTGAATGTCCACCTCCCTGGGCAGCTATTCCAGGGCTCTGCCACCCTCCACGTAAAAAAGCTCTTCCTCATCTTGAGGTGGAACTTGTGTTTTAGTTTATGGCCATTGCCTCTCATCACACTGCTGGACACAACATAAAAGAGCCTTGCATCATCCCCTGGGCACAGACCTTTGAGATATTTCCATGCATTAATGGGATCCCCTCGCAGTGTTCTTTTCTCCAGACCAAACACACCCAGCTCCCGCAGTGCCTCCTCACATGAGGCGCTCCAGACCCCTCATCATCCGACCCTCTCCGCTAACTCCTCATCTCCCTTGTATTGGAGATCCCAGAGCTGGACGAAGCACTCCAGATGTGCCTCACTAGGGTCCACCAGAGCAGCCTAAACCCTGCCACCCCTGTTCCGAGCTCAACCGGGGCCCCGTGTGGTGTCGGTGACCGCGGTGTCCCCGCCGCCCCGGGCGATGCGGCGGGAACTACAGCTCCCGTGGTGCCGCGGGGCCGGGCGGAAGCGGGGCGCGCCGGCGGAGCGGGGCCGCGCCGAGCCCATGGCCGCGCTCAAGTACGCGGGGCTGGAGGACACGGACAGCGAGGAGGAGCTGCCGCCGGGCTGGGAGGAGCGCACCACCAAGGACGGCTGGGTTTACTACGCCAAGTAAGGGCGGGAGCGGGGCGAGCGCGCCGGGAGCGCTGTGACTGCCCCGCGGAGCCGCCCCTCAGTGCGGGGCAGGAGCCGCCCCTCACGGATGGACCGCGGGGCTGGAGCGGGGTGCGAGGTCCGTGTGTGCGGTGCGCGCCCGGCTGCGGGAGCGCTGGGCTGGCTGTGCGGGACGGGCTCCGAAGGCTCTGACACGCACAGCCGCCCCTGCGGAGCCGCTCCGAGCGGCCGGAGCGATGCCGGAGCCCCGGGACCCGCCGGGGAGCGATGCCGGAGCGGCCGGGAGCCGGCCCGGAGCTGTTCCAGGGCGTCTCAGGGCTTCGGGGCGATCTTTGTGCGTGCTGGTTAAGGCTCACCCAGTATTGCAGATTGGTCAGTTTGCTTCCTTGTGGGAGCAGAGGAGAAACAGGTGCGGTGGAAGTTAAAGGCTGTGCGTGCTGCTCCGCAGCTCTTCAGTGCACCTGGGGCAAGAGATGAAAAATTGCATTGTGCTCCTTCTGCCCGTGCTGCTGGACAGGATTCCATCCCATCCTCCCGGGTTACAGAGGGAGTGTGCCGCAGGATGAGCTAACTCAGTAGAATATGTGTTTATACACTCTCTCCTCTTGCGTGGTTTCTGTAGCCGCGCTGATCTCGGGATCTCCTGTTTAAAGCCACAAGAGTTATTCCCTTCCACAAAAAGTATGGTTCAATCTCACCGGTGCCTTGTCCTCCCAAGTTCTACTCTTAAAAACGCTGCACAGAATGCTTTGGTTTATCCACGCTTTGTAAACACTGCAATTTCTCTCTAGGTGTTTGTTTTTCTTAGGTCAATTGCTTGTATATTTCCTTTGATTTCAAAAGCTCTTTCAGGAAGGAATCACTAGGTGAAAGTAACAAGGTATCATTGAGCATAATTGTTACACAGTTCAGCAGGTCGGTTTCATAATTTGTGAAACTGGACTGGTTCAGTTTAACAGCATAGCATGAATATAATATCTTTATTGTCTGAAAATCTTGCCCAGGGTGTCTAAAAATATATTGCACTGTTGCTGCCTTTAAGTATACACTCTGTATGTGTAATTCTTCTGCATATTCTGGGAATTTACTTTAAACCTCATCACCAATATGAACTTTTACCTGGAATAAGATTATTTTGGTTGACGACTTTTGCAGGTGTTTATGATGAGTTAGGTGTGCACGCAGGTGGGCAGCATTTGCTTGTCAGGCTGCTGTAATTTGGTTAAATATCTCCTATTTTCAAGTCACACAGGTGCACTGGTTTAGTCTGAGCTCCCCAGCTGTGATCCCTGTAATACCATGAGCTGTCACTGTGGCCTTGTTGTAAGAAGGGAAAGTTGCTTTTGTTGTGTGTACATGGCTGTTGGGCCTGTAGGTTATCTGTAGTTATTTGTGTGTTATTTGTTGCTCTTGTCACTTTTTATTTCACACTTGGGCAGCAGTCCATTTGGGCATTCAGTTAATCCCTGCTTGACTCTTAAAAGTTGGTTGTTATTTAAAAATACTCAATGAAAGATGAGATTTTAATGTCCTATTTGATTCAGCACTTTCGTTATTTTAAGACCTTGTTTATGTGTACATGACTTTGCTTATTAGTCTATAGTGCAGAAAGTCTTATGATGGAGTATTTTAATCCTGCTAGCGATTTAAATGAATCAAGTCTCTGAATTGGAAGAAAAGGTAGGGTACCATATAATAATGTATATTAAATAAATATCCTGCTAGTCAAGGCCTGGGGATAAACTTACTTGTCCAAAGCTACAATTGCTCATAGAAATCCAACTTACTTATAATATATTCTCTAAAACTCCTATTTATAGAGTATGATATAAGTAACCTTTCTAAAGCACCTTTCTTTCAAAACTTTTCAAAAGCATCTTTCTAAAACTCCTGCCTAACAATATTGATTTGTAAAGGTGCTTTTGTAATTTGAAGACTTATTATTACTAGCTGGTGATAAATTCTTTTCTTGCTTCTTTCTTCCTTGCTCCTGCCAAGGATCATTATATTTTGGAAGTGTTTTTTGAGTCTGTTAATGTTATTTTTAAATGAGGGTGTTTTTTTTCTTTATAAGCAACAAAACTTGGATTGGAAGGCAGACATTTATTTGAATTTTTATAGACTCCTGTGCTCTCTGGTTAGTTACTTTCAGAACTGTGGGGATATTTTGGGTTACATCAGAAAGATTATTAGACAATTTTAAAAAATCTTAAACTTTTTTTTTTTTTTCTGCAGCCACCTAGAAGAAAAAACACAGTGGGAACATCCTAAGTCTGGGAAGAGGAAACGTGTTGCAGGAGGTTTGTATTAAACTTTTCTAATGGACTGACATTATCTTACAAACACCTGGTTCCTCTACAAACTCTGACTGATGTAATTTTGATTTCCTAGTTGTCACTGATTCTGAGCTTGCAGAATACGGCTGATTTCAGTGGGGTTTTACCTCTGTGATTGTGTCTGTGCAGAGTGATCACTTGGCAGTTTTGTGGCTTTCCTGTTGGAAACATGGTTGCATTTTGCTGGTTTGGTTTTTTTTTTGGTGCTATAACATGAAATTATCTTTATAAAGATTTTTTTAGACTGTCTTTATATTTAATGTGCCAGCCATTGCACTTGTATCAGATCTTCTGTGTATTGTGCTTCCATGAGAGAGCAATTGTGTGTGATTAGGGAAGCAATCCTTCTGTCAAGGTCTGTACTCAAGGGCAGCAGGTAGCTGCACCACCTCCAGAAAACAATGCAGAATTGTCTCATCACTCTGAGAAATCACTTAAACTTCAAACTGAAGAGTATTCTAATGCCTGAGAATAAAGTTAATGCTTTATGTGCTTCCTAGATCTGCCATATGGATGGGAGCAGGAGACTGATGAAAATGGACAAGTCTATTTTGTAGAGTAAGTACTGAAATTGTGGAGTGTGTAGAAGGAGGACAGCTGGGTTACATGCTGAGTAGCCTCCTGAGTTATGAGACTGTGACAATATCAGCTGGAAAGACAAAAAGATTAATAAATGCAGCTTCAGAATCCAAATGCAGATATTGCAGTGTCTGCAAGTGTGGCATCCTTTTACAGACTTGCTATAAAAGATAACATGATCTTCCCTAATGTAAAGATTTTTTTCTTTTTTCCCCTGACAAAATTCTGCCTTTCGTATCAGGGGTTCACATGAAGTTCAGGATGGCTTGTGAAATATGTAAATAAAATTATTAATAGATACTGTCACAACTGGAAAAAAGTTTGATTAAAAAAAAATAATTGGGATAATTTCAACCAAACTGGAAAAAAAAAAGATTCTTTGGGAATGTAAAGAATCCAGTGGAATTGCACACAGCAGTGGTTGAAATACATCTAAAATCTAAATGTAGAGAACAGAAGGGTTCAAACAGTTGAGTTTTTGTGTTCTTTTGCAGCCACATAAACAAAAGGACTACCTACCTTGACCCAAGACTGGCTTTTACAGTAGAAGATAACCCAGTAAAACCCACTACTAGACAAAAATATGATGGGAACAGCACTGCAATGGAAATTCTGCAGGGCCGTGACTTGAGTGGCAAAGTGGCAATAATCACAGGAGCCAATTCAGGAATAGGTAAGTTAAAACATGGCACAGAAGGTAAAATATGGCAAACTTTGTCTTACTGCCTACTTGCTTGTTTAAATACCTCTGTATTTTTGGTTTTCAAACTTGATTTGCACTTTTTTCATCTAAAACCACTAGTTAGATGTTTTTTAAAAATCTGTGGAGAATTATGAGCTTATAGGAGAACTACAGGAAAGATATCAAGTGCTGAAACAATTGATGTTTTGTCCAGAAAAATATTCATGGAAGCATTAAACATTATGCAAATATATAAAGGATGGCTGTGAAAGAGAAGGGAATTTTATTTTGATGATCTTGTGGCTAGGACAAGGACTGAGTTTTGTATGGCTGCAGGGCAGCTCAGGTAAAGGATTCAGAAAGACTTCCTTATGCTAGCAAATAAATTCAGGTAAGATTTTCCCAAGAAGCTGTGGAATTTTTATCTCTGAAGGTAGTTTCAAGTGAATTTGATGATGAACTTGTGTCAGGATGTTTTACTTGATGTTCCTTTAGTTCAAAGAAATACAATTTTTGACCTTTAGTAATCCCTGTTAGTTATCACAGGTTCATCAGTCCTTTCAGAACTAGCTTTTTTAGATATCTGTTAAATATTACTGCTTCTATAGTGGGTGAAGGAGAGATTCAGGTAACTGTTGATCTTTTGTTGCCTTTTGTTTTTTGCATTTTTCTTTATGATGGGATTACATAATTATTGAAGTAGTCCTTATACAAACTAGTTGGTGGTTTTTAGTTTAGTTCAGAATTTTGACTTAAATGCATTTTTGAGGACATTGGAAAGCCTTGAAGACTTTCTGGAAAATGGGTTAATAGCAGGACTTACCAATCTGAGTTTTATTGGGTTTTATTTCTTATTTATTTAAGGGAGTGTTACTGCACAGGAGTCACATGAAGAATTTAGAGCTTCACTGTGCCTTGCAGTGACATCCTGCTGTCCCTGCCTGATGTGCTGCTACAGATTGGCACTGCTGTTGGGCAGCAAGTGTTGTACTTACCTGTCTCAATGAATTTGGGCTTTCTAGTGAGGTTTGTGTTCCAAATTCTTGCTGCAGCATTTCTCTACATTACACCCAACAGTACAATTTGCTCTTTATGCAACTGTGCAGTGTCTGAACATTTCAAGAGTTACCTGGACTCCAAGGGATTTGCCTTCAGCAGGAGCAGAGCTGCCATTCAGCCTTGCTGAATCAGTGGGAAGTGTTTCAAATATGGCAAAAGATTAATCCAAGATACACAATGGTTTTGTCAATTTTTTTTTCAATCTTTCTCCCTTAGTTTATAATCTGGATTGGTCACAAGTAATCAATCATTTCCTTGCTTGAAATATTTTTTGCTTTGACATAGAGTCCATAGGTATGAAGGTAGCAAATTTGTGATCCAGATGGTGTTAGGGCCTCTATAACTCAAAACTCTTGCTTATCACACATTGCATTTAGTGCTGCTTTAGTCCTGTGCAGTGTCTGATGTTTCCTACCAGCTGCTATAGACCATGGATTCATTAGCTGGTTCAAGGGGACTCTTACCAGTTTTGGAGCTTATTTGGCAGTTAGTTTAGGATTTCAGTGCTGTGCGCCACTTGGTGTTGTAGATACTCCTTTTTAATTTTCCGTGTTTGTTGGAGGTAATAGTTTCCTCCCTGAGTATTTTGAGGAGCAAACAATTCCTGTGATTTCAGAACAGCAAAATGTTTTCTTTTAAAGGTAAGCATAAATAATTTGAGGGAAATGTTGTCCATGAAGTAGAAAGAGATATAAAAATAGTGTATCACTTGTTGAGCATTTGTACTCAATAATGCAAGGAAAAATATAACTGAACCCTTTGATAGTTGTCCAGATGAGTTTCAGTGGTATATTTGAAAATAATTAGCTATGGTGTCTGTCCATTTGTTGAGAAATGTTTCATTTTGGGATGGGAAGAACAAAGATCAAGCTGTAACTTGGTAGACTGCAGTCAGAAAAATGCATTTTCAATTACTGCATTGCTGGATGCTCAAGATAAGATTTGGGAAATGCTGAGAATCCCTTGAAAGATGGATGAACACATAAGTGATGTTTTTATTCATCCATATACTCTGCTTTAAGATAGCAATGTTAAAAACAGATCAGCAAAGATGGAATGATATCTTAATTCACTTTATTTGTGAATCTAATATAGGGACTTCTGTCTTGCTTGTCAGGAGCACTTTTTTCCCTTAGAGTTGAAAAATCTCCTCAACTTGTGAAAAACAGAGATGCTTGTTTAGTTTCTGAGGGAGTACTTTGGATGCCTTCAGCAGTTTTAGGGTTTTAGTGGTGTCACATGTTGCCTCATTGCCATTAACTTAACATGTCTGTGAATAGGGACACTGTCTGCCCTGTGCTGGTTCTTTTCATTCCTGATTAGGAAAGTGGTCTGTAAGAATTTCCTAGATTATACACCCACTTTCTTAACTTAATCCTTAAAATTGCTGTGCAAAGTGTGAGGGGGAAAAACTACTAAAGAATTGCATTTATAAACACTTAATTTTTGATTAAGGATTGGAAAAAGATAACAAATGATTCTGTTCTTACAGTACAAAGAAGTCCTAGCAGCTCAAGAGTTTTTAGTGAAATATTTTATTTTTGAAGCTTTTTCTTCTGATAGTGCAGTCCAAGTATTCTTTAGAGTTTATTTTCTTGTAAGGGGGTAGAATATAAGAAAATAAAGGTAGTGCAGAAGGTAATCTTACCCCTAAGGAGTTGCAGCTGGGCCAATTATCAAAGATCAGGAACAGGCCTGACTTTAACAGGCTACAGGTGTAACCAATGAGAAGAAGAGTGCTACAAAAGAATGGATTGGCTGGTTGAGAAAAAGGGAACTGGAGTCAGTTGGCTGCTTTGTGAAGAAGAGTCAGTGCTCTGAGGAGATGCCCATGAGAAACACCAGGAAGGTATGAAACTTTTGTGGTAAGGAGACAACAGTATGGACCCCCTGCAATAAGATTACAACATTTTCTCATCTACTTTTCAAGCTCAATCAACGTTTTAGTCTGAATATCGCATTAGAAAGTTGAGAACTTTTGATCCCAGTAAAGCTGGTGTATTAAAAAGAAGTAGGACAGGCTTACTGAACACTTCAGTCTTGTGCTGTCAGTCCTTGTTTTAAAAATTTTATTATTCTCTGTACATTTGAGCCTGAATAGTGTAAATTATCAGTTGGTTCTGGCAGAGTCAGTAGGATTTATTCCACTGGGAGGAGTTGAAGGTGTGTGCAGTTTAGAGTGTTGTTTTTATGTTTAAAGGTCTCAACATGACTTTATAGAGAAAGATCTTCCCCAGCTTGCTGCTGGTATGAGCTGATTCCTGCTCCCCAGTGTTGCCAGTAGAGGTCTGTGTTGCTCTTTGAAAATACTGAACAAAAGCTTATTGCTGTTCTTAGGAAATGCTCCTGTAGTTTTGTTGTTTGTGTTCTTAATTATTAGGGCAAGAATTGTGAATTTATAAAAGTGTGTCAGCAGTTCCTCTAGGTTGAATTTTACACAGAGATGTGGTATTTTCAACTGTATGTGTAAGCAATCTTAAATGATACCTTCTTAAAAAAATAACTTGGTTTTAGTATGAGAGAGGCAGTTGTGTAGCTAATACGATTTTCTGACTTACATAAAAATTGCTGTCTGTTTTTAAGGATCATGTATGACCCTGGGACTGTGATGGGATCTGGTTTCTGTGTCAGGTGCACTTGGTCTAACCCAGTGACTGGAGTGTGTCTGAGTGGTGAAGTGTAAGTGGTGTTGCAGAATGTAACATATAATATATAATGGAAGGGCAAAATGGGTTTGTTCTGTCCGTCAGGCAGATTCCACAAAGCAGGGTGTTTCTTATTGCATTTCCAAGATTTTATCACAAAACTGTATTGACACAGTCACAACCAAGCATTTGCTCAAACTGGGATTCTGATTTTCCTGCTAGATGAAGGTCAAAAGAAGCCTTGCTTTTGTAAGGGATGCCCAAAACAACTGGTTTAGGTTTTTTTCAGAGGGTCAAAAAAATCCAGAAGCTCCAGCCACAATGTGGCTTGTTGAGTGTTTTACTGGAATTATCTTTTGTTTTTTTTCTGGCACTTCTCTGCCATGAAGAAGAGAAACTGTGGATTAGATGCTAAATTAGTGCTTAAAACATGAGTCCCTGCTCCAGTTAAATTTTGTGTATGTATATACATTTGGTGTGAGAGGTTACCATGGTTCTCTTATTTCTTGTACAGAACTTCAGTGTAGGCAACTTGTGTCACACTGGTGCAAAAGGTTGGGAAATGTGCTTATAATCTATCTCAATGAAACATCTGCTTTTTGATATAAGAAATTGTTTTCAATGTCTGGCCATTTAATTTTTATAGATTATAACAGTTTTTCTGTTTTACTTAAGTCAAACTCTGATCATATGGGGGGAATTAACAGACCCTTCACAGATCACTGAGTGCTTGATTTCATTAATGTTAGTCTGAGTGTCTTAGACATGTTCATTGTCTTTTGCTGTACTGCCTGGAGTTTCAGCTTCACTTTATCATTTCTTGTGTGGTTTTGGAATTTCTCATATTTATTGTGCTTTTAAAAGCATGGAGGAGCTGTTCCTTGATGTATATTTTGATTTTTTTTGTGAATTTTAGGCTCCATGTATCATGAATTATCTTACTCCCCATGAGTAGCACTAACATGAAAATGTTGGTGCCTGTGTAGAGATTTTGGTGTTTACTTCTTAGTTAAACTTACACTCAGCTGTTTTTTTTCCCAGACATTTCCTTTGTGCAAATCCAGACTTTTGTAGCAGGCATCAATTTTGTTGTACCAGTTTTGTGAGGGAATGGGAGTACAGTGCTTTTCCAGGAGAGCCTGGGTCTTGCAGGAAGTGTATTTTTGACTGGAGTAGACTATTGGGGGTAACTGATGTAGAAAAGCACAATTTATGGAGGGCATTGTGCCTCTGGGGTGGAACTTTTATTTAACTCCTTCTGTTGTGGGATGTTTGTAGCTGTCAGTCAGGAGTTAGTACTGATCTAGTTTGAACAAATAAAAATCCACTAATAGCTATTATTTTCAAAATTGGGTTAATAGAAGAGGGTTCTCTTTAACTTACAGAACTGTATTCTTAAAATTTATGGCAGGTAATAGTGAGTGAGTTTTCCATGAGTGCCATCACTCTGTTTTAACTGTGGCTTAATATTGTGGAATATTAATATTGCTCTGCTTTACATAAGGCTCCAACTGCTTACTTGCTACATACTGTAAATATTAAGAGGTCCCCTTGGACTTCCTGTAATTTATATTTCTTATTGAGTAAGCTGAAAATGGTGTCAGATGTTCATACTGCTTTTCCATGTCCATTTTGATGAATCTATTTATTACTTGTGTAATGAGTAGTACACATGGTTGGTTAGCCAAGTTATTGAACTTCATCAACCTTGGCTGAAATTCACAGTGCATGTGAAACTTGTTGTAACATGTAAGAAATTACATCTGGGCTAAAAGGTTCAATAATTATTACTGCTTGTAAGGGAATATTTTCACAAAGGGTGGGATTGAGCTGTGGGCCTGTGTTGTACTTTCAGGTATTCCTTTTACAGAGGCAAAACATATTTGTAGAGCAGGGAGCCTTCCTAGGTGATACTTAGTTCTTAGCAAGAGCTAGAAAGACTCTTCAGCTTGATTGCTTTTCTGTCCTTTGAAATATTTAATTTCTCAAAGGTTTTTTGTATTATTTTATGCGCACTTCATAGTCCAGAGGTGAAAAGACCATTTGCATTATTCAGTTTGTTTTGCTGCAACATTGAGAATAATCTTTGCATCATTTTGGGTCTTCATGTTTTGAAAACTCATTGTGCTTCAAGAATTGTTTGAATACATACATGTACATTTGTATTATTTAGGAATACGTGCTAGATGCTGGAGAGGGAAGAGTTTGCTAAACGCATTTATTTTCTAATGACAAGATCTGAAACATGTAGGGGCTTTTCTAGATGCTTACAATTCCAGTTATAGTCTGTAGATGTTCATTAATGTGATGTTTTTGTCTTAGTAGCAGAAAGTTTTTAGTGACTACATCTATGCCAAGTAGGTGCACAAGAAGGAAGGATTTCAGTATCCTGTGTCCTTTTTATGCTTCTCATGCTTGGTTGTGTCAAGGTGTTACAAGGTCTTGAAACTCAGGTCTGAAACAGTAAATCCCTACCAAGAAGGAAGTGAAAGGAGACAGGTAAAAACCTGGGAAGACAGAGATCAAAGTCCTGACCTGATTAAAAGGAGTTGGATCTTCAGAAATTGTGATGCCAGAATTTTGTCTGAATTAGAGAATAAAAATAGTACAGTGAGAATGGAGCTGATCTTACACTCATCCTAAAGTCTACAATACATAGTTTTTAAAAAAAAGACAGTGTGTGATTTATGAAAATAAATTTTTCAAGTGTCACATTCTTTCAGGAGTTCTCAAGGGAAGACCATCAAAACCAAAAGTACCTTTGTCTTCCTTTTAAAAATTAGTTAATGGTGTTGCAGTTTTTAGGTCACATTACACTCTTAATGCCCTTTCTTGTTTTTATTTTTCTTCTGTGGAGATTTTTTTCTTCTCCTTTTTCCATTTATTCTGTTGGCTTGTCATTTTAATATGTGAGATCTCTGTAGCTTTATGTTTAGCTACATAACCTCAGTATTTTTGTTCTGTAATATCCAGCTGGTTTTGATTTTTTGCTGTACTTCTACAGTGTGGATTTCAGTACTTCATCTGTTGCTTTAGAAAACTCTCTACAGTCTGTCTTCAAATCTTAATTGTTTCATATTAGTACACTTTGTTTCCTCTCCTTCAATTAATGATAATTACCTTAGTCACTGTTCCTGAGTTCCTGTTCATAGTTCATGTCGTCTTTGTGTTAAAGATCCTGGTGAAATTAGGTTTTCTGATTGTTGTTGTACTTTCTTGATAGAAATAATGTGTGAGAAAGGAGCTGTCACAGTTCAGTTCTGGATGTATTTATTGAAATCTTGTTCATGCACTCTCACTCAAGGTTCCAAACAATTAAGGTTGGTTAGATTTTTTTCATATTTTTCCCAGGTTCTGTTATCTTTGCAGAAGGTACATTTGATGGCTCCTCATTATTTATTCTTCATCCAAGCAGCTTTAACACAATACATTCTCTAATTGGATTTCCTTAATTTTAGATATGAAAATCAAAATCATAAAACTTCTGGGGCATTTTCCACTTGTGGTGATTAGTCAAAATGCTGCCTTTGAGCAAAAAAATTACAGTTTAAAAGTTTGTGAGGAGGTTTGCTAATTCTCCTGTGTCACAACCAAATTGAAGGAGACACTATCACGTGTATTCAGTGCTTCAGGAAATTCAGAGATTCTGGTTGGGTTCCTCTCCTGCCCCTGGCAAGCATGAGCAGCATGTCCTGCTTCTGTACATTTGTACATTGTAGACCTTGATTGTGCTATTGAAGATTTTGAGAAATGTGTTATTAGCCTTATTTTACTTAGGGAGCAGTGTATGGATGCAGTAAATTACTCACATCTACAGATTATATCCATGTTCCATTTTAAAGTGGGAGTTGGATTGTTCTGTCACAAGATAAAATATATATTTCTCTGCATTCTAATCTGATTCTGCAGCAGAAAGTAATTAAGATATATTAAGAGTAGAAAATACAGCAACTAAAAAAGCTTTTTTAAGAGAGCTTTATTTGTTTGGGTCTGTGTCCAGCTGTGAGCAGATGCTGAGGGGTACAAACTTACTCTTGCTTAAAGATTTTTAATCTGAAGGTAAAATTGGATTATTTTGTGCCTTGCTAAGCAAAGAGGACTGCATGAAAACATGATGACCTATTTGGCAGCACACTTTTGGCATCATGAGTGAATGGAGATTGTGATCTGTGGGAAGGTGTCTCTCTGTGTCTGTTTCTGAATTGAGTCTGTGGTGCAGGGAATAGAGCCTGAGACTTCTTGGTTCTGCTCTCTGCATCTGGCACTTTAAACACTCATCTCTGGCAAAACAAAAAGTTGTGTACCTGGAATGGAAGGCAGAGAGAGGCTTCATAATAGAATAATAGAGGAAAAAACTTGGTCTGGAGTGTGTAATTGTTATTGGTCCTTTGCTGTAGAGGATGGTTGTCACTGAGCTCTTGGGTGGGCTGCTGGTGTTCCAGCGGTGAGCAGATAATTTGTGTCTTTTTAGGAGACATTTAAAATCTAATTTTGCTGTGGGAAGATGCATGGCATGTCTTCATGCACTTCTTGAAGGTGTGGCAAAGAGGTCTTCAATTGTGATTTTTTTTTTTTTTTTTTTTTGCCCATGGCCTTGCATTGTAATTGCCTTCTAATTCTTGCCTGTTATCCATTCTCCTTGCTTTTGTGTACGGACACTTTTTGTTAATACTGTTCTTATTCTCCATCTTTTGTTTCAGAACTCCATCTCCTGCCTTACTTTGTGTGTTGGAAGCACATGATGGATCATTTGAGTTACATAACAGCTTCCCACCTCCCTCTTCCCTTCGTAGTTTAAAGCACACCCAAAGGTTTGCCAGGTTTGAACTAGAGACCAGTGAGTGCATCTTTGCTGTACTCATGTCTTTCTGCAGGATCCTCAAATGACTCTTTTATTATAAAACTCTTCCTTTGCTGCCAAACCAAACAAATTGTCTTGTATGGCCAGAAATCAGGTAGTGTTGTTTTAATTTTCTGTCTGTTCCTTTCCCCCTGATACAAAATGTGAACTCCTTAGGACAGGACCTGGCTTTGTATGTTTGATTCCCTAAGATACCTCTTTTTTTTTGTAAGCTGAACTGTGAGCTTTTTAGGACAGAACCTTGTTTTATTATTTATCTGTAAGATGTCTAGTGTGCATTTTAAAATCTTTCACTGTTTGTGTAACTGATATAAATAAATATCAAGTTTGTTTTAAGAAAAAAATTGGTCCAGTTTATGTTGTAGCACTTTCTCTGTATCTTTACATAACTGTGAACATTTCTCATGAAATGACTTTGAGATTAAAGCTAGGAGGATCTAGCACTTTAGCTGACAGCACAGTATGTCTTTTAATTATTCTGCCTTGGATGAAGTATTCCTCTTAATTGAATTTACTTCTTTTATTAACATTGCACTGTTGTACTTGCCAAAAGGAGATTCAAAACATGCAAGTAATTTTTTTTATTATGTTTAATTAGGGCTCAGCTCAGCAGTACAGAAACCTATGACAGTGTTGGCTAACAGAGGAACAGAAGTGTACTTAAAAAGAAACTAGACAATTTCTGGCTTTTTTTGTCCATTTTTGCTTTGGTGGGAAAAACTCTTGTGTTGCCAAAAGCTGCTGCTGCTGCAAAGAGCAGCTTTAGAGAAGTTTGTCAACCCTATTTCTCTGAATTTGGAACTTTTTTTTTTTTAATCTGATTAACAGCATGCATAGAAATGTTATTTATTTCCTTAATAATGTGTTCAAATATTGGTGTTTTTAAATAGACTGGCTTTATTTAAGCAAATAAACAAAGGAACTGGTCACTTATCCACAGCTGCCAAACCTTCAGGAGCAATTACTGCTGAGACATGGAGTGCCCTAAATGTCACAGCAAATTTGACTGCTCAGACCTGATCCAGGTTTCATCAAGATGCTGGTTTGATGTTGACTTACATTATGGGCAGCTCTGTTTTCTGCTGCTCCAGATTTCATTTAAATGTTTAATTTAGAAATGTTTATTTTGCAGTAAAAATAGAAGTAGTGTGTTAACATAACTACAGTCGAACAAAATATTTTTTGTCTTATGAATATAAGAATTTATAATTCTGAATAATTTAGGGTTTTTACTAAAATAAAGAATATGAGTCACACTAAAATAGTTCTGCTCATTGAGACAACTTGCTATTTCAGGTTTCTTTTAAAATGTGTGTAACTCTATTTGACTTGACTTGATAACAATACATTTAAATACACTTTCAGGTGGAAAGGTTGTTTCTGTTTAGAAAATGTGAAGTTGTGTGTTGAGTTGCTTCATATTCAGATGCCTGTCTGCCTTCATGATATGTTGCCTGTTACAATGGAAAAAAATTGTATAGAGAGACAAATAGGCTCTTTAATAAATTCTCTGTAAACATTAAATGATAAAGCCAAATGCTAAATTTGGATTTTTTTTTTAATTAGAGTAATTGACTTGTGTTAGGAAAACTGGCTACTTTGCTTGCAGGAAGTCACACTGTCATTTCTTCAAACAGAATAATCCCTAGTTCCAGATGTGATGGACACTGGATTTACACAATACACTTTAAAAATATTCAGTACAAATTTGTTGGAATTTGGTAGGAGCATGATCCTGTAATAGATAAAGAAATGCAAGATGAAGATGGAATGTGAAGGCTGAGAGGTTTTTTTTTTTGCCCCCTTTTAAAGGAGTGTATTTTATCTAAACAGAGCTTTGGGATTGGTTGAAATGGAAGATGCAAATCTGAACTCTTTTTGACTGTGATTTTGGTCATTGATGTGCATCTAAAGCAAGGAGTAGGTATGAGAGATAGAGCTGGGATTTGATAGAAAATTCACTTCTTATCTCTGATTCTCCTTTTCTTCCCTTCAGATTAATCCCTGGCCACTGTTCCTTTATTCAGGTGTTTTACAGGACCTGTTTGCATTTAGATGACTTGGGAATGTTGATTGGGATGATCTCTGCAGTTTAGTATACAATTTCAGTTTTGGTTTTGTCTCCCTTTGTTTCCATCAGGCTGCTTTAAGGCACTCGAACTCAGCTGAATAGCACAGTTAGTCTGAGCAGTGTCTCCTGCATTTTAGGGGTTAGTGGGAATTGCCTTGACACAAGATCTTACTCTGGGGCATGAGAGGTACCTTGGCTCTGGGTTTAATGTGCTGCATTCCCACTCCAGGGCTCATTCCAGGCTGGAGCCCTTGGCTGTTATTCCAGTGGTTATGTTGGGAAGTGGCTCCTCTGCGCTGTGAAGGATCAGCAGTGCGTGTTTGGATCTGCTGTGGGACCTTTGGGGAGCTGAGATACTGGTCAGGGCTGGGTGAAACAGCTCAAAGGACTCAAATCTCAGCTTCCTTCATGTCTGGTGTGAGGACAGTGGAGAGTTGGGTTGGTGGATGTTTCTGGGCAGTGAGCTGGAGCAGATACTAGGTCTGGCTGCAACCCCATGGCTCTCCGTTGCAGCACATTTGTGATGTATGAGCCTGATGTGGTTCCTGTCCTGAGTTCTTGCTTGCTTGCAGCACCATCAGTCACAAATTCAGCTTTCTTACCCTCAAATGAGGCATTTTAAATTTTTTACAGCAACAGATATTTATAATGCCATTAATTTAAGGGTGTTTTAAAATGTTTGTTTAGTGTTGTGGTCCCTTCAGAGCAAACAAGATATTTTGGGGTTTTGTCAGTGACAAAAGCAGTGCACTTACTGTTAAGAATAACTTGGCCTTACCCAGGGTAGTGTATTGCAAAAAAGTGTAAGGAGTGCATAGTTTTGAGTTGGTTAGATGGAAAACAGAACCAATGCATTACTCATCCTGTTTCGTTTGTGTTGGCTTTTTCTGTGCTTCACGACTCCAAGAAAAACACGTTTGTCCAATTTACACACAAAGGGAGAGGCGGGATGTATCTTTCATATAAAATCACACTTTGCTATGAAAAATATCAGTATGTGTCATTGCCATGTGCCTGTAAACACATGGGAACAAAGGCAGCATTAGTATTCCATGGGAATTGCTCGTTTTAAATTGAGTCTCTTAAAATACCTTAGTGCTTTAGTTGCTTGAAAACTTGCATTTGGAGCAAGTTGAATTTTAAGATTTTATCCTAAATATCTGTACTGAAGCCGAGTGGATGTGGCCAAGCAGTCCTGATGTGGAATGTGTGGTGCTTTTTTGGCTGTGAAAAGTGTGAGTTTGTCAATGATGTGATGTTCTGCATGTGCCTGTGAGAGCTCTGTTGGATGTTGCACTCTGGATCCACCAGCACAGGCAACAGTGATTCCCATTGCAGAAGATTCTTCCCTAAATCACACCTCAGTGGTGCAGTGTTTCAGCTTGAAAAGAATTCTTTATCACTTTGTAGCACATTTGAATCATCTTTACTCCTTTTCTGAAGAAGTCTTGAATAAGATTAGCTGGTTCACTCTCACTGGTGTTTAGGTCTTCCAGATTTGAAGAAATCGAAGTGATTTCTGGGATACAAGTATCTTTTTTGTTTATATGTAGTTCTCTTGAGTCCCCAAAAATCAGAAAACAGTCTGTTTGCTGAGATGCAGCAGTCTATTTTGAGTTTTGAGTTTTCAAGACTCTTTGTTGCAAGCAAATCCTGTAGGCTTTTACACTGAGAACGAAGCTGTTCATGGAAAAATGACATCATTGTGTTTCACGTGTGTTGTAAAGGACAGCTCCAAGGTATTCTAGAGTATTTGGGCAGAGAAGCTGAAGAAAACTTGCTATTGTCTAAAATATTTGAGTTTTTCTTGTGTATTCAAACCTCCTTATATTTGAAATAAAGCAATGTTTTAAAGCAAGTGATGGCCTGGTGCAAATTCTTTACAAAATGTCCCCCCCTGATTGATGGACTGTATGCTCTCTGTTTAAACAAGAAATAGCTGAAATACTTTTCCACTCAGTGAATCCTTTTCTGTGTTTTATAGAGGAGGTTGCACCATTGGACAGAGCCCTGTTCTCATCTGGTGTGTGTTGATGCAGTGCAGCTGGCATTAATTGAGTGATGCTAACTGCTTCTTAATTGACACCATTAGCTGAAAATCTGCACCAAAATTCAGTGGCAGCAGTCACTGCAGATAGCCAGGAATGTGAGAGTATAGAACAATCATGGTAGAAGATGAAGAATGAAATTGAGTGCTAATTTCTGAGTCTTTATGAACAAATGCTGTAAGGAAGGGCTGAAGGGTTTTAGATGTGTCTAGCAAATCCCATGTGCTTGTAGCTCTCTTGTTAGTTCTGCTCCCAGTCCTTTGGGTTAGCTGGTGATGTAGAACTGTGCCATAATGTTTATCCCCATGTATGTCTTATTCTTAAAGAGGATTTTCACTTCTCAGTGTCGGATTAGAGCTCGTTCAGCCACAGCACCAGCAGCAAGAGTAGTTGATCTCAGCACAAACTTGAGATTTGCAGGGCAATTGCTTGAAATTAGTTTTATAAAACATTTGCTCAAAATAGTTTATTTAAATACTCCATACAATGCAGTGATTACTTTTCCAAAGTGGATGTTAGTTAAGTATGTTATTCTCCTGTCACATTTGGGGAAGAGTCTCTTTTATTCCTTGTAATTTGGTTGACCTTGATGCCCAAGTCTGTAATTCTGTGCTGTTTTTCTAGTGTGCTTTTCCCTACTTTTAAAACCCCCACAACTAGTGTATAACTTGTGCTGTCTTTTTTACCTGTGTTAAGTAGCTCTGCAATAGCCTGGTGCTGTGGTACAGGGAAGATTCACCCCCGGAGAATATCACTTATTTCTTGGAAAAGAAACCAATGTCATTGCTGTTAGTGTCCCCTCACTGTGGAAGGGCTGTGTCCCTAAGTGATGGCAGTCTCAGATTAAGTGAAGTATTGAGCAAATCTTTACTTCTTTTGAAGTCCACAGAGTTACTTTTCTAATTAAGGATTAAGGTTGCTCTAGTTCCTTGATTGTGCATGTCCCTCACATAGTTATTTAGGATTCTTTTCCTATGTAACCCTGCCATGATTTTTTTCAAGGTTTTACTGTTTGGGTGTTTATGATCTTTGTGGTTTAACTTTGGTGTATGAAACCACGTTTAGTGTGGATTGTGAGTCAATGGTAGTTTTTATAGAGAGGTAAGATTTTTATTTATGGAGTTTAAATAGTTTTGTACTTCACTCAATCCATGTGTTAGGCAGAGGTTTTAAAATTTACTGTATACTGAAAATATAGCTGCATTGAATCTGACAGGAGATGTTTTTCAGCCTGCTATAGAAGCTAAAGGAAAAGAGAAGCTTTACCTGTCCAAGCTTTTTAATACTTGGGGGGGAAGAAAGAAACATTAATTGTTGCAGAAAAACCAGAGAGCTAAAGCTGTAAAAAGACTTGGATACTGAGGTGCTTCCAAACTCCTCCTTCAGCTGTTCCAGTTAGACGTTGCATGTGTATCTGTCCTAAATTAAGTGCAGGATTGTTTGTGAATTAGTTTAAAATGTGTCTGATGGGGAGACATGTCAGCACTTCACCTGTGACAATGTTCAGGTGGAGGTTTTTTAGCACATGATTTCATGTAAAGATCAGAACATGTCTGCCTAAAGGTGAAGAATCACTCTTTGAAGCTCAGAGAAGAGCAAGGACGTCCTAAAGAGAAGAGCTTAATACTGCTCTCCACATTTGCAGGGAAGAGTCAAGGTGGCATAAAATAAACTAAACTCACAGCATGTAACTTACTTTGTTTGTAATGAGTATGAAGTTATTAACTACAGGGGAGAATGGCATGGAATGTATTATTTTGCACAGTTGATTATTTTGCACAGTGTGACATGGGGTAGAGTTAGCAAAACATCATCATGCTTTGCTAATTAATCTGGCCACCAGCTAGCTCTCAATCTTTGTTTAACAGTAACA
Source organism: Melospiza melodia melodia (assembly GCF_035770615.1). Taxonomy (NCBI): domain Eukaryota; kingdom Metazoa; phylum Chordata; class Aves; order Passeriformes; family Passerellidae; genus Melospiza; species Melospiza melodia. Next base: position 16,728,762 of record NC_086206.1, read on the forward strand.
AAACTATTCCCAGGCATTCCAACTAGTTTTTAATAATACAATCAGCTGTCAATATAAGTATTCTTGTGCAAAACAAGAGGCATAACAGCTAGCTAATGGTACTTCTTAGATTAGTTACATGAAAAATTCTAGTTAAATATGCGTAAAGTGGAATTAAGAACAAGGGAAATCTTGCATAGGCTGTAGCTGAATTCATGTGCATGCAATGAATTATCCAGGTAATTAAAGTTGCTTGGTGCAGTGAATGGCTTTAAAGGAGATACAGGAAAATTGCTTGGACTTAAATACTGTAAGTATGTAATTGCAGAAAATTGTATAAATTTGTCTTGGTGTCTGTTGTTTCTATAATGTAAGTTATGTTTTGTGCTGTAACTGGATTTTGTTGCTCCAGGGTGTTTTGGAAGTGAGACAGCCCATCTTCATAGGCTTTTTGGTAAACAGTTTTTAACAGGAAATCATGAACACGCTTTAAATGTCGTAAAGCTAAAACAAATGCCTCTTCTCATACTCAGATTGTTGGGCATTCAGTTTGAGTCTTCCTTTCATAGTTTAGGCTTTTCTAATTGAACTCATTAAGCTGCGTTATGCCTCTTTCAGCTAGAAGGCAATTCCTGTCACTGGCACAGTTCTCCATGGAGATGGACACCCAGCGATACCATTAACTGCATCACAAATATGTAGTAGCTCACTCCTGGTGGAAACCCAGGTTCTGGCTCAGTTCTCTGCACTTCATGGGCATTCTGCTCTCCCCAAAAGTCCTCATCTCCTGTTGTAAATTCTCACAGATTTTTTCCCATTTAATGAAGTTTACTTTGGACTGACTTCTGTGCAGCTTTTCATTAGTGAATTGAACAGTGAAACAACGTTTTGTTCCCCCTGCCACAGGTGGTCCTCAGATTGATGACTCTGAGGCCAACTGTGCATCTAGAGAGCCCTGAGCCCATGTTGGATGCTCTGTCATTTCCAGATGGAGTTGCCAGCACAGTGGCTCTGCAGTCTCTCTGTGTGGCACATTGTTCACAGTCAGACAAGGAAGGAGCACATCCAATCCTGCCCTTCCAACAGCTGAGGACACTGATAGGCTGAGAAGTTGAGTGTTTTTTGAAGATGCCAAGCCTATTTTTCACAAAATAATACAATTATTGTCCAGAAGATCTGGTCAAGTTGAGGTGTCTGTGTTTTTCATGTGTGCTTTTAAAAAGCCGAATCCAGGTGGCTCTCAGGTCACCAGACTGCAGGTAGCATAGCTGCACTTAAATATGTGGCTCATGTTTTCAGGTAATTTTATAGCTCTGTGCTGCTCCTGGGATGTTTTTGTGACCGGGCCCATGTTTTATCCTAGGTTTTGAAACTGCCAAGTCCCTGGCCCTGCATGGGGCGTGTGTGATCCTGGCCTGCAGGAGCCCGGCGCGAGGCGAGGCGGCCGTGCAGCGCATCCTGGAGGAATGGGTGAGTGCGGGGCTGGGCTCCGCAAGGTCTGACATCCTCTGGGCACTGCCAGCAGGCACACACAGCACTGCCACGATCATGGGCACATGGCACAGTCCGAGCAAAAATGATTTATCTTATTGGGTAACGCCCGGCTCAGCCGCTGGTGTGTGGGTGATGGAGGTTTTTCATTCCTTGTGAGTGTGTTGGACTGCAAGGCTTGATGTGCTCTTATCCATGTTGTTTATGGATGCTTTGTAAGTGAAAAAAAATACTTGGGAGAACCACTGAGGCTTGGTTCATAGGAAAGGATATTCCAGAACCAAAGTGAATGACTACCCAAAGGAAGATGGACACAGTCCTCCAAAACAGCCACTGTTTTCCCCATAACTTTTCTACAGTGAGAGATTTCAGAGGGTCATTTTTGTGCTTTTCAAACACAAGAATGTTTCTCCTTTTTTGAGTTCGTCAGGCTCTGCAGCCCTGCTGCCAGGCTGTCACAGTGGTTTTTTCCTTCTACCTTCTTCCCACTTTCTTTCATTTTTCTCCCATTTTTCTCACACAAACACCAGCTTTTCAGTCCCATCTATTGTCTTGTTGCTCTTTGATTCCTTTCCCTGATCCCCAGTTTTTTAAACGACCTTCTAAGGCCTTAATTAAAATATATTCAGCTGTCCTAATTTTTTCCTCCCACAATCATTTTTTTGCTAGCAAGGATTGCAGGCTACTTTTGTTTGAGCTTGCTGGGACTGTTGACTTCCATGAGAGAATGTGGTGACATCTCTACACTTAAATGAATAAAAGACCAATGGATCAGATTCTTGGATTTTTTTCTTTTCAGCTAAAATTAGTCATGACTGTTTTGCTTTTATTTCCTGAGCTCTCAAAGTATTTCAGCTGCTCCCAGATGACATGGGAGAGCACTCAGTAGTAGTAATATTTACACATAAGTAGTCTAAAGATAATTATAATATTTATTAATGCAAAACAAATGGTTCTTATTTATGTGTATTTGCAGATAAGTTATGCTTTCAGTATTGCTAATTCTTGTAACCACAAGTTTCATGAAGAATCAATCTTTGGATTTAGGCCTTTTTCTCTTGCCCAGATCATATGAATGATTTACAGTAAAGGGTTGGTTGGGAAAAATGTCTTCCTTGCTGCTTTCATCCCATTAAAACTCTCTTATTTTTTAAATTAAAAAAAAAATGTTTTAATTTCATTTATTAAATAAAAAAGAACAACAATAGGATATAATTCTAAGCGAATTCCAACAGAGGCCAGCATAGTGTCTGTTATCTTTCAACAGACCTGGATTTGGTGATACTCTGTTTGAATTTGATAGTCCCAGTCCAGCTAAATTTGCCTGTTTATATGGGGTTTATCTAACTAAAACTAGGCAGTGGTGAGCATTTTTTATTTGAAAAATATCCCATTACCCTCTTAATCCTAACCATATCTCTGACCACTTTGAAGACAATGGGAGTTCAGAATACTTGTCTTAAATACCTGTATTATCTCACCCAAAGTTAATGAGTTGTTAATTGAATGAAGAACATTGAAGGTCAAATTACTTCAGAAACACTGCATTTATTTACTAACAGTTTTCAAATTCTAATTGTTCAGAAAAAGAGTCTCATCTGTAAACTGGTAGCTGGAAAACCTTCAATGCATCTTTGTAATGGCTTTGTTGTTGTTTATTGAGAGGGACTAATTAACTTTGATTATTGCACTAATATTATGGCACTTTGACAGTCCCTCAGATTTATGACTCTGGGAAAATAAACAAATGAAATGCAGGTGCTGGAGCAGAAAGAATAAGTTATTACTGAACTTTAATTACTTGGAGTGTGTAACCAGGAGAGAATTAGTTGATGAATTACAAGATGCTTAAAATTTACATCAAATTGTACGCAGTCTTGAGGAAAATAAACACAAAATCTAGCCCCAAAATCAGCTACTGAAAACAAAGAGACAAAGATTAATTTGACTGATTTGCTTCTAATATTAAAATATGGATGTAAAATATTAATTTTTACTTTATAGGTATAACTAAAGGAAGTTGTTAATTGAAAATCCTTTCCTAAAAATGAAAAAGCTTAAGAAAATACCAACAACCTCTGCATCTGATTGAGACGAATTCTCAATATGCAGCTGCTATAAAGAGCTTCAAAGCATGCACAGAATTTTGTCTCCTCTGTTCCTGGGGAAAGCAAAATTATTGAAAGGAAGTTGATTTACTTTTCAATTTGAAATCAATTTAAAGAAAAATACACCTGGTTAGGTTTCACCCTCACCAAGCCTCACGCTCATGGTACTCAGGATTTTCAGTCGCAATAGTGCTACCCACTTGTTTAATGTTTTCTTGTAGATCTTTGAGATTGAATCTCTGAGCTGCACTATTAAATACCATGTTCCTCCAGTAATTTGAAGGGTAGGAATCTGATAAATATGTTCCTACTCTTTAACTGAGTAGAAAACCAAACCTCTTGTCATTTGCATGAAATATGCTCTTATAACAAAAAACTCAAAACTGTGGAAATGGAGTTCTAGTGTGTTTACCTGTCCTAAGTGTGGAATTTTACTATAAGTTGTTGTAATATAATTGGTATTTCTATAAAAACATGTATATTACCAAAAGCGGTGTGTACCCTCTGCTGACTCTTCTGTGGGGCAGTATTTGGTACTCAAGGTTTAGATGTTGGACACAGAATATTTCTTTTTCCATTCTTTGTAGATACAAAAGAGTTCCACATACTTTGTAAGAAGAGAAGATAATTAAAAGTGTGTAACAGAACAACTTATTATTTCAAATTTTGATACAATTATCTAATTGATGGGCTGTATCAACTAGAGCCTGAAATATATATGGAAAAAACTGTAATTTTTAAAACCCCAACCACCACCTCTCCCAAGCCACAACAAAAAAACCCCCAAAACCAAATCAAACCTAGTGTAATGCATCATTTAAAAATAAAGTACAGTGTGTATAAATTAACAGTACTAAGGAAAACCACCCAGCTGGGTCCCCTAGTGAGTCTGTTTGTGACATCCCTGTCTGCAATGCCACAGAGTGTCTGCAGAAACACCTCTCTGCTCTGGGTCTGTTGTACTTTGAAATCAGTTGTTAGGCAAAAAATGCAGTTTCAGTTTGCTTGTAGTGAAAGCTGAAAATCAGGTTTATAAAGACAAAATGGGATGGCTAAATGGCTTGGGAAAATCCAATTGTTAAGATTTAGAGAAAAAAAGCAGGAATAATTGGAGAAAATAAGATTTTTTTTCAGATTAGCTGCCATTATGTTTAAAAAGCAAATGAAAACTGATCTTAACTGGCTGTTGTAGACAAGTCTAGAGAACTTTGTTTGTAACAATTTATGCCTGAAGAGCTGTTTTATAGGGAATTTGAGCCATTTGAGTGGGGATTACCCATATAAACTTGCTAATTACTTTGGTTAAGTGACATTTGTTTGCAACCTGCAGTATTGCAGTTATTTTCTTTCTAAACTACAGCAGAATTTTGCTAATATTGCAAATCAAGGGTAATTGCCTTGTGTAAAGCATTGTGACAAGTTTTAATGTGATTGGTCTGGTTGGTCTATCAAATATAATTTTTATGGAGGGGTATGGTTGATTATATTGGTGCAATCTAATGTTTATACACATGCATTTATATAGACAGAAAAAGGAAGAGAAAGTGTGTAAAGGCAGCAGATAAAAAGAGAGATCAGTATAGCTTTCCATTTGATATCTGGAAAATGAGTGTTCCTGCATGATGACGTTCAATATCAATTTAAAACTGTTTGATAATTTCTTGCTCGGAAAAGAGGAAATTAGAATTCTAGAGTTATGATTCATTTTAATCAGAAAGAAATTGTCAAACATAATTCTCTCCTTGAGTAGTGAAAAGGCCTGAAAGCAGCCAAGAAAAATATCAATACTTTGCAAAGGAGGAATGATTGTTCCAATTCGTAGCTTAATTGACTTTGAGGCTTAATGAAAAACACTACAGTGCTGTTTGTACACATAGTTACTCTGACAAACATGGAAATCTATGCTCCAGGAAGAGAGGCTAGGTAATTTATTTTACATTATTATTGATATAATTTTCTAATTGAGTATGAGCAGAATGTTTGGATAAGAGTGTGTAGCTCCAGATGTTAGTGGTATTCTCAAGAAAATACTTAAGAATATGAATGAATAAAATATTTCATAAATCACAGCTTTTCTTGCCCAGAAGCTCTCATTTATTTATTCCTGTCAAATAGTCTTTGAAGAACATATTAAAAGATAAATTGTAAGTTTAATATTTCATAAAAAGTGTAATGTTTCTTTGGTGATTATTCCTCAAAGTTAAACCTACACCTACATTAAAGATTAGATTAAACTGTAAAAAGAACATTTGACTTTGCTTTTTAAGTAGGGACTCACAAGGTAGAGATGTGACAAGAGAAGAGAGAAAAGCTGTGAAGAAAACCAACCAAACAAACATGACTCCTTGCTGTATTCCTTTCCCCTGAAGTATTCTTCATTGAAGGAGTGATTTATATTCTTGCTGATTAAGTAACTGAATGAAATTAAAACGTGATAAGTGAGTCTTTGTATTCCAGTTGTGATCCTGTGAAGTGCAGAAAGACAAGCAGCAAACTGGGCACATTTGCCAGTCCATGGGCAGCAGTTTTCATGTGGTCACTGTGTGTGTTTCCCCCTCGAGGAAGGGGCTCTGTTTTCCCTTAGAGTGTTTGGTCTCCACTGCTGTCCTTGGTTTAGAATTTTTTGCAAACCTCCTCATGGTTAGTGACAGGTTTCCATTTATGGGAAAAGCTGGAGACTGCCTAGGAGATGGCTTTGGAGATGTAGTAAATGCTGACTGAAACTACAGTCTGTTAGTACAGAATCAAAGGGTTCTAAGTCGTGCTGAATAAAAGCTCTTAAAAATAATCCTCAAAATAGGAAACATTTCAGAATATCCTACAAGAAAAGCACATGAATTTCTGTGACTATTACTTCCAATATTCTGTTATTATTTTGTCTTGTTTCAAAGCAGGATATCCTAAACTCTGTATTGCTGGTTCACATGCCATCACAGTGTAATATACTCTTAGAAAGGCCTGCAATATATGGACATATTTCATTTTCCAGTGCTTGAGCAGTGCCCATACTGAGGAATCATGTTAAAGGGAGTTATCCAAACCTTGCTGTGGGGAAAAGGCCTTGCAGGAAGGGGCAGGATCTTGTATTAAATGAACTGCTAATGCAATACAATAAAAAAAAAAATCTGCATCAACTTGTCTCACTTGCAGCTGTGGACACTCCAACTAAAGAATTATTGCCTCTACTGAGTATAAAGCCTTTTTTAATTCTTCAGGATGTGATCCAGATTTTTCTGAAATGAAGGGATCTTTTAATTAACTAATTGCAGTGCAATCAGACCGTATGTTACTTGTGGAGAATTGACAGTATAAACATTACCCAGTTCTGTTGTTGGCAACAACTCATTGGGGCCAATATGAATGTATGACCAGATTTTGGCCATAATATTTAAGAATTCACTAAGTTTCTGTGAGTAATCTGCTCAGTTGAGAAACCCTAAGAGAGTGATGTGTGCTGTAAAGCTATTTTCCAAATACAGATACTTAAAAATCCCCCCACATGAAGTTAAAAACATGGAACGGTACAATCAACATTTACATGGATGGATTGTTGAGATCTTTTTTTTTTTTGTACACCATAAACATATGGCATGAATTTGATTTCATTACAGATGCTGAGAAAAGGCAAAGGCAAATATTTATATTACATTCATGTTTTACAGTAAAAACAGTGTTCAGTTTGTTTATACAGTTCCACTGTTACAGTTTTTATGGTTAGTAATGAAACTGCTGTAAAACAGAGTCTGAATTATATAGCAGATGTGTTAAGCCCCTAACTTTCAGGGTTGGGCATCCTCCTGAATACTGATAGCAGTTACTTGCAGAGTTGATGTACTGGCTGCAGCTGAGCTGTTTCACACTTACATTTTCATCTGCAGTTAGCTCTGCACTGGTGCTGTATGGATACATAGAATTTGATTATTTATCGTGATGGAGCAGCCCAGCCCTCCCAGGGTGCCCTGCCTGCTGCTGCTGCAGGGACAGGGTTTGTTCCACTGGGACATGCTGCCCTTATCAGCTTCCAACCCCTAAACCTGAGATAACCTTTAAACCTTGACCCCTGCCCAAATCCAGGAGTATTGGTTTTTCTGGGTCTGGATTGAAGGCACTTGAGAGGGTAGTTCATGTTCAGACTCAGGTGTTTATTATTGCTTATCAGTAAAACAACCTCACAACCGTGAGTTCTGCAGCTTTTCATTAGAAGGCACAAAATGGCCAACAATCTCTTGTTACGAGGTCTTCTAAGGCTAAACTATCCAATTAAGAGCTGACACCTGGATTATTTTCCCCTTTAACCCAATAATTTATTCAAAAGATTATTTTCCCTTTTAACCCAATAACAATGCAAACTTTTCTGCCCAATTCCAAAATGCCACCCAAACCCATGGAGAAGAAGGAAGAAGCAGCATGAAGAAGAAACCCAGGATGACACCCTGTGCCCTCCATCTTGCTGCCATCCACAACATACTAAAAATCCCAAAACCTAAATTTCTCACCAAGTGATTCACCTACACTCCTATTTCACACTTTTGTGGATTCCAGTCTATATTGGAGTCTGGGAAACGTTCTCCATGAATGAGGGTCAAAGTTAGGACACCTCAGAGCAGACAGAGAAATATTCCCAGTGCCCTGGGTTTCCACACAGGAGCAAACCCTAAATCTGTTTGCACCCCAAAGCACCCAGGTGTGTCTGAGTTCATAACTGTACCCAGCTCATAGGAACTGAGCACTCCCAGAGCAATCAGGTTGCAGGGTTTTAAACACAGTAAGACAATTGGCCATGGTTTCCTCCAGTAAAGATAAAAGTTGTCTTTTGAGTTGGCTTAATTACTTCTACTCTCATAATTCTCTTCACATTCCAATATCTGTTACACGTGTATAAAAAAAAAAATAATTCTAAAATGTAATTTTAAAAGAAGTCACAGTATTTTACTATTCCTTAATTTTTTCCTCCAGTCAGCAGAATTTTATACATAGAAATGTTGAAGTGATCTTTTTGGTAATTTGTTTCTTTAGCACAGCCCTGCTGTTCTTAATCTGGAAATGTGAGTCACAAAATCCCTACCATGCCTAAAGCTTTATAATAATAATACTTAAAGGCAGTTTGAGCTTTTTAACAAAAAAAAATTTAAGTTTCCCCCCAGACAGTAACAGACCTCAGGATAACCCCTTTAAAAACTGCACTTTATGCTTGGTCTTCAATTAGAAGTCACTAGGAGACACTGTGTGCTTAAATATATCACCAACCTGTCTGGGGATGTCTGTCTTTATAAAAAAGTAGACTGTACATTGGCGTGAGTGTAGCTTATAGGATGCAAAGTTTGGGTTTTCTCTGATAATTTGTGTATTTAGTGTAACTTGGGTTTGGTCTTTTCCTGAAGCTTTCTCTCTCAGAATGTGTTGTATCAAACCCCTTAATGTTGCTGACATTGAAAACTTATTTACTGTGGTAGAGATAGATGTATTCTTACATTGAGTGAGTTCTGCTGTCACTGGATTTTTAGCTGTCAGTTCTGGGAGAGGAGGAATTAAAGTGTCTGGATAAATGTATATATATTTTAAACCATCTTCACAATTAATCTGATTGTAACATAAGCTTGTAATATATTCCATTAATGAAGAAGACAAGCTTAGCTTATGGTAAATACAGTACTAAGTGTTTATAGTGCATTTCATATTTTACATGATTCCCTTTATAATTCTGCTTATCTTTTCATTCTAATTCCCTAAAGAATGTATAAAAGAACCCCTAAAGAGAGTAATTACTGCTCTATTCCTTAACCAAGGCTCCTCTTGCAAAAAGAAATCTGAGCAGCTTTTTAAAGAAGGCAGTTTTAAATAAAAATGCAAATAAGCTGCTTTGTAACCACATTAATTACCCACCTAGCCTCTTATTACCGTGTTTGTATTGTTTGCAAACACTATTTACAGTGGTGTGGAAATTACCATTCCTGGGCTGGAGGAGCTGTGCTGGTGGGTTGTGCTTTGGACCCAATTAGAGCGAGCCCTGTCTGCAGCGGGCTCGGGGGAGCAGGAATAGCCTTGCACTGTCAGAGCAGGCATTAGCGGGGCTGCACAGCCCTGCCTCGTAATTATAGCCCTGCTCCTCTTCTGCCTCTGCGTGCCTGCCACTCTCTGCATGCTAAAACTGCCTCACTCATGATTTAATGTGCACTCTGATCGTTGTTTTTTGTGGAAGTCGTGGTAAAATCTGGTGGGTGCTTTTTGTCGCCAGATTCGTTCTTTGCTTTAATTTTATAAGAAGTAAACAAAATACTCATCCTTTTGTGTTCAGGACGTTACACATTTCCATTAATCATATTTTCACATTAATCCCTCAACTTTATTAGTTTATTTCATCAGCAGAAGTGAACAGGGTGGGCTATCTGTTGGTATTGCAAGCAGTGTTAGTGAGCAGTGATTGCAGCTCTTCCAGCACATTGAAGAATGCTTCATAACAAAACACACTCTCACTTGTCAAGTGCAGTGCACACTTGTTGCTAACCTGGTGTGTGTTGTGTTCTTGTCTTGGTTTTCTCTGTAACAATTCTAAAATGGGCCTTTACCCTAAAAATTGCCCAGAAATTAAAACAAAACCAAAGAGGTCACACGGCATTCATGTTTTTACACTTATAAATGTTTTTCAGATTCCAAAGAATTTGATTTGATGGGTCATAGAGCCTGCAATGTGCAGAATCAGTTCTTTAAGATTTGTTTTCTTAAGCCTGTAAGCAGTCTATCAAAATGGTTAATGAATCTTCTGGAGTACAGAAATATATTTTGGTTTAGCTCAGCATGGGGAAGAAAAAGGTAGAGAGATTATTTTCTTCCTGCTTGTGGATCTGCAGTGCTTTGACAGGGTGATAATGTTTAAAAGAATCTTGATGATAAACCCAAAAATCTTAAGGTCTTACTGTGACACTAGGTGTAGTAGAGAGGAAAATAGTAGCTCCAGGATGGTGTAGTACAACTGCAGAATTGTTATGCATTAAAAAGAAAGGAGAAAAAAGAATAAAAAGTGGTTGCAGGATCACTTGCAGTTTTAGCAGTGACAAGGGACTAATGTGAGGGCATCAAAAGAAGCACTGACTTGTTTCATGATCCACAATAGCTTATAAAACTGAAGATAATTATCAGGCTTATATGACTGCAGAGCAGCATAAGTGACATAAAACAAGCATAGCTGGAGCTCAACAGGAATGCAGGAGGTGTCTTGAAAACAGACTTGCTGAGCAGAGTGCTTAAAAAGTGCTAATAATTTATGTGATTATCAATTATATTTGTAAACCTTTTATTACTATAAAGCCAAAGCATCATACTTTTTGTTTAATTTACTGTCCTTTCTAATTTCTCCTCATTTTTTAATTCCCTTTGTCTCAATAATCACCTTTGGAGGTGGTGTGCTAAACTTGTTCTTTCCCATATTTCAGTGGGGGTCACTGAGACAGAGTATTAACTTCAACAAGAAACTTTGCTTATAATAAAAGCATGGGATTAATGCAGCAAAATGAGCATTTGGGGTAGGATTTTTAACTTTGTTTTTACTAGAGCAAAGCAAAATCGGCTTTGAACCAACTTTTCAGTCAGTGGGCAGAACTGAAGGGACTTGATCTCTTAGACATCAGAGAACCCTTGAGAGTTGGTGGGAAAGAAAGCACAAAACCCAGTTCAGGGAAAGTTTCAGTGTGCACCTGTGTTCTGCTTTGAATGCTGAGATGTTCTCAGGATGTTACTCTGCTGTTTAGAAGGAGCTGCACACTGCCTGCAGCTGCAAAACAGGACATCAGGAGATCTGGAGTGGTGGTCACCCTCTCTGTGACATTTATGCCTTGTGTGGTCAGGGAGATTTAATGTTTTCCTCAGTTATACCCGCTTATAAATTTTAGGAACTGTTCATTAATGTAGTCATGTTTAACATGTTATGGCTACAAACAAAGACATGAGTGTATGTGCTCATTTCTAATTAATTTGTGCAATTATGTTTTATAATCTAGGTGTTTGCAAAGCAGAACATAGTACACCCCATTTACTGTCTGCTGTAGCTAATAAAAAATAATAGAATGAAATAAATCTTGAAACTAACTTTAATTGTAAGTATAGATTAGTTGTAAATTGTATCTTTGTTATGTTTATTTTTAATTCTGCAGTGTTGCAGGTTTGTAGAGCATCCCAATTAGTGTAGTTATTCACAGTAATGATGAGTTAATTGCTGTAAATGCTGAATGTTATTTCAGTGACAATTTAAATACAGTACTGAGATAGTTTTTAAAAATGTAGGACTGGAAATAAAGGAAAAAGGAAATGGTGGCAATAATGAGACTGGTTAATTTTATAAAGATTTTTTTTCAGCATTCAAAGTGATAAACTGGATAAGATGATTAAAAATACGTGAAGAAGAAAGAAATGTAACATTTAAAAATAAAATCTTGCCATCTCAGCTAATACCATTATAAATATGAACACAAACAAGGTAACACAAACTGTGTATTTCACCATGCACTTAAGTATTAATTAAGAACATTTGATTGAGCTCATCTGAAACGGATTTCTGTTTTTGCAATGCTGTTTGTGTTTTCCTGCCAAAGCCTCCCTGGCTTCCAGCTCATCCTCTGCAGGTTGGGAGCCCTCCCTGGCCGTGGTGCTCCTCTGCTGTCAGTGTCAGGTGAATTCTGTGAATGCTTAAAGAGAAGAAAGTGCCTCTAGCTTAAGAGAGGAGTGTTTTCCCTTCTGATGAGCTGTAGTAAATCCTCCCACTTGGAAAGCTGTGGAGTATACCTGTGAGAAAGGAGCTGGTCCTTGTGTTTCCCTGAGCATGCACGCTATGAGAGATATTAATAGCTTCCTTCAGCAGTGTCCCACTTAGAGGAACTGTGAAGTGAAATATTTAATTCTGTCCTGGTTAAATTAACCTTACATTTTCCTCTGAAATAGCATGACTACCTAGAGAAAATTTGAAGTGTACTATGTACTTTCACACTGCAAGGGGGGAAAATGGTATCCAGGGTAGTATTTATGCATTAAATATTGTTTTTCAGTTCAGGATTGGTTGAGTGCAGATTTGGTAATGGAAACAGGTGCCATGGACTTCTCTGTTTGATGACCTTCTTAAATAATCAGAGAGGTCTTAAAACTCCTTGAGATATTGTGGCATATGTGATAAGTTGGATTTTTACATGCAAAAGACTTTATAAAGCATCAGCAGAAATGTGTTCCTTTCAGTTCTAAGAATGGTGCAGTAAAGGAAAAGCTCTTCCACTCGTTTGGGGGAGTTTTTGGAGCCTTTCCCCACACCAGGAATTCACTGAGGGAATAAAGCTGAGAACAACAATGCACAAACCTGAAAGTCACAGACATTCAGGTTCATCTGTTTGGTCCTGTCCTGACAGAAATCATTACGAGTTTGATAGATTTATTTATAAAGACTTGCTTCAATATTTAAAGTACATCTATTCCAACATTCCTCATTTCAAGCTCGGCTGTGGATCAAGATGAAAGAAAAATTAAATTGTATATTGAAGAGCTGTTAATTGAACTGCACTGCATTTAGCAAGGGAGCATCAGCTTCAGGCAGTCAATACTACAGAGAATTTTTAATGTACTGTATCACTAGATTGTCAGTTTGTATTGGAGAATGCAAACAGACTGCTTCGACTGATGATAAAGCCCTGGAAACTTCTAAGTTGTTGAGGGAAGAAAATGTTATTTTGCTTTGATATATTGTGACAAAGGTGTTGATGGAAGCAGGAACATTTTTCTAGGTGAATATTATTTGAATATCAGATTCTGATTTTAGTGGGTAAAGATTGGGTACTGATTTTTCTTTATGGGAGAAAACCAAGTTCCTCAGAACTCTTGGACTGGCACAAATGTTACTTTACAATTTGAGCAGCTCTGAAAGTCTCATTTAAAAATATTAGTTCTCTCCAGATATAATTCTAAAAAATAGCATATCAAAAAGCTTTAGAAATGCTTTAGAAAAATGTTATCTCTTTTTCCTTAGGCAGTGTTAATTTCTTTTGTAGTTAATCTTTTGCACTGGAATTTAGTACATTTATAGTTAAAGATTCTTTTTAACAGCTGAATTATTTAAGCACGTCTTCTGGGGTAACATGGTCTGTTTGGTGTTAAGTATGAAATACTTTTTATTTCATTTTCTTCACTGATAAAAAAGAAATAACTAGAGGCATTTGTAGAACCAGAACAGATTTAGGACTGTGGTGTTAGATTAAAGATGTACTATTCTAAGACATAGCCTGTTACAGTTGTCATACTTTGGGATAAAATTCTTTCTTTTAGTGTTCCTTACAGGGCTTAAAGTTCACCTTCAGAAAAAGCAAAGCGAGTCTGAAACTTGTTAATAATTTAAAAATGTCAGTCTGTGGTGTTTTCCATAAATGTGGTAGGTCTCAAGGAAGTGGTAAAATTTAAAAACTCCATATATTGTCTTGTCTCTTGAACAGAAAGGTTGGGTTTAGTCTGGTTCTTCTGGGTTCCTCTATGGCATCTGAGGAGACTGGGAGTAGCTTTTTTGTCGACACAAATATTATGCAGTAGAAGAGAATTTTCATTTGTATAAAGGAATTTATTTCATTAGTATGAAAACATTAATGGCTTCAAAAGACCTCATTTCCCCATGGTGCTGAAATCTCACCAAACTGGTGAAAGTCTTGTGACTCCAAAGCCAAAATAAAAGAGCAAAATCCACTCTTTGTAAGTGCCTGTCTTTGCTTCTTAATTTTGGTGTTCTACAGACAAACTTTGTGCAGAGCTGTGAGGAGGTCAGAGGTATTTAAACAGATTTGATCCTGTAGCTGCTCTCCCTGCTAGGATGATGTTGCTGAAGCCAGAATTGATGTTGCTTGCATGCTGTCAACTTACTGTTGCATTTTCCAAATTTTTCTAATTGTTTCCCTTTAGTAAAGTCTGGGAATATTTCTCACCATGTGAAAAATTGCAAGAAGGGGGGTACTGCATGTTCTGAATATCCTGGTATTTTGCCTTAGGTATCAAAAAGTTAAGGTCTAGATCAAAGGTGTGTATTTGATTTAAAGAGTATCCTGTAAATATTTGACCTTAGACTAATGTGCTACTGACTATATCTTTAGGAATATTACAATTAGTGAAATGCTACACTTAAAAGCTGTACAAAAATCCCTTAATTCATATTAGAAGGTATAATTTTTATAGCTAAAATACTTGTATGCAATTCAAGTTAAAATCATTTTGTTGTCTGAATGTTACTTTGAATATTTGCTTGAAACAGTAATGTAGAGCAACCAATTCAGTGGCTTTGCTACACTTGTCTGAGACAGTGTTTGACAGCATGAATACATATGGTAATGTTCAAGAATACTTTACATGACAGCTTGACAATCAGAGTAATTAAGATAATTCTCCAAAGCTCTGGAAAATACCATATATCAGAGGTCAGCTTGAAGTCGTGCAGAAATAAACGAAAATTCTTCAATTTTATTTTTATGTAGGGAAATCCTGTATTGTCTGTGTAGTGGGTAGTTGTCTGGTATGAGGGCATGATTCTGAGAGCCATTGTAGCAGATTTAGTGTAGGATAAATCCATTAATATAGTTGGAAATTTACCAAAAAAATGCAATTGTGATGGCCAGGAACATGAGGTCTTCACAATGAATTCTGTTTTATTGTTGGAAGAATGGAAGATTTTTTTCTGTGGAGCAAGGTTAAGTTGGGTGGCTTCCCTGTGACTCTAAGGTAGTTAAAGTTTAAATGTTAATAAGCTTCAAGAAGATGTGTGTTCATGTTTCCTTTTTTTTTTCCTTATTAGACTACCAGTTAATTTGTGCAAACTCCTCATCTCCAGGCAATCTGATTAAAAAAATGGTATATTTCCTGTTTCTTTATGCACTGTGTAGCTGCATGAGGCAATATCTTTAAAATGTAAAAAAGCCTACAAAATGCACAGTCTGATAACAACAACAAATCTAATCTAAAGTGACAACTGGGAGACTTTCCCAGACGTTTTTCTCTTTAATGTAACATGACTTTAAATTGATGCAGCCCCTCAGTGATTGAAAAACTCTCAGAGCTTGTCTCCCATGATTACATTTCTGATCTGTACAACTTAATTTTTTAACTCGGTGAATCTCACTTTTGCGAGTGAGCAGTTTGTCTCTGTTGTAAGAGGGGGAGTCTCATGGAGGCATAAGCAATGGAACAGTAATCCTGTGAAAAGTATATTCCTGATAGTCATCCTGGCCAGAAACTTGCACTTTTTCATTCTCTGAATGATCCAGAAGTCAGCTGGTGGGTAAGGCACTGAATTGAGTTCTGGTTTATACTTACACAGTGAATTCAGTGTTACATTAACAGAATTAAGAGTGACCAAACTTTGGGTAACTTCCCCCCCTCTCTTTGTTACAACATTTTAATTCTGCTTAAGGTACTTATTATCTTCAAATTTGCTTCTCTCTTTTTAAATTTTTTTAGAAATTATTTTTGAATTTTATTGTACTGGCATGTGTTACACACTACCTTAAGCAAACAAACAAACATAAAACCCTGTTAGGGTTCCTGAGATGCTTTATTGTGAAACAAGTCACTTCAGATTTAGTAATGAACTGACACAGTATATTTTATAGTGGGAAGATATGGAGGATAAAATGACAATATTTTTAATCATTATTCCAATATAAGTTGTATTGACTTCTGGGTTTCTTGTTATAATTTAGGTAATTGATTGTAAGACTTTAACAGATCTACTTAGTAAATGTGAAAGAAGCATCTCCTCTTTGCTCGAGGACACTTTCTGATATTTTCCTGTCCCTACTGCAAACCTCATCCTCTGGGCAGGTGGGGCAGCTCAGTCAAGGCAAATACTGGGGCTGGGTCTGCCCAAATGGGATGGAATGAGGCACCTGCAATTGGGAATGTGGGCAAGGAATGGTGTCTGGGGCTGAAAGGAGAGCAGGAAAGTGAAGCAGGCAGCACATGGGAAAAGGACACATTAGAAGGTCAAAACACTCACTTGATACTGGCCACAGGTTTTGTTTGGAATATAGCTGTAAAACCAAGAATTGGTTTGTAACTTCCATAAATGATTGAAAATTGCTTTTGTTTGATAACCCTCATTTTATCCCAGCTTTCTCTTGATATATTTCTAATACAGAAGTACATAAATTCTCATTTACCTTTTCATTTACCTTTAGAAATGTATAAAGATTGAAGAATGATATATGTATAGCAATACTTTATAATATGTATAACTGCTCCTGGGCCTGTTTTCTAGATCTGTGTGCAGGAAAAATGGTCGTGTGTAAGAAGAAATGTCCTGTGGTCAGTTTTGTAGTACAAATTCTAAAAATCTGTTATTTATTTCTTCATTGCTTCTCTCAGAAGTAGAAAATGATGCCCATGGGTAGATGCAGTGGTTGGTTGATATCAGCTGGAAATAAAAAGAAATAAAAGCCTTTGAAATGTAGTAGCTGGGTTTTATATCAGTGATGCATCAAACTGTGTTGTACTTATGAGATTGTGCCTGACTTATGCCAGGGAAGAGCAATGGGGGTTTCAGAAGACTCTGGGTTTAATCCATAAAAGAGTGGACAATATGCAGGACAGGCAATAGGCACAACCGATAAACTTTCTGCAGGAGGAAGCAGTGAGGTGAATGTTGTTGTCCTTAGGAACATTTCAGCTGCCTTGATTAAAGCTCTGGAGGTGCTGGAGGGAAAAATGGGATAATAATTCTTTTGTAACATCAAAGTTTTGGAATAGTGCAGTAGAATGTAAACCAGCTAAAAATTTAAGATATCAATTTAAGATATATAATATTATCTTTTCCATAAGGTTTAGTAATCAAGCATTTTATTTGACACGTTTGTTACTTGAACAAAGAAATACACTATTTTGTGATCTGTGTCTTAGGGTGTATATTCTAATGATGAGGTTTTCAATCTTGATTTCAGATCCTTCCTTTAGTTTAGTTTGCAAATGACAGCAGGTTGTTCCTGCTTTAAAATGGTGAGTTTCATTGATGGAAAACCAATGAGACTGTAATATTCTAAAATCAATAGTCCTGATAGTGATCCTGGTCAGCAACCAAGATCCATCCAGGAACCATAACCTACTTGTAAGAATATTATTTCATAGTACAGCTAAAGTTAATTAATAAAGCCATCAGGACAGTGGCTGAACTGCCAAAATGGTCAAGTCATTGGCCAAAATAAACATGGATCTAGAGGCTTCCTGACAGGCATCCACAAACACCTGGAAATTATAGCCATGCAACCATATCAGAGTGCAAATCTGTGTTACAAACTAGTCAAACCACTTCATCTGTTCAGTTGTATAAATCTGGTGTTCATAAGTCATAAGAAATTTGTTATGAATGAAGTCCAGTTCTGTTTGTAAGAAAGTAGCAAAAACTTTGCCATCTGCAGAATGATTTTTCAGGATCACTACTTTTTTTTTTTTTTTTTTTTTTTCTTAAGATAAAGTAAATATGTTCTGTTGTATTTAATTTGTTTGAGAAATTGAACCATTCGCTATTTAATTGGCTTTTTTTCTCTGTGACTTCTGCTTTATTTCAGTATTAGCTGTTCTCTTCCTGTTGCCAGTTTGTTAAAGCTCCATTCTGGTAGGGAAAAGAGCTGGGGAATCAACATTGCATGTCAAGTAGTTCAGCCATGTCTTTGGGATCTGATTCAAATCATGTCCAGTTCATGGATTGGACTCATGGAATCCATATTATATGGAGTTGGAATGGATTTATTTTTCTTCCTGTGCCAAACAACACTGGAATTATTTGCAATTTTATTTTATTCTCTTTCCATGCCAACTTCTGGTGGAGGGATATGGTCAGGGAATATGAATAATTGTGATTCCTACCTTTATGCCTATCTCTAAGTCCCCCACAGTTAAAAGAGCTCTTAGCAGAGCTGTTTCTGGTAGTGAGCTGATGCAGATGCTTGTACACAGATTTTCTCCATCCTGTATCAGCAGCCTGTGGGGTTTCCGTTTTGAGACCTCACCCAACTCATCTTTACCAAGGTGACTGTCGGTTTATCTGGCTTCACCCTCCAGGATATTTTTAATTAGATGTAAAGGAATGAATATATTACTTTAAGTTATTTTGATGAAAGAATTCCTGCACTGTCATTAACAATGAGTTAAATGAGCTAAAACTTCCCTCTAGTTCCCTCTCTTTTGATGAGGAAACAAAGCAGTTCTTTGCATGATTAAGATTTGTGGCATCACGCCTGAAATGAGAAACCATAATATGTACTTTATAATTTGTGTAGGTTTTTTTAACTCCTACATGACCACTCTTGTTTTTGTGCCTATTTTTACAGCTGGTTTTGTTATGTTTTCCTTTGATTGAGATGCTGACATCATAAGTTTATATCTCTGTTTTTATTTTTCCTTTATTTCTAAGGAGGTTTATCGATTCCTTGGGCACCTCAAAAGGAGTTGACACTGACAATTCCTGAGGCTCTTTAGAAATTTCAGATCTGGTTGGTTTTAGACTCATTAAACTCAATATGAATTTTTGATAGTTAGTGATGATTAAAACTTACAGCAAGGTGTGTGAAAACATGTGGAAAACCTCAGGGCAACAAGATTAGCCCTTCAGTCATCTGAAATGTGCCAGGAGTTGAGAAAGCTGATTTCCAGTAGCAGTTTTTCAGTATTTTACTGACATTACCATGTAGCAGCAGTTTGAACAACAGACGCAGAGAAGAGAAGCAATACAGGTTATTTGCTCTTGGAGAAAGATGATTATTCCAGTGAAAAAAGAAAGGGATTAAATTTTGTTGTTGATAGAGCTCTTGGCTGAATCTCAGAATATATTATTCTGTAAGAGCATGGTTTGGGTTGTTGACCTCTTCAGTATTTCTAATTGTTTCTGCAATAAAACCTTCTCACAGAGTTTAGGCAAAAGAGCTCTCCATGCCAAGTGTCATCTGCCAAATAAAATTATCAGATGGTCTTTAATATGTTGAGACATTTTATAAGAAAGGTGTAATCATTTGCCTTATGGATTTTAAATTGTCTCCATTCTAATCTCAGCCTTGCAACCATGAAAAATCATTAAATATTGCAAGATCCAGAGTTTTCTCAGAAATGTTGCAGATGCATCATTACATCCATCTTTTTTTTTTTTTTTTGTGAATGAAAATTGATTCCTGTATCTTGGGTCCATCCTGCATCATTTTGAATGGCTGTTTTGGAACAACTGAGGTGCAATATTTGGGATCAGTGGGTTGTTGACATGGGATATTTCCTGTTGGCTTTAATTCCGTCCTGAGCACAATAAAAAGCACAATAATTGGCTTGAACTGTGGGTCTGAAGATGGCAGGTTATTTAAAATATTGGGTAACACAAACTGAAGCACCAGTACCTTAAGAGTAGCAAAGGTGCATATTCTGCTAAATAAACTTCAGTAATTACTTTAGGGGTTTTTCCTCTGCAACATTGTAATTTTTCTAGTTTATATTCTTCACAGACTGCTGACCACAGTGACAGTTTTGCTGTTCTTGTATAAAATAACTCACACATGTGTGCACCTGGTCTTCATTACTGTTGCATTGCATATATGGTAATGGCAGAATGGGAAATTTTCTTTTCTGATTTCTGCTGATGACGCCTTGTTTCAGGCACAGCACTTTACAAATACATTGTTCATTAAGTGTCAGTATCCATTAAGCAGCACTAACAGGCAAAAGGACTGTACAAAACACTCTCATCATTTCCATAACAAGAAAGTATTTACTATAAAAGACTAAAAAACCCCAACACACCTGCTTTAACTTTTTTTGAGCTGTCAACAACATGAACATTCATGTTTTACCTTATTAAGGCAAATATATTTGCAATAACAAGGCATAAATATGCAAAAATCCCTTTGAAAAATGCTATCCCCCATAACATTATACTCATATACTTATGAGTTTAAGGTACTGACTGAACAGAATAGGAACACTGAAAACCCCACTTCTAAAAAGTTAATCTTGAAAGTATAATTACAGGTGTAGTGATTGAAATCTATTTTTGGCTGAGCTCAGTTTCATCTTGTGGTATGCTATGACTAATTTGACCCACTGCATTTTAGAAAATCTTTATTCTCACTGATTCTGGTGTTCTTGCAGACATTTTTGCCAGACACGTGTGACTGTGAGAAGTTACCTCCGAACCTCCAGGTCACACATCAAACTAAGGTGGCAGTGGCTGGCTAAAGGCAGGGGAATGTGGGCACCTCTCGTCTCCAGAGGGATGACCACAATTCCTGGATCCATAGGGCATCTCCTCGCTCCCAGAGAGGAGACCTGACTGCAGCTCCAGGAGCTGGCAGGGCCGGGCTGCAGCTTTTAAGCAGTGCTGGGTTTGCTCTCTGTTCCACGCAGAGATGAGTGGTGCTCCAGCCAGGGTTTCTGTGTCACCACGAGATGTCACTCTTTTGTTAGAAAAAAATCTATCCAATGGCACGAATATCTGGAAAATAAATTATATAGCCCTAAAAGGTGAAAATGTAGGAATTTAAGGAAGAATATTCTCTAATGTCTTTAGCTGGATTATGTTCTGTTTAAGTAGGGACAATGTACAGGCATTAACATCACTGTTTCCAGGTTTGTTAGTGTTGTGGTTTTTCAAGCTGGAGGGACTGTAACAGGATTTAATTAGTTTAAAAGTCAGCAAATATTTGGGTTTGCAACATGGCGGCTGAGATGGATCAGTCGTCGTTGTAATCTTATTTACAAAACTAGAAGTTGCTTAAATACCTGTGCCATGTATCCTTGTGGAGAGGGGAATGTGGAAGTCCCCAGTGTCTGTCAGGCACAGTCCCCACTGCCATGGAGCAAGAGTGACATCCTGTGGGAAAGGTTTAAAAGGGACACAAACAAAAGCCTGGAGCCATCCTGGACCCGGCTTGGATTTGGCCATGGCGTCTTTTTATGTTTTGAAGCCAGCATCTCAAAAGTAAATTAATATCCACTGTCAGCTGTGATTAGAACATCACAGCTTTCTGTGCTTTAGTTTACGCTGTTTTGGGGTCCAGAATTATTGATTTGCATTGCAGGAGTGCTCATGTTTTACTTTGATCAGAGCCCAAAAATTTAGAGCTTTGTAATACAATTTATGATTATATGGTTTCCTAATGTGCTAGGACATGTTACACATGCATTTTCCTCTAAAACTAAAGATAACATGTAGGTTATCGTATATCTTTAAATGGTATCCAAGTACTCAATTTAAATTATTTTTTTAAATTATTGTTTTAATTTAAAGTAATGAGAAAAATATTTCTTATATTTTTGGCCAAAAATTTATGTATTATATTTAACAGAAATGTGAGCTCTGAACTTTAAAACCTGGTTCTGATAACAGAAGTAGTGGCAGAGATTCCAGTATTTGTAGCTAGATGTAAAATTATATACTTGTACAACAGGATTGCAACAGAAATTAAAGGAATTGGAACAATGTTATTGGAATGATGTGACTTTGGCTGCAGAGTAATCCAGATGCTTCTAATTTAATCTCTTTATTAGCCTTTATTTAAAGGCATGGATTGAAAAACTCTCTGGTAGTTTTAAGAAGAGAAATATTTACACCTTTTATTGTAATTCACTGCACGTTTTGCAAGAGGAAATATAAAACTAATATTTCTGTGCATTTTTTCCTGGTTTTAAAAATAGAGATGGATAAAATTGCAGCTCTATCCTCATGTGAAAGGATTATTTGCACATCTGTCTAAGGTTAGTACCTCCTGTGTGGTTATCAGCATCCTTCATTGTGCTTGCTGAAAAAGGGCCAGATGATGAGTGGCTCCTTGCAAGATTAACTTTGTATTGGTAGTCATTAAACAGTGGGAATTTCTACAAACTGGCAGTTTGGGATGCTGAAAGAAAGAGAAAAAAAAATTGAGGAAGGAGTATTATAATGGTTGCACATACAGCATCTAGAATAGACTGGGGCTACTGGCAACAAGTGTGGTGGAACAGTTGGTGAGCAGATGTACAATAAATAACTGTCAGGAGGTAAACTGACACCTCTGATAGCCA
Organism: Melospiza melodia melodia; assembly: GCF_035770615.1. Taxonomy (NCBI): domain Eukaryota; kingdom Metazoa; phylum Chordata; class Aves; order Passeriformes; family Passerellidae; genus Melospiza; species Melospiza melodia. The sequence continues at coordinate 16,751,375 of NC_086206.1, forward strand.
AAACTGTACTAATCCAGGATTAACAAAGCAGTTGAAGGAGAGGTATCACTCTATTTTACAGCAAATTCAGTCCCTGCTCGGGGAAAGCAGCGTTTGTGTCCCAGCTGAGGGGTGTGTGAAGCCCAGTGGTGGCCGTGTCCCTCTAACACTGCAGTGGCACCCACAAAGCTCATTTAAACCAAATCTGCTAAATGTGGCTTGAGCCATTTTTCTGGGGCGGCTTAAACATGTCATTAACTTCAAAGAGGTGAGGGGAGGATTCTTTGCACATGCCTGTGAAGGACTATAAAAGTGATTGGCAAGCTGAAATTAAATTTTGAATATTTTTGTGTAATCACTGTTAATTTGGTTTTGCAAACCCGTTCCTGGCAGATATCTGTGGAAAGCAGATGGCTAAGTTGTGTTGACTGGAAGCAGATTTTCAGATGCTTTTTACAGAAGCTCTCTATAATTGATTTGCTGGCAGATTAAGAGTTACTCATGAGATGTGTTTTGTTTTGCTCCTCTGTTTAAAAAGTATACTGTGTTATGCAGCTGCACTTAAATTCTTGAATCAGCAAATAAAATCACTTGTGGTGAGGATCTGTTTGGGAGTATAAAAATATTTGAGAAAGACTTGAAGATTGAGAATGAGCAGCAGTAATGAGTCAAATCCTAAAGCTTCTGCTCAGATTTATGAAACATTTTTATTGAATTTTCTTTTCCAGCTGATAGAATTTCTCTGAAGACTTCAACTATTTAACTGAATAAATGTGATCATTTTCATTATATAACACTGATCTTGTGCCTTTTGTTGTTGTTGTGGATAATTTTATCAGAGTGCTCTTTCTTTCATGTATAACCCAGTTCAAACTAAACTTATCATTCAGAGTTGTATTTTATCACTTCTGCAGAGGAAATAGCAAAGCTGAAACTTTCTGTGCTTTCTGACTACTGAAAATTAGATGGATTCAAGAGGAATTGGTCAGATGGAAATGTAATAGAAGAAATTGTTAGACAACAATTTTTGTTGTCTCTGACTCTGGGTGTCCTAAGCTTAAAACTTGTTTGAGAGTAGGAGAGCATCCCAAGGCAGTGTCACATTTTTGCATTCTTCCTTAGGCATTAGAGAGTGAGAACTCTGCCTCTGTGAATCTATGGGTATAGTCTTTAATTATATATGATATATTTATTTTTGCCTCAGGATCTCTGTCACAGCTTGTGCGGGCAGGATTTCAAAATTCAAGGGACATCATGGCTGTGTGTGTTATGGTAGGAAAACTGTGTTAGTGGCAGGATGGGTGACTGCGAGGTCCAGGTCCAGTGAGGGCTTGTCTTACTCCCTCTTGAACATTTAAATTGCTCTTTATTGCAGCCAAATTTCTTCTTCCCCTATGACATGAATCTGCAAATATGATATTAAAAGAATTGTTTTTTTTTTTTTTTTGAGGGTCACAGAACATTTTGAATTTGTTTCTGATCCAAAGCTTTAATTTAATTTAAAGTTTAATCACGTTCAAAGGAAAAACCTTAGAAGAAAATGTTTGTTTAAAGCAAATTTAATTTTTGTTTTCTTTTGTGGTTCTTCCCTCCTTGGATGATTGTGGGATTATGTGTGCCAGGAAATATTCTTCCTGTCTCGTCGGAAACCTGTCAAAACTTCATAATAATATCCTAAGTACTTGAAATAATATTAGTGTTTAGCAGAAAATGGGTCTGCCTATCTGTGGAGTGCAGTAATGGATGTGCATAGCTACAGCAAATACAGGGGCTGTGGAGAAGAAAGTAATTTTAAGAAAGAAAACATACAAAGCCAAAAAAGCTCCTCGTGCAGTGCATGCTAATGAGCTGCTGCTCTTTGTGGTGGAAGGCATTAGTGTCTACTGGAGTTAGAATGGGGCCCAATAATTGCTCTGACTCCAGAGATGAAAATCTCATTGCTCCTTGTGGCTGCAGACATGGGAGGTGGGTGCCAGTTCTTTTGCAAATCTCCTGGTTGAGTTTCAAAGGTGGTCAGACTCTCAGTGTATTCAGCTTGAATCTGTAAAGTACTTTTTGCTTTATTGTAGTTGACATTCTTCATTTAGAGGTTAGCTTCACCTTGATTGGATTATTTGTTATAAAAGATGATTCTAGATTTCAAAACTTCATAAAATATGATTTTGTATACTGTTCCCAGCCGCCATTTAAATTAAAAGCTGACGAGGTCTTGGAGGTCTAAGTTAAACATTTTTGCATTATTTTCAACTTAATTGGAAGTTGACATACTGTGTTTTTGACCTGGTTGCTGCAGAATGCTACATTCTTTGGCAAATATTAACCACTGTGTGTGGTCTAAATAGATATTCAGCTAACATGGACCAAGCCTTGCTCTGGTTAAAGCTATCTCTTTCCACACATTTCCTGAGCTATAATGAACATTTTTATTAGTGTCTTCTCAAAACACCACAAAGCTCCAGTAAAAGTAGAACATGAATCCATTTGTACACAAAGCATTTAGCATGAAACCTTTATTTTAATTCTCTTCTTTATTGCTGTGAACATTGTATTGTTCATTTTCAAAGCAAAAGATTCAAAACTGTGAAAGTAATTTAGCTCATCATGTTAGAGGTACTGTTTTTGGAAATCTTTATTTTTCTCAAGGATCAGTAAAATCATACAATCTTTACAAATATATTACCTTTATGATATAAAATTTCTCTGTAGAACATGCTGGAGTTTTTTTTTCAGAAATCACATTGTAATCTCTAAAGTCATTGGCTGGGTCAGAAATTGCAGAACATGCTGAGCACCAAGGTTAATGGTTCTAATGGAGATAATTCTTTAAGTGAATACCTTTGCAAAGGTTTGACTCAGGGGAGAATATTTTATTGATACTACCCATATGAACTTGGGGAATATGGGTAGTTGCAATATTAGTAAGAATTCTACATGGTACTATTTATGAATTTTTAGAGAGGATGGGTTTTGGTTTTAAATGTACAAAGGCTCTTGCTGTTGCTTATATTTTCTATGGGAGTGCAGACAAATTGTTATTTAGTGTCTTGTGTGTCATCATCTCCAAGAAAATGGGTTTCAGAAACCTTAATTTGATAATTTGTTTCAAAGTTGTAGCTTTAGATCAAGTTTAAAATACATAATGCTCGCTCACAATGTACTTTAAAATTTTTTTATCTCCCAATGCCTTTTTTTTTATTTTTGTGGTATAGGGATCTCACCCCCCTGCCCCCTTTTAATTCAGCATCTCTTTTGCCTGAGCAATAAAGGCTCTCTATAGATAACAGCAAAACATAAGATACCTCACAATATATGTTACATACCAGATTAAAATCTGGCCTTCAAGGCAAAATGACTTTGCCCTTGCAGTGCAGGAGTTTCCCCCACTCCTTGGAGACAGGATTCACTCCACTGATGGGGTGGGTTTGGCTCCTGTCTCCATCAGATCCTTCTCTCCGTGGTGTTTCTGGTGTCTGAGAGTCTCACACAGTTCCTCTTTATCTCCTGGTTGGTTTTGTGTTAATCTGACAAATACTTCTTGTTTTTGCTTTGCCTCTTCCTCCCTGTCTGGCACCTGAATGCTGCTGGAGTGTGAGCCTAAAGTAGGCAGTGATAGATGAGAAGAGGAACAGGGAGATTTTCATCTTAAAATACCTTAAGGCTCAGACAGTGGAATGCACATTAAATTTGAGTCATTGGAAGGACTGAAGGTAGAAATCCTTCCTGTGAAGGAAGAAATCCTTGCTGGCACAGATGGAGAAGCTGTGGCTGCCCCTGGATCCCTGGCAGTGCCCAAGGCCAGGCTGGGGCAGCCTGGGATGGCAGGAGGTGTCCCTGCCCATGAATGAGATGAGCTTTCAGGTCCCTTCCAACACAAACCATTCTGATTCTGTGATTGTTTACTTGGTAGCTTTGGAAATAAGGAATGGAAATACGTTCCATTTTTCCATAAAGAAAACTTGTATGTGTTACTTGAAGATATATTTTTCTTCCTGTTGCTTGTCTGTCCTTTCCTTAAGAGCAGAAGAAATTTTGACATCTGCCCATCCCTTTCTCTCATGACCAGATTGGGTTTGGTTTCTGTTGCTTACCTTATTTCCAGAATTATAAATAGGATTTAAGGTTTTTAGCCTAACCTCAAATCTAAATAGGCAGCAGTGGCTTCTTTGGTGCTTGCTGTCACTGACTGTATTGCAAGCTGACCTGGGAGAAAGGACACCTGTCAATATTAGCAATTTTTTTTCTTTGTTTATGTGAACAAGACAATAGTCACAATTTAATTTTATTTTCTTAGCAGACAATTCTGTTTGACTGCTTACAATTTTTTTTCCTATTCCTTCTACTGAAGGAAACTACTCCTTCAGCTGCATCAAATATTCCTATTATATCTTCCACTGCTGAAATTTGAAGTTGAGATGTGCATTAATCATTCTTTTAGCAGACTGTTATATAATGTTCTTGTCTGAAAATAAATGTACAGGGTTTAGGAGACTTTCTTTTGGTAATATGTAAATGAGTCAAATTAAACCTGTCTGTTGTGTTTTCTTAGAATGGGAGTATTTCTAGTAGCAGTACCAGAGAAGAAATCCAAACTCATAAAATATGAGGCAGTACTTTATGAAATGGCTCTTTTGTGATTCTGAAATCAATGGGAGCTTGGCAGTGATTTTAGTAGAAACAGAATTGGGATAAGACTGATGCTTATGCATTATTATTTTAAATGTCTTTTTCTGCTTGTAATGGTAAATAAAAAAGGAAGATGAAGACTTCAATCTGCATGAAAAATTTGACAGTTCATAGTGAAATGTTCACTGTCTGCTCCGATTCATTCAAGAATCACAGAACACCAAAAATCCCCTGAAGGGGGTGGCCTGCAGGTGATGTAGATATTTACAGAAAGATGAGCACAACTCAACTTCTGTACCAAATTTCAGATGATGAGGGTTAGGTAGAGCACAGCTGTACATGAAGGTGTGAGCTCTGTTCATCTGATTTCTATTCTTAAAGCTTGTACAGGGTTACAACCTACATGTGTTTGTCTGAGTGATTAATGGCTTGTATCCATACATTAGAACTGAGAGTATTAAGATTTATATCTTTTTGTTTTGAAGAGCAACAGCAAGCCCTTAAATGCATGCTAAATGTACTCCATCTGATGAGCATGACCTACAGTGGACATTTACAGTAAATGATTAGAGACATTTAGAGGGTTTTTTTTTTCAGCTATTAAATATATTTTAAAATGTCATAAGATGTCATGAGTCATGGATGTAAAGCTGATATTTATATTTATCAGACACTTTGAAGACAGGAAAGATCTTACCTTTGTACCTCTTTCTTTGCTTTCTAAACTGATGGATGTACTGTGCTAGGAGAGGTCAGGATAGAAAAATACAGGTAGTGAGGGTCCAACATTTGTCATGGTGTTTATTTAAACATTTTGTTCCAAGTACCATAAGGATGGCTGATAAATGTTCTAAGTTATGAGGGATTTAGAATACCTAAATTAGGTGTTGAGGGGAGAAACCTGCTAATTGGAGACAGCATGAAGAGACAGTATGGAAGAAGTTTATATAGCTTTTATTTTCCTTCTAAATAAGGTACTAAGCATATTCCAGGACTTTAAGAAATATTCTGCTCTGTGTCCTTCAGTACCTTGTCCCAGTGGGCATTTCCAAGTCCATTCCTGCTGGTTTTGAGCTGGATGGGAGCTGACCCTGAGGGCTGGGTTACTTTCCTTTGGATGCATGTTCTGTGTGTTCATTACACCCTTTGCAGAGCTTCTCTTTGAATTGACACATTCTGGGATTTTTTTCCCCATGTGTAGAAAACCAGAAGCAAAAGTGGGTCCAGCACTGGGTCTGAGTTACGTCTGAGGACCTCAGCTCTGTGGAATTGTGTTCAAGAGCAGCTGAACCCTGCAGTTTGTGTAAGCATGAACAGGTTTCAATGCACATCTGTTTGTGTTGTGTTTGAGGAGGAGACTGGTCAAACACAGGCTGATGACTGGTATAGAAAACCTGGGATTTTTGAACCATCAGGATTTTATTCTGGGAAAGATACAAACTTGTTCATAAAAAAAATATTTGTAGAAGACATGGAGGATTTAATTTACTGGCTGTCTTACTCAGCCAGCCAAATATTATTGTTTATTTCAATAGCACTTCTTCTCAATAGAATCCTAGATTACTTCAGCAAGCTCAGGCAATGGAATTTTTTTATGCCTTTTCTTTTCCTGTCTTGTACAAGTTTGTGAGAAATCCTCAAATAAAGCATTTTTTAAAGAAGTTGCTTTAAAGATTTGTTGAAATATTTTTTCCATAGTCTATTTCTTTTTTCCCAATGCTATTGATGGATTTGAGGTATCTGAACTGTCAGTGAATTAGCTGTATAAGAATCTTTTAATGATACAAGGGGGTATTGGATGATGGCAGACTTTTTTAGCATCTCTGAACAGTACAAATTGCCAACATCTTCACATTTCTGTAAGGAGAACCTGCTTTGGGCCCAGTGGGGTTAAGAACGTTGTTTACTCTACTCTTGACTCCTGCAGTATAACAATAAAAAAGTGATTAAAATTTAAGTAGTCATGAGAGATTTTTGCTATATCTAATTTCTTGAATGCTGGTGTGCATTAAAACTGGATCATTGCATAATACTGTTATGGTAAGTATTAGTGTATTACCTTGTTTAGCAACCAACAGAAATAAGAACAGTAATTTTGTGATGAGTAGTCTTGTCTAAATGTGCTGAGTTCAAAAATTGTTTAGCATTAAGGTTGTGTTAATTGCTTCCTCTGTAGGTTTTTTTAATAATAGAGATATTAATAGATCTCTATTTTGAAGTAGTTAACATACCACAAAAATCTTTTGCAAAACAAAATTTGATACTGAGTTTCTCACATCAGAGAGCATTTTCTGCTTCTGTTTGGGAAGGTTAATGATTTCCATAGGTTTCACAAGGAAAGCAGGAGAGATGCAGTCAAATTTCAGTGTCTTTGCTTTCATCATGAAACACAGAGGTGCCTCTCCAGCTGTGGGTGTGGAAGGGTGGCTCTCCCCTTCAAGGGCACATGGGGTTGCAGTTCTCAGAGAAGCCATCAAGCTCTCCTGAGTAGGTGCTGTGCAGTCTGAGCTTTTGCAAGCAGAGAATGCGCATTCCTAAACCTCAGCACACAGACCAGGCTGTGCCTGCACTGCAAGTGCAGCAGCAGAATGAAGCATTCCTTTCCATCAGCTGTTAGCTGCATTGCTCCATCTGCATCTCCAGGCTCTGTTTTTCCACATTTTCTTTGGGACAAGTCAGAGAGGGGATGATGGAGGATAAATAAGCAAAGGTATCCTGTGCAATACCTCCTGCTAAATTCTGTGATTCTTGAAAGCTGTGCTTTAGTGTTTGGAGCTGAGCAGTGGAAGTGTGTGGGACAGCTTTATTTACTTACACCTCTTTGCTTTATGGGCTTTGGGAGAGGTTCCCCCTCACCATGTTTACTGCTTTGTAAAGCAAATCTTTGATTTACTGTAGCAGTCACAGTCTGTTAAATAACTGGGTTTTTTTCATGTGGAACAAGCACTTCATGTTCCCATTCCCAGGTCTCTCCAGCCCACAAAGTGTGAATTCCTTGTCTGTGACTGAATCTGCTTTTTCACTGGTTTCTGACAGTTTATTATGTTCTTTGCTGTTATTAGGAAGATGATTTAAACTATAAGCAGATCACATGTAAACAATGCTTCCTAAAATGATAATTTCTTTTTACTTCATTAGTTTTGTCTCATTACAATGTTCTTGCTACCATTACTCTCTTAATTATTTCTTATATTTAAAATACTTTCTTAAGGAAGACTCAGGCATCTCTGTATAAGATGAACAGTATCTCTTTTTTAAAATGACTCAGTACCAAATATGATCCATTAAGAGTTGGACATCAGTCTGAGGAAGGAGATTTTCTGAATACCACAATCATTGGAACCGCCAGGACAAGGTTTTTTGAGATCCTATTCCAGGAGAGACAAACACAGACCCTTTCTGACACTCACATGCCAGCACTTGCTTTGCCAAACACACCAAACCAGGCTGTGGCCATCTGAAAATGTTTCACTGAGTTCAAAATCAGAATTCTGCAGCACCTAACCCAGCCTCATGTCTTTCCATGGCGCATGAAGTCAGACTGAAGAGTTGTATTGAAATGATTTTTTTGCTAATGTAAGATATTTCACCTTCAATGTTTTTATAAATCCATTTACAGGTTTGAACAATGTGCCTGGATTAATGGGAACTGCAATGGTTTAATTTCTCTTTTTGTCTCTTTAATTTCTCTGTTTGTCTTATTTTGCCCACTATGAAAGTGTGTCCTTTGAGCTACATTAAGTAGAAGATAGGTTGTCACAGCTAGAATTTGTTCTGTTGTGCTGTAGAAAGATTTTGCAGGAAAAAAGCTTGATTTGAAATTGTAGATGTCTCCTCTAAACAGGCAGACACATCAAGCAGAAAATTCTGAATGTCTGATGAAATTCTTCAAGTTTTTATTTTTTTTAATGTAAATTTTCATTATACAAATGCACCTGCTTCAAATGGTTATACTGTATGTGTGCTGAATATCTACAACTCAAATGGATCTAATTACTCTTGATAAAATCTCAAGCAAAATTAAGATACAATTGTACTGTAAAATGACCTAGAACAGCATTACTTTGAAATATTCATTAACATAAGAGAAAAGAGAAAACCTTTAGAGCCCAGAACATTTCTCTGAGGACACAGATAGTTATTTTATTCTGCATTAGTTTCACTGATGGCACATTGTTAAACACAACAAGTTATGAAAAATTATGAAGAAATTTGTATTTTAGCCACTGTTTTTCAGATGTTCAACGTGGAGATGTTTAACATGAAGATGCCTCCATTTGCAGATAGAATGGCTTTATTTAAAATTGATTAGGAGCAATTCACAGCAGCCTGCCAAATTGCTAATGGAAGCCATTTGAATCAATTCTCTCGTATAATTTAAATGCCATTTCACTGCATATAGTTTAACCAGGAAAGAATCCCAGCTTGCAGCCAGGAAAATTAATTATTTATTTTTCTTTTCATAAATATTTTCTTGGTCCAAAAAAAAAAAAAAAAAAAGTGAAACCAAAATAAATGCTTATATGCTGAAACTTTTCCAGGGTGTGCACACTTCAAATGGCTAATTTGAGAAATGCCATGGTATTATTTTTACTTACGTATGTCAAAAAGCATTTTTATCTACATGTCAGGTGTTTTTCTTACCTGATAGCTTTTTGTGGAGTATGCATTTAAGGCTAAATTACAAATTGGATTCTGCTGCTAACTGAGGGGCCTATTCAGCAAAAATTATATATAGGCTTTTCTCAGAAGGTCGTGGAATCCATCTTTGCTGAGGTGATGAGGCAGGGAACTCCTCTTGGCCCCAGAATCTGTCCTGCTCTGCCTGGGTGTCCCACGGGGGAGTTTTCTGATGGCAGAGAATCCATTGGGTGAGGTCTGGTGTTTGCTGCAGCACTCTCATCCATCACCCAAAGATTGTCCTATCCAGGGGTTAATTTTATTGTTATTTGCCTGAAATTCAATTGAATTAAACTTGAGAACTAATGGTATATTGCCCTAGTTTAAAAATAAACATTCTGGGGTTTGGCTGCTATTGGCTGAGAATTTGCACTGTCAGCGCAATGCAGGAAGAATATCTTTTAATTTCATGCTTTGCCCACTCATCTATTGCACTGCCAATTGCAACCACTGCAGTGCCAAGCGAGGGAAAATATAGATTGCATAAAAATACAGAGGAGTGTTGATGCTGCAACAGCAGAGGAAGTGCATTACAGGGGCTGCTACTCTTCAGACGGAAATAGCAAATTGAAATCCTTTCTGGTTGTCCTTCACTGCTGCCCCTTGTGACTTAGAGAATCCAAGAACAAACAGTGGTGCTCTTAATTCCACCCCTCCCCACCCCCAACGTATAAAAAACCCACATTTCAGTGTCTTTTGCTCACGTATGGTGATGCATATTGTAAGAGCTAAAATATGTCTGAAAATTAATCAACCCTCAATTGGCCTTTCCTCGTGGGAGTTGATATGTAAAGTTGACCTCAAAGTGTAGCAATAATATATGTCAAAGATATTTAGCAGGCTTTTGCCATCTCCTCTGTATTGGTGGGGTGGGCATATGACTGTGCTGATTATGGACCTGAAGGCTTTTCCCCTGCAAAATGTGTGTATCAAGTCAGGAGAGGTCAACCTGCAATAAGGGTATTTAGCAAAGGAATCTTCAGCTGCATTGGCACAGTTGAAAATCTAATACCTATTTAAGCAGCAAGGTCCTTTAAATAGTCTGATGAACATATTTGAGAGACTGTGAAATTTCAGGAGTAAAAGGGGAGAGAAAAACTTTAATAAGAAAATTTATTGAAAATATGGTCTGAGTGCAAACCAAAGGACTTAAATGTCAGATATTCTAAAACAGGAGTAGGTAATGACATATGATTTGGCTGTATGTTGTATTTTTTTTTAACATGGTAAGAAAATCTTTATGGTAATGGGACTGTGGTAAGGTTTTCTTTTTTTTTTTTTTTTTTTTTTTTTTTAATGATTTCTGCCCCCATTTCCCCTCCCAAGAGAGTTACTGCAGTCAGAAGATTAAAGTTAAGAAAGGTAATTGGTCATTGCAAAGATGACCAAGAGGAACCCAAAGGGAGTCAGGCCAGTTTTCTGGAATTTAGGAATTTTGAGCAGGGATTGAGCTCTTGTGGAGCCTCGCAGAGGGACCTGCCCTTCCCTCAAAGAAACCCAACAGTCTAAGGAGGTCATACCATATTTCCCTTTCTTCTTGGAGACCATGATAGTTTTGTAGAAAAAATAGTTCCTTAAGTGTATCCACTGGCATTTTAAGACTAATAAATAATTCTTTACAGTCACTCAATCACTGCCAGTGCAGACTTGAAAAAGTAATTTATTTTGCAGATAGACACCCCTGACAGCACTCTGGAGGCCATCCTTCCTGCCATAACCACTTTCAAGAAGCCCAGCATAAAACATCCTGCCTGACCAGGTTTTGATGTAGTGAAGCCTCTCCTTGATAGAGAAATCTAATCTGTGCTCTGGGGAGGGAGCAGGGCTCTGCCACTGTCCTTGTTCATTATGGTTTCCTGTCCTGTTAACCAAGGAAAGGCTCAGTAACACATTCTCCAAGCTCATCACTTCACACATGTGCACCACCCAGCAAAGGAGAAGCTCTGTCTTTGTCCACTGCACCATGGGATGTGTTAACAGAAAATGGTCACTGAAGGAAACAATGAGGAGTTAAAAGCTTTTTTTTATTTGTCAAAATTAAGAAACGAAGAAATGATAAACAGTTTGGAACTCCAGACCTGGAGGATTCTTGATGTGGGAATGATGGTGGGATAGAAAAAAGAATAACTTAATTAATGGGGAAGAGCTGAGTGAGCAGAGACAGAATTTGGAGAAAAATAGGTGACCTAGTTTGGTATCACAAAGCATAATTTTCATTTTAGCTGTGAGGCATTAAAATGGCTAACATTTCACAAAATGGGCTGTAGATCATGCAATCTTTCCTGAAGTCCATTGGTAGAAAAGTTTAGAAAGTGCTGTCTGTGTTGAAGAAAGTCTTTCCAGGGCTTGGGCAGTACCTCTTGCTCTTTCTGTGCTTGTGTCCCTGCCTGGGGACCAAGTTGCAGCATTTCTTGGTGATGTGGTTGGAGCAGACCTTGTGGTCCTCAAACATCAACATGGTCTTTGGGGGAAGTTTGGGAAAATGTATTGATAAACATAGTGGGAGCTTGACTTCTGAAAATTTTTTTTTTTCTTCTTTCTGTTCATATTGCAAGCTAGATTACTCCATATTGAAAGATTAAACTCTTTACTGGCACAGTAAAGAGACACGTGAATGAAAATAATTTATTTCTACTTGTTCTTCTTTTACCTGAGTAAATGAAGTTTAGGGAAGCATAGTGCCTTATTTCATCAGGAAGGGTAAAGAAATAGAATAGGAATTGTGGTTCTAAATATCTGAGGTTACACCTTTGCTGTAACTGGAGCTGTAACTCCCTGTTATGGCAGTGTTTGATCCCCTTCCAGATTCCAAAGGCTGTCTGGGTTACTCAGATATATGTCCCACCATTAAAGCATTTTCCCCTTCTCTGTTTCTTATGGTAAATATGCTCTAGAAAGAGTTTTTTTTTTTTTGAACTCTTTTTGCAAAGTTTAAAATAAAATTTACAGCTGGTGAGGAACATGATTTTTACATACTGGACCTTATCATCTCAGTAACCAATTTTTCTTTATGTCTCAGAACTCTCATTAATTTTTCACAGGCTTGTGATGGATAGTTTTTATTTATTCACGTCTGAGGTTCTGTTGTGTGAAAAGGACTCATTTTATAACATTACATATTCATGGCTTGGGATAGATGGGATAAGGAACTTATTATTAATGTGTCACAGTGGGAAACTTACTCTGGGTTCATTTGTGAATCTTGTTAAATGTGGTGCGGTCAGCAGACAGTGCTGAAATTTTTGATACATTTTATTGGAGAAGGGCAAAGAGGTTCAGTGATGCTTCCTTATCTAAACAGCACCAGTGAGATGGTGCCTTTCTAAATGCATTTGAAACACTATATCAATAACACAAGGGTAGGAGCAAAGCATGCCTGGGCTGCAGTAAAATCAGAGTGGTGCTTTTTAGTAATGACTCTTTCCAAGTGCTACTTGGGTCTATTTAAATCCAGTTTGCTTAATTAAGTCTTGTTTTACTTTTAGCAAAAACGCAGGAGTTGCTTTCAGTGTAGTGAATTGACAGCAGAGTACTGCAAAACTTGATTTCTAGCAGTTAGGCTTGCCTGTAGGATTTGATCATGGCCATATTGGACTGAGATTCTTTTGCTGATGTACAGTGGGACTGTGCAAATTCTGAATGTGTACCTGCAAAGATGTTTGGAAATCAGGGAGCAGTCTGTTTATTGAAGGTATGCAGCATATAAAATAAAAAGTAAGGAGGTAACCTATGTTGAAAAGTATTATAGAGTTGGGTCTGGTTTAAAAGAACAAAATATCCCTTTCATTGGCCCACAAAGATACTAATTTCCATAGCAGAGCATTTTGTACCACTGAAAATTTTAAAGAAGGTGTTTTGTCCTTTGTACTCAAAATTTATTTTTCAATTAAATTCTTCCATACTCATTTTTGTAGTTATGAAAATGGACCCAGAGAGGAAGTCAGTAATTTAGCTCTACTTCTGACTCCCTGATATTTATCACCTATTCTTACCTTTCTACTTATATTATTATTGGAAGTAGAGAAAGATGATTTTTTGGGGGTCTTTTTGAGTGTACTCATCCCTTTCTTACCAAAACAGCTTGTGAATGAAGGTTTTAAAGTTTACAATACCAGCAATTATTCAGCTATTTCAGAACGTGCTATCAAAATCCAAATGATTTATAATTCCCCTTTGTTTTAAAACATTTTCTTTCATTTGAAATGAATAATGAAATAGATGAAATAAATTTGAGCTACTTAAGTAGCTTGAGACGACCAGGACAAGACAATTTATGATGGCTATATTTTAAAAGAAAATTTTCAGCGATGTTAAACGTTGGCTTTATTAGCAATCCTACCAGTAGGTCAACAGTATTATATTGTCATTTATAACAGAGGAGCTGGGCAGTGAGAAAACTGTAGTCTATTAAGAGTTTTGTGAGAGTGTGTGCGTGTGTATACAGTGAAATAATATCTAGTGTAATGTGAAGTGACAGTCAAAATTACAGCTTTTCTCTTGCCGCAAGGGTACTTCTCTGCCAAGTATAGTAATATTGTTGTAGCAGTGTTCAAGGTTGTCAGCAGTTCTTGGTTACTCTGCAGAGAGCCATAACTGTGTGTGGAAGCAAGGAGCTTCCTGTCAAGGGAGATACTATAATTTTGATATATATTTGTTGGTGCCAAACTGCAATTAAATAGGAGGCATTGGAAGAGGTTTTATTTAGCCAGCTCAAATTTGTTGATTAATTAGTTAAAACAAGAAAACCCCCAAAAACAAACAAAACCAGCAAAAAATATCCAAACACGAAAAACAAACAAACAGAAAAAAAACCCCCATAAACCATCACCAACAAAAAAATAAATCCAAAAGGTAATCGTCCTCTTACACAAATGTAGTTTAAAATTATTAATTTATCTGGCATTTTTCTGTAAATATTTTTCTCAAAGTAAAGTGTGTTATTTTTATGGAATAAACCTTTTTTCTGCTGGAGGATCTGGGATTTTTGAGGACTTATAGGGCATACTGCTTTTAGTTAAACTATCACCTCTAAGGCTAATTATCTAGCATAAAATTATTTTAAGGGATAGTTGTAGAATTCAGTTTTTTAGAGGTCAGCATGGAAACTGTTTTTTCTCAAGGCATGTTTTTTCAGGATGTGCTTTCGTGTCAGGAAATCGACAAAATAGTCACAAAAATGTGTATTATCATCCATATTGGAAGCAGTAAAGAATTTCTCCTATTTCCCCACGTTGAAAATGATGATAATGGTGTCAGCAGTTTTATTCAGCAAAACCCCATTTTTCTTGAGGATTAGATTAAACAAAATGAGGTGGAGGAGAGAGTTCCTTTGGAAAACATTGCTTTAAAGAAAATCAAGAACTTGCCTGCTGTCCTCCAGCAAAGTATTCAGGTATAAACATACTTACATGATCTTATGACTTGAATGATGAAGATTTAGTGTTATTTAGTGCTGATGTAACTGGTTAAGTATTGTCTAAAATATTGCTTAGCCAAAACCCCCAGTGGCTTTTGTTGAATATTTTTCAAGTGGAGCTGCTGGTGCACCTGGTGAGGTGTTCCAGACCCTGCCCCTCCACTCCCTCATTTCCCTGCCTGATTCTTTCCCTGATTTCTTCCCTGATTTCACTGCAATGCCAGGGTATGACTTGCCTTGTAGAATTGGGAGCTGCTCACTGCAAAGCAGAGGCCACAGAAGCTGATCCCGAATTTCAGATGGGTATATGAGGAAAGAGAAGATAAAAAAAATAAATCACAAATATATTTTCAATATTTTCCTTCTAAGTGTAGCTAAAATGGATTTCAAATACTTTATGTTAGGAAGGTGCAATCAAAATCAAGAAGCATCCTTGGAGTTTTCACAAGGAAAATTGGGTGGTCAGTGGGTACTTTGCACAACTGGCATTGGTTGTTCCACTGTTGCCTCAAGGATTTATCCCAAAACACACTTCCAGGTGCAGGCTAACTTTTCCTGGAAACCCTTTGATTCTGATTTTATAGAAAATGAGCATGGTCTGAATTTTCTGGGTGTTTTGAATAGCTGAGGTTGTAGGTTCTGCTGTTGTTTCTCATTAAGTGAGCTTAATGAGTAAATGTGAAATGTAGCTGTAGGATTTTTAATTGCACAGGGGCTCATCCTCAGCCATGGGTGACATCTCTGGCTCCTGTGCAGAGGAGCTGTCCCAGGGCACTGTGATTGGGCATAACACATACGAAAGACTCTACAAAAAAAGATTTATGAAATTACACAAAATATCTGTTTTACGGTGTTTCTCTCTATGTTTTGACTAATGCTTCTCTTCTTTCATCACTGAAGCTTTTTTGTTTTTTTTGGTGGAGGACAGAAAGCCAAAATCTGACCATGTTATCAGAGCTGATTTTCCCACTTTTGGTAAATATATCGTTTACTGAAGGATCATATGAAGTTTTATCTCTCATGTTTTCTGAATTTCTTCAATCTGGCCAGCTGTCTGGTTTATGAACATCTGAACTCTTTGTTTCTAGCTCTTTTGTTGCCACTAGAAATTTGGGTATTTTCCTGTGAAGTCGTATCTGTTTGGTGCAGGAGCCTGGGTGCTCAAAGGTGATCACACAATATCTGTTTGTGCACAAAGCTGCACACAGCAGTCAACACCTCACTCAGAATCCTTAACCTGAGTGGACTCAGCATCCTGTGTGTGACAAAGCAATTTACCAAATGTAAATTCCTTCCCATCGCTGCATTGATATGTTGGCTCTATTTTTTTTTAATTGAATAAATATATTACACAGCGGGGCAGATTATTTTCTTTGTGGCCTTGCTGTTGCAATTTGAGAACAGATACAATTTCCTTCAGCTGATGAAGAAAGCAACATCTGTTCTTGGTTTCCTGCAGCTTCCCTTCAGACAATGCATTTAGATGCACAATTTGAATTCCTTCCTAAGAAATAGAAAATTAAAACTTTGACCCCTCCTTCAAAGCAGTGGTTACACTGTGACAACAGTGGGTTGAGCTAAATTCAGCTATGTCAGGCAAGAACTATAAAAGTAGATAGATTGCCCTCTAAGCTTCACTTTATTGGATATTGTAATTGACATATAGTTGTCATTTATAATCATCTGTCCATTCCTGTGAGTTGGGAGCAGTAAAGTTAATTGTGGCTGCTCATTTGCATTAATCTCACCTCTGAAGGTACAGTAACCCATTAATATCATGTCATGATGAATTATCACAAATAACATTGAACATATTGATTAATGATCTCTGAGATTTGTATCTCGTTAAAACATTTTGTTAGCTCTTTAAACTTTTAAGCAGACAGTCAATGTATGCAGGAGAGGTTTAGAGATCACCCACGAGGTGATGAAAAGTTATGGCACACATTTTGGGTCACTAATTAAAAATTGTTTAAACATTTCATATTCATTTTAAGACTGCTTTTTCCTTCTAAAGTACAGAGCTTGAAGGCTGATAGCAAGAATTGTCTTATTATTGTTCATTGCTTATGAAGATAGTAATTTATATTGGAATTGGGATGAAACAGGAAAAAGGGAGTAATGAGACTTAGAAACTGCTATTATTTCTTTTTCTACTCTCTAATAAGAATCATGCTCAGTGAAGCATATGTTTGTTGGTTTTTTAAAAAACATAGTTTCCTTCTATTTAATTTTTTTTTCTTAATGCAAAACTTCCCTTGCTTTCTTAGCACTTGAATTCTCTTGATTTTTTTCCCTCCTGTTCTTTCTTTATGAATACAGATATATACCTGAGGCTGAATGAAACCTCATCCAGTGGGTGGCCATGTGATTTGAAGTAGCTGATAATGAAATATTTTGCCATTTAGATTATTACTTGCCTAAATTTCTGTAAGCTAAGAAGCACAAAGACTTTAGGGAGGCAGGGGAATTTACACCGTGGTTCAGGAAGGTGACTTGGCAGGACAGAAGTGACTCCTCTGCATATCTGAGTGTTGTGTTTCAGGAGTCTGGGAAATATGTAATGTTTTAAATCATTCAGCAGCCTGCCTTATTGTAAACGTTTCTTTGTCTCCTTCCACATGAAGTTGCTGTATTTGAGTTGGTAATTTTAAATAAATAATAACTCTAGTGAGTCCTAGTTCTATATTCAAGACACTGTTTTCCCTTTCTTCTACCTGCAGAAGCTGCCAGTAATATTTATTTGAGGGGTTACACTCATCATCATAATTTATTGCAATTATTTGAATATTCCAGGTATTTCACTGTTCTTTTTCTCAAGTCTGAGGGGATGATTCACATACACAGAATATTTTGGGTTAGAGCTGTTTTGTGTTTTCAGTCTGTCTCATTCTTTTACACTAGGAGGAAATAAGCAGTGAGTCTGGGTTTTATGCTTTTGATGACTTTGTTGGTCCCTCTTTAAACTAATCCTCACCTTTTCCTTCTAATTATTGCCCTTGGTACCTGGGATGAAGTTCACACACTCTGCCAAATGTTGAAATAAGCTAGTTTTGTAGAGGAGACTAATGGGAAGATTAGAGCAAGAAAAATCATCCTTTCTAACTTGAAGATATGATATGGCAAATCTTCACAGGTGTGCCATGACTTCTGCTGCTCTGGGCGTGTGCAGTGGCCAAAGGTATCACATCTCCTTTCCCCAGGCTGGGATTTTTGTGTGTGAACTAACACAATTTTAACTTATTTGCTAGCTTTTCAGCCCAGCCCCTACAATCTTCTTTCAGTAATTCCTGGGAGTCCGTTTCGCTGGCACACGAGGCTGTAGAGTCAAGGATTATATTCTAGCTATAATTTATGATTAACTAGATTTATGGCTGAGATCCCAAAACAGCCTCAGTACTGTGGCCTGAGGAATTAAAGCCAAAATGGAGACTATCATTCTGAACGGTTTGCTTCTCTGGATTTCAGGAAAACTCTTAGCTGTGTTTGAGAAACAAAAACAAAGCCCAAATCCAAACCAAATACAATTTGCCGTTGTGTGACAATTCAATTTTGTAGCGAGGAATTTAGCACTAAAACTCATGAAGTCCTCAGCCTTTATAGCATTGAACTATTTAATTTAAACCCTATTATCACCTAAAGCCAATGCAGTGAATAATGCATATTAGACCCTCTCCCTGCTCATGCAGCCCCTCGCCAAACAGAAAGTGGTGGGGGGGGACACACAATTAGGGTTCATTTTCACCCATGGTATTAATCCTTACTCATTTTAAAAAGCTGCTAACGGAAATATTTCCATTCAGCTCATTAATCAATTGTGATTTTCATTCCCTTGTTTTGTAAAAGCTGTTGCAATAAATACTTTTTTTTCACAAAGCAAAAATCTAAGAGATGGATGCAGCAAGCGTAATTAATAGCACCCAGTTACAGAAGATCAGCAAGTTTGTGAGATTCACATGCTGCTTTACCATATGGCTGCCCAGTAGGCGAAAAATTTGATTAATGTTTTGAAGTAGGTTTTTTTCAGCAAATATTACAGCCCCAGATGAGAAATTTTACTTCCGAGTATTGTTAGTCTTTACTAAAATAACAGATCTTTTGATTTAAAGCTAAATAATATTTTGATCTCATGAAAAATCTACATGCAGAAGAATTACTGTCCTGCTGTATAAAGAATGGACCCTATAGCTTGTATATAATTCAGCCAATAATGGTTAAATTTTTGTTTCATCTTAGTTTTTCGTAAGTTGGTCAATTTAAGATACCAGAACAGGTGCATGGATTTTGTGTTAAGGATTTCCCCATTAAAATTAGATCTATAACAAAACTGATTCATTCTAACTTGTCATGCTGTTTTCCTTTACACTCCTTATGTAAAATAATCAAAGTTAAGCAGCTGGCTAATGAAAATCAGAAACAAATGTGTGGTCTCTTCACTAAATTATTACTGTAAAAAAAATGTATAAAAGCAAAATTCTACAATGTATTATTTTGCTTTTAAGTAAGCAGTAGCTCTAATAATTATAATTAGTACTCAATTTATTGAGCCCCCCCCTCCATGTTTACCTGAAATGAAAAATATTTACAGAAAAGCATCCGAGGAGTGTCACGACCTAGGATGGAGTGCTCTCATGCAAAGCTGACACCCAGCAGGAAGTTTTGCTTTTCTCACAAATTCTCAGTTTAATGCAAGGAACATCAGCAGCTGGTGAAGAGCAGATCCGGGGTGCTGAGCTGAAATGGAGTGGAGAGCAGCTTTGAGGGGGAGCCTTGCTGAGCTTCCAGAATGCTGAGGATAAAGCATTACCTAACACTACTTTGCCACTTTGGTTCCTTCTAATTGCTTCAGGTAATGCTGAGGTTCAGAGTCTGCTGGGATGATGCTAAGGCTGAAAGATGAGAATTTCTGCATTTTAAAAAAGTACATTTTTGCAGCTTTTGCAGTTATATAATAATTAAAAAAAATCAACCAAAAAAACCAGTGATTGATTGTAAGGACGTGCTACATGAAAAAAATAATAATTCTGATTCTGTACGAATCCCCAGATCAGAGATCGTGGCACAAAGTGCTTCTCTAAATTGCTAATTATGAGGCATGGAGTGAGAACTCAAACCAAACTATAAAATAAAGTTCAGTAAAAATAAAAGTTTTAAAAAAATGTCTTTAGAACAAAAAGTTTTTCTCTTTGACAGCTCTAGGCAGTGCATGACCAGAGGGGCTGTCCAGCTGTGTCAGTCACTGGTGGTAAACATCAGAGGCAGGAAAAGAGCCTATGAAGTTTTTTTAAGAAAATCTTAAAATGAAGCAAAGCTGAGGTAGTGAAATGATGGTTATTAGTTCTGGAGAATACAAATGTCACAACAACTTGTGCTTAAATTCACAGACAGCTAATAGATGACAGAGCCCTGTGAACAAATCCATACCTTTCATATAGAAGGATGGATTAAATAGTTTTATGCTTTTGAGACAGGATAGTTAATTAATTGATACAGGCTTCCCAGGCTTGCACTGTTTGTAGATTGCCTCTGGAAACTTGTTTTCCTTAATATTATCAATTTTCCTGCAAATTGCAGAAAGTATAAACATTTTTTAGGGCATTTTTGACATATTATCTTTTTTCTTGTCTATAGCAGTTATTCTTTTGTCAGTGATTTATTTCTAATAAGAGCATATTTTATGCTATAAATTAATGTAAAATGAACCTGTGTTTCCCTTAACCTGTGACTAAACTACATGCTGATGTTAAGATATTCCATTTTATGCTCATTAAAATGTAAAGAAATTGATATTTGATTATTTAATTTTCTTCATTGGATTATCTAAGAAAATAAGCAGCCTTTTCAAATATTTTAATGGCAGGGCTAAATTTTTAATTGATAATGTCTGCAAAAGAAGGTCACTGGAAGCTGCTTGAATTAATTATGCCATAGGATGCAAATAGGAGTTAATCTGAACGAATGGGGGGTGCTGGGGGTGGTGTTGGAATTCTCAGCCCTTGCTTGGGGTTTTAATTCTGTAAATAAAGGAAAGTGTTGGCTCTGTTCAGGGCTCACATTTTTAACCCTTTCTGAGCCGCTGTGCTGCTCAGAGCTGTGGGCAGCCCTGAGAGGGGGTGTCGGTATGGGGAGGCTGCAGAGTGGTCACTCTAAAAGGCTCCTTAGTGTGGTGCTTTGAATTTTAAATCACGCACATAATTCAAAGGTAATCTAACTTTCAGTGTTGGTCTTTAGCCCGTTCAGTTAAATGGAGAAAAATGACTGACATAAGGAATGAGTTATTGATTTATTGTAGGAAAATGACTTCTGTAATACAGGAAGTATGGTAAAAGAAACAGCTTTATTATTTAGGGGACACCACTGAAAAAACTGCTTTTGCAGCATTGCAGATTGTCTAAATAGGAGTTATACAGCTCAGTTTTTTTAATAATTCCTTCTTAAAGACAAATTGTAGTGTTTTTTTTTTTTTTTTCCCTCGTAAGTTAGACTCATCTGGTTGTTTAAAATAGTTTTGTACTTGTTTAGTTGATGCAGAAAAGCAGACAATCAAATGATTTTGTTCTTGACCCTAAAGGCATGTCAGCTTTTAACTGGTGTTTCTCAGTTATCTGCATTTTGTTTGTGCTTTGTGGAATTTTGATGTCTGGGGGCTGGACAAAAAAGAAATGTGCTGCAAGTTATTCTGAAGCCCTTTGTTTAAGTGGGTGACGTGAACTTTTAAAATGTGAATTTATCAAATAAATATATGTGGCAGTTTATATCTGTACGAGCAAAATTTTTAAAATATGGTATTTGATGATTTATAAAATATCAGATAAGATATTTGCTTTGGCTTTTTCCATATGCTTTTGCCTCTGATTTAGTGCTATTCTTTGCAGAAGGACGACAGTATCATGTTATTTTGACTGCAGCTCACAATTTTTGGCAGCATCTCAGATAAACAGAATATTTGTGGCTAATTGGTTGAATATGTTCAACAATTATAATTATATTAAAACTGTAATGTGCTCGAACATTTGCCCACTGCAGGCTGCTAATATGTGCTAACTTAAATTCCTGTCTATGGCTGGAGCTGCCTTGTAACTGGTTTTATTGAAATATGTGCAAAATACAAAAGGCACATCTAATAGGAGTGTTTATGAGTTTGCCACTGTGTTCAATATATGGGTGCTTGTTTTTACAGGTTCAGAATTCAGTCTTAAAATTTCCTGTCCTTCTGACATTAGGTATCTAAACTTCCAGTATTGCTGAAAAGAAAAGGAGTCAATATTATTTTTATTGAGTAAATTTTCAGGAATACTAGCTTGCCTTTCCATCAAAGATTTCCAAGTTAAATAAGGAATTGGGAGCTTCTCCACTTCTGATATTTTAAGTCCAAAACATGTGAATTGCTACTGTACTTTGAGGGAATGGCAGTAGGCTGACTACATAGTGAATATAGAGGTTAGATGTTGAATTCTGACTGGAAATGGAATTTTAGGTGCAGTTTGATGTATTTTTCAGTGCATAATTCCATATTTTTGTTTGGTTTTGATTTTTTTAATTAATTTTTTTTAAACAGATGTCACAATCTGGTCTTGCTCCTAGAGTTTTTAGCTCCTGTTATTGTAAAGTATGTAAATAGTGCTGGGTTTGACTTTAAAGCTTTGCCACTCGATTACCTGAAGAATCACCATTGTTTTGTGTGGATGATACCCTGCAGCTCTAAAAAATAGAGGCAATTATGCTTGCAGCCCCTTGTTTTAATTGAGTGAGGCATAATGACTTCTCTTCTATAATGCTCCATGGACTCAGAGCTGCTCTGAGAGGCTCCCCAGGGACCTGCAGTGTCGCCTTTCCCAAGCACATGTTTTTGGGGAAAAGTAGCAGAATGCAGGGGTCAGCCAGAGGCTGAAGCTGGCACAGCAGGAATCAAGAAGCAGAACCAGTTTTGTCGCTGGTGACAGTGACATCAGCCTCTTCTCTGGTTGCTTTCAGGGTTTTGTCCCTCGTGCTGGCTGGGGTTGAGCTCCAACCTTTGTGTTCTCCACTCCTTCTCTTGCCATGTTCCCTCCCTCCTCCTCTTTCATATTGCAAAAGGATCGTTCTGTTCATATGTTCACATGCTAAACATTTTCTTATCTTCTGCCTGTTTTTTAAAATTTTGATTAAAAGATATTTAGAGCATGGGTTCTTGTTTATGTTTCTGCCCTCAGAGAGCCTGCACTTTGTCTCTTGGAAACCAAATTAATTTAATACAGTAATTTCTTTTTCTTTTTTTCTGTTCCTGTGTTTCCATATCTCTAAAAATAATCTGCTTTTACTCATGGCCCTGGTAAAATAGTTTGATTTTATTATATTATTATATATAATCTTATAATATTATAAGATAAAAAAAAGAAAACTACTACACGTCAGTTTAACTGCAGTATAGCATATGCAATAAATGATGGGTTATTCTCCATTTTCTATGGGTTAAGTAAGGCCTGCTCAGATCTGATTCACATACCCAGAGTATTTTGGGTTCTCTCCATTCCCTGGGGTGTGACAGCCAGATGTGCTTGCACTGGAAGGTGCCTGGGGTGTGCTGGGGGCTGCACACCTGGAATCCCACAGAGCCTGATCAAAACAGGACCTGGCTGCCACAAAGTGCCTGCCCAAAGCAGTGAAATGCTGCAAAAAGACCATCACAAAAAGAACTGAGTTGTGATTTTTTGATGTGAGGGACTTGTGAGGAAAATCCAGACCTTGTGAAGGAGAGAGGCTGGGAAAACTGGGATGGAACTGGTGAGGACTGGGATGGAAATGGAGAATAATTCCTGTGATAGCCCTGGCAATAGTAAATGGTTTTGAGGGAAAAGCAGCTGATGGTGATCTCTGATGGAGGCCACCAAATCCCACCAACTGTCTCTTTCCCAATTAACCAAATCTGACTTTCCTTTAGTAGGGTTGATTTTAACGGCATTCAGTGCTTCTGACCTAGGTGCTTTTTGGAAAATTGACCTGACAGTCTTCAGAGAAGTCAATTTTCTAACTGTCATCTTGACTTTTGCTGAAATGGACAACTGGGAGGATGCTGAAGGAGCAGAATGGCGGGTTGCATCAAAAACCAATATTTAATTGGTACTGATTTAGTAACAGGATGCAAAACAATGTGCTTGGTAGAACTTGAATGGAACAAAAGCTGTGCAAACTTTTACCATGACCAAGTTAATCTCAATTTCTTGTGAGAGTTAATTCCTGATAATCTTGGATCATATGACTAATGTATCTCTGAGTGTGACTGAATTAAATTGTTCAGGATTACCTGTTCAAGCAGAATCTCTCCTCTGCAAGTCTGTGTTTCAGTAATTTGCTGATTTTTTCCCCTTTCCTTTTCTTTTTTTGAGTGCTGATATAAAAATATAACTTTCTCTTATTATTTTAATCTTTGCTTTTCTTCCTGCATGGATCATTTATTTGTGAACTGGTTATTTCAGTAAGGGCTCAAAGGTAATTTCATGGTTTATAGAATTTATATCTGAGGGTTTAATGAGGAAAACATATTGTTTTCTAACACATGAAATAGAGAATCTTTCATTATACTTTTATTTTCCTTCGCTAATATTACATGTATATCAAGTTCAAAGCCTTGAATACACCTAAGTATAAAATTATTCCTTTCCTCCACATGGGAAATATGAATGTTTGTGACTCAAAAACCAACACACACAGACTTAGGAGGTGATTTCATTTTTAATGAATCCACATGATATAAATGAACTACTCTTCTGTTTGTGCACTGTGCTAGAGTATACATTGGAAAATACAATAACAGTATATTACTTTTCTGTGATTTAGGTTAGGAATTAATGCATTCAAATGAATTTAAGAGCCTTGGGTATAATTCATACAGGATGCAAGTCCCTCAGTAGACCTCTCATGAACATTATCAGATTCAATAGAGTTTGCATGGTCAAACAGATTAAAATTTGACCAACCCCCTCTTTTTGCCATTTATTAAATGTCTTTGAATGGCTTTTTTCTTATTATTCCATATGAGGAAAAAGAAGCAAAGACAAGGTTTTTGCCAGGTATGTCAAATGGTTAAAATGTTCTGGTTTCAGCTGAGTTTGGTTATGGTAGATCAGGTTGGAACTAAGGCTGCAAAATATCAAATTTCTTTTTTTTTACTCCTAGGTACATTTTCTGAAAGCTTTCACTTTTATCCAGTGCTGACATCTCACTCCACAGCTGGGTCATTACCCACTTTCTGGATGGGTTTTGTTGTGTGGCTCCTGCCTTTGACTAACAATTGTGGAGACTGGAGGATGCTCTCAGCATCAGTTTGATCTTTTGATGGATCAACACCTTTGCTGGTCTGGCTCCTGAAGTACTTAAAATACATCTGACTCCATCTTTCTGATATTTTAGCAATTTTACATCCTGTGTTAATTATATCATAAAGCATAAAATCTATTAGCAATTTTTAAAAGTGTCATGCTTAGAAGGGTTTTGAGCACCTGGGACTGATTCTGGTGTGATGACAACATCTTTTAAAATAGCTTCTAGTAAGTTCTGAGATACAGCAGGAATTAATTCTGCTTCCTTGTGATGAAGGTTTGAAAGGATTGTGCTCTAAAGCACAAAAACCCCATAAAATGTGCCCAATACTTTGAGCCATCTCTCAGAAAAGCTTAAATACAGATTTTTGAGCTGGAGGGGAGTAAGTATTGCAGTAAGTACTCTGCAATAGTAATGCCCTTGTGTTGCTGGTTTATCAAAAGGTCCTTGGAGCATCTGAAGTTCTACAGAAGTCAGTGTTGTGTGTGCTGGAATTGATGGCTCTTTTGGCTTTTTAAACCACCATCTAGTCTGTATAACAAAACTCCACAAATACAAACATCTCTGAAGTTCCTTTGGTGACAATTTCACTGTGAGATAATGAACACTTTGCTGTTCAATTTCATATACTCTTTATAAATAAAATTGCAGAATTGTTTATTAAAGTCTTTGCTGTGGAAAGCAGAAATAATGATGTATGGCACATTTCCCGAGAGAACCAAAGAAAACATTCCAGAACTTAATTTCTTAATATGCTGTTGAATAGTGAACAAACACACATCTGTGGCTGTGTTTTGTCTTTAAATGTAGGTATAGTCTTTGTCTCTCACAGGTTAGGAAGCATTTATATCATGATAGCATGGAGAGAATCCACAGAGAAGTTAAGGCCAGTACTTAGGGTGAGGATCTTAAAATCTGGAGCTCATTTTCATTGTTATTGTTTTGTTTTGCCATGAGAGGAAGGCTCTGCAGGTTTTCAAGCCATCCCAGAGGCCCAGAGATCAGAATGTGTTTTCATTTCTTCTTGTTGCTGGATGTGATTGATCACCCAAAGAGGGAAAAAGGAGCAGTAGATGTTCAGTGCTCATCCTGGGCAGCTCTAGAAAGCTCTGTGCTGTGTAGGAAATATTTTCTTCTCAGAGGGCTTCTTATTTGATTGGGTTTTGTTTTGGTTTATTTTTTTTTTAGGGTTGCAGCCTCTTGCTTATGGAGCTTTCACGATGATTTAGTGCTTATAAGACATCACTGAATATCAAGGAGGCCTTAATAAATCTGAATTGGTCTCAGTGTGAATGGAAATGAAGATGTGTTTTTATTTCCTGTTGGGATGATAGAATGAATTATGTCAGAAATCTGACTCCTAGAAGAACTGGGAATTCTTGAAAGAATTCAGCAGCCAGGAGAGCACACTAAGGGCTCCACAGAAGGTTTCTGCTGAGAAAGAGCAGCGCTGGTGATGAGCTATGTTAATGTTTGGAAGATGTGCCAGGGCACAGCAGGAGCAGGGAGGGGGAGCCCCAAGCCAAGAGCAGCAGGGCTGAGCAGTGTGGGGATGATGATTCCCCTGAAAAGTCCCAGAAAAGGTAAAAGGGCATCTCAGGGCATCCAGGCAGGAGCAGCAGGATGTGAGACAGAGACAGGGCTGGAGGTGAGGCTTCAGCAGAGGTCCCAGGACCATGCAGGAGACAGGGCCATGACAGGTACACCTGGGATGGGGCTCTGGGAGGGGCAGAAGGGCCAAAACATCAGGAGTGTGGGCAGAGCTCTGGGGGCACAGAGAAGAGGGTGCATTTGGGGAGTCTGCAGGGGAAACTGCACAGGGTGCTGGATTCTGTGACAGCAAGACCTGTTGTCAGTTATCTGAGATGAGAAAAAGAAGTTTCCAGTAAAAAATAACTTCAAGCTTTGTAGCAGGATAAATTCTGATACACTCACTTGCCTTTAAGAGAACCTCATTCTAGTTAATCCCTCTGATTTCAGAATAATACTTCTGTCTGTGGTCTCAGCAGTAGTACTTTGACATGTATCACCACATTTTTATGGGAAAATCATTTGTTTTTATTGTAACTTTTAAATTTTATTTTTCATTAAACCCATTTTATTGACTTTAGAAACGGATTTTAGCTATAGCAGTGTAAATCCAGAGGAAGTGAATTTATGCTGTTTTTATACCAGTAAGCATAATCTGGCACACGCTGAAAAGAAAAAAAAATTGAAATTGTATAGTCAGCAATCAAAGCTTCTTGTTAGAAAATTCTTGATCTGTAAGAGTGCTATTGATAAAGAAGCTAAAAACCTCAAAATTGATTTATTTGTTATCAGCTCAATACAGTTTGTCTGAACACTGAACTTGCTTTTTGTTCTTTCATGTGATAAATGTATTTGGCTATATTGTAAAATCTAAGCTGAGATAAGCTTGTGTACAATCTGAGTATAGGACTGGAAACCAGGATTTCCAGAATTTTTCCTCTTGCTTCTGTCAGTAAATGAAGTTGTGACCAAAAGTGACCTCTTAGGTCTTTGTAAAGAAAGCTAAATTCCCTTTGCAGTTTGTTTATATCACTGGGAATTCAGCATCTTATGAGATGAGATCTTTTCAGGATTGATATGCTTTGTTTCTGCAATTGTAAATTGAGAATATTCTTCTGGACAGTCGAGTTATGCCAGACCCTGAGTCTTTAGAGCAGGCTGCAGTGAGCAGCCTACTCCAGGCAAGCAAATTGGGAATTAATGAGCACTGGAAGTTTGGAGTATTTCAGGCTTTATGGTTTTTCCTTTTTGCAGAATTTTATAGTTACTTGAATTACTTGTTTTGTTACACTTAATTTATCATTTTAATTTCAGGGAATGTTTTGACAGTAAATGTTCGCAAAGCAGCTAAATATATTTTTACTGGAAAGGCTAAAGAAGTACAAATGGCATTCTTGTTTTCCTGTTACTTCTATGGTATTAAAGAGACTGAAAAGTGTAGTTTGGTCTTTGCACAGTGTACATGTTTTTTTGCCAGCTGTGTTTATTCTTCCTATGATGTAGTTTAGGGTTTTTCTTTCCTTGCATTATTTCCTGCCTGTGCCTCAGAAGGAGTAAGAATTCAAGAATACAGCAGGGCCAAATGGTGGGCACCTGTTTATGACCACGGATGGCTTGTTTGGAATCTTATCAGTTGTAACATTTAACAGTGCAAGGACTTGTTTAATTTTTTTCCTTGTTTTTAAACCAGTGCTTTAAAAAGCAAATTGTGCTTTATTTATTTTCTAAAATTATACAATCTACTTTTTGCACTGGTAGCGTTCACTTAGTTTATACCATAAGTGACCTAGTTTGCATTTTCTTTCAACTCTATAAATTACCCTATTTTTTTTCTGCTGGTATCGAGGTTTCCTACCAGTCCTGAGAAATTAGGTTTTAATTTTTTTCTCCCTTCTAGCCAAATAAACATAAAGAAGGATGAGAAGACAGGAATCGTGAGTGGATTTATGGCTTCTTGGAGGCAGGTTTTATTCCTCTATGTGCTACTCCTCTAGCTTTTGATGAAGGTATTTCATTCATCTCTGCCATGACTTTGCTACTTTTGAAATGCCTGATGTGCACAGATCATTCTTGGGCAGCTGCTTTTCCCTGGATTTCTACAAGCAAGTAACGAGATAAATGAGAAATATTTTGTAAATGCATTAGGTGTATGCCATTCACAATATTCACAGTGACAATGTAATGAAGAACAGGCTTGACTTGAGTCTACTTTTCCCTCAAGTTTCTTTGAATGGGTAAAATGCCCAAACTATAAATTTCTGCATGCTCTGATCAGGATTCTGATTTCTAATTTAAAATTACTGGACCCTTATCCTTTTCATTGCTCACAGTGTGGCCACAGTGCACAGTTCAGGTGCTGGAAAGGAAGTTTGTATATTTGTGGACTGCTGGTCTTAAAAGCAGGAAACCAATTTTATATCCTTTACATGATAGATACTGAATCAATAAAGCATCAACCCAAGGTTACACTTGATGTCTCCAGTGAGAAGACAATAAATCATGCTATGTGCATACAGGTATATTGACTCAATTTCTTTGGGCTGCCTATGCAAAACTGAAGGTGATTGAAACTAAACCATTAGAGTGAAAGTCTTCTAATGGCAGGTATAAAGCCATTTAATCTGCTTTTTATGATTTTGAGATTTTAATATTAAAAATCTAAGTACGACATTTAAGTGAAATTGCAAATCCATTGGGTCCTGGGCCCTGTCTCAAATAATGGTCAGTGGCAGATGGCAAAGAGGGGGACTAACAGAACATGTGCAGAATGATTTCTCCCTTGCTGAACCCTTCTGGTCTTCAGCAATTCACAGTTTGGGTACTTTTGTAGCTGGGCACTGTACCCATATAAAGAATTTAAAATGCAGTAGACTTATCTTAGGCAAATTTGTTTATTTTCATTTTCAACCTGTTTATAGTTTGGCTTTCCCAGTGAAGTTTTGCACATATATATTGGGGAAAAAGAGTCTGACTCATGTTGCAGTGGGTGGGTAAAGAAAACAGTCCATTTGTTCTTTATGTCTTTGTCACTGAGTGCTTTGAGGATAAAACACTTGATGGTTGTCACTCCTTTCAATGTCTTGACTCTCTTGTGCTGAGAATGTATAGGTCTGGCAATACAGGGCATTTTTATTTCTGTCTGGTGGCTTCAAAGAAGGGACCATCTGAGGATGGAGTTATTGATAAACATATCCATCACTAATAGTGTATTTTTTTCCTTGAAATTTTTATATCTCGACACCAAACAAGTCATCAGTACAGATAAATGTGTTGATTCAAGATGCAAGGTTGCTGCTGTATCATTAGCAAACAACTGAAGAAGGTTCTATAATGCTGCACTGCGTTACTGAGAATAATTTTGTTGTTTTAATATTGGCTGTCCTTTGTAGTGATTGGACTTGGCCTGGCCAGACAGCTGCTCTATTGCAGGTATTGAAATACTGCTTGATGAGCTGGTTTGGTTTCTAATATATATAAAAATATATGGAGGATTGGGGTGTGGGTCAGAAAACCACTTTGAAACCTGTTTAGATAATGGGGTATGACAGTTCACATTTTCTGAACCACAAAATAGCCATGACATACGTGTGCAAGGAGGGACATTCCTTGCTTATCCCTGTGCCCCTCTGAAAGCCTCATAGCATCCTCACACCTGGAATTTTTGCAAGAATGACTTCTGAAGGAGAAGGCAAGTGTTTGAGTGCCCACCAACTCCTCATCTGGACCACAACTCCTGGTTTCAAAATAGTTAGGCATGATTTTTAAAGACATAAGAAATTTTATTTAACAAGAATAATGGCTAAATATAATCTAAGTAAGAATTTAAAAGGTAAATAATAACATAATGATAAAAAAAGCTATGTGGAAAAAAGATCATTGGTATCACTGTATATTTAATTTGTGTGATATAGTCATCCAGGGACTATTCTTTGACTGTAAAATGTTATGCATAGAGATTTGTAATTGAAAATTTTATTATATGATTTGTAGTTAGAGGAATAAAACTAAATTGCAATTTTTCCTAAATTGAATATGCCACTATCTTATATGTCTCAGCCTTTCTGACCTGGCCTTGCATGATGCTTCTTGACTTCCTGTCCTGCTGTCATTTTCTTTCATATTGGTCTGGCACTTAGTCTCACTGGAATCAATAAGGTTGCTCACATGCAAGTGTTGAATAAATAATTGATTAAGGAGATACTACACTTGTCACATCTTTTCCTAGCAAAGGTAGCCAACATAACTGTTTTTTGTGAAAAACTTCTGTTCTTTCCTTTTACTGATTATCCCTCACTTCTTCCACTGAACAAGCAGAGCAGACTTCAGCTTAAAGCATATACTTAATTTATCTGGTATCTACCAGATAATCTGACTGATGTGAGCTGGAATCTTTGTAAAGTGGTGATACCACTTGGTGTGTACAAGAGCGGGGAGAAGTGGCTACGCTGCACCTGTGTAGCTCAAACCAAGTGATTTTCTCCCTGTTTCCCTTCTAAACCCCTTAACCTGCTCAGTTTTAAAAGTTGTAATCCAGAATGGCAAAGCTCACTTGGATATTGGTCACCAACCCTGCCTGCTGTGCTCATCAAATTCTAAATTAGTATATAAATAATTTGGTCCTACACAAAGCCAGATAGAAAATAGCAGATAAAGTGGTACCTATTGACATGAATAGTCCCAGTGAAGTTTGCCTGACTGCTTGGCTGGGTTTTGTGTATTTAGAATTGCAGTAAAAGTTGAAACATTTCTTGACAGCCATTGTGTATTGTGACATCTGAAATTGAAACAGGCACTTCTAAATTTTCTGCACATCTCCTCAACTCAGAGGTATATTATAGCTCCTACTACGTTATGTTAGTATTAAACTACAGTGAACTTTCTATAATGGGAATGCACTTACACTGAAGACAGATGTAGGATTTCTGTAGGAGATAGAAAATAAGATATCCCAGGCAAATAAATACCTGATGACTGTGCCTGTTGCAGTCACTCCACCAGTGTGATTAACCTTTTTATCTTCAATTACATTCCTAAGTGATACAATTTGTTCCAGTAAAATAGTGTGCAGATCCAGTCTTGTTCAATATTTCCCACAAATACATTGACTTGCTCTTTTGGCTTATGAAATCCTTTCTGTTGTTGTGGTTCAGTGACAAGAGAGATGAGGTAATTACAGAGCAGTTTGCCCACTGGTTTTTCTCCAGTGCACTGCTGTTAGACCACTCATATAGCCAATTGTCAAAAGAAAATCAGGAAAAAAGGCTCAAATATCTTTACCAGAAATTAGGTTGGTGCTGTAGAAATTACAATGTGAATTTTATGCCATCCTACATGTTGCTACGTTTGTTTTGAAGTAATGTTTCATTTTTGCTATTGTATGATTAAATATTGAGAGTATTGCTTTTCCAATTGTTCTACTCCAGTATTTAATGAGTGCAATTAAATGGAAAAATTGCCTTTTTAACTGATGGTAGTCTATTAATGTCTCTGTCTGTTCAGAAAAGAAAATAAGTGAATTATTAGAATGACAAATGAGTCAAAGTTTCCACAGTGATGGAGAGGTGCGATTCCCCTCCACATAATCTTCAATTAGTGATCTTTGTAAGAGGATGTTTTTCAAAAGGGTAATAGAGAAGTAATGAGATCAGAAGGAGGTCAAACCCAGCCTTCTTCATTTGGCAGCTTGATTAATTCATTTCTCCTTCTTGCAGATTGCTGTAAGGGGCTTTTGGCACCTGGTGTTTTCCATGGGACTCTTGTTGAAGTGACTGCTTATGACAATCTTTTGTGTACCCAAGAATGTTCATCCCATTGGAGCTGGAGGTTTTTGAATGGTTCAGATTTGTTCTTCAGTATGAGCACTCAGTGGTAGTTCTGAAAAGGAAGTTTTTTGAGAAGAATCCATCCTTGGTTCTGCCATGTGTGTTGTTGTGAGGCAAAGTGCTCAGGCTGGTACTGGGATGCAACACAGCTTCCTTCAGGGGGATGAGGATTAAGTCAAAGGAGAGGGAGGGAAAGAAGGACACAAGAACATAAAGCTGCAGTGAATTTGCTTTTCCCACAAAATCTTCTTGATCAGTGCCACAATACCTTCATAAAAGCACACGAGTAGACTTCAGCATCCTTCAGGTGTTCCCTCCTGCCCCTTCTCATTCTTACCACTTGTGTAGAAAGTTTTATTTTAAAGAGTAATGAGCTGTTTTCTAATGGTGATCATAGACCTGAGTGGCTGTGGCCCCGTGCAGTGTGTTAGGCCTGTGCTATGAGTACAGTTACATCAATGTTTGGTTTATCCTCAGTAGTAATTCACTTCTTTTAAAATATTCAAAGTTGTTTTCCTGCAAAAAAAAAAATGCCAATAGCATTTTCTCAACAGTTTCCTCAGGTTTAAATATTTGTGCACTGATCAGTTTTGCTCTCTGATAGTTGAATGTATGACTGTGGTTTCAATTTTAACATGAATTCAGTCATTGTATGCAAACTAATATGTCAGTAGTGGAGCAGGAGAAGTTAATTTAATATGACATTCTCTTGCTAGCACATGTGACATTACGAGTTGCATGATATCCAAGACTTTAATATGTCTGGGTTACCTCAGTTTAAGTTCAAAATACTCATGCAGCTTTTATTTTTGGCTTTGGTAAGGGTAGCATTAACATTGCAGTTTCTTACTTTCTCATGAAGTCATTGCAACAGTAATTTAACAGATGTTCAGAATTAATAAAAAATTATTATTATTATTATTATTATTACATTTCAGATGTTTCATCAATAAAAAGAGATCCTTTGGATTAAATAGATTGTAAAATATTTTTACTGTACTGATGATGACAGAATCATAAAAGGGTTTGGGCTGGGACTTCAGGACCATCTAAAAGGTTAAATATCAAAGATTGTTCTCATTGCATTTATAAAAAAATTTTTGTGAATTTCCTCTCTTTTTAGGTGCTTGTCCATTTGGGGGGAATTTATACATGCACACACATATTTATGTGTATAGATAAACATGTCTCCTACTTATCAAAGTTCTCTCAGAACAGAAAAAGTAAAATTAGATTTTTGTAAGCTGGAGTGATGTGCATGTTCTTATTTTCAATGTGTGGTAAAGTAATCCTTCAATTTTATTTCTTACCAGTATTCTGTAATATAAATAATCTAGTCTTTTCTTCTGCAGACTGTTTAATTCAGACAGGTTGAAGTTGCCTCCAAAGATTGGCGTCAAATTGAGGAAACCATTCATGTAGTAAATAAGATAATTTGTTTCTGCCCAAAAAGATTAAAATATAGATTTTTTTTTTTTTAGTCCATATGATTTAACACATACAGTTCCTGCATCTCTATGATTCTGAATGCATTTTAAAATTAAGCACTTCTACATGGATTTTTTTTTTCATTTTCTGCAGTGCACTTTTAACTTGAATTTTTGGAATTTTAATAAATATAATCAGTAGAGATCTTTATATCTTTCCTAGATATTGATAAGTGTTTATGTAATTTTATAATGTGATGGGAAACTGATGCTCCTAATGAAAGCAGAAGTTGTAAAAATAAGATGCAAGTCCTACAATTTGAGTATTGTTATATAAATAAATGAGGGAAAGATGTGTTCTGACACCTGTTTTCTGTGCCATTTATAAAGGCAGGGATATATTTCTCTGTGCTTTTTGTGCAATCATAAAAACTCTTGTGTTTTTTAATTGTTCTTCACCCAGTCTTGCACAATATCAATCGTACTGCCTGTAGCTAAAATAGTAACTATTGAGAAAGTTTGAGTTTCTGTGATTTTGGGGCTTTGTTTGCTTAGAAAGAGGAAGAAGGAGCTGGCAGCTGCTGAAACTTTGGCCCCTACTGTAATGTGGTGTGTGGGAGCTGCTCTTCTGCTTCATTCCATGGAATCAGCCTTAGGGACTGATCTCCCCTTAGTAAATTAAATATTTGGATGGCTGAAGTCTGATCAGAACAACCTTAATTAAACTATGAAAATACTTTTGAGGTGAGCATTTATGTTACCCCTTTTTATGCAATAGCAAAAATCTTTTTCTTTTCAGAAATGAAAATCTGTTCAACTGAACAGATAAAATGGGTTTTCACTTTGGCCCACCGTTGTGGTCAGAATTGTTTCAGTGTCAGTGCATTGCAGTTTTTAAGTGCTTCTCAGATTACTGAGATTACTCAGAGGAGTCAGTATTCCATGCTATTAAATAATTCTGGACTGCCTTAACCATAAAAAACAAAACAAGAAGGAAAAGTTTATTTTCTTTGTACCTGAAGGCAAAATGTGTTGGCTAAACTTCCCACAAGAGCTTGGCTCCTTCATAATGCAATATTTAGTGCATTGTGGCTCCTTATCTGTTTTTTGTGCAAAATCCATTCTGGATTATTGGGCTCTACATAAATAAAGTTTTTTGCTTTTAAGGTTTTTTTTTTGTTTGTTTGGTTTTTTTTTTTTTTTTTTTTTTTTTTTTGTGATGATTTGGTACCCAACTAACACAACTTCTAGGGACTGATCAGTTCCTGAATATGCAGGTCATTCTCTTCTTATGTGATGCATGTCTTTTGTGCAGAAAACTTATTTCTCCACACTCTCTGCCCACACAGTTTGTCCATAGATATTAATTTCTGAGTGTTTTTTAGCCTCAAGCTTTGACACTTTTGTACTAAAAATCTGTGTGAGCAGAAATTCGTGCTACAGAAATGAAAGCCAGAAAATAACCATAGAGAAAAATCACACTCAGTGGAGCTGAAAGTTGAAACATCTCCTAGAAGATTTCCGTGTTAGAAATACTAAACTAATTGTTAAATAAGTACAAACAACAGATGAAGTTTTTCTGAGACTCAAAGATCAAGTGGGAGACGACAGTCTTGGTTTCTCCTTTCCCCCTCCACCTCTTTGGTGGGATTCACACTGTTCTGGCAAATCCACTTACTCAGATTTTTGCAAAATACATATTTCTGAACCTAGTGCCTGAAATAATATCTGTGCTCTTAATTATTTATTTAGTTGACACTGGATTGTCCTGAAGTCATATAAAGCACTGTAAACACTCTCATTCCTTACTGTATATTACTTTGGTAGTTTTGAGTGACAAAACCATTTAGACACTGTGGCTGTTACCATATCATGGTTTGAAAGGTAAAACAGAACATGATCATCTTTTTAATAGGAACACTGTGTGATTCATAGGTGGTGAATATTTCATGCACTTTGCATTTGCCTTTGTGCAGGAGGGTAAATGGAAAGTAAATCCATGTGTACTTTAGACAGTAAAAAGGCATTACTTTGTTACATCATATAAACATGTAGATTTGATTCTCTCTTTACTCATGCTGTAAAAAGAAAGTTTTAAAGTGTTTAGCCATACCTGAAAATGTAAATGCCCGAGCCTAATGTAATGCTGAAAAAAAATTAAGATAAATGATACTGCATCCTTGCCACAAACTGCAGCTTGCACAAAATTCACTTTAGTTATTATACTGTGAATACGTGTGCTAAACCTCCTCTGTGTATGCACAATTTATGTTGAATGCAACATGAATCATTTTAATAGACCAAGCAAAAAGTCCCCAAAGTCAATTTTCAAATTATGAACCTTGGAACAGAATATAGCAACAATGAACAACAAATAGTTCGGATTTTACGCTGAACTACAAATGAACCATTAAAGGTACAGTATACTCATTCAGAAAAAACACTTTTTCCTTATCATCACAGTGGCTAAAAAGCATAACAAGAATATTTCTTAAAGGTCAGTTCTACACTTTCTCTTTTTCTGTACCTTATTAAGAGGCACATTCATGAGAGCTGATGCCATGAAGGTTTTTACATCTATTGTGAGATTTGGATGATTCTGTTGTTCTGGTTAGATTCTGCCTCTAATCTGCCTGTAACCTTGAGAAAGACCAGTTTTAGTGCTTTAAAATTCAGGAATCCATTCTGATTTAATGCTTAAAAATGGCCTGGCTTCAGATGGGTCATTTGAATGGAAAACCTTTCCACTACCTGATTTTAGCTGTTCAGTGTTACCAGGACACAGCAGAGGTGGTGGCAAAGGAGCACAGGCCTTTAAAGGTTGGTAAGGAATTAAAATTCAACAGAAAGGAAGGAAGAGTGTAATCTAAAACTTACAAGAGTTAAAAAGTATATAAATGGTTTCTCATTGCCTCATCTACTGCACTAATTGCATTTTTCATTTCTGGATACTTTAATTTAGGAAATAATAATCTATTTAGTTGATTG
Source organism: Melospiza melodia melodia (assembly GCF_035770615.1). NCBI lineage: Eukaryota > Metazoa > Chordata > Aves > Passeriformes > Passerellidae > Melospiza > Melospiza melodia. The sequence continues at coordinate 16,788,139 of NC_086206.1, forward strand.
TATGCATGCTGTTGATTTTTTAAACAAAATTCAGTATTTTTGCAGCCTTTTCATTTTTTTTTAAACTTGCCTCTGTCCTCCTAAAATTGCCTACTTAATCAAAGTTTTATGAATATAGACCTCTGCTTATTTTCTTGGCACATGCTTTTTCATGGGCCTGAGAGAATTAGTGAGTCATGCCTCAAAATGCTTTGTGGAACCTTGTTCAATTCAGTGTTCTTTAACTGGTCAAATTTGCTGTTTGGATTGGAGAAGACAGAATAAAGTAAAAAGACTAAAAAATTTGGCTGAATGGTGGCATGGGAGGGGAGAAAAGGGCTATTTTCAGGTAACTTTGTCAGGCATGTAGTTAAAAGTAGAAATTGACAGTGGTTGTGGGTTTTCCAGATAGAAGTACGTGAGAAAAATAATCTAATTCTGAAGTTCACAGCCATTGTGTCATGGTCAGTTCTGAACACGTTCTGTAAGGTACATCATGGCTGTGAAAAATAGAACTGAAAATGTTGCAAGAGCTGTAGGGTTCTGTAAATTTTTTAACATAGTCTGGGGAGCGAGCACAGAATAGGAACCATGAGTTTCCCCTGCTTAGTTCTGACTCCTTTTAGTATTAAATGGTATAAAGCGATTTATCAAATCTATTATAGATTTTTAGAATGTTGCTCATTGAAAATTAGCTTTCTATAATTTCTAGAGGATTTGCCTTTGCATTTTGACTGAGTCTTTGTAAGTCACTTTTTGATAATTGCATAATTTATGATGCTATTTTAAGCATCTCTGAAAACTGCTGTAAGTTTTTGGAAGTTAACATTTTTTCCAGAGCAAAAGGTAAGATCTGTTACAGATTTCCTTGAAAAAAAATCATTTTTTTGGTGTATTTATTAAAAGTTGGAAGCCTACCATTAGAATAGTAAAAAAAAAAAAAAAAAGACAAAAAAGCAGCCTTCATTTGTACTTCAGTAATTTATCTTCCAGTCTGGCAGGAGAGCACGGCGTGTTGCCATGGGGTGTTCACGGATCAAATTACATCTCAATGGACCTTGATGTATTTTGGTAGGACTGGGTTCCAGCTCCTCACATTTACACTACTGCAGGTTACTGGTGAACATTTAAAGCTCTGCAGATGAGGGTGCTTGTACATGATCTCAAAACTTCCTCTCTGTTTTTACTCTGTGAGTAAAACTTTTATGCACTTGGTCCTCCCTGCAGTTACTGAGACCAAAACCAAAGACATTTTAGGGTGAGGCAGTCACTGTTGGGGACCTGAAACCTGACTTTGAATTATTTCAGGGCTTTTAGTCAGGATTCTTTATGAAGCAGATGTGATAAATTATCTGCATTTGATACACAAATTTGGCAGAAACTCTGCCTCTTTGTTTTTTAATTTTTTTTATTTATTAGCCCTTGTGAAATTTTCAAGTGACTTTAAGCAGCCACCATAAATAAGAAACACATTCCTCAAATGTTGATAATGTTTCCTCCTCCCCTTGGTCCTTTTTTGTGTGTAGCTGAACCTGAAATCCAGAGTGTTGTCATCTTTAAGAAAAACCTTTTTATTATTGCAGGAAAGATAATCCAGTATCCCATAGTCTTGCAGGTCAGAACATTATTATTAGAGTCAGAACAGAATTTTATACAGTCAGAGAAAAAAAATTTCCAATCTACTAATCCAGAAATCTCCAAACTCAACTAATTTTATGATGTCAAGGCAAGAAATCTGTTTTGGTGTTTCTGTTTTGACTTCTTGCCTCCCATTCACTGACTGTGTGTGAGTGGCTCACAGAGATCTAACCAAGGTAGCTTCAATATCACATTGTGCACTCACCTAAATTCTAGCAGACAGCCTGAGCATCACAGAATGTGAAATTTATGCTGGTGAAGAGGGAGTATGGATCAGCAACACATTGATTTCAGCCAAGAATCAAATCAGCAGTGAGATCAGAGAAGGAGCCCTGTGGTTTCATCCAGACTCTGATCCACCCCATCATTCTCCTCCCCAATGCTTGAGAACCCCTTTGACTGCTGGAGAGGTGAGGAAAGAGATTTACTATAAAGAACAATGACAGAAGAAGTTGAAAATGCTTTCTTTTCTTTTTCCTGCAGATTATGAGATTAAAAGTTATGAAAATGATGTGTATGTATGGATAGCTCTTATTTATATTCCACAAGGGTAACAGTTGTTCCAATATAATGGCAGCCCCCCTTTATTCCTCAGCACCATGCATTTTCTTCATTTTGTGATATATTATGTGGCTTTTTGGTGTAACTACACATTTAGATCCTATTGAATAGAATTTATGTGTTGCCTTATGGAAAACTTGTTTCATAATTCATTAATTATTTACTATTACTTGACCTTACAGTACATGAGAAAACCTATCCCATAACTGTAATTTCAATTCTCTCTAGTGTGAAATCAATCACATTCCACATCTTTTATATTATTTAAAATGTGAATCATGAAATTTTCCTGGGGATTTCTCCCAGGTTAGCGAGAACTTTCAAACCTGAGTGTGTGGGAAATGTGCAGGCTGTCCCCTGCAGAGCTGGGCCAAGTCCTGGTTGCATTTCAAACACTGCAAAACCCTTTGCAATGGGTGATCTGTCCCTTCTCATCAGTGAAACTGAGGGTGGCAAAGACCAGGAGTGTTTTATAAAGATCTTCCTCACAGGATTTCTGTTTGCTTGGCGTACAAGAAATATTTAGATAAGGACATAGCTTTTAACTGGCACCTCCCTATCCTCAAAACCCAAATTGTACCAATGTTCCTGAGCAAGCTTGGCGTGTGCAGTTTGCAGTGCTGGGGGAGCTCCTGGGCAACTGGGTAATGCTGAGCCCAATTCTGATATTTGTGTCCCCTGTTGTGTGAGAGGAAGGTGATGGGTGTTGTGTTTAATTTAAAGTTCAGGAACATTTGGGGAATGTCGTGGGAAGCAGCCTGGTGCACTCAGGAAAGTGGTGGAAGTTCTGTTAGTGATACTGAGATACATTTTCTGACTTCTTTGACAGTAATTTCTGAAAATACATGAGCAGATAAAAGGAGTAATCAGTTATGCACTTGAGATTTGGAGGGTTTTTTTTCCCCTGAAAATCTGCAAGAGAAGTATTATCAAAACCAAAAATTTTTAAACTATATTTTAAGCAGGAGATACATTTGTGGAACAAATTACATTTGTACCTCAGTGTGTATGAGCACAGAAGAGTAAGATTTTTGTCCTTGACAAAAAATCTTGCCTCTTATTATTAATTGCTCCTCCTTTTGCCTGTATGCCCATATTTTTTTGCTCTATGAGACAGTCTATCAACAAAAGATGCTTTTTCTCCATTTTTCTTTCAGTAGTTAAAAGCCAAATGTTTTAAGTTCTAAAACATGTCCAGATTGCCAGATTGCCAGATTGTATCTTATGCAAACCCTGACTATTTTAGAAACATATCTATAATCATATGAAGCAAAACCCATTCCAGCTATTCATGTATATGCTTTTATGAATCTCAGACGTAATTGACAGTATTTAATTTTACTTAAGTAACAAAGGCTTTGTAAGTATAGATTTTCCTGATACCTGAGCAGAGTTAGGAAAAAAATTCAGAGCACATGTAATATTACACAAGGAAATAAAGTTAATTTTCTTGAAATATACAGTAGGGTATATAAATGGACTTCGGGAATAAATAGTGGAATGAAAAGTCTAATGCTATTTTCCTAAGCCACATTTGCTAAATGCAGACTTTTGCAAGGTCAGCAGTTATACTGGAGTTGAGGAGAAATGGCTTCAGTGGCTTTAACTTTACCAGTGCCCTTGATGAGGTGCAGAGTTGTCAGTATTCTCGTAAAATTCCTCAGTGATGGCTTCTTCTGTTCTCTTTATTTCCTTAAGTGAACATCTGTCTAATTGTTCACCTCCATTGCTTTAGTGCTTTCCTCATGCTTTCTCTGTTTCCAGACAATAAACTTTATTTTCTTCATAAGAATTCAGTCTACGCAAGGGTATTAGGCAGCTTGTTTGCACCTTTTAATTTCTGGAAGTTTTCCAGAAGGGCTTTTTGCTGTAGTTCCAATGGGTTCATCAGTGAATCATGTAACATAATGCAGCATTGTGTTTGGGTTTTTATCCGTTACCTTCTGTTTATAAACATCTGCTTGGAAATTTTCTTTCTGGAATTTTTTTTTAATATGTTTTACATTTTTGCATGTTGCATATGGGTAAGATACACAGTACCTGCTATTTTTTCAGGTGTTCAGGTAGGTACATACAGCCAGTATTTACCTTAACATTTGGGAAAAGCCTAAGCTACTTGCTTAAACCCCAAAATTTCAAGGTGGAATATGTGCTGATTATTTAGCTGTGTAACAATATCTGTTAAATTAAAAGCAATTTAATAATTGAATGACTGCATTAAAACTTGGCATTAACCCTGATGGTTGCAGGATTGCAGAAGGCATCTAAAAAGTCTCTTTTAGTCTCTTTTAGTCTCTTTCCTTTATAAAGGGGAAAGGCAGTGGTTTTTTTTTTTTTTTTTTTTGAAATTTTTGTTTTCCTCTTATCTGTCAAGTATTTGTATTAATCTCTCACACCAATTCTTCAGGCAAATATTTAAAGTTGGAAGTAGGTGGTCTTTATGCTTTTTCTGCTGCTTTATTTTTTGTCCTGGCTCCACTTCCTTGTTTTTTTATGTACAAATACCTGTGCAAACATAATTTTTAAGGCATATTCTTCATCCTTCTGACCATATTGTTCATACACAAATTGTACTTAGGAAACAAGTGTTTTAGTAAGTTTAATGATGAGAGACAATTATTTTGCATGAGACAATTATTTTCTGGATTACTTTTGTTATCTTGAGATCCAAATTAATGTATATTTAGTAAATGAAAATTTCCAAGCTTTTCATGTGGATGGTGCTCAAAAATAAGGCACTTAATTGTGAACTTTTTAAACATTTATACTAAAGCCATTTTAAACTTTCTTAATTATTAGAACAATGGGATGTGGCCTTCTGACCCCTCCTGTCTGGGGCTGCCCCACTGTGCATCTGTAAAATATTGTAAAATACACGGTCTGGACTTTGATCTCAGCTTTTCAGACAACCTTGGAATTACCTTACCTATTTAATGATGAGTTTGGTTTTATGTCAGTGATTCCTGAGATGGGCCATGTTCGCCCACAAATTTAATTTCAGCCTTTCTGTTTATTTTGTTCATGTTTTATTTGTCACATTATAGTTCTTTAGAAGGAAAGTAGGGAAAAGCTTCCTCCTTTAGTGACCACAGATCAGGTGGCAGGAGGGCAGATTTTCACATACTGGTGCTGATATTTTCCTGTGCGTGCAGAAAGACTTCATATTTTTGTTCAAGTCTATATTGTGTATATTGAGAGTATATTAAGAAGCTGATCCTGCCAACCCTTGTACAAGAAATCTTTACTAATGTGATTCAGCCCTTTTATTTCACTTTCTAAAATTACATACATATCAATGTGACCATTTTCAATGCATCTCTTAGCTTGGAAATGTGAACAGCTGGGGAAACAAAAGAGTTTGTGTATGTGTTTATTTCTTTGAGCATACTGTTCTGTAAGTTATCAATGTTACATTGTTTAAATCTAGGAAATTGTAACCATGAACTGCCAATTAAAATGGCTTAAATAGCTAATTATTCAGTTCTTTCAGATCTTTGTCTCATATATTTATTTCTACTTACGTTGAAGCATCCTGACATTATTCATGAGTACAGAAGTGATGACTTTTAACCACATTGATATTTTTTTTCCCTTAATATTAACACTGGGGGGGAAAGGACCGTACCTTAAATCCCTTGGCAATCTTTGCCACCCTCCCAAGGAGCTGCAATGCATTTGTGGACCTGCAGTCGTCACCATGCTGCCAATGAATTGTGCTGCTGCAGCCAGAGCTCCATCTCACCACCACAGCACCGGGGCTTTAATCTCAAACTATTCCATCACATTTATTCCAATATTCTTTCTTCATTTTCATTTCCAGCAAAGGAAAGAGCGTGCTTTCCTTTCTAGCTTGTAGGAGCCATGTTGTAGGAGTTGTCTTTAATTATTAGCTATTGTTGTTTCAATACAGATTTATGAACTACTTATTTTGTGTCATTTAACATACAATTTTTAAGCAACATTTTTCAATCTGAACACAGCTTCCAGGAGGGCAAGCTGCCCAGAACATCAGTGATCTTACAGTTATTACTTTGTGTCATATATAATCTTGTTTTTTCCTGCAACAAATAAATCTTTGGGCCTCCCTGCAAAAAACATTTGTGGTTACAGTATAATAAAAATAAACCGTTTGTCGTGACTGCAGCTGACATTTATCAGCCTATTTGTGGGTGCTCTTTCTCTCTCTGTATAATACAGAACATAATTTGTCACTTTGTAAATACATTCCAGCCTAAATCCCTGCCAGCATCTGTTAGTGTTTGAAGGATTAATGCACTGCACAGTGCATGTCTGCACTTTCAGGCAACAACGTAGCTTATGGTTATGGATCATGAGAGAACAGGGAAAAAGGGTTCATTTTGTATTTACTTAAACATTGTTGCCCTTTTGACCATCATGCTTTTCTCCTCTTGTTTGTTGTCTGGAGTGGGGATGCTGCCTTCCCTTCCCTCTGTGAAATCCTGCTGGAAGTTCTGTACAGCACTGTGTGTGGAGCTGTACATGTAAGATAACACCTCTTTAATTTTATGGGTAATTAACAATGGTAATAATGTATTGAAACGGGGATGGTACTGGTTTAGTCCATTTAGAAATTCTCCTTTTTCCCCAGCTTCTGCCATTTCCAACAAATCCATCACCCTATTGCCTCCTACATTGCTTCCTTCTCAGCAACCCCTAAACTGGGTTTATTTAATCTTAAAAACTTCAAATAGAGGGAGTTTTTAAAAGGAAAAAAGCCTGTAGCTTCTAAATTACCCTGATGCTGTTTGCCTTGTTGCTCTCTTTGAAAATGCATTCTGCTATCACTTGGGATGGTGCAGAATGAAAGGAATTGAAAGCATCTGAATAGGAGGCTCTCCCCAGCTGAGATTCTGTTACATGTTCCCAGGCTCCCTTGATCGTTCTCTAAACAAGGAGATATGTTTATTAGAATGGTAAACCATACACATGTTGTTATATATTGCCAAGATTATTTGAGATTCCCCAAGATAAATTCAAATGAGCTTTACAGGAATGGGTGTTTGGAGACGGGAAGAAGTGATCTATATCCAGGGAAAGAAAAAAGAAAATCCAGCTAAATGTAGGCTCCCAAGTAATTACCTACATTTCATGTGCATTAAGAGCTAAACAAATTCCTATTGCCAAAATCTACAGTAGATTTTTGTTTAAATACATGTAATTTCTTGTTATTGAAGCAAATTTGTCCTGTGTGCAATGAAACCGTGTGCATCCAGAAAAAATCAGGGCATTTGGAGCCTACTAAATTAAGTCTTCTGAAATTATAGTCCAGCAGTTTTTGTGGTTTTTTTGTTCTCTTTGGTTATGGAATAAATAATTTAAAAAATATCTGTAGAAGAATGACTTCTTTTTGCTCTTTCTAAGCATGATTTAAGATTGCTGGAGCATAGTTTACTTCACTGAAGATATTAATTTCATAAAGAAATGCAGATGTTTTCCCTTTTTTCCTTTATAATTATCTCCAGAAGATATGAAAGGCCAAATTTACAGAGATACTGATCTAAGAGTTAACTAATGTAAAGATTATGAAATAACATTATTGCGTATTGTAGTGGTAAGTGGTATTTATTACAGAAGATTTATTAGAAAAGGATATTAAAATCTGAAAAATGAAGCAACCACAAAGAAACGAATGAGTGTATGTGTAGACATTTGCTAATAGAAAGAGATAAAGTTCTAAAACTATTGGGAAATTTAAAATGGTGATTGCATGATAAGTCAAATATACAAAGTATACCTGGAGACTTAGGTCCCATTTTTGTATTTGGATTTTAAATTATAGATAAATTAAGTATTTGGATGAAAGAAAAATTTTGTTGTGAACAGTGATTAGTTTAAATGTGAGAGCAAATGCCAGGTTGGTGTATGCCATCCTCAGAAGCTGAACTCCTTTGTGTCAGGCCATCTTTATCCCTTTTCCACATCTCTCACCTTCAGAATTTCAGACTTTTTGGCTCAGAATTTCAGGCAATTGCAACTTTTAGACATTAATTTGCAGGACAATCCTAAAACAGCTTGAGGGCTTCAGGCTTTTCTGAAGAGGCCTCTGAGTTGTAGATGATGCCAGAAAGATAAACACTGTTCTCTGCCAAACATCTAAATTTCTCCAGAATTCTGGAGAAGGGATAGAGACAAAGAAAACAATGGTACTAATAATTTATTCTTCGTGATAAAATGTTGGTCCAAGGCTGATCAGTGATCTGAGCAGTTTGCAGGCTCACACTGACCCATTAAATCTTGATATGTGTGCTGTTCTCTTCACTTGGATGAAGACAACCCCTGCAGGAATTCCATTTTTGTGAGGATCAGAAGATAAGTTACTTAAGCAGGAAGAACCAGGCTTTACAAATGAATTTTTGGGAGAGGTCACACACAGCATCAGACTATGACAGAATTGAGCAAGAAGAATAATGGAAAAATGTACACTACTAAATTACAACCAAAATACAGGTAAAACAAACACATCAGAAAATAGTGAAACCAAGTGTCGCTAAAGATTTTTTTCAAATGAAAGAATGAGAATCCTTTTCATCTCTGATCTTCATGAAGAATCAAGTTCACCCGAGCTGTTTCCTTGTACATCTCATAAATGTGTTAGTAAAGTGGTTAATATTTGGGAAATTGATTTGTGTTGTCTTGCACAAAGTTAGTGGAAATTTGTAAGTACTGCACAAATACTGCTGATATTGGGGTGAGGAGAAGGGGGGAAAAATTGAAAAATGAGTGTAAAAATGTTCCACCACAAGGTCTTCTAAAGAACTTTCTTGATGAATCCCAGAGGCAGGAGAAGAACACATTACTAGAGCATCTTCCAGAGGTGCTGGATTGCTCTGAAAGCAGCAATGGATGCATCCATCCCCATCAGCTCCCAGGAGCTGCAGAGCATTCAGAGCACACAGCCAGCTGAAGCTGCCATTGCATAAATACAGTTTTGCATGAAGCACCAAATGTTGACTACATTAGGGACAATAATATTTGCAGTCCCAATCCTGAGTGAAAGCCTTTTTCCCCATTAGGTACCCCCATAAATAGTGCATGGCACTGGCTATTGGCTGTCATAAGCTATGTGTCAAATTGTCAGATGTGCTTCTAAAACATCCCCTGCTCCATCCTCAACATGGAAATATGGGTTTATGTGGGCATTGCTTGTCATATGCTGAGATTTGGTTATTTGTTTACCTATTTTCAGATAATTCCACAGATATTTTCATCAGCTTTGATGTAAAATTCTTTTTTCCCCCAAGATTTTCTTAGACAGCCTGTCAGAACTATCTGCATTCCAAGACATTGTCATGAAGATTTTTCTGTATTAAATTAAACCACTTTTTACCCATTGATTGTACTTTCAGTTCCTCAAAGTCAGATATTACTGTTGCTGTGCCAGGTATTCAGTTTTGAGTTAAGGACTTTTAAACATTGAAGATGTACACACACTATTTTCTGAGAGTAAAATTATACAGTAAATTATGTAGTGTCCACTCTGGTACATTTTAAGTAGGCCCTCACAAAATGACTTGTACTTACATAAGATACAGAGGCTACAGCATATTTATTAAGACTCTTCAACTCTGTATGAAACTGGAGCAGTCAGAAGTAATGGTGTCTGCTGAAAGATTCTTTATCATATGAATTTACTTTTAGTCATCTATTATTTATTTCAGCTATTTTATATGCCATTATAATAAATATTATGACAGAGAAAGCTTTTATGCTTCAACTTATTGTACTGCTCTTCACTTCCTTGCAATCCTTCAGGAAAATGTAGCTATGCTTTACCTATATTTAACGTAAATCATCACTTACATTTGAATGAAAAATTCACTATGAAAAAAGGCTCCTTCTTCAATACCAAGACACAAATGCACAATCATGTTTACTGCCAAGCTACTCTACCATGCAGTATTCATTTTTAAACAATTTTTAGGCTGTAAAGTGAATGCATTGCATATAGTGAAATAGCTGGCTTTCTGGGGGTTTTCACTTTTGTGTTACTTTCTGGCTCAATAAGCATTTTTCTAGCATGAGTGCAAAGTATAGCCAATTGCACTTAAGCATTTTTAATATTTTTGCTCCAATAGGAAGCAGCTTAGATGCAAAACTGAATAAGCTGTTTTCTGGGGCTGTACAAAGTAATGAAACTTACCTGGAAATATTGATGAAAGGCTTTTAGAACTGAATGTGAAACATGAAATACAAGATAAATTTTTTCCTTTGGACTTTTCAAAGTGTTATTGTGTTGGGTTTAGAAGAGGACTTGTTTGGAACTGGGGATTGATTTGCCTTTGGCTGTTTCTTCAAAGGCACCACGTTGATGCCTGGATTCAAATTGTTGGATTTGACCTGCTCACTGGGCTTTGTGAAATACAGATACCCCCATCCCAAACTCAAACCTCTCAGTTGGTTCTGGCTGATCTGGATTTCTCAGGGCTCAGCAGACAGGGCTGTTCTGGCTCTGGTCCTGAAGGGGGTTTGGATGCAGGTGGGACATTTGTCCTGGGTACCTGCAGCAAGGACAGCAGTTCATTTTCACAGCTTTTCGATGGCACCACGTAGTTATGAGCCTGTAGTTTAGAAAAGAGCTCTTTAAATTATTCTACACTCATTTCAGTATCTACTTTCTCCTTAAATGATGCAATTGAAAATAAAGTAGTGGAGGAAACATTAATACCTTTTGTCAATTTAATTTTGAAAATTCTGGAGTTTCCTGGCTTAGTGTATTAATTTGATGATGGCAGTTTAAAGACTGTCTGCTGTATTTGGGAAGGTGGCAAGTCTCATTTAAGGTTTCACAACATAAAATGAGGCATAATTCAGTGCTGAAAACATGTGAAGTGAAGTAGTGAGAGACATCAGCATAATACAATTATGACACATTAGATCAGGATTTGCAGCATACCATTACCAATCAGTTCTGACTGCAGAGAACAATTACAGTTAAGATGCCTTTTAGCAAAAATGATTTTTAGTTTTATTTTTTATGAAAACCCCCTATGCTCTTGTATACATATCACAATATGTGACACCTAGGCTTCTAGGGAAAGAGGGAAAACATTACAACAGAGGTAATTCTGAGCTACTGTAAGAAAACAAACATAAAACCTTCTACTTGTCATTTATGGAGATATTCTTACATTATTAAGAACATATCTTGCAAGTATATTGCTTTATTCATAGATTTTTTAAAAAGAGGTATTGTGATATAAGTAACAGTGGGAAAATTTAAATAAAATTGAATTGATTCTAAAGGTTTAGCATTTCACAGTCTCAAACTGTAGCAGGAATTGGTGATCTACAGAAAACCTCTGCGGGGTGAGAGGTGCTGGATTCTCAGTTGAGGGGAGAATCTGAAACAAAAGAGTTGGGGAACTTGCTGAAACCCATGGTACATTAAAGTGATTTCTTCCCCAGTTGTGCTTGGAGAAAACACACAACTGGCTTCTTGGGTGCCTTCAGAAGCTGAGGTGACAGCTTCTCACTCAGGTTCTGAGTGCTTTGGATGTCCCATGCTCCAGTTTTTCCCGTGAGGAAAACAGGGTAAATGTGTTTGTCTGTGCTCAGTATGTGAAGGAAATACAGGCTGCAACCATCAAGGTTTTAAACAGCAAAATCAGGGAGAAAATTGAAAAAATATTATAATTTTTAAATTTCTGATTTTTAAGTTTTCAATATATTAATCCCCAAATCAGGCCAATCTGAGTCTTCTTACCTTCTATTCCAGAAAGTATTTTGAAGGCTTCATATTTTATTTTTTTCTTTTGGACATGAAGTACAGAGAAGTACCTTTTTTGTTGCTGGAATCCTTTTTGTTGCAGAACCCTCATGTGTGACACCAAGAGGAAAAGCATTACCTGAGTGATGTCGTGTGGACTTGAATCCTTGTCCCCAAGAGGACAGTGGCTGGCAGCTTGTGGCCTAGCCTGTTGAACTACTTGATTATTATGTTTTTTCCTCCCTATGTCCCTGTATTTGCATCATTCTTGTCCTTTTACCCTTGGGAGAGAGAGGAGAATATTTCAATTGAGCAAAGCAGAGGCAAAGTAAACCCAGCTATGCACATGACTTCTGTAGTGAGTAAACAGCTTTGAACTGCAGAGAGGAGCAATTGTTCTGGAGTTCTATTGCATAATGCAAGGCAGCATCATCTTTCTCAAATCTCTGACCATCAAACAGAAGAAAATGTTTACCCAGTGGGGCAAAATGAGTTCCAGAATGATGTGCATCTTGTAGGGGTAAAAAACTCTTTGTAGCAAAGTTTGGTTTAGCATTTTCCAACTCCAGCAGTTGATACTTCCTATGGAGACTGAACCTGTTGAAATTTTAGTTGTGTTTGTTTTGCTGTCCCGATAAGTCTGGCTGGAATGGGACAAGAGGAATTGGAGTGATGATATTCTGTTTAAGTTAGTTGTAGCAGGCAGAATGAGTACTAGCAAAATTGAAAACAGATGTGTGGAGAAAAGTGCCAGATGCAATGAAATGGGGAAGTCAGATGGACCACTTGGGCTTGGGAGACAATGGGAGACTCCTCCTGGCTTCCTTCTGTCCTTTCATCACTCCAGCAACGCTCGTGGTGTAACCTTGTAGTCCCAGCAGATCCTGGTGCACCCACCAGCTGCTTGGTTCTGAGATGACTTTAGTGTTGTGATGAAAATAGCCACACATCTTTTGGTTCATTTTGTTCTGAGATTTGGAGTCTCAAAATATCTGGAAACAGGGATCTTAAAGCTGAAAATTATATTTTGGGATAGTGTGTCCTCTCCTAGGCGAAAAGTTTACTTTAGGTATATACAGAATTTCTTTTGAAGACACAGAGTCACAGAACGGTTTGGGTTGGAATTTAAAGCCCATCTTGTTCCAATCCCCTGCCATGGGCAGGGACACCTTCCACTATCCCAGGCTGCTCCAAGCCCCATCCAGCCTGGCCTTGGACACTTCCAGGGATGGGGAATCCACAGCTTCTCTGGGCAACCTGTGCCAGGGAAGTGCATTTATAATATGTCCCGGTAAACTCTTACTGTATAAAGCACTGTGTAGACTGATCTGTTATTTTCTGTAGTCATTTTATACTGTCCTTTATATCACCTACTATGAAAAATGGATTTTTAAAAATTAATATGTGCCAATCTCAAGTTAGCTGTTTTTTATAGAGTATTTATTGGTTTTTTTTTTCCCTATTGGTATGGTTCCAAAAAATAGCATGCATTGAGAATAGCACTTACTCTACTTTTTATTTCATGAGTTACAGAAGTTTCACTGTCAAAATCAAAGCAAAAAGATAGCTATTAACCTTAGCACTGCCTTGAGTCCATTCATTGCATTATATAAAGCTGTGAATTACATAGTGTGTATTTTCAGCAGAATCACCAAATCACAAATGCTACTTTTGGCACTCAATGTTGTGCTTGTCCATCCCTTTTGATGATTTGTATTCACTCTGGGGTTATAATGTTAAACAAGGGAATCAGACAAGTTTCATAACACATTTACTGTAACGTGATACTGTGAACTGAACTTGCTGTTATTTATCCTTTTTTATATTTTCTCTTGTTCCAGCATAAAGCCAAGGTAGAGGCAATGACCTTAGACCTTGCTTCTCTTCAGAGTGTGCAGCGCTTTGCTGAAGCATTCAAATCCAAGAATCTGTAAGTACTCAGAAAATTAGATGTAATAATTTCTTGTTATTTTAATGTCTTTATCAGCTGAGCACAGTTGGCAGGATCACCATAGCTGGATGGATCACCAACTGTAGTGAGTGAATAATCTTTTCACAGGAGTTTTTTTCAATGTAAATTAAAGATCATTTGTTTTCATACACAAAAAAAAAAAAAAAAAAAAATTACAGATCTTCTACTATTCGATGTGTAGCCCCACTTTTGAAGGGCTTTTTTACCCTGTGGCTGTCGAAAAAGACCAAAGCTGAATTGCATAAAGACAGCTCAGGCAACTGGTGACAGTTTGGCAGTGGTTTGGAAGAGGTCAAGGGTGAACAATTAGTGCACTGCTTGTCTTATGTTGTTTTCTAACCTTCTCTCTCTCCTTTTCCTTTTTAAAGCCTTAACAAAACACAGCCCTATGAGCCAGACAGCTCAATTTTCCAGTCCTGTATGTGGAATAGCACATAACAAAAAAGCAAAAAAAAAAGGGGAAAGGTTGTGATAATGACATCACTTAAAAATAGACAAATTTATATGGAGATAACCAGGTTAGATTCCAAGTGGTTCCTTTAATTTAGCTTGAACAGAGCAATGAATGTCTGAATTGAAGAAATTATTTGAAAGCTTTTAACTTCCAAGTCTTGACAATAAATTCCACACTTTGTGCTTTTATCCACAGTTTGACCCATTGATTGTTGTGAGTATTCAAACTTAGCTCTTTTCTGCAAGTATTTCTGTAACTGATATGCATCTTACTGTTCTTCTCCAGAGAATATGACCTCTTAACTTTGAAAATACATTGTCTTAGAGAAAATATGTAACAAAGAGTGGTTTTTTCACTTTTGAAACACTGCCAAAGCTAAATCTCACATGAATAGACAGATGACATTTTAGTACTTATAGGTCTTTTAGATTCAAAGAGTTGTCAAAACTGACTTCTAACAGAATTTCTTTACTCCCAAAATCCTTACTATCAATATTTTCTTATCATATCATCTTCATATATTAAAATTTCTTGAAAGACAAATCCTTGCAGTATTGCTGCTTTAGTCCTAACTTGGTTTTGTGGTGTGAGAGCAGTAAGTGTTTTAATTTAGGATCTTCATGCTTTTAATATGCTACATTTCTTTAAATGTGTTGCAGGGTAAAGTCAAAGCCACCCTTCTTCCAAGCGCAGCTCTTAACCTGATTTGTGTGTTGTAGCTCATACCATGGTTGTCCTAGCTAGTCCATTGGGTATGCATGTTTATAAATCCTTGGAAGTGAACAGGCTTAAATCAATTTTTGCCAGAGAACTTGGGAAAGGAGAAGATCTAGAATCAGTAAAACCTGTTTTGTTTTTGTTGGCATACCCCATTCTACCAGTGTAGGTCTGTTAAGCTACATTGTGATGGACAGCCATTACTAATGTTTCACTCTCATTTTATTTGGAAAATAATTTAGTAATAGACATCATTCAAAGCTTCTGCCTTTCCTTCAGGCTTTTCTGTCTGAAATATGCTCAGATGTGCCTGTGTCTGGCAGGACTCATCCAAGCATTATGTGGAAGTCTATGTTCTCTATCTAATGTGAGACTTGTGGGGTTTTGACCAAAATGAATTTCCAGTTATGTTTTGTTTAAAGTCTGGGGCTGGATGGAAACCAGACCCCACACCCTGCCTGTAGCAGTACATCTTTTATCTGATGCAGATACAGAAGAGTCACCTTACAACCATCAGCAGGAGGGTGGACTGGGAGACCTACCAGGTCTTTCTGGATTTTTTTTGTGATTTAACTATATCTGGGTAAGTTTGGAAAAGCAGTTATGTGGCAGAGACATCTTCCTGCTGCAGTGGTGGCTGATGAGTTTTCCAGCCCTGGTGAGCACTGATGACCTTTGTCTGTCTCCTCTTTCATCGGTTTTGCTGCAGCGTCCAGAGGATTTGTCATGTTGGGGATTCCTCTGCACCTGGGGCTTTATGAGCAACTGGAAGGAATCTCACAGGCTCTAGTGACAGATTGAGCCTTGTTCTTTATGCTTGGGCCAGTCTTGTCAGTTGGCAGCCAAAATTTCTGAAATATCCTGTAGGAGAAGCACATTGTGCTGGAGTCCACCCTTCCCATGAGGGACCTGTCACTCCTGTTAATGAATGTAGGAAATACCTTAAGAGAAAAAGGTTTTCTTTCTCTTACAGATATCAACAATAAAGCAGATAGGAAAAGCAAATAAAGTTGGTGTTTTTTATTTTTAAATTTTGTTTCCCAAATGGAACTATCATTTGAGTTCTGAGCTGTCTAGATCTTGGTTCCTGGGAAAAACTACAATACTTCTAAAATGTCAAGGAGAAATTTTGTATGAGCACACACATTTTAATTAAGACCTTTATTTTATTTCTCACAGCATTTAATGTAAAGAGTCCTTAAGTATTCAGTGGTGAACATCTTAAACGTCTCTCTGCAAGAAGTGATATTCTCTGTTTAGTTTCTCCAGTGCACTGTTGGTGTCCGGGACACTGGTATTTTCCACAACCTGTTGGCATTGGTGACACATGACCTAATAATTGAAAATTTCTAAAATAGATAATAGATAGGCATGCCTTCTGAAATTCTGCTTTTCTGGCACATTTTGTGGCTCTAAGTGCTATTTTTTGTCAGCAGATAAAAGGGTGTGCTCATAGTCCCATCACAGCCTGGGACCCTGTTATTCCCTGGTTGACAGCAGTTGGAAAATAGTCTTGAAGAACAGATCTCCTTCTGGATGAAAAAACTAAAATGGAAAAACTTCAAAAAAGGATCCCTAAGTTTTATTGAGTTGAACCCTTTGCAGCTGGGGAAACTGGAGGTGTTTGTACTGCAGAGAGCAGAAGGGAAATTGCTGAAACTGTGAATCTCTTGCCTTAATCAAATAAGTTGTAGAGAAAAAAAAAAAAGCCTTCTTGAATGTGCTTGGGAGCACATTCTGAGAGATTGTGGAAACCATGTGAAGAATGAAGAAATGTCATCCTCTGCTCAGCAGGAATTTAACAGGGCTGGTTGCATACAGAAAACAAATGATGCAACAGAGGGAGCCTTGAGAAAAGCATAAATAATAAACAGGAGGAAATAGTCACTCTGAAAAGAAATATTTAATATGAATTGGAATAGTACTTTAAAGGCTAAGGCTAAGAAGCCTTCCCTGTTTGAAAGTAAAAGTCAGATGATTCATCTATAAATTATCATACTTCTGAGATTTGGTAGAAATCTTTTATTCCTACATGGATTTGTTAGGTGTTGCAGACTTGTCCACAGATAAAATCTGAGCTCTGAATATATAAACACTGGTAAATTATGCCATATTCCTATAAATATATTCTTGGAAATCCTTCCTCCTCTCAGAAAAAAAGAGGGGTTTTTTTTGTTTGCATTATCTATACTCTTAAGTTGATACAGCTGTTTCTCTTTCTGAGACTTTTTTATCCATGCAGAAGGGTTTTGCTGATTATTTTAGATCCTGCAGTTCTGTGATTGCAGCACTCAAACTTTCTCTAGGAGCAGGACAGTGCCCTCCATTTTTTTCTGGTCTCACAGTTAGAAGGATTCAGTGGGAAAAATAAGGTAAAAACCTAAATTGGTTGGATCTCCCAAAGTAAACTTAGTGGGAAAACAGAATAAAACAATATTGCTGCTTAATATTTAATCTATCATTGTAGCACAACCTGAACACCACAGACTAACACATAAAATGGATGTCCAATAAAAAATAGTCCTCAAGGATTTCTAACAAAATAAATTTTTGGAGAAAGCCAGCTGTCTTTTAGTATTTAGTATTTCTGGCTTGTTTTCTGCAGGGACATTCCCCTGGATATTTCCACCAGGAGGGAATGAACTCCATCTTCCTTCATTGTTAAGACAGGGCTAACGTTAGGGTGAGAATGGGACAAGAGATCTGTGCCCCTAAATGGCTGGAGTTGTTCAAGTTGCTTCTTTTATATGTATCAAATCTTTCCCCTCTGCTGGTTTCCAGCTCAGGCAGTTCATTGAATGCCTCTGTTATGGAAAGTCAAATAAATGATCTGTTTATAATAATGTCCTGGGCTAAGATGGATTTGGCATGAGCTGATTTCTGTGCAGCTGGCAGAGGCAGACCAACCAATCTTTCATATTCGTGTTTTGGAACTAAGAAACACAGAATTGAATCTGCTATTCATTGAGTGGGCATGATGTGAGGAATCATGGTTGGTATCAATTCCCCTTACAGATAAAATGACAGCCCTTCTGTGATTGTATAGAACACAGCACTGGAATTCAGTCAGGGTCAGTGTTGGGTGGCTCAGGGTCTGTAGAATTGGTGTTTGTGTGGATGTGGCACTTTGATTTTTATTTCTAATTTGGTCATCCCATACTTGGCTGAAACCTGCATACTTTAACTGGGGAGCAGCACTGATGTTTGAGTTCTAAAACTTCCAGGATAGGACCTGTTGCCAATATCTACAGCCATGGTGTCCTGGCATTTGCCTGGACCTCGCCATAAAAACACTTCCATGATCAAAACAGCAGGCAGGAGTGAGCAGGAAAGTTATAGATGAAATTTTATGTGCATTTGTACTTTTCAGTGGTGCATGGTGCCACTTGGTTTGAATTAAAGTTATCTTCTGCCAAACAGTAAGGCTTTAATTTAATGTTCTCAATGTTTGAGAGAAAAAAGCTGAAGTTATCCTGAAAAATCTTGAATTACTCCAAAGACATGAAACAATGTTTGCCAATAGCTACTGCTTGGAATTTTCTGAATTGTTAGGAGAAATTCACAATTATGCAGGACTTCCAGATGTAGATCTTCACTGCAGTTACTTTCCTATACTTCAAAGCAAGATTTTTTTTCCTTTTTTGTGGTAAGAATTGGCATCTGCTAACAGATTATTCACTAATGATGTGTGTAGAAATATGGAAAAGACAGCAGTTATGAACTATGGTTCTCCATTTGGAAGTTTAGTCTCTTCTGATTTTCCTAAGCAGACCCAAAATGAAGTGGGCCAGGTTTTCAGCTGCCTTCCTCAGCTGAGGGCCCAGACTCTGTAACTGCATTCATTTTTCATGCTGCAGGCACAAGTGTGCTGAAACCTTGCAGGTGCAATTAAGATTTTGGAGCCTGATGAAAAGTCAATCCAGAATATGATTTTTCTGTATTTCCTTTTTATAACTGACATATTGCAGGTGTGTTTTTTTAATTCCAGTTGAATGACAATTAAATCATAGATACTGTGTGTTAAATTCTATGCATACCTGAGAATACATATGTAAAAATGGGATCTGCTTAGCAAGTTGTTACAAATATAACTTAAAAGGTCTGGAAAAAAAATGAATAAATGATTCAGATGAATTATCAGTGATGCCACTATGCCAATATGTTTAATGGTTATGTAGTCAATGTATCTCTATCAAAGATGATTGTTGCCACTGCTTATTGTCTTTCCAAAGCTGAACATATTTTATATCACTGTACAATTCTGTTAACTCTTTGCCATTAATAGAATTACTTTCTGTGAATTAAATTAGTGACAGTTGAGATTTTACATTTGTTTTCTCAGTTTAGAGTATGGTTGGCAACCTGGCAGTGCCACCAAGGCACAAACTTCTGGACAACATTGTGCATTTTGAGATATCAAAAAAACCCACATTGAATTAAGAAACATGCATGGTTCAGAAGTTACTGTTGCAGACAGCACATATCTTAAATTTAAATAAGATCAAAGGCTGACTACATTTGAAACATACATAATAATATTAGAGTAAAACTATTTTTTTCTCTTTGTGGTGATGCTGTGCCTTAATAAAGCCTAGGGATTGGTTTTCTGCATAGTTTTTCTTTTTCTTCTTTCTTCTGATTTTAAGCTCTTGTACACAATTACTCCTTTGTGGTAGCGTGTGTCAAGCTACGTGGATCCAAAACTTATTTCCAGTACTTTATAAATGAAAAATCAAAAATCTCAGAATCTTTTGTCCTTCCTCCTTTTCCTGGAGGCAGAGATCCTGATGTTTTCATCAGATCACCTTTCCTTTCATCTGCTCTGTTGTGGAAATACCTTTTCCCCCAGAATATTTAATTTTTTTTTGTTTTAAGTGAAGTCTATATTACTTCACCATAATTTTACACACAGTTGCCTCTACAAAAAATGATGAAGTGCTTTTTACACATTACTAACAAAAAGATTTTTTTTTTTGGTGTTTGTTACATAGCTTTATGACTACAACTGTGCTGTCCAAAATTTCCAAACCTGCCACTTGTCTTTGGACACTTTGCACTCACTTTATTCTGCCCTAATGAAGAAACCTTGAAAACCCTCCAGGGGCTTTCTGCTCCCTGGTTGTTCTGTTGCCATTTTCAGCCATGTCTGTGCCTAAATCCAGCATGAGTCTAAGATGGCTTGGGGCTCTGTTTTCCTAAAAAATTTACACAAGATGCACCAGCTGTGAAAGCTGTTTTGAGCATCTAAATAGGAAGAATATGTATGATTAATATGATTAATAACTGATTAAAACATATTCTGTCACAAATATACCAAGGATCTTTGAGCATTATGGATTAATGAGTTTTGAGAAGCTCTGTGTGTTTAATTGATGTTGCCTTCTAAAAATTCTGAATTATCAGGCCAGAGTATTTAATTACATATACATTAAAATATATTTAGTCTATTTAGTTAAATGCTTTCTAGGGGAGATAAATAAAACACAGAAGGCAGAGTCTTCTGCTGCTTGGGTAGGGAAGGCTCACTGCAGGCCTGAGACTGGCCATGGATCTTAGAATCCAAAAATTTGTGTAATAGACTGAAAAGGTTGTATTTCTTTATTAGCTGTTACCCAAAATCCCAGAGGATGTCAAAGTGCATTAATTTCCATCACAGCATGGAATCTTTCAGGTCTGAATGGCAGCACACAGCTGCTGTAGGGCTGTGTGTGAATTCTGCTACAGCTCTATAATCTCTGGGCAAAACAGGGAAGAGTCATTGGCAAGTGAAATGCTCAAAATGAGGAGTTTTAGTCTTTAAATGATCAACCGTGGTCCCAAAAAACATTTTCCAAGGATTTAGCTGTTTTCAAGTGAAAATGTTATAAATATATAATAAATGTAGTAATTGGCTTTTTTTCTTTTTTTTGGTGGGTTGTAGCTTTCTTTTTCTAACAAGTCCTTATTGTGTGCAAACTAAATTTTTGTATTTAGAAGTACATGCAGAAGCAAAAAATCATTCCGTGGTTATTACAAAAATGAATATTTCTTTAGGTCTGGCTTATGCTTTTTTGTGACTACATGTGAATGTGTGTAAATAATGATTTTCTAACAGAGTTTGAACAAGATGCACTTTGAAGCAGCAAGTGTCCTTAGGTGGGCTGCTGAATGAAAATTACCAGATTCTGGATATTTTCATTGCTGTTGTCTCTTATTAATTTCTGAAGGTGCAGGATGATGTGGAGTTATTTTGGTAGTTGTCCCTTCACCATGTATGTAAGAAAAAATAATAAAGGGAAAACCATGACTAATGGATGTTTTCTGTTTAGCTCCAAATCAGTTGAGACCTCTGTTCCTTCTCCAAACATTTATGAAATTGTACACTGAAGCTTCTAGAGAGGCAATGAGTAATGATTGAGGGATGCTTGACCTCTATGCAGAACGCAGATGATGTATTAGGAAGGCGCAGGAGCAGCTGCTCGAAGCAATTCCCATGGATGTGTTATGAAGGAAGAATCAGAACTGCCTCAGTCCACTCCCATTAATCTCTTAGAAGTGGGGCAAAAGTATTTGCTGATCAACAGTGTCAAATCCTGGAAAGAAATCCAGTAGGATGAATTGCAGAGAATTTTCCTTGCTTCTAACAGGAGATCATCCATCACGGCTCTGAGTCCTGTGTTAGAGGCTTGCCTTAAAATGAAGCCTGTCTGACAAGGATCCACATTTCTGTCAGCTGCCAGTTGGCAATAAGGGCATTTTTGCTGACTTTTTAGCCAATAGTTTTATATAAAAAAGGGAAGTTAGGCATTAAGCATTTTGTTTCTTAAAGTTATTGAGTTAAGCAGTGCTTTTTTTTTTCCTTTTACATTGAACCAGTAAACATTTAAATATTTTTGTGTCAGTATTAGATTATACAGGGTTCTGAGCTTTCCTGCTGCTGTCTGAACCCTGACTTAGTGATTTTCTTGTTGCTTGGTTTCCTGTCAGTACTGTTTGTAAACTGAGGGGGATTTCTGGAGATGGTTGTCTAATTTACCCATTTTCTGGAGAGCCATAAAGCCTCCCTTGCCTGGTGGATATTCCCTTTGTGTATATAGGCACTCCCTCATGGAAAGAAGCACAACTTTCTCACTTTCAGAGAAAGCAGCCTGGGTGTTCAGGGTTATGGGGTGGAAAAGTTTGGTGGGCTGTGACTTTGCTTCTTTGTGGAAGAGAAGTCACAGCTCTGCCTTCTTTACTGGCCGTGACAGAGGCCTACAGTTGCTTATGGGACTTTGGGGATATGGTGAGGCCTTTTCTGTTGAATTTCTCTGTAATTCCAAACAGTGTGAACTTTTCAAATCACTTGAGAAGTGCCCCAGATGGTGTGACATTCTGCTTCATGGGAAGATTTGAAAGTATTCCCTGTGCATACTCTCTGGTTAACTATTTCATTGCGTTTGAAATGGGAGAACACCAAAGCCAAGAACTCTGTTGACATTTTGGTGGTGTTTGTTTAACCTCCTAGTGCACAGGCTACATTTGTTGAAAAATATTATTCTTACCTTTGCAAATCATCAGTAATTAATTCCCTTGGAAATATCCACTGCTGCACACAGCCAGCTTGGGAGGCTGCTGACAGATCACAGCTTTACATCAGGTGCTAACAAATTGATTATTAAATTTCATAACCAACTGATTTATAGCAACAATTTAATTTCTGTATCTCTCTAATGTATTCACTTACTGTATTTTCAAATAGTGCAGAGGAGCTGGATTGCTTAGTTGCTTCTAATGGTGAATTGTGCACAGCATGTGAGATGTGAATGACTTCCCCGGTGCAAAGGTTAGTGAAGTATCACAGGCTTTGTGAAGTGCACAGAATATTAGCTGCATTTCAGCTCAGGTATTCACATTTAAGATTGTCCTGGCTGATTCTACATGCTTTTAAACTTTCACTAAGCTGTAGATACACTTAACCAGCATGGTGAGGGTTTTCTGGGATTGCTGGGTGCCCTGCAGTTGGAGCAGTGTGTTCCTGAGGCTCAAGAAGCAGTGACTACCTGAAATAAAAGTAGTATATGCTACTTTAAGTAGTATTTACTTAAAGTAGTATATACTATTCCACTAAATAACGGAGCAGATCACGTTCAGGTCCTAGTGCCCACCTAAATGGCACTGGTATCCCATATTAGCTCTCTTGGTGGGGTGTAAGTCACTGCCTGAAGACATTTTAGGGAGACACAGACAAATTTTCATAACACTCTGCAGGGTTGTAGCTGTAATGTTTCCAAAAATACCTCGTGGGTGCCATGGTTAGAGGGAGCACTTGGTCGTGTCAATACCAGGAGTAAACACTATGGAAAATTTCCTTTGCTGCTGACATCCTTTGTTGGCCTTTGCTGCGCCTTTGATGTAGAATTACAAACTATTTTAAACTGAGGGGAGATTTTTTTTTCCTTGGGTTCAGGAGGAAGCCTCATGCAGATTGCAGCAATGTTTTTAATGAACTTGTGAAATCAAGGTCACAGTTGTGCTATCACTTGAAAATACTCCTGTCATAAAGCAAAGCTGCAGTGCCAGATGTGTGGTTGTGAATTGTCACGTATCTTAAAAATTTTGTCCCTGCATAATGATACGTTCAGTGACACAGAGCTGTGCACCACTGAGATTAGAATCTGTCATCTGTGGCTGAAATTCATAACTGCACAGTGGCCGTTACCCAGGTAATCTCATTCATTTCCTGGTGTGCAAATGGCCGGGTCACAAAAACTCAGATGACAATTTTCAGTAATTGGACCTTTGTTAGCAGTCTGACGAGAGACACCGATAGCTTAATGGACGTGGATCCAAATCTGAGAGGTGCCTTTTTTCTGAGCTGAAATGAAGCACAGCATCAGTGGCTGTTCATGCAAACCTTTAGGTTTCTTTTCTGTAGAGTTATCTAGGAAAAAAATCCTTTTTTATTTACCATTTAAAACCAGTAGTGCTAATTAAAAATAAAGGAATTCTAAAAGGGAATCGGATACAAAATTTTCACTATGATAACTGTTTAATATGTTCTTATATTTATTTTCCTACTTCACAGATTTTTTTATAGTAAAATATTGTAAATAATGTTAATTTTACAGTCTCTTAAATTAGAATTACTTTTACTTTGAAAAAAAGAGAAATGGACTTTGAAATCTCATAAATGGACTGAAGCATAATTTTATTTCTGTTATAAGATCCAATTAAATTACCTAAAATTAAAAAACGACTACATTTTATCATTTTATAGTTCTAGAATATTCTTTTTAATTAATTGAGCTGACAGATTTAGGAATAGTGTGTGAATTTCCCTTCTGGTAGTTATTGTGTGATTACTAATAATGAAGGATTTACAGTTTGGATAAGTAGAATATGTGAATCTTTTTTGTCTGTGATTTGTTACTTCCTAATACACATTAAAATCATCAAATAGTAGGACGATCTTTTTAAAAGTGTTTTTTTTTTTTTTTTTAAGGAATGGTGATGGTATTTTTGGTATTGTTGGTGCATTAATGTGCTGCAGTTCTCACACAGGAGGCTCTTACACCAAAAATTGCATCTGTGTTGGAGAAACTTGTTCCTTTTTTCCTAGCAGATGTACAAATCTGTAAATTAATTCTTGCTGGAGCTTTTCATAAGTCTCATAAGAGGTGATGAATCACCCAAAGTTCCATGCCCTCTCAAGCTTCAAGCAGCTTTGTTTTCTTCTTGGCAGATGCATCTCAAAAGGGGCAAAATGAACTCTGGTTTAAATAATTTTGATAAAAAGTGCCTCAAAAGATCTGTTACCTTCTAAAGAACATGATCCTGCACAACTCAGTG
Organism: Melospiza melodia melodia; assembly: GCF_035770615.1. Taxonomy (NCBI): domain Eukaryota; kingdom Metazoa; phylum Chordata; class Aves; order Passeriformes; family Passerellidae; genus Melospiza; species Melospiza melodia. The sequence continues at coordinate 16,812,997 of NC_086206.1, forward strand.
AATATCCTGCTTGTGTATGTTGAGTGAGGCTGCAAAGATCAAAGAGCTGCCTTTTTTTTGTGCCATTTGATTTGAACAGAAACAGAAACTTTGTCTTTGTAAGGACAGTCCCTGTTTATTTTCAGTTTCTTTTGTGGATGCAGTATGTGTGCACAGATATTCTGTGCACAGATATTCTGTAAAAGGCAAATCAGGAATCCACCGCTTCAGACACTGAGCTCTCAGAGTGCGCAGATGTTTCACTCTCTGCTTCTGGAGCTTTTGGTTAAAATTCTCCAAGCTGGCAAAGGAACAGATAATAGATTGTTAACTTCTCATTGAAGCACACTACACTGGTAACATCCCAACTGGCTGGAAGATGAAATTTATTTTAATAAGAAAATACAGCCTACTCTCCATCCTTCTGCATTTCTTTCAGTATTCAGCTAAGGTGTGTTTGATTCCCCCTGAAATGTTTTTTTTTTTGAGAACTGAGTTATCAAAATCTGATGCTTTCAAACATGCCTGAAGGAATATAATTACTTAGGTTTGTTTGACAACCTGGGGCTTCACGTTTCACATTATTTTCCAGAATTCCTTCTGCAGATGCTCAGAGTTGCAGAACACACGTCCTTCAATCATGTGGGGAAAGGTTCTGACTCTGTGCCTGTGTGTGTAGGGCTGTGAGGAGGCACTTGAGAAGGACAGAGGGCAAGCAGTTATTTTTCCTAACTGTGCTTCATTTATTACCTTCAGAATTAGAGTTTATGTTGCGTGTTGATTCTGTCTCATGGGATTGCAGTAAAGACATAATAGGATGGAATAGGCTAAACAAATGTGACAGATCTTAATATTCTGGTCTTAGGACATCCCAAGTATTAGTGCAGGCATTTTAGGCTGTCATTATTTTGTGTAACTTTTCCAAATTAAATATACCAGTGTGAGGGATGGCAGCTGCAGGCTCTCCAACCTGAGGCTCTCAGCTCAGGTAGAGCTTGCAGAGCTCTGCTGCATCAGGCTCTGACTCAAGGACAAGAACATGCTGTCAGTGCCAAGGTTTGCTCAGAGATGATGCAATCTAGCAAATGCAGATCCATCTGAGGTCTGAGGACCAGAGACTTTGCTGTGTTTCATAAGGGTTTGGAAAAAGACAAGAAAGAACAGAAAGGGCATTTGTCCTTGATCTTGCTGTGGAGGTGGGGAAGGCTGCAAGGTGCAGTATCCTGAGATTACACTGGAGACCTCAAGGAATTTGAAGTTTTCTGGACCTGTTTTGTGAATGAGAGAGGTATGTGCCAGCCTAGGTTCTTTTCTAGCTTAGTTTGGTAGAATCTCACCTTTTCATTTCAAGTTCCTTTATCATGGCATTTCTATTTAAACTCGGTTAGGTGATTCCAGTGAGGAAGGATTCTGTTTCAAAGGATCTCATACATATTGTGTGCAGATTTTCCACCAAAGAAAACAGCTTCTGGAGAATGTTTTATTTTTCCAACTCAGTCTTGCATTTTTTAACGGCATACTTCATCATCTGCAGAAGGATAAAATGTGTACATGTGCCCTTTTGCATTGTGTCTTCATCTCTTAATCACTTGTCCCCTACCAATTGTGCAGGTGTCATGTACCCCATTCAAGAAAGTTGTAGGAGTTGCTTATCCCCCAGGAAAAGTTTCTTTTCTGAATGCTCCAGATGGAGACAATTTCCCAATTGGGAAAGCAGTGATAGTGCTGTGTGGCATTTTGCCTTTTATTCTCTACCTTTTCTCCAAGGGTGTGTCACTGTGGGGCTCAGCTGGACCCTGGGCGGGGCTGCTGGAACCATCTGGAATCAGCTCCTTCCCACAGAAACCAGCCAGCCAAATCCCTCACACCTGCACCCCATTCACACAGGTGTAAATAATTACACTTATTTAACTGAGATTTCTTTGTCCTCTTCTGATTTTTCCAGGCCCCTGCACATGCTGATCTGCAACGCTGCCGTGTTTGGTGCTCCCTGGTCCCTGACAGAGGATGGCCTGGAGTCCACCTTCCAGGTGAACCACCTGGGACATTTCTACCTTGTCCAGCTTCTGGAAGATGTTCTGCGCCAGTCATCTCCTGCCAGGGTTGTCGTGGTGTCCTCTGAGTCCCACAGGTTGGTGAATGTGAATTTGGTTTTGCTGGAATCTTTAATCCTTAAAACGTGAAACAGTTGGGGCAGAACCACAGGAGTTTCTGAAAATGAAGGTCCTTGCTCTCAAGCATTTGCCTTTGAATAATCTTTTTAAAAATAGAAGCATTACTAATGCCTGTGGATGTTTCTGGATTTGCCTCTGTTGCTGGATGAAGCATGTTCTAGTTTTCTAACAGTATGTAGATTATTTTTTGATCATTCTTTGTGTGAATGCAGATTTTCGCTGCGTTTCAGACCGCTCATTGATTTTGTGAGGAGATGGAATAATAATTGATTAAATCTGAATGGCATGACCTATATTGATTTGTCATTCAACAACTTCAACATCTTAGCAAGAAGAATGTGCAGATATTTTAGCAGGAGAAACAATGCAATTAAAAACAGCTAGATGAAATCCAGTTGTTTTATAATGAGAAATTAGGGAATTCAATGTAGACATTAGCTGTATAATTGTAAAATGGGAAGTAATGCAGTTAATACATATTACAAATCTGGCTATGCCTCTTTTGGTAAATTTTTTAATTAAAATGTTAGATGCTCATCTTTTCTATTGCCAGGAAAAGTACAGTTGGTAAAAAAGATGTTGATGAGATTTGCCTTGTTTCAGATGCGCTCGTGTTTTTGTGTTAATAACTGAAAACATGGTTTTGATTTAAATAAAGTTCCTTGTGGAAAATGAATGCCCCAGTTCTGAATTTTAGTGGGCACAAACCACTTACTCCTTGCTGATTTAGTTCAAGGACTGCAGGATTAAGCCTATAACATCAAGCTTTAAACATTACTGTTGATTTCTATTTCACTTTTGGTCGTGTGTAGCAGCTCTAGCAAACTAAAAGGAAGAATGTGAGAGTGCCTTTTTTTTTTTTTTTCCTCCTGTCTTCATATTTCTGAAATGTTTTAGTGACCCAGAATGAAGCTTATTTTTTTTAATCATGTTTCCATAAAATGTAACCCCAGGGACCTGGTAGAGAGAGACCAGCCAAGGGTCGGGCTGAAACCTTTATCACTTCCAAACACAGGGGCTTATGGTATAAATGACACACTGCAGATAGATTTACTTTTACCATTTTAAATTTATGATGGCTGAAATGAAAGGAAGCAATAGAAAATGCCAGTAATAATCCTCCCCACTGTTAAAAGACATGAAATGTCTAGTAATTAGGTGGTAACAAAATCTGGACATCCTTATCTTTGCAAATCACACCAGGTTTGTGCAAGCAAGTAGCAGAGTCCTGTTAGGAGTGAGGGCAGCTACTGCAGGGCAGGAGAGATAGCGCTAGAAATAAATCTGCCAACTCCAATCACTTGCCAGATGTGGAGGGCACAATGGGATATGTATAAATGAGCTGTTATTTAATGGGAGATTATGTTGAATTGTCAGCTGCTTCTTCCCCCTTGTAAGTTTGTATCTCTGGTAGTATTTTAAATGACATCTTTGTTTTTCACTGCATTAAGTACTGTGTGTAACCAGGGCTCTCATCTCTGGACATCTTTATCTGTGATTTTGAAAACATTTTGAAAGTGCTCCTTGCTAAGTCAGAGAGATCAGCCAAGGTTGACAGAAGCCCATAAGGAAATAAGTAACAGTCTGTGTTTGAATAAAACAATTAACACAACTAGTAAATTTCCCTTTTTCTAAGGAGTCCAAGTAATGTCTTGCAGCTTATCTTATCACTTGGACTGATCATTGTAAATAACTGTGCTTTCCCCACCCCCAGTCTGCTTAATGGGAAGAAGTTTATGTAAGGAGTTAGTTAGGTATTATTAGGTGGTCGTTCTTTCTGACCTACTTGAGAACTCTGAGCCTTAAACCATGTCGTAAAACAGAAGTGTTGGTATCTAATTACTTCCATAAACCTTGACTGGATCTTTTTGCTGGAGTCAAGACCCCCTGTTAGGGAAAAAATTAAGTCCCATGTTTGCAGAAAATGCTATCCTGAACTGCTCCAAGGCAAAATATTTATTTGCCTCTTTGGTTCTTTGTTCATTTCTAGTTACTTCTCTGGATTTAGCACAAATGAATTCTGTTTAAATTAAGCTTTTGGGTACTTTAGGCACATCATATTAAAATCAGAATAATAAGTAGGTTGACTTTCCTTCTGTCTTTATTTCTGTGTTGTTAATTTGATTGTACAGCCCTTATTCCCCTGAATTCACTGAGATTGGCTCACATAAGCACATTTGCAGGACTGGACTCAAAATATGCCACCGTGTTTCCTTTATACAGTAACACACAGAGTTGTATTTATGGATTATTTTTGGTGTCATAAGTGGTTACTTATTGGACAAATATAGGAAATTCCTCCCAGAATAGTCCTCTTAATTTCAGAAATGTATTTTATCCAACTGAAAATTATGAAAGAGAAATTTTGTTGTTGAAATTGAAGGGCTAATTGTGCAAGACACAGAACATCCTGGATTCCTCTTGAGTTCAAATACTGTATTGCTTTTCTCTGAGCACATTATAATTCTGCTCACAGAATGAATGTAGAAATTCCAGCTGATCTCTTCATTTCTGGGCATGAGATGCAAAATTAGTAAAGATATTTTAAAACATTTTTCTGGTGTGTACTATAATTATGTTTATCCCTGTTCTCCCCAGCTGATTCTGAAAACTGAGTATTAAAAAGAGCTTGCTAAATCCTTTTTATTTTTAGTAGCTCTTCTGAATGAAACACAGATCTGTAACTAAATGTAGTATTATTTTCTAATATTAAGATATACCACTAAATTAATAAATGAAATTATAAGAACTGGGAGGAGAAATTCTTTATGGAAATTTCCTTTTCTTCATCTAAATGTCTTTAGAACATTCACTACTTTGTTTCTTTCCTTTTTTTTTTTAATAACAAACAGCTGGTGTTTAATGACTCTGTCAGACCCAATTAAAAAACGTCAACTAGTTACTTTGATTTGTGTTCAGCCATGCCATGGGTATACTTAAAAACATTATGCTCTGCCAGAGCTCATTTTGGCTTTGTTTACATTTATCTTTTAAACATATAAGACTATTGATGGCACGTTACCAAGGTTATAACCCCTTTATATTCATCAATTTTTAATCTAAAAGAGAGCTTAAGAGGCAGTGAGACTCATCCATAGTTACTTGAACACTTAAATGCAAGTGTGTGAGCACTGGATGAAATGATCAGGGGATGGGAAGAAGGGGAAAAGAAAAGATGCTGGGTTGCTCTGCTTTTAGTGCAGAGTTATTTTATCCTACATTATTTCCTCCGAGCTGATCATGTTTTTATGGATATATGGCAAAATCTGTTTTGGTGGGTTTTCTTAAATTTAAAATAAAGGGATCTGTAAGTTACATACAATGTCTTTAAACCATCAAAGTGTTTTCCGAGTTGTTTTTGTTTATTGTTTGCTGTTTATAATGATCCAATAATTTTACTGCCATGTTATATGGGACTGTTCCTTGGGTCTCAGGCAATTTCCAGTGGATGCTTTCAGCTGCTAAATAAGCTGCTGTTTTATGTTGGTTCTGGCCAGGATCTACTCTCTTGTCTACATTTTATATTGTTCTTAATGAGAGTGAAATTAACTCTGGGGTATCTAAGGCATATTTACTGTTTCTCAGATTTACAGAAATTAAAGACTCCTCTGGAAAGCTGGATTTCAGCCTGCTTTCTCCATCCAAGAAGGAATATTGGGCGATGTTGGCCTACAACCGCTCCAAGCTCTGCAATATCCTGTTCTCCAACGAGCTGAACCGGCGCCTGTCTCCCCACGGGGTCACCTCCAACTCAGTGCACCCTGGAAATATGATGTATTCCTCCATTCACCGCAGCTGGTGGCTCTACACTCTGCTCTTCACCCTGGCTCGACCTTTCACCAAGTCCATGGTAAGTGAGCGCCTTAAAATATTTTTGCGTCTTCATTGTTTTTAAAATCGGGGCAGAAGAGTTGTGAAAATCCAGCTGTATGTGTCTACTTCTTGCCTTTTATAACCATGACCCTGGTTTTAATGGCAAAAATCATGCCAAGACAGTGCTCTAGAAGAGGATTCTTCAACCACTCAAGATTTGCTTTGTCAGTCTTCTGTTAAGGAACCTTCTAAGATGGAGTGCATATATGTTTGCATATATGATTTTCACTGTGATTAAGTAGATCTTATGTCTTAGGTGTGGGATATTTAGAGCTATTTCTGTGCTCAGGATATGTAAAACATCAAAAAAATGGCTTTGGTTTTAAAGTGGAATATGTTGACTGCGTTTTTTATGTAAACAGATGCCCTAGTTAGAGAAGATACTCCAGACATTATTAATGACTGAGGGAAATGCTTTCAGTGGTAAAAGCACCTTCATTCATATTTAAAAAAAAGCAACAACCCAACAATTTTCTTGATTCTTACAAAGTGCTGAAGACAATGGGTGTTTTCCATTTGTCTCCATTGGATTTTGGACTGGAACCATGACATAATGAAAGGCTTTGCAGTTCTTCCATCGCCAAGGTTATGAGTCTTTATTATGTAAGAATTTGCAGCACCTCCAGCACTTGGAGGGGTTACTCTGATCCTTTGAACATCTGAGCCAGTTATTTATAAGGAGTCCAAAGTATTTTTTAGGCAGAGAATGGCATTTACTTCATTGAGAACTGGCTTCCTTTAACCTTTCAGATGGTTTTTCATTACTTTTTCACTGACCAAGAAGGGTGTTCCCAAAAAGAGGAGGAGGGAGAAGGAGTCTCCCTTGAATGTTTGCTTCTATGAATCAGGGAAATGAAAAGATCCGTACCCCTCCAGAATCTTAATTTATAGTGGGATGAGGTGTGTGGTAAACAGAGGTGTTTAAAAATCTGATTTCGTGTCCATAAAAGAAAAATATTGGGTCTTCTGTATGACCTGTGGAGCAAAAATATAAATGCTTCAGTGCTGACCAGGTGTCAGTCAGGAGAGCCCTCACACCTCCAACCTCTGGCTGCATTTTGCAGCCTGTACATATGCAAAGCCTATTTGTGTCCACAAGATTGATATGTGAGTGCTCTGGCACCTTGGGACGAATAATGATATCTTTCAACAGCATGGTTTTTTTGACCAGGACCTATATAACCGTGTCTCTGCTGTGTTAGGGATTGTTTGTAAAACAAATTCTTAAGTTGTCCTGAGAATGTGTGAGTGAATGTTATCAAAATCCTGTGAAAAGGATCCAGTCTGTGGATGTTTATGAATTGTTAGTTTTATTTACTCTGACCTATTTTTACAAAGGGAAACTTTTGTGTTTGTTGCTCAGGGAATCTTATCCTCTAAGGAACAAAATAAAACAGTGATGTTAATTTGAATTCTTTGAAAGAATTTATAAACTTTTAAGTGTCTATTAATGGGTATTACATATAAGAGAATACAAAATATAGGACAAAGATATCAGCACTGAATAACAGTGCACTCTGGTCCAGCCCAAATCACTTCTGTTAAGTCCTTCATGTTTGTATTTCACTGAGGTTATTTGAATGTCATGATGGAGGATAGGGGCTGAGGGTAAGTATCAGTTTTACAACTCATATTCTGATGTGAATTACATTCCCCTGAACTCTACCGATGTTTCAACAGCCAGTAAAACTAGAAAAGTGCCCCTTCCTGGGTATGCAAACAAGCTGAGCTGAAATTCTCATCATCATAAGTGGAAAAGTTTCTATTTTAAGTCTTGTAGGGAGCAAATAATTTGCTGCTGCTGCTTCTTTTTTAGGGATTGTGCTGTTATCAACCTGGAATAGACTTTGTTGGGAACCTTTTCCTGGGTTTCCTTTCCGTGTTTCTGTGGCAGCTCACTTGGAGTTCAGATGAGTGTTTTGGTCAGAACGTTGGGAGTGATCTCAAAGCTTTGCAGCTGCAGTCCCAAGGTGTGAGCTGCTCGTCCCTGAGCTTTCCAAGGATGTCTGCATTGCACAATGCAGCATGATGCAGCAGCATTTAGAGCAGCTCCAGCTGGGCTGGGCCCATCCCTGGAGCTGAGACTGGGGACAAGGTTGTGTGGAGAGAGGAGGGGTTGGGCAGCCCAGACAAGGAGCCACAAAGAGATGCCTGGACCTGTTTTGGTCTCTGAGGCTGTAGCTTCAGCTGCTGCAGCATTTTGGTGTGTGGAGAGGCCAATTCTTCCTGGAGCCACTTTGAAACTGTTTGCTATGTCCTGATCCATTGGGCTCCTGGAGTCTAATATATATATATATATATATATATATATATAAAAATCAAATATTATATATATATAAATCAAATATTATATATATATAAATAAAATATTATATATAATATAGATAAAAATATAATACATAAAAATATACATAATTTAATATATATAATATATATTAAATATATATATATTAATATATATACACACAGAAACTGCAGCTGCACATACCTGATTCTAAGCCCTTTTTGTATTATTGTGGTATCCAGGCAGTAGTTGGAAGTAGAGCAATGGAAACTGAAGACTATTCCTTTCTTTCCCATTCAAATATAAAATCCACAAGGATTTCTACATAGAAATTTAGAAGAAGTGTTTTGTAGAAAAAATAGTTGCAAATGAATTGCCATTTTATGATTGAAGTAGCTCTACTAATGTCAAAAGGGCTGTTTTTTATTTACCATTAAATAGTTACACAATAAGTTGGAGATGTTTATATCATAATTAAATGTCAGTTGAAACAAGTGGCTACTGTGAAAAACAAATTGGAAGGGAAGCTCTGAAAGTAACTGTGTAGGCCATGCTTAAATTTAGCTGGTTTGATCTAAGGCTCTAGGGTTTTGGGTTTTTTCTTTCTACCTCTTTTACTCTCTTCTCTCCCTCTGTCTTCAAAAACTGACTTGAGAAAAGTTTGTTTTTTTTTTGTTTTAGATAAATGCTAGTCATTCAGAACCCATCTGATTCTTCATTATTTACATACAAGACTAAAGTTAAGTATATTTATTGTAAGTTTCAAGCTTACACTTAGTGTGGTATCTGGTGTCACCCCCAGGTGATTTTCAGTGTACAAGGGCATATAAAATTATAAGCAGAGTGCCATTATCACACACTTTTGTGATAGTCTTACATAGACCCAAATATTTTTGTTGGCAGGTAACAGAGCAGAAAGAATATCATGTGTTAGAGTAGCAAGAGCTTAACAGATGTTTCAGTGAGCTGCCTTTTCAAATCCTTCCGCATTAAGAAATGGCTGGGGTTTGGGGAAGTTCTGAGACTATTGGGTTACATTTCCTGTTGCAGTGCAAAGCCAGCCATTGTGCTGGAGTCCTAGCAGATGTGTTACCCCCTTTTAATGGTTGGGAGTAAAACACTGGTTCTGTTGCTGAGTTATAAATTACATTTATAAAAGCTCAACTTGCCACCTTTAAAAGCAGTAGAAGTAGTAAGACAACTCTGCCCCTAATTTTTCACTGTGTAAGAGACTGATGCTTGAAGTGCTCTTTGATTTCTCCCTCCTCCCCCAAAGACAGTAGCTTTCTAGAACTGGATTTTGTATTTAATGTATTGCTGTTGAAAATTATAAAGAATATTTCTAAGGCCCAAAAAGTCATCTGAATGTCTAATTTTTGTCTAAACCAATGAATTCTGTTCACTGGGATATTTTCCCAGGGGTGTTTGAGGCAGTAGCTCTGTGCTGCAGTGTTCACACAGGCAGGAGCAAACCCCAGTGCCTACAATGGCTTCACTGGCTTTGCTTTTGCCAGAAGTTGCAAGTGTCTAAATTTAAATTCCATGTCTAAATTTAAATTCAATGTCATGATTTCCATGCACATCTAACATCAACTCAGAAATGTTATTCTGGCAAGAAATCAATCTGCATCTACAGGAGTGACTGCAACCTAATGATCACATCTGTTTGCTTTTGATAAAACCCCAAAAGAGGCTCTGCAGCCTCATCACCTCTTTGCTTTCTCCCCTGTCCTTTGCTGAAGAAGCTGGAATTACCCTTAGAGCTGGGGATAGAATTCCCTCTCCAAGCAAACATTTTTTTGCTGTCCAAAGATCTGTGTGGGCTGTGTTGAGTTGATGTTGGCTTCCAGTTCTGAATTCACAGTTCAGGCCAAATTCTGCCCTCAGCTGTGCCTGTCCAGCCCCAGAGCAGCCTGGGCAGGGTGGGTATGAGCCTGTTCCAGCACAGAATTTGGCTTCTCTTTTCTTCCTTAAGACACTGCTGAAAATGCATTGGGGTTTCCTGGAAAGCAAGAGGCAGCTCTTTTTGGAAGAACCTCATATTTCAAGTTTGATCAGAATGACAGTTTCTTTTCTCAGATTGAGTTCTGGGCAGGAAGTGAAAGAAGATGGGAGAGTGAAAGGGAAATAGGCACCTACTGGATATTAGCACTTGTAGAGAGTGAATAAATCGCATGAGCAGTTCTCCTGGTTTATGGATTAATGCCTGAAGTGTAAATGTTAAAGTAATGCTAAGCCACAGCTCTTTTTTAGCAGGTTTGTAGACCTTACCTCCACTACCATGGAGGGACAGTTATTTTATTGAACCCTGATAACATGTGCTTTCTTGCACAGAACTCCCATTTAAAATTGACTGAATTGGGTAAAAAGGCTTATGTGGAAGAACATTTTGATTTGTTGTAACAGGATTGTGAAGAGATGCCTCCAAAGCAGTTGTTGATCATTTTGTGTGTCCTACCCAGCAATAAAATGTAATATAAGCTATTTTATTATCAAACTTATATTTAACCGATACATACTTTAACTTGCTGCTAAAATAAATGTAGCATGAAATATAAGGGCAAATTAAATTTGTCCCCTGTAACCTACACCATAGGGATGGAGTCTCTATAGAAACTTTTCCCTGTGCCAAAGTGAGCAGGTCAGGACTGCAGTGACCACAATGGTGCTCAGGGGCCAGGGAATTTCTGTGTCCAGAACAGCCCCGAAACTGTTTGGGGAGCAACTCTGGTTTTGTCTTGTAATTTCATGGAGGAAATTTCTTCCTCTCCCTGCCAGATCCTTGCAGAACTTCAGAATGCTTTGTCAAGTATGTGGGCTGCAAGGCAGGGAAATATTTGGTCCTTGATGTTTATGCCACTTGTAATGAATGCAAATCAATGTGCTGTGGTTATTGTATGATGATCCAATGAACTGTTGCATTCTAGAAAGATACTCAAACTTTATCACTGAATATTTGAGATTTTTTTTAACTAGCACTGAATTTTGAATCACTTTTTATAGAAGAATAATCTCTAAAAAGTCTTTTTGGGGGGCTGTTCATCCTGGGGAGGAGGAGTCCCTAGTACTTGCAGTACCTAAAGGAGCCCCAAGGGAGCTGGAAAGGGACTTTTTTCCAAGGATATGGAGGGACAGGACAAGGGGGAATGGCTCCAAACTGATAAAGGGCAGGTTTCTTTCCCTGTGAGGGTGGGGAGACCCTGGCACAGATTGCCCAGAGAAGCTGGGTGTAATGATGATCTACACATCTGAAGTTCAGCAGAAGAAATATTTTTGGATGAAGGCTAGTTTTTGTTTTTTTGACCCTTAAAGTTAAAATCCTGAGCCCAAAATTAAAATGGTAAATGGTAAAAGTAATGAAATTACGTTATTGAATGTTGTTAATCCGTGTCATTTTGTGATTATAACTCACAGAGCAAAATAAATTTTGTGGATTCTAGAACATGGTTTATCTTTCCTCACATTTCTTTTTTCAAGTTTCTATTTATGAATGGATAGATGTTCCAGAAACCCCAAGCTTTTGTTGGCCACGTGTAGCATAGATGAAATATGAATTTATTATTTTTTAAAAAAGAATGTAGCGTAGATCCTACGTTAGGGAACTATAATTAAAATGCTATTTCTTAATTGAGGGATGCAGTACTTAGTTACCTTGTTTCCCTAGAACCCCTTGGATATCTGAGATGCTTTATTGTACCATGGTCTTTTCATTTCTCACTCTATCATCTTTGAAGAGGTGCCATACCACTTTAAACAGTTCACCAATCAGTTTCACATGATGGATTCTCTTTAATCATTTACATCCACAGAAAGTCAAATATTCCTTAGGAAGCCAAAGTAATCTAACAGAATGTATAGTGTTTGTGCAGCTGGATATCTTATTTATTTGAAGTTCTCAGAGAAATCTCTTCTGACTTTACAAAAAAGATGGAAGAGTAAACAGCACCAGCGTCCAAGTAACATGAGCTAGAAAGTCCCTTCTTTTAGAGAAAAGTCATTAAAAAAGTATATTTGCAAGATCCAAAAATAATAAAGTATATCAAATGCAGAGTGCTACATAATGTTTTTTCAATATTCTTACTATTTTTACATGTGTGTATATATATGTGTGTGGATGTACCTATATATCTACCAATCTATAGAGGTGAAAAATATACTTAAGTCTTTAATATAGTTCATATTGCTGAATAGGTGAACACAAAAAGAGTCTGTTTCCTGAAAAAAAGATTCATCTGTTTGTTTTTTACTGTGTGACATGTCATTTATCATCATGTTGGCATTCCCTGGACATAACTGCATAACTGAATTAACATTCCTAAAAACTTCCTTCCAGGAAAGCTATTGAAAATATATGTCTATGTACAGAAATATGAATATTTCTAGGCTTTTGGGAGGTTTCCCACTGTGATGCTAATAGCGTTTCTAATTCCTGTCAGTTTTTATTCCAAAGTTTATCGTATATATATAGATATCTTTTTTTTTCCTTCTGAGGAAGATTTGGGGGAATTTACTGGGATGGTTTTGTTGTTTTTGGTGTTGTGTGTTGGGTTTTTGTTTCTATTTTTTTTTTTTTTTGGTGTTACAGATATCAGTGTGGTAAATTCCTTTTTTTTTTCTTCCTAAAGCCAAGACTCAAACTTGGAGGGTGTTCCTTGCCCAGCTTGAAGCATTGGCCATATTTCCATGATGAGGGAAATAAGTCTGTTGTTTGATGGGAATTTTTAGGGAGCCTGTTCAATTTTTCCACTGGATATTCACTGGCATTTTGTACCTCCATACCTTCCATTGTAAATTACTCTGAGAATTATTGAAAGGATTGAGTCAGATGCTGGACAAATCCTCAACTTCTTTCTAGTGCAGTCCTAGTTATTTTATTGTATCTGTGCCTCCTTTCTAGGAGAGGGCTTGTGTGTTTCTAAATAAAGAGAAGAAAAGGTAATATATGTTCCAGAAAAATTAATGAAACCAAAATGTTTTCCTTACTTTTTTGTTCGTTTTGTTGCCAATACCAATGGGAGATGATGTGCTGCCCTGCCTGTGCTCTTGATTTTCTTAACCTACTCTCTTCAAGTCTGCAGTTTCTCACTATGGTTTTATTAAAAAAGGAAGAAAGTAGAATGAATGATTTTAAGAGTTGTTTAAATATATATATATGTATGATTCAAGAATCAAATTTAAGAACGGAAAAAGATTTGGCATAAAAAGGACTTGAATCCATTTGACAGTTGGAATTTTAGAATGGTTCTTTGTTCTGTATGTGTTAGATGACCTGAGTTTGTGTGATTTTCTTGTGAAAAAGTAGCAGATTTGCACTCGTTCCCTTCAGAGGGAAGGTGGTAATAATAATGAACCAATCCATTGTGCTTAATTCAGTGTAAAAGTGCATGCCAAATGATACAAGATTTAGCAGTTTTGCAGTAATCTCTACAAGGATTTGTAATCAGAGAATTTCTGAATTTATTTTGCTTTTAAAGTTTGTTTTGAGACTTGGAATACTTGAGTCATTTGGATTTTCCAACCTCTTTATTCTGCTGTTTCTGGGAAGTTGTTAGAGTAATAGCATCAATCCTATTTCAGCAAGGAGGATGTCAGTAAATATAAACAACATAGTCAAATTCCATCCATTATTTTAGTGACAACATGTTTTTGCAGTTATTAAGTATCACTGTGGATATAGCACAGTCTTCATTGCATGGCAAAAAAAATCTATATAGGGTAGTTGAGGAATTTTATTAATTGCAAAAGCATCACCTTAAAATAAGATAAAGATAGCCATTGTTGGATGTTGCATCTTAAATAAAAATAAAGTATCTTGTGATATGTGGAGGGAATTGCTTGTTTTGAAAACAAGATCTACTTGTCCCAAACATGCAAGATTGACTTGTCAGTGCTGTGGATTTCCATCTCTTCCAACATTGCTATATTAAGGGCTGATATTTCCAAAAATTGAGGTATTTTTTCCAAAAAATGGAGTTGAGCAGTGTAAGAGTTGAAATGTACTGTGAGCTTATTTTAGTGTTTGGTCACAGCATTTCTCATTTCTTTACTTTCTCAGAGCTGGGTGTGCACATACAGTAACTGTGAGACTCCTAACTGGATATGGAAGCATTTACTCACATGTTGAGCACCAGGCTTGCTGTGAAAGGAATGGGTTTGAAAATCCTTGTGCTGAACTGGCACTTAGCACTGATTTTTGATTGAATGTTGTACCTACTATTATGCAAAAAATCCTGAAGAACACTTGAATTTAACAAGCTGGAGCATAAGAATACTTGGCAATACTAGGATTAAATTTTTCACTTAAGTTCAACACTCTTGAATGTAGGTATTTTTCTTAGAATTACCGTGTCTCTCACTGTAATCTATTAATGAATACAATTAGGGTTTTTTCATTTTGTGAGAAAATTGGAAACACAATTTGTTTCCACCGAACAGCATTACTATTAAATTGTTGTCCTGAATTGTCAAACTTGCATTATGATGAATATCACCAGTGCAAGAAAACTAATTTAGCACTTCAAGTAAAGCAAGCATCTTGGCAATTTTTTATGATAATAAATTTGTAACAGTGTCATTTAGAATCTGATTGTCTACTCACATCAAGTAGCTTATCCCATCCCAAACAGTGTGGTTATCTAACAGTATTAATTATGGAGCAGTGGAATGATCTGCAGAATGATACAACTGACAGTCAGGATTCCCATGGCAGAGCTGTGCCTCTGGAGGAAAGGAATTCCCTTTTTTATTACAGGTTACCAAGGCAAAGGTCCCAAATATCAGCAAGGTGGGCATCTGAAAAGTCCTTTCCCGTTTCCTCTTATGGATCACTGTGGTGACCATTCTGCTTGTAATATCATGGCATTAATGTAAAAATTTAATGTCATTTTTTTCAAGCATAGCAACACTAAAATAAGGGTTTTCTGGGAAATAAATGTATTTTTGTTGGTCAAGATATCATGAGCAAACAGAAGTAATTTAACCAGTTCAAGGAACAAGGTGTTACCTGAGCTGAATGAATGACATTGCTTGCATTTGATGAACTGCTATGTACAAAGTGAGCCTCTCTCTTAGCTTTTACACCAAAAGTGGTGATTTTGTGAGGAAAAAATGTGTTGACTTCTTCCATTCCCTTGATGAGAAATGTATGTGAATTTTCAACTTTTAAAGGCATTATGGCAGAAAGTATCAACAAAGCTGTCAGTTCCACTTGTGATATATATTTATTGTCTCCCTTTTGGCTCTGTGTTTCTAAAGGAAATGTTTTCATATAGAATGTCTTTTTATCGAAACACCAGCTGAGCTTGCTTTGGTGATGAGGTGAAATTTATCATTATTGAATTACATATGTGCTTATTCCATAATCAGTAATGTGGTGTTTTAAATGGTCTTCAGCTAAAGTCAGTTAGGCTCCTTGGAACACAATCCAGACCACTGCTTGTCTTGGAAAATCAAATGCTCTGGGTGTCTACCCATGGCCAGCAAAGCTGAGCACTGCTTGGGGCTTTTTCTGCTGCTAGGAAGGGACAGAACACTCATCTCAAAGTTTTGTCACTGTCCCCAGCAAAGATTCCTGTAAATGCAGTGTGACTGCTAATCTGTTCCTCTGAAATCATGTTTATGGTTGGTAATGAAATGTGACTGGGACAAATTGTGGTCATTGCTGTTCACTAGCATTACAAGAAAAAAAATTTCCCTCCTGCTTCTGTTGCCTTCTGCTGGCAGATGCATCCATGAATTAATGATATTGTAGTGGTCAGAAGCTGGAAGGGAAGGGTTGTCCAGACCTGAAATGGAGACTTAGACCTGGAATGAAGTCAGTCTATTTGTTTCCAGCATCTCTACTGAAATGTTTGTGGTCTGTTGTGCCTCAATGCTTTGGGAGATTTTTGTGAGTCCTTCCCAGGCATATATTCTGAACTTATTTGGATGACTTCCTTACTGTTTGAGTGTCAACACTGAATGTCAGCAGTGAACAAATGAAAGCTTGTTCCATCTTCTTCATTTGCTTTCATTTTCACAATGTGTATTAGGGTAAATGCTGTTGTGTTACAACCATGGTTTTTCAAACTTCTGCCCTCCTCTGTGTAGGTGAGCTAAATGAATTAGCAATTTTCTTTGGCATTATTTACTTCTGAAACTTTTTGGTGGCCTGGGCATTTTTGATGTTGTAAAATGAAGCTTGGCTGATAAGTGTTGCATCTGAAGAGGTGATTTTGCCGTGCTGTGGAGACAGTCAGTAAAGCCACTGCAGAATATTGCTGTATAGGTTTTGCAGGGCTGGAAATGGAGGTCTCTTGAGCTGGTTTGAAGTCTTTGCTGATTCTCATGTTTTTCTGTGTTGTTCCCTTTTCTCTGGTTTCTATCCAGGACTGTGGTTTTGCTGTGTTTAACTGATGCCAACTGGAAATAGCAAAGTCAGTGCTCTCATTTCCCCCTTTACCAGTAATACCTGGCTAAAGGCTGTTTTATCTACTACATGATATTAATTCAAATACAAATAAAAATTGCCTGGACCATTTAATATTGTCTTTAAGAATAATAGATGAGCTACTTTAGAACATTTTATAGGCATTTAAATGAAAACCTTTATGGAAAGCTGTGGATTAATTTTCTCAGCCATGACATGCCCAAATACAACAAGTATTGTAGAAGAACAAAATCTGGGCTGCAGAAAACATTGCTACTTAAATCTATGTAAAGGCACTGTTACACTGACCTGATGTCATTTCCTGCCTTAACCATGTGTAAATGTGGTTTTCAAAAGGTAAAAATAAAATTTAGAAAGAGTTGAGAAATCTTTCACAATGACTATTTTAATGTTTGTAATTGTAACTTTTGCCTGAGATAGTAACAAAAATATTGAGGAGTAAATCATGGAGTTTTCTACAAAAAAACCAAAATTTTAAGATGTTTACTTGTTGTTTTTTTTTCTGCTGGCAACCAGTGGCTAAAATCCAAATTCTCAGGCAACGTGTTCATAAATGCTCGCACAGAAGGAAAAATATTCTGCTTGTGTTCGCTGTGCAAACAGCTGAAATAATGCTGATAGAAAAATGACTTTGAGATAATAAAATGTACAGAATTAAGTGAAGAATTTGCTGCTTATTCTAAATTTTCAGATGATTACCATATTTTCCTAAACGTTTGTATTGTGATTTTCTTTTTCAACAGAAAAAAATGTTTTGATATTTTGAATGGAGCTGGATAAAAATGCCTTATTTTTTCCTTATTTCTCCCCTCTCTCCCCATCATGTCAATAGCTAGAGAAATAATTTTCAAATTACTACAAACAAATCATTGGATTTCAGGGGGAATCTTCAGTCTCATAGGTGACTGTTTCTGAAGTTTCCAAGTGTGGTCATTAATAGATTGATGGGAGCTGTTTCCCAGTTTTCGTTGCAGTGAATCTTAATGGCTGCCAATTAAAATATATTTACATACGTACTTACATTTCCCACCATAATGTGGAGCCTATAACATGATTTATACTGACAGATACTGATTGTTGTTTAATTCTTCCTTTTATCCACACACTTTTGAATTATGAATTATATCAATCCTTAAATCTTTGTTTGTTTTAGGGTAGGTTCTCTTTTTTTATTTTTGCCTCTTGGCACACCATATATGCACTAGCAAGTGCTCGCAGTTTCAGCTGCATTTAAGGAAATATTGTTGTAAGGCTTTTATGTGCTGTACTTCAATCAGCTAGTGCCAGCAGTATCCCAATAGAAAGACCCTCAACAGACCATTTTCAGCATTTTGCTGCAATTAAACTCCTCTGGTTTTAGCCCTCAGGCAATTTAGTACCTTTTTACATATGCACATTATGAACTTTTGACCAGGGCCTGGTAGTCATATATTAGATAGCAGCTTTTGAAAGCAGACTTAACAAGTTCCTCAGAGTATTGCAGCCAGAGTCAGTTGTGGAAAAGGTAATTTAACCAACTTGCAGTGAGGCCATTCAGAATTGTACTGATGATCCTAAATATGTCTCTTTTTTTTTTTTTTTCTTGTTTCCTCTGGAAGCTGGTAGCAAGAGCTCTCAAAGAATGTGATTGATCTTTTATTCAGTAGCTAACGAGGGCTGTGATTCTATTAGTGCTCTACAAGGCAAGGGAACAGTGATTTAATGAAGTGTCTGGCGAGCTGGTCATAGATTTATCCTGTTGTCTCTAATTTGCAGCGCCGGTGCGAGCGCAGAAGAAGCTGCAGTGGCAGTGCCATTAGGCAGGTATTTCCTTAGCAAATTGTTGTGAGGTCAGGTGTGGTGATGTGGGGAAGGCAGTGCAGGAGCCCTGGGTGTCTGGAGATGACAGCAGCCGCGCCGAGCGCGCGCTGGAGCGGAAAGGGAGGATCAGAGGTCCGGCCGCGAGCCCCCCTGGCCTGTGCAGGAGCAGATGAACTGCCAGGGAGCACTAATAGAGCCATAATTGGCCATTAGAACGGCAAAGGTGCAGTAACATCTTCATACAAAGTGCAATAACATCTTCATGCAAAGGTGCAATAACATCTTCATACAAACTGCCTGGCGCCAGACCCGGTGCCAGGTGCCGGGAGGTTCCGTGGGAGGCTGATCTGGTAAAGCTGATTTTTGTTTTTTTATTCTTTAAAAACAAGGCAGTGCTTCCTAATCGCTGCAGTACAACAGAAATATGAGAGCATCAAAACTTGAGTTGCTTTAAAGTGACATTAATGTCTTCAGTACATTTACTTTGGCGTGTAACCTGTCAGTCTTACTCAGAAATGATGCACTAAAATTTGCCATGTAGCTATGGATAAAATAATATCATAAAAACCTTTTGACTTTTACTTAATTAGTACTAAATAATGCATTTTATTTCTGTCAACCAAAGGCTACTGAATTTTTGTTTTGTTTTTCTTTGCTAACCTGAGATACTCTTCTGGTGATACCTGTAGTGTTGCACAGCTTTTTTCAGCATTGTTTTTCCACAAACCTCTGAGTTCAAGTTAGCCAAAGGCAACCATTTTCAGAAAGAATTTTTCTTTGCATGAATTGTTTGGTAATTTGATAAGGAAATCATGATATGGCTTTATACATTGGAGGATCAGTCAAATATGTCAATCCAAAAGTAATGCAAAATAATGAAGCAGATCTGATGTGTAGTTCTGTCCTAGCTGGACACAGAACAGTAAATAAATGAATGGTTTTGAGATTTCTGGGGCGTTTCCTGGTGGCAGCTGGAGAATTCCCATGTAGAAAAGTGGTCAAAGCTGAGAATTAGAGGGTAGGGAGAGATGACATTTTTAGTCCACTTCTGTTTATGTAGTTCTCATAATTGGGATCTCAGCCTTGTGTTCCAGGCTCTGTGCATAAAGGTAAAGAAAAGCTTCTGGCCCAAAATGAATCAAATCTGTTTTAAGGGAAACTGCAAAAATCTCTTGCGCAGTGGATGATATGTGGATCTTGGCAAACAGCAAGGAGACAGTACCATGATAACTTTTTTCCTTATATAATTATAGCACATGCACCACCATATAGTTGTCATTGTTCTCAGATGGATGATTTTATCTTTGGAAATTAAAATTTCTGCAGTTGCATGAGCCCTTGAACCCCTGTGAACCTGACACCCTGTAGGATGTCATCTGGAACCACTGTTAAATATACAGACACAGTTAGTCTAGAAAAAGAGATATTGGGCTTTTAAATGAACAGCAGGAGGATTTAAAACAGTAAGCCAAACTTTCTAATTTCCTAATATTGACACTTCTGTCCCTCCCAATCTTATTATAGTATTATTCTGTGCTGATCTACCATTTCATCAAAAAGTCTACAATGGAACTAAAAATCTAAGCCTTTTAGCCCATAGATCATTGCACTTGGTAAATGGCTTATTGCAGATTAGATAATGTGGTTCATAGCACATCCAAATCAATAAAAGGCTAGTCTGAACGTAGTAAAGTGCTCTCAGTCTGATTCTTTTTATTAAGTATATCTGCCATGAGCAAAGTGAAAATTTTAGTCTTTTTGCTTAACTTGATGTAAGAAAAAGGCATTGCTTAAATTTCTGTATGGTTGTTTTCTTTCCTAGGGAAGATCTGTCCCACAGAGTTTAGGGTTTTTTTGAATCAAAATTAAATATATTTTCTGAAAAATGATACAATTCTTATATTGGCAAAATTCAGAGCCCAGTGGTTTGGTGTTCCCAATGATCCCATGCTAGAAATGAGCCCCTAGCTCTCACATTTGTCAGATATTCAGTGGTCTCTGTGAAAGAAACTATTTTATAGCTGTTCATCCAAAAATCATCAGCAGAAACTTTCAACTTCAGCAACTAATGGAAGTGGAGAAATGTGAAAGAAATATTTTGAAGGTAGAGTGGCTGATTCAATAGCCAACAAGGAATGGTGTTTAATCTAGGTTGGAGAGGCCCAGGATTCACCAGGAATTTGGGCATGACAGGGAGGATGTGGTGGCTCTTTCTGCTTTACCCCGTGAGTGTTCCTGTGCTTCTGAAGGGGCAGAAACACAGAAGGGTATTTTTATTTATCCAGGGGAAACTGAGGAGGCTGGTATATGTGTGTCAAGGCTGTATGGAGAGAGTTTTTACCCTTCTGCTGGGGTTATATTAGAAACCCATAAGAATGGTGGCAAAACAGTAATTAATGTCTCTCTGCCTCTACTTTCCACACACTTTCAGTCATTGCAATTTTTTATTTTCCTGTTTACATCCACGGCCTGACCTGCTGAGGAGATGCTGAGCTGCTGAACCAGGTCAAGAGCTTGTCTGGGTTTTGCAGCTTGGCTAAAAAGGAGTTTTAAAGCTATATTAAAAATCCAGTGAATAGCTTGGAATTTCTTGCAAACAATCAAGTCAGATAAACTGTAATTGGCTGCAGAGAGATGCTCTTAACTTACCATTCTTTGACCATGTTATTGACCACTATGTGTTTGCCCATGTTATTAATAATTTATCCTTTGAAAAAAATCTATGTGCATTATAGCCTTTGATCTCAGAAATTTCAAAGCTGAACGTGCTATTTCCCTTTTCCTTTTGCATTTTGTCTTTCTTTTTAAAGAAGAATTTTTAAAAGAGAAGAGAATGAAAAATAATTTTTAAAGTTTTTCTCTTTATTTTGGTGGCAGAGCTTCCTGATGACACCCATCCCTGGTAATGAGAAATGTACATTAATACAGTAAGAATATATATGAATAAAAAAATCAAGGCAAGCTCACTGTACTTTGCAGATGAAAATGTTTGAAAACAAGACTTAATGCGTCTAGTAGATTAAAACAGAAATTAAAGACTTTAGAGTAAGAAGAGATCAAAGGCTGTCTTTTCATTGTTCTTTTTATTGTTTATTGACTTCAAAAAGACTTTTTAGTTTAAGCTGACTTTAATGTCTCTTGAATGCTCTTTTGTAAAGTGACTTTGAAAACTCGTGGATAATGTCTTCATTAAGTGGGAAAAAATCTTGGTAAAAATATAACTGTAACTTTGCTTTCATTATAATAGGAATAGATAACACTTTGCTTAATTAAGGTCTGTTTTCCCTCTGTTCAGAGTTTTACGACCATTTTTTTCATTGAAATTAGTGCTGATAAAAGCTTGAAGTAGACACTGCTAAACTGAAACTCTTAGTTTTTCAGAGAAGCACGGGGATGTGAGTTCTCTCTCTGTATTTGTTAATCAGTTAATCAGGATGTTGTCGTGTGTATGTGAGCTATTTTAGGAAACAAAAGAAAAAACAAAACCCAAAAGCATATTCAAGTTGTATTGATTTAAAATAAAGCAATGCTGCTTGTGTTGTTGAAAATGTTAATTTAGAGACTTTCTGCTCTCATTCTGTTTCCAAATGTCTGTGCTTTTCTCACCAATCCCTGATGACTTGAAGTATTTGGATTATGTTAATACCTGTATTAATAATGACAGTAAAGATCACAAATCTGTGGTGGCAAATGAGGGATTAGGAAAGCCATGCAGGAGAACTTCTCTGGGGAGCAGTGAGGACTTTCCACAGTATTTTGAGGTTTAAAAAATGCACTTCAGGAATAGGACTGCCTTGGCCTTCCCCCTCCCGACAGATCATCTTTCTCTCATGGTTCTGTGGGATTTTTAGATGGACACTTTTAGATGGAAAGGGAATTATCATGGTTTCATGAAATGCACTCCATCTTTTGCGATAATTGAGATATGTATTCATTTTTTGTTTGCTCCTCACTTGTCTGGAATTTTGGTACAAGAGGTTTGGAATTTTTGACATGGGTTTCTAGTGCAGCTCTGATGTTTGTTACTCTGGGGGTGTTGGACAGTCATTGTGATGGTAATTTTATGATACTCACCCTTCCCATTCTGTGTATTTCTGCCAGGGCTCTGTGTGCAATTCTTGGGCAATCTGCTTGGCTCTTACTGAGGATCAAAAGATTCTGATTTACAGTCTGCATAAGTTGTTTGCAAGACCTTTTTAGGTACTTAAAAAACTCAGCAACTCCTTTCAACGTGATAGCTGAGTTGCCAGGGTTTTTTTAATGAAAAATGTGTGTTGCATGGTTTCTGTAACTGCCTAACCTTGCTTCAGCTTTAAAGGAGGGTGTTTTCCTTTTCTTCAAAAGGAAAACCAAAGCTACACTTGTTTCCCTTTGCTTCCCTTCATGGCTAGGGACAGAGCAGCAAAGCTATTCTTGGCTAGACTTATTTTTACTGACTTTCAGCTATGATACACCTATTAGGAGTCATGTCCAGTGCAAAATGAGGCACGAGGCACTGGAAAGGATGGCTTTGATGCTGTGTGAATCTAAAAGTCACACTGTGTTAATTTTGAGACTGTTGCTAATGTTATTTAAGGATTGACTTATAATTTTCTTTTACTTCATTTCACTGAGGGCAGCCACATTTTGGATTTGGTGATTCAACAAACACTTCCATTTTGTAGACTGTTACTAGTTTTCATATTCCTAGATGCAAAACATTTTTTTGCAGTATCACTATTTTTATGGCACAAATGGTTAAGTATTTTTACAAGTGTAGCCTTTGTGGGTGGTTTAGAGGCTCAATTACCCACTGAAATGGAGGAAATAAATGTCCTCAAGGGCTTGCATTTGGATCATATGACACTGTGGGGTTTAGCTTGTTGTTAATAATTCTTACATCTGTGTAGCACACAACAGCACGAGCCAACCTGTGGAAATGTAGCACAGATTTGCTGCTGGTACCCTTGCAGAAACATCTGAATTCTTATACAGGAGGTGACAGAAAAGTAAGCCAGGATAAAGAAAGCAACAAATCAGCTGGTAAAATTGATGTCATGTTCAATCCTGCCTATTAGATTGAGCAGCTAATGTGAAGACTATGGGAATGTTCATATTTATGATGCACGTGGCTGATGCTGTTTGGGTTGCATTGCACGTTTGGGCACTTGAGGGGCCAAAACCAGAAAGAAGCCAAAAAAAAAAAAGAAAAAGGAGAGCGAAAGGGAGCTAGAAGCAAAATGATGAAAGAATGAATGTGGCTAAATTCCAAGATTATTATTGCAGTCATTTTTGCCTTTATTTTGCATTAAGAAATAGCAAGGGGTGGTCCTACAGTGTGAGAAATGTGGCTGCTCTGCACTGTGGAGATTTGGCCCTTCCTGCACCAGGAGACAGCAGACACCCAGGACATGGAGAGCTTAATCCCTTGGCATTCTGTGAGCTAAAGGTGCCAAACTTGCTCCCCTGATCAGTGCTATGAATCTTGACGTGCCTGAGAGCAGAGCTTGGCTCGAGGGTTTGTTTGCGTATCTGCATGCTTCGCTTATTTTATTGACCACCCCAGACCTGCTTTCCTGCCTTGAACACACAGAGAGGCCACTCTAGTGGTAATGTACAAAGTGAATTAAAAGGAGGATGCAAAACATCTTGCAAAGAAGGTGAGATCAGAAAAAATTAGGCTGTTTCAAGAATAATTATGTAATGGTTATGTATGTCAGATAATAAATGTCTCATAGTAATGATTCCAAGGTTTCTTTGTGGATATAATGCCTCTCATTATGATCCCAAATTCTATTATGTGTTTTCCAGAAGTCATCCAAGCCCATTCTGGAGATCAATGTACTATATAAAATATTAACAAATTCAATGTTTGGCTGAGAACTATATGAAAAAGAGGGTAATACAGGCAGTAACATCTCTCCAAAACCACTTGAGCTGTCTTGTTATGAGCTCTACCTCCTTGCTGCCTATTATGTGTAGCAGCAGGGGACCTGAGGGGACCTCTTAAGAGCAGAAGGGTCAGCAAATCACAAAGGGTTGAGGCAGTGTAGCTCTGTTTTGGCCCTGAAGACCTGAAGTACCCAGAGCAGGCTATTAAAGTCCTGTTTATGGCTAGGCTGTATAGCTTCACACTCTGGAGCTGCTTTCTGCCTGAGCAAAACAATATATTCCTGAAAGCTGGCAGTATTGGCCTGTTGGTCTTTTAGAGAAATTCTTTCCTGAAACGAGCAGAGCTGTCAGCAGGGGAACACTGAAGGCAGCTTTAGATGCCTTTAAAGCAGCAGCTTTATTTTTGTTTGCCTGGTTTGGGTACCTTGTAGTACTTTCGCACTTCTTTTGGTTTGGCTGTTTTCCTCTTTTTCCAGCATTACACTCCAAATCATGAAGTTGTTGTAGGCAAATAGAGCACTAATTGTTAGAAGCCACCTCCCTTCCACCCAATGTACAGACAAGCAGTTTACATCCCCTTTGTTCAATATTGACAGGAAATGTCCTTTCTGTTGAAGTTTTGGAGTCCAAATATTTGTGTAGCTTTTTTTTTTCCCTTTTGAATGTGGAAGCTAATATGTTAAGAGGGTTTACAAGACAACATCTTCCTTTAGAGAAGAGCCAATATCCAGCTGCTGCTCAGCTGTAGGAATGAGCTCCTGGAGCTCCACAATTCTATGTATACCCACTATAAATCATTAAGCATGCAAAGAAGTGTGCTCAAATTTTCCCTAGTCATGTGTGCCATGCATGACAGTGCACACACAGTTGCCTTCCCAGCCTTTCCTCCCTGGGGACATACATTTTAATGCTGTGTCCATTTACATCACAGTTGTATTAATTACATTTAATGTAGTTTTGAGCTAAGGTAGCACAGCCTGATTTCAGAGAACAGTGTTGTAATGAGGCTTGAGTACCATTGATCTATGACTTGGATAGAAGGGATTCTTAAGGGAGTTTGCTGATTTATGTAGAAGACTGATGTCTGTGGCCATTAGGAAACACCAGTTTTCATTACCTATCAATCTCGTGGAAAACCTTTAGCAGCATGATCTCCTATAATAGTTATCTAATCTGTTAAATTAGAGATTAATGAAATGAAAACATTACAGAAGAGGAAAATACACTTGTAAGAGCAGTCAGTATCACAAGAACAATGCAGACTTATTTGAAAGCATGTACATCAGCAGTCTGAAGACAACAAAAGGATAAATCAGCTCCTGTTATTGCTGTCTTAATCTTTAAATTGCAAAAATCTATGTGGATAAATGGGCTAGTAAATTACTAGAGCAATGGAGCATATGGGCCTAATTCCAAAATAGGAGAAAATGTAGAACACACAATTTAGAATATCATACACTCATTTGTAGAATGGTCATAGAATTTAATAGAGTTCAAGTTTAATTCTGCTTAACTGCATCTTTATTTTTAGATTTGTAGAGTTCAAAAGTTGTTACTTATCGAAATACTTTAGTAAGATCCAAAATTAGAAGAAAGAAATTCTACATTATATAAAGCTGTGACTATTATTTATGAGAGCTGTAATTTGGATACTGGGAATCTTTACAGAGGGAAAAAAATCCTAGTATCTTAAATATTTGGAAATGGAAAAAAGATGGAGACAATATCTTCTATCACCTCATTTCTAAGCATCTGATTTTAAGCATGTTCTGTGCTCATTTTTTCCTTGTAGCTACTATATGTAGTGGGATATAAAACAGAAGGCATTTTCAAAAAACCAAGCTGCATTTATCCATACATAAAAAAGAAAATACTATTGAGGTGACCGTGTGTGTCAGTACATCACTTTATTTCCACACCACCTGCTGCAATTAAAAATGAAATCACCAAGCAGCAAGTACAGTAACTTCATCAACCAGCTGATATTATAATTAATGACTGTACAGAGTCTCTATTATTGTGTACTTCCAAGGCATCAAGTGGAAAGCTGTCGTAGTGCTTTAAATAATGAAAAAGTTTCAGGCCTTGATAAATGGCTCAGTTGGATGCAGTTTAGAAAGTTGAGAGCATATGCTTCTGTCATTAGAAACTAAGGACCCTCGTTACCCTTGCTATAACTCTTCAGATTCATCTGAAACTCTTTGATCCCCTCATGTACTTACACTGTGTTTAAAATGCAAAAGTGTAGAAAAATATGGTGTGCATGAGAAATTCAGTGAGGAGGGAGAAAGATTAAAATAAAGCTACTGTTCATTAACGTCTTTGTTTCAAACCTGTCGGAAAGGAGAGCATTAGGCTGTAGCCACATCTCTTTTGAAATGAGAGTAAGCAAACATTTTGCTTTGATTCCTTTGAGATTTTTCTTTTAAGAAACAATTGAAATCCAATAAAGAAATGTGCTTCAGAGCATGCTTATGAAGATATTTAAGTGACTTAATAGAGGAATGACAGCAAGGGTATTTGTTCTTGAAGGCTGTGCTTCAACTCTGTGCTGTTCTGCAATAAGGGGTGTAAAAAGTAAAGCAGTGAAGTAGAAATTTTGGGTATTACTGGTGAGGCAGGTTTAAAAAAAATAAACTTTTAACAGGGAAGCTATTGGTAAATTCACTTCCTTAACAGTACGGTTTCATTGTTAAATATCACCATTTTAACTGAGAACTGCTAGCTACTTTTCAGCTTCTATTTATTTTTCTTCTCTCTCTGAAACTTTCGTATAATGTATTTGCCTCTGAGGATATTTCATAGCCGAAATGCTTTGCTTGGCAGAGCATGTTACAGATAGAGAAAATTTTGTCTAATCCCTGACTCTCATGGTTGTCATTCTGCTTTGTTTCATGTATTGAGGCAGTATGCCACAGCCATTTCTCAGACCTTTTATAAAGGAATTATGTGTCTTTTAAAGTATTGAATAAGATAACAAAATATATATTTGAATATATGTATATGAATGTATAGATAGCAGCAGAAATAAAGATTTCTTTCTCCCTCTCATAAGAATATGTGAGATAAGTGAGTGCTGTTTTTTCCTCTTTGATGTTATTATTTAGAACCCATTAATTAGAATCTACATTTTCTGAGCATCCAAAATTGTGCCTTGGCACTACCTGCAAGCATATCACAGGAGAGTATTTTAGTCCAAGAATTTCTCAGTGGCTAAAATGTGTGTTTAACAACCTGGTGCTAAATTAAGGACAGAAATTAAGATGCTGGTGAATGGATGGAAGCAGATGTGAAAATTCTCCTTATTGAAGGAAAGGAGTCCTGTTCACCCTCTGATGTATGGAAATTCTCATAGCAGCAGCAGCCTGTGCTGCCAGGGATTCCCTGGGATTCTTTGTGTTTGAGAACTCTCCCTGCTTTGGTTCTGTTTGTTTGGACTAAAAGGACACAGAGTGACTCCTTTACAATGTTCAGAACATTTGTGAACTGTGTGCAATTGTGAGACTGATGCAAATGCAGTCCTGATGGAATGGGTCCGTCTCCATTCTTTCCAGAGGGGTACTTGCTTGCATGAGATGTGAATTTGTGATAAGTGCTGGATATTAACCAGGATATTTGGACTTAAGCATAATGATCACTACAGCATCATGGCAAATTAGATTTAACCTGAAGGACACAGGACCTGATCCATCCTTAAATTCATGATGTGTGAAAGTTGCACTTCAGACAAATGCTAGGCTAATTGCTTCCTTAGCTTTAGTAAGTTAGAAATATTTATTTCAGTGTGCTAAGTGGCAAGTAGGTTGATAAGAGAGAGCAAAGACATTCATAGATGTAGATTTTTGCATCTATTGAAAACACTCTCAGATTGTGCTATTAGGTGCCTGCTTTTTCACATATTTCAGGACGTTTATGCCATTATGCTAGTAATTAAATTAATTATTTATCCATTGTACACAGGCTTGAATTACTGTATGATTATCTTGGGCACTTAAAAGTATAAGAACACTCGAAAGCAAAATCCAAGCATAGGTATTCCATAGCACGTCTTACAATCTAAATATTGCTCTTAGTCTAATCGAAGCAGCAAGAGTAGTCACAGCAGTTGATGGACTATTTTTCAAATTGATTTCAAAAATGTATTTAAGGGGATGATCTTCTACTCTAGATTACCTATTGATTTTTAATATGAAAAGCTCATTATATAAGCAGTAACTGCATATAAAAACCTAGCAAACCTTTGCATAAATCCTTTAATTGAATTTCCAGAGCCTGTGGTTCTACTTTTTTTTTTTAATTAAATCTATTTCTTTTTTTAAGTGTTACTGTGTAATTTGCATGCTGTGAAGTGGCCCTGTCCCAGATAAAGTGCCATTGATCCTTATTAAACCTCACCTCTGGGCTTGCTCAAAACTAACTGGAAAAATTAAAGTGTTCATGCTGCAATGCACTTATTGCTTGTGTGATAGGATTATGGAAAAAAAAGAATAACATTAATTTCCAAGAGAGAATTTATAATGCAAGATTTTATTTTTTTTTTCAATTTGATAATTAATAGCAAAATCATACCCTAAATATAAATTGTATTTCAGTCTGCAAACTGCAGTAGTAATTAGGAAAGATAATGTGTACCTGATATAAACCCATGATGTTCTATATGGACACTCCTTTGGTATATTAATTTTTTTTAAGTATTCAAAATGATTATGGATTCAGCCCAACAGCTTAAATAGAGATTTGAGGAAAGGAAAAAAAAAAGAAACCTATGTAGTACCTTACATTACTGTTTCTATTTTCTTTCTTGAGCTTAAAATGTGAAAAATGACAGTCTGCAAATATTCAGCCTAACACTTTTTATATTAGAATTATCACGATGAAGAATAGTATATGAGTTGTAATACTATTTTCACCTTTTTAAAAATACCTAACATTTTTTATATGAAAAGCAATAAAATCTGCAAAAGAAATATTCATAATCAATAAGAATACAAGGTATGGAATATATTAACAGAGTTATAAAAATGTTTGCAATATGACTCAAAATGAAAAATACAGCAGGTTATGTATGGTTTAAAGTGTAATCAATTTTGAGGTTGTGTATGAGGATATAAATGATAAACACAAGTAGTAGCATTTTTAGTAAAGGGTGTTGCTAAAAACTACTGTATTTATGGTCCAGTCCATTCTTTTATAGATCATTAATGTAGAAAACAAACACAGCATATCCATCTTCTCAGACAGTTTAAAATTCCATTAAATGATATTTTAAATGGAAATTTGGAGCTCATTTCATATTCTGCTGTCTACAAACACAGGCTGTACCAGCAGCCTGGATTCCAGCAGGAGCTGGCACCACAGAAGTTTCATTCAGGAGTGATCTGGATTTGGAGAGGAGGGTGATGTTTTTTCCACTTTCAGCAAAGAGAACTGCTAAATCTCGTGTCCAAGGCAGTGGTGGATTGCACATTGTGTTCCCTGTGGTTCAACCTGCAGCCACCTTGAATTGCCAATTGTAGCCCAGCCTTGTTCCCCAACGAGAGCATTTATCCCATCTACAGAGGAATTAGTGCAACTTGATTTTTGCTCCTTGCCTAGTTGATACAGAGCAATTTAAGTGCAATGTTGTCACTGATCTGAACCTAACCCAATTGTGTTGAGTTATATTAGTTTTGTGAATGTGGTAACTATTTGCTTTAAAGCTCTGATAAGCTTTATATAAGCACTAATCATTTCTAAATCAGCCACTCAGTCTCGTTTCATACACCTGCTAGGATCAGAGAACAACAGATTTGTTTAGCTTGGAACAAACCTCCAGGAACATCCAATCCAACCTTTGGCCAAACACCACCTCATGGTACTGAGTGCCAATTTCCAGTTGTTCCTTGGACACCTCCAGGGATGGGGACTCCTCCACCTCCCTGGACAATGCTGAACAACCCTTTCAGTGGAGAAATTACTCCTAAAAATGGTAACAATGACATGAAATAATTGATGTTTTACTCTTTTCAGTACCTCATTTGTGCCTTTGAGACACTGTCTGTGTTTCCCCTGAGAAGTCTATTGGTTAAGCCTTTACTTTTATTGTGCTCCATATCAAAATTATCTTGTGGCCACTGGAGCTCTTTGCTGCAGCTGGGGTTGGTCTGGACCCTGTTTATTTCTCTGCAATGTTGTGACTCTTGCACTAAAGGGTGGTTGTGGGGCATAGCTGCTGACAGCAGTCTGTTGGCTCCTTCACTGCCAGGGCAGCATCAGCTCCAGCTTTGGGAAATTCATGTGCTCCAGTTCCCTCTGTCTGTTTGCTCCAAATTTTCACATTAGTAAGATTAATGTGAATGACTTGTTAATTTTTGTTTGTGTTCCTCCTCTCAGTGGCCCAGCAGTTTTCTGGTGGATTATTTCTCAGGACAGCTTTTACATGTCCCACATTGCTCCTTGAAACGTGTTTCTGCTTTACGTTACGTACATCGCAAGCGTTCTGAAATTTCGCCTAAGGAGGATGGTTTTAAAATTCATTCCTGGTTGTTTGTCAGTGGATTTGTTGTAGTTTCCTCGTGGTCTTTAGTGGAGGAAGTAAGTGACAGTGATCAGTGAAGGTGGACAGTAAGATTTATAATGTATTTGTGCTAGCTGATTGCCAACAGAACTGGCCTTTCCCAGCGGTGCTGTACGCGTACTTGGAAAATCAATAGGGATTAGCCTATGACCCCCTTCACATACTTATACTGTGGTCTGCATTGCTTACCAATATTTCATCTGTTTCACTTAAATGCTGGTACTTACTCAATAATGTGTGGCTCTTCTTGCAAGCTACTAATTAATTTTTAAAATGCACAATCACTTGAAACACAGAGATAAAGCACACCTTTAGCATCCGAGGGAGAGCAGGGCAGCGGATTTGTGAATTTGCACTTGGTACCTTTAATTAAAAACCCTGCTTTGAGAGATTAAAGTTGTATATTCAGATTTTAAAAAGTACTAAATCAAGCACAGAAACCTTTTCATGGTGGTTACCAACAAGCTGAATTGTCAGGTTTGACCAGATACCTGTTTGTTTAATTTTTTGCCTGCTGTTTTTTTTTTATTTTTTTAGTTTTGCCTTGAAAATACTTGGTTTAAAATTTGGGGTGTTCATTTGTTTTGTTTTGTTTCTCTTGAAAATTTTAGGAGGAAATATCTTATGTTTATAAATAAATATATTTCATTGATATTGAATGTAGGGCATGGTCTTGCCAGTGTGTTCATAGGGTACATAAACCATGTTGCATTTTAAATACCAATTTGTTGTAAAGCTGAACAAATGTATCAGGTATTGTTTTTCCTTTGACTAGTTTAAAGAAAAAAATAATTTATCTTGGAATAGTACAAAAAGAGTTTGATATACAGTGTCAAATTTCTACTTTACCATACAGTTTGCCAAAATCCAAAGATAATGGCCTAAAGCAATTATTTTTGATGAGATTGTTCTCCCAATAGTAGGATTTTAAAAATTCACTGTTTCTTATGCAAGTGTACCTATTCCCTAGAGTTACTTAGAGTTTCTTATTGATCTAGTAGCTGGTATTTGAATTGGTCAATGTACTCTGTAACTTGTTTAAGATACCCTACCTGAACTATTAGTTTAAATAATATATTCATAAATTGATTAATCATTACAGTAAGAGTTATTAGCCGCATTTTTATATGTGAGCTCTCCACAAATGACTCCTGCTACAATAATCATGCATATATAAACAGAGATTCAGGTTTAAATTGCAGTATTCCTTTTAATAATTATATTGCTAGTCATAGTATGTTTCTGCAAGAAGGAATCAACCTTTTGCTGTGTGGGCAGCAAAACTCTTTGTGTTTATTTAATGTGGATAAAGTAATTGTAAATATTGATGTGTTTATAAGCTATGTTGTGGGAAATGAGAGGAAAGAAGGAAGAGAAGATGTGGCTTGGTGGTTCTAAGGTTTGGTGCGTGTTTGGGTGTGATCAGGTGCTGAGGGAGCTGAGATAAGGGTGCAGGGGGGTTTTAGGGTTCAGGAGGGTTTTAGGGTGAAGGGTGGGAGGGCATTGCACAGGCTGGGGGGGCTGGACAGGCTGAGAGCTGTCTGACATCATGGTCTGCATCTTGTGCCTTGCTGTCACCCTTTTCCAACAGGACTAAAAATAAAGGAGCTATCTAGCCCATAGATATTAATTTAAAAATGCACTTAAAGGGATGCAGCTGCCTTTTAGTGATTGCAGATGAGTTTGATGTGTGTGCCTTCCTTTGATAACACCTTGCTTTTGAAAGGTCTGTGTTGGTGTCAGAATACATCCAGCACATACAATTGCTGTAAATAGGGGGGAGATGTTGTGGTTAAATTTGGAGCTTCAATTATGAGTAAGGATTAAAGTATTTGCATGTCATTTTATTGTATATATTTTAATGTATATATTAGGAATGTGATCCAATAATGGAAAGTTCAATTTCTGTAACTTTCATAGCGAAGGCTGTAGCTTCTTGCAGGGGCCAGAGTGAACCTTTGCGTGCATGGGCCACATCCAGAGCTTTGTGTTTTATTAGAAAAAGAAATACCCTCCAAAGAAAGCTTGTATGTGCAGGGAGAACTAGGAAAATCTATTTAATCAAAAGTGTCAGAGCTCACTTTCTGGGCAGCTCTCTGGTTTACTCTGCTGAGTGGTGCAGAGTCCCAACAGCTTTAAACAATGTTCACTTTGATTTACTCCTAAATTCTATCAACAAATGTGAACACAGAGTACATATACTTGCAATCTTACAATCATACACATCTTATCAAATTAATGGCATATTTTAGTTAATAATCTGAGTGTAGTGTGGAAAATCACCCAGCTCACATTTCAACTTATTTCCTGCATAAACTATTGTCTTGAGCCCCAGACTCTTGTATTTTGCAAGCGAACAACTAGAGGAGGTTTTTCATATTTTAGTTTGAAAGCCATTTTGTTTCACCACATGCTTTTTCTGCTTCATAAATTCTACTTTAAAACATTCAACA
Source organism: Melospiza melodia melodia (assembly GCF_035770615.1). Classification (NCBI taxonomy): domain Eukaryota; kingdom Metazoa; phylum Chordata; class Aves; order Passeriformes; family Passerellidae; genus Melospiza; species Melospiza melodia. The sequence continues at coordinate 16,846,415 of NC_086206.1, forward strand.
ACCTGCTAAATTAATATATACTGTGTTCCTCCTTTAATGGGCAGGGGAACTTGTCTCACAGCAGTGCATTTGTTCAGCTCTGTTTTGAGGAAGCGCTGCCTGCCGTGTGAAGGACATCTGCTCACAAATGAATGATTGTGCTTTTGATTCGGAGCAGCACCTTCACTTTAAATGCTGGCTGCAGATGAAAGGAACAGATTGCTGTGCTACCACTTTTGTGAGGATTCCTCTACCCAGCATGTGGCTTCATACATTATTGAGAGCAAATCCACTTTACGCTACCACTCCTCACTGCACTTATTTTGCAAACCTTATTCAGAATGCCAGCAAGGATCACTTTTCTACAAAGGAATAAAGGCCAGTTAGGAAGATTAAGCAGATAAATTATTTACAGTGTTTAATTATCATTGTACAGGTTTATTAAACTTCATGGTTACCTGGAAACCTAAGCAGGTGCTGGAAAAAAGTCCAATAAAGTTAAATGAAAAATGTTTTGTGTAAAATTAAATCCTTTTGTGTGTGCCATGTTCATATAAATGTCCCAGGTTTTTTGGTTGAGTGCCAAGGTTGACTTGCATTTAATCTTGTGATTATTATTTTTTTTCATAATCCAGTCCTAGCTCAAGGCTTATTATGATAGGAAAGACCACAGAATTCTCTGCTGGGTTGAGCAGCAGTCTGTTGTACTACTGGGTGTCCTAGATGATAAACAGATGTACAAGGTATGCCTGGGAAATCTCAAGATTCCCTTTTTTTGGTATTAAGGACAGATGAATTTTGTGGGGAAAAAATCCCCACAATACATTTTTGATTTTTCTTTAATGTTTATTCTTAATTAATTTACTTTGTTGCTTCTTCACATACATTGACCTAGTTGGTATTTATTTAATTATTGAATTGAGGATTTAATTTTTTTAATTTTATTTTTAAAAAATTTAGCAGTAGAAGTGTTGTCCTCCAGGAACAGCTTCCACATCTCTGCATGCTGCTCACTAATATAAACTAATGAGCTCCATTAAAGATCTGCCCACACACTTGCAAAGAACCACCTATTAATCTGTCATCTTTGAATACTCTGAGAAAATTAAGACCACCAAGCAACCATGAATTCGAAAATGAAAAAGGCAGTACCAAACTTAATATATTCTAAAGATGAGTGCCAAATAGGTAGAAAATGTCTGGTGACTAAATCCCATGGATATAGCTCAGCAGAATAACCCAGGAGCAAGACAGGGTAAATGTGGGCTGAAGTCCTTGCTCATTTTTGGTCAAGGGAGTTTGGATATGGAGGGATACCAGAGATCTGTGTTTTTGAAACTGGAGTTCAATTAAGATCTCATTTATTAGCAAAATAATTTTGCCAAAAAGTGTGCATTTTAATACAAGGTCCATTTGGGTACACTTTGGATTATGATACAGAGAATTCTTAGGCTGTTTTTGGAGAGGATGTTTTCTCCATAAAAATGTTAGATGTTAGAATAAAAATGATAGAATTTTCTTGGTACATCCTTTCCTGATTTAATCGGAAGCTATTGACCAGCTAAATACCCAAAGGGTTGCATTCCATGGCAGTTACAATCTGGATTAATTCTAGATGAGTTACTTCATGTGGAAAATATTGGAAATGTGTGGAAAATGTGTTCAGATTTACCTGGTAGAATAATTTTGGGTTTAACCCACAATGTGACAAATGTATCGTAAAAATTAATATCCGTGACTTTCATTGTTTTGATTAAATTTGATTTATGCCACAGTAGAAAATTTCTCATTCCTGAGCCTAGCAATCAGGGTTTTGGTGTGAGTATTCACATCTGCTTGTTTGAAATTGCTTTATGGTCCTTTTTTTATTATCACTTCAAACATCTGAAATATAGCATCACATTAAAAAAATCTGATGTTTGTTTGCTGGTGGTTTTTTAATAGTGTGGTTTTTTTGTAAAATAAATACCCATAGTTAGCAGAAGTATATGATACTTGATGCCTTTTTTCTAAATTTTGTTTGGAAGATGAAGGAAGGAAAGAGCAGATTAGGGGTAGATTTCTGTGTATCTCTTGGGGGTGGAATAAGCTTTGGAGGGGTTTTTTTTGTATAAATGACTGAATTCCCTGGGGCCCCCTCTGAAGAGGGGAGCTCATCAGCTGCACCAGTGGGGCTGGAGTGGCTGTTGCTTTATGGCTGCTGCACTTACCTTACATATATATAATTACCTTACATATATATAATTAGGAAGCTCACTGCTGATGGGGGTGTCATATTGTTGTTGAGAATAAAGAGTTTGTAACACTTGGGGCTATAGTTAGTTGGTGCTAATTTTTGTATTCCACCGGGTAGGCTTTGACAAAGACCTGTCATTTCCCAAACAAGCCATTCTTTTAAGAGAACATCTGTTGAAAGAGGCAATTTAAAATCTCCTTAAAATCTAGGGCATAATTAACACTATAAGGATACAAATATTAGTTTTCTAGAAGCTATTTCTTTTGTGCTTTATCTTGATGTTCAGTAACCTTTTCAAGGTTTTTTTTTCTTCCTTTTTTTATGGCCATTTGCAATTAATATGCAGTTCTACGTTTAGTATAACAACTGAACTAAATCAGTAAAAATACTAACTGTAGCCCACTGATGTTAATTGAAAAAGAGAGAAAGTCCTGCAGCAGGGTGGCATGGCTGTCTTCAGTGAGAGCAGGTTAAAGATGTGGGACATCTGTGTTTGGGGAGAGTTCTTTGCATCTCGGTATTGAGCCATTTTTAAGCAGTGTTGTATGCTACAGGTATTAAAATAATATTTACAGTTATTAAATTAATTAATTTTTATATATAGATATAAATTAATTGCAGTTATTAAAATAATTAAAATAATTGAAAAATTCTGAAGTTTCTGCAGAGCAAATTGGAATAAACACATGGTGGCTGCCATCTCAGAAAATCTGATGGAAAAAATGAATATAAGTTTTAGACTGAATCACCTGCTGTAGCAGCAGGTATCTCTAAAGAACTTGGTGTGAACACTTCAGCAGCTTTCCTGGTCACAGGAAACAGCAGTTTGCCTGTTTATTTGCTAACAGAGTGGGAAAAAGACATGTGAAATTAATCCCTTTTATAAGCTGCAGCTGATAAAATAGTATATTAGGCTTTGAGCCATTATCCTTAATATTGGCTTTTAGCTATGTCTATCCCTTCCTTAATTGTATGAAATATAGTGAGATTTTTGCAGCAGGAAAAAAAAAGTCTTCGTTAATGCTCCTGCTAAATAAAAATGGCACTTACTGCTGGGCTAAAACAGGAAAATATATCCACACTTTGTGTCTGAATGTATTTAAGACTATGGAATGTGAATCATGAGTCATTTATGCCTATTTTAATGTAGTTCTGTGTGTCAGCCTGTTTTTACTAAGTCTCCTTTTGGGACCTCACTGTCTTTATTGATTATTAAAATTTAACTTTTTCTTACATTATTTGAAAATACCTGACCACATGGCTCAAGGAAACTATTGCCTCTGAGGAGACAGCAATGAAAATGGTGTAGTCTCAAATCTTGTATATTTAATTAAAATGGCTACTATACAGAGAAGTAGTATTCCCACACTGGAATTCCTGTTATTCATTACCTTACTTCTTCCTGGAAAATTGCAAATTTATTCTTTATAGAGCTCAGGCATAAAAGCTGTCTGTTGCACTAATGTGGAAAATGTTTTCCTATTACACTGTTTCCATGCAAATAACAAATTAATGCAGCTTGTAGAAGAATCTAATCACTGTAATTCAACATTCAGGGGAGCAAAAAATGATCATACTTGTCTTCACTCTTCCAAGAATGACACCAGATTTCAGTTTTTTAATGCATGGCCTATTTAGCTCATTAGTTTTAATATACAGGTTTAAAAGTTTTTCCTTGAGCAATGGCTTCAAAACAAGATGTTGAGCTCCCCCAGTCTGTAATCTCATCTCGAGATGTGGTTATGGCCTTGCAGCTCTCCTGCTATTTATGCCCAGTCTTTACACATCAATCTTGTGTTGTATTACGTCTTTGAGGGATTTAATTTATGCAGTGGGTCATTACAGCTTTCATTTGCCCCTACAGAGGGGCCCTGGGGACAAGAATACATTAAAATCCACTGCCCCCCAACCTTCCTGGTGATTAGAAATCCTAACTGTGCTGCTGAACACCCCCATTTAAAAACTGGGTGAGTTTACCAAACTTGTTTCATGCCATATCAGAGATCAGCAACTTCTTTAGACATCTTTAGCTGCTGGCATTGTCGCCTCTGCTGAATTTGGCTTCCACCCCTTTTACACCCCTTTTACACCCTCAACACGTTGTTAACAATATCTGCAGTCACTTGGTCTGACTGTGTTTATTCCCTGGCCTTTTTGTGGGTCTGCTGTAGACCCCTGGCGTGGCTTTTGCCATGGTTTGTGTGGCCTGTTTCATGCTGCTGTCTCTTTATAAACTTCTCTTAGCTTCCAAAATGATGTAGGGTTAAAAAAATTATGTTGATCTGTGGAGTGAGAACACAGCAGCTGCCCTCCCACAGTGTTTTGTATTAGTTCTACCTCAAAACACATTCAAAAACATAAAATAGACAAGCAAAGAAGAAAGAATGCTCTTTCATTGGAGGACCTGATGCAAAAAGATCCAAAAACTGGGACTGAATGATATTTTACTCATTTTTGTCAAGAAGGGGAAAATGGTTTGAATGTAACTTTTTTTTTAACCTGGAATTTTTTCAAATCCTTCCTTGAATTAAAAAAAAAAAAAAACAAAAAACTAGGTCTCATGCTTCCTTGCCTTTTCCCACACCAAATTAATTTCTGCTTCTTGGTCACAATTTAGTGTCAAAAGAGTGTGATCTCACTGGTTTTAACAGGCCTAAATCTTAGTGGGATTGTGGATGCACAGCTCCTCTTATGTTGTTATAATAATTTGGAAAACTGACTTCCAAAATCTAAACAGTAACAGTTCTTTGGAAATGCTAAATGAAATATTGAATGTAAATCTTCTCTAATGTTGTTTGCTTCTTTCACTGAAGAAAAAAACCAAACAACCCAAAAGCTAAAAGATAAACACATTTAAAATGCATCAAGTTACATGTTGAAACCTTATTGGTTGGTGGGCTGTTTCCAGTCTTTTATTCTGTATATTTTGTGACAGCTGTTCTGGGAAATCTATGAGATGGAATTTGTGCAGGAACCAAAAGTGCCTTTTTTTTTTTTTTTTTTTTTTTGAAAACCCATATTGCACACTTAACCACACAGTTATAAGATTTTAACTGTATGTAACTTTTTAACAGCTCATTGGCTGATAAATGAAAAGGAATTCAAAGCTGAGTGGAATACAGAAAAGCAGAAAAACTTAGTTTCTGGTCTCTTAAGTCAGAGATTATACTGTCAGATTTTATGAAATACTCAAAAATGATGCTGTGTAAACCCTCATCTGCTGAGTCTCTCTTCTTTTATATTTGCAACAGACAGTTCAGACTTGGCAAGGATTTGTCCAAAACAAAATGCTAATTAAGATTTCTCACTCTGCTAACGAGATGAAGTTTAATAGGTTCTTCAGGCAAAAAGGATAGGTTCTGTCCTAATGCATTATATTTCTGAACTCGCAATTTATTCAGTAATTAACTTTTCTTGATGACAATGAAAATGCTAGCCTTGCATGCAAAATTCATTTTTGTCTTTGCTAAATGTACAGAACGCGTGTGGGTACACTGTACAAGAGATTGGCTGAGTGAAACTCCCAAAAACTTGAGGGAACAAAATATTTGAAGCTGTTCCATTATTAACTCTATCAAATTATATAGTTGATGTGCTTTGTGACAGAGCAGCTTATTAAACTGAGGAAAGTTAGAGCAGAAATGCAGTCTGTGTCTTGGTGTTCCCCAATTCTTTTCAGAGATATAAACTGGGCATTTTTTCCTTATAATATTTCATATAATTTGCAGTGCTTCTGCCATTTCCTTTTTTTTATCCTGAGGAGCCATTTATTCCAGGTCTGTTGTATTTGGTTTATTTTGGGCATAAAATGCTGAGGTTTCTACAGGGTTACTCAGCAGGGGAAGCCACCCCAGGTAACAAAAGGCTTTCCTTGAGTCTCCCTTTTCCTGTATTGGCAATTCTCTGTGTTCAGTGCAATTCCTGTGCATATATTCCCATTATTCCCATTATCTGTCAGCTCAATGCCTGCCAGAATTACCTGAAATAAACTGTCACAAATAACAGAGCTTTTTTAAACATGGCACCCTAAAATCAGCATAAACTTTAATCCTTTCCTCGTGTAGGAGTCTGAAGGGAAAACCAGAATCACTAAGTGATTTGTAACATGTATTTCAACATCCAGAAGTTCATTAAAGTTTCAGTGCTGATCTGTAAAAATAGAGTTTATTAGCAATAAAAGCATTTGCAGCATCAAGGCACAGCAGAAATATTAGCTTGGTTTTGCTGTGTAATATATATGGGTGTGTAAAATGATGTATAGGTGAATTATCTATCACACACCAATTTTAAAAGGTGTTTGAGCTTCTTATGCCTCAGGGAGTGGCTTAAACAACATTATTGTTCTTGGCTACTGATAACTGCAGTTGTTCCAAACTGGAATCCATGGCCCTGTGTGTGCAACTCTGAGAGCTTGAATCAGATCACTTTAATAGCAGTAGTGCCCCATTTCAGGAAATTCCCCATATGACATTAGATTCCATATTCCTGGCATATTTATACTAAAATAAAACTAATTGAAAGAATATGTTGCCCAAACCATGTTCACATTTGAAGTGTGTTATTTCAGTTGTGGAGGGGTGTATATCCTGAGACCATTTGAAATCATCCTAAGAATCTTTGTTTATTCTTTGTGGCTCAAGCTAATGCTTTATTTAAGAAACTGTAGGATACCCACAGCAAATATCCAATGGACAGTCAGACTCACAATCTGCTTTTTAAGCCATTAGATCAGCTTATGCCAATATTTTATTTGCAAAAAATACTTAATAAAAGTTACCTTCCTACAGCTTTTCTTTCACATCTACGATTTTCAGAATTCAGCTTAAAAATTCAGGCTAGGAACCACGTTTTTAAATAAAATAATTGACTTGTTGATTATTTTTCTGTTGTAACTCCACTGTAGGGAGCTGGCAGCCAGTTTGGACTTTTGTTTGTGTGTTTATTATCAGGTCATATGAATGAAGTAAATATTTCAGTCTCTGTATCTTCCAGCAATTAAAAAAATTACCTCCACAAGACATGCTTGCATATGCTCACTATTAAAAGCTAAATTGTTTTGGTGAGGATACATAGAGAAGGTGGTAGTTCCCCCCCCCCAAAATTGTGTGTGAGCATAGATTTTATGGGTAACCAACCACCCTGCCCTGCTTTGTAGCTGTAGCTGAAAGGGGCAAGCAGATTTTTTTTCCTGAACTTAAATATTTTGTTTAAGGAATGTGGTAAATGGATAATATGAGGGGCTTACCATGAGATGGTAGGTAATATTTTGTTAAAAATACTTCAAGATTTGAGGCAATTTTATTCCTTGTGTTGACTTCAGTACATGCTGGAATGTAACAGACTGGAGATCTTTTACAGTAAAAAGCCTCAAAAAAATTTGGGTTTAGAGGCCAAAAAAGGTTTTTCATGTGGCATCTTAAAATGAGATTCTCTAAGATCTCTACTCAGGCTGACAAATGTCCCATTGTCCCAGGGCAGTGCCAGTGTACAGTGGCAGGGATTTATTTCTCTGCTCTGTGTGGGATGTACCCTGATTTCTGAGAGCTGCCTTTACCCCTCTTATTGCAAACTTTGCCCGTTCTCATGTTGGAATTTGGGCTGGAATTAAAAAAGGGGTCTCTACTAAGCCTTATAAGAAGGATGTGTGTTGTTAGGCAGAATATTTTAAAACCATTTGAGTATTCTGAATAATGGCTAAAATTGTGAGAGGCTTTTTCACTACAATTTGTAGTAAGTATTTTAATTGATAATAATAATTAAAAAAATCAGTGTTTGTTTTAAAGTCAGCAGCAAATAACTGGGTTTTAATGCTACAAGAAACATTTGCAATGTTTAAAATTACTGTTTTTTAATTGTCTGGTGGAACATCACCAGTGTTTTATGCAGTGATGCTGTCACTCAGTGTTTCAAGTGGATCGGTTTCAGTTAGACCCTGGATTTCATACATGAACAATGGACACAAATAGGCAATACTATTTCCATTGAATTCATGGGGTCTGGGAAACTGATGGTTGTCTAGTCCCATTTGTTAATTTTACAAATTTCCTAGATTATAGCAATCTTTTTCATTTTTTTGCTCTTTGTGTTGGGGCTCCAACATAACCAACAGCCCAGACCCCTTCACATCCCCTATAAATCAGGGTGTTTGCTCCTGACATCCTCTACCTGTCAGCTTAGGAAATATCAAACCACACCTGAACAAAGCACCCTGCAGTTCTTAATTACTGAATCTTTTACAGCTGTCAGTGTCTTTTACATTCACCACACACTTCCTCTCTTCTTGTATTAGGGTGTAACAGAATCATGGGTTGGTAAGGGCCTTAAAAATCATCCAGTTCCAACCCTCCTGCCATGTGGTGGAGAGGTAACATTTAAAATGTTTTCTTTTCTTTCTTTTGTGTGTTTGTTCTGTTTAGGCTCTTGCTGCAACTTATAGGCTGCTTTTCTGAGTTTCAGGTTTATATTCAGTTTGGAGTGACCTTGTTGTCTTCTCTCTCCTTCTCCCCTACCCATGCATAGCAAACCTCCCTTGTCCTGTCGTGGCAACATCTCTAAATGTCTCTTTTATAAATCTTTCATTCTCTTAAGCACTTCATAGTGAGGGAAATTGTCTTTCAAGCAGGCTTGCCCTCATGGTGCTCAATAAGGCACTGCATGGCTGTGTACTGCTTCTGAATACTGTGCTGAAAAGCTCCAAATTGGACATTGCAGAACTTGAAATTCACGGGCTCATCCCCAGTTTAGAGCCCTAATTGCCAAGATATTTACCCTCTGTAAAATGTGCAGTGGAATCTTGAGGGCTGGGAATGGAAATAGATGTAAAGACATTCCCTGATTCTGTAGCTTGTCACTGATCTAATTGGAACCTAATTTCAAGTGAGGATGACTTCAGGAATGTATAAAGGTTGGATAAGAACACCAAATTAAATGGGAAAAGGAAGGAATTTGATATTGCTTATTTTCTTGAAGGCCTTGGGATTTTGTACAAAAATCACTTTGGTACAACAAAAGTGAATTTTCCACCAAATAGATGTTTATTTTAATCCAGAAAAGTTTCTTTAATTGAGATGTCCACTGTTGGGAACAAAACCACTCCAAAGTGATTATGCCACCTTATTGCTTAGATATCCTCATATATTTCTTGTTATTCTAGTTGAGTACTACATTCAGACAGAGGTTGCCAATAAAGTTTATTGTAGGAGCTAAGTGTCAATATCTGTAGTACCCCCCGCCTAGGGTGCTTGTAATTAAAATGCCACAGATAGTCTGGGAGAAGCATGAAAATTTGATGGCAAATTGATTTCAGGTTCATCTTGAAATTTGTCCTCAGCTGGACTCAATACTGCTGGCAGACATTGGATGGCTTTTGTCAAAAGGGTTTGCTGGGATGAGACAGAGATGCCTTGATCTGAATATTAAATACAGTGCTCTGCTTATGACAGTTTGCTTACTGCTAACATGTTCCTTTTTATTCACATTTTACTGAGTGGGGAATGTTTAGGGTGGCAGCACTCTGTTGTACTTAGGAAAATACATTGCTTACAAATATTTTGGCACACTAAAGAGCTGACTTACACTATTAGCTTCAAACCTAAATATATAGCCTCAAAACTTCTGAATTCTGCAGATAATCCTAAGAGTGAGCTGAGCTGCACAAAGAAAAAGAAGTCTGATAAGGTAATAGTCAAAATTTGTGTCAGTGATGGTGTTGGAGGAGAGAAATCGCATGTAAAGTAAATAAGTCCTTATTTAAAAAAAAAAAAACTCTTTATTTTCTTTAAATAGTTTCATTTATAAATAAAGTACGTGGATATAAAATACCTTTTCTGCTATCAAGTTAAGATCTTATAGTCTAGTATAGGCCTTTATTTTTACAGATCTGTTCTTAGCAGTAACTTTTGGCTTTATTAGGTATTTAAACAATCTCATGAGGAGAAGTGATTATTTTAAAGTATGTCAACATTGCTGTGAGTTCAGAAAATTAAGAAAAATATTATTTATTTGAAATATGTTCTGTCTTTCAGGAACATGTATTTTTGTTAATATAATTCCAGAAATATTTTTTTTTGGTAAAGCAATTGTGCATGTTGTTAAACCCCAGTAGTAACTTAGTTTTAATTCATCAAAAATAGACCCGACAGCACTTAAATGGCTGAAGTGATAAGAAAAGGAAGATGAGAGTGGGAGAACTGGTGGGAAAGGGCAAATTGGATGGAAGGTGATCCAGTGGGTGGCATCCCTGCCCACAGCAGGGGAACTGGAATTTTATGATCTTTAAGGTCCTTTCCAACCAAGCCATTCTGTCATTCTATGAAAGAAGAAAGGAAGAGATGTCAGAGTGGCTGCTGGGGGCTGTGGATCTGCCCCCTGTGCAAGGATTTAGTGCAGGTTTGTCTCCACTTGAATTTTCAGCTCAGTGTTGTGCCAGTTGTGCACCACAAAAACTGAAGTGGTATAAAATGTTATTTAATATAACTTAAACCTTGGTAGCACCTTAATATTTCTCTGTCTAAATGATGTCACCTTTTGCAAAATTTAAAAAAAAGTGATTTTGGGCTTAGCTGGAGGTCTTTTGGTTCTACTCCCTTTGGAAATTAACTTCTGCCATTTTTTGATAAAAAATTAGGCCTGGAGAGTGTAAATTTGTTGTTTTGTTTCATTTTGATTTTTGGAATACCTGAACTGTTCACTCTGACCATTTGATACTCTATTCATCTTACCCTTCTCCTCCCTGCAATCTTTAAAATAATTCTCACCTTCTGCAGTGGAAGGGGACTCTTTTAGGTGCCCGAGATCCAAACTGAAGTATCTGATCTCATTTCAAATGGTCAATTTATTTCCTCCTTTCCTGACACAGGTGAAATTGTGTTTTTATTTCCAGCTATGATAGATTTGTTCACTTGGTAAATATTATATGGTACAGGAGTCTTTATTTTTTCATATAATCTTTGTTTACAAAGTCAATACAATCACTTGGAAAATATGTAGCAAACACTGCAGTATATTAGAATCTTGTGTATTGTGTTTGCTGTAGGTACAAATTCAATACAGCAACTCTCCAACAATTGACATGTCAAGTAATATATCAACTGTTGGTATATTACTTTTTTGCTCATCCTATTACTACTTATCAAAACCAGCTCACCACCCACACTCCCCTCCTCATTAAGGACTGTTGCTCCAGGAGGATGAGCAGGATCCAGCCTGGCTGATGGGAAGTGCTGTTTCTCAGGAGCCTTGGCAGAAATGTCATGTTTGGAACTGATCTGGGTCCCAATTTATTATCAGTGCACAAATCACACAGAGGCAACACTGCATTTTTAATGAGGAAAATTATTCCTTAATTCACTTGGAGGAAAATTAATTTAAATGAACAGTAAACAGTTCCCACTCAAAAATAGTGTCCCATATATAGCAGCATAAATGTAAGTGAAAGGAGACTTTTGCATATTTTGAATTAACTTTGCTGTTACTTCTGCCACTGTAGTTTCCCTGCATGTGTGTTTTTAGTCTTTTCCCTCAGTTGTGAATTGTCTTGTGCTGTGCAAAATACAAGAAATGTAAATGTGAGTTATATGAGGTGACCTTTGTTCTGCTCCTGATGTCTTTGAGTGACTTTAGCCTCTCATTTTTAGCTAACTGTGACTGGAAAGGCAACTTTTATATTTTACAGACTGTTTTACATTTATAGCTGAAAACTCTTGTGTGCTTGATTTTACTATTAAATATGAAGTTTTAACAGGTTATCTTTTTTGGCCACCTTTCCTACCTGCTTGTTCTAGATGTTTGTCCTCTGGGTTAATCATTTAGAGAGTGTTAGTAATTTTCTTTCCAGGGCACAAAGTTTTGTCAGGTGAACCAGTCTATACACTGTGATGAAAAACAGTTCTTTTGGGTGTTTTTCTAGACAGATGACAGGATTGTCCTTGCTTTCTTGCATTCAAAGAATTACAAAACATGAATGCCAAGAGATGACTCATGAATCCATGAGCTTGGATTCAAGCTGTGTTTCATCTTGCCCAGTGTTACAGCACTTTGAGAATTCACTGTATTGTGAGAAATAAGGATGATATTAATATGATGTTTATTTATTAGAGGTAAAATAGCCTTATTTTTTTATGTCATTCTCCTATTTCTTCATCAAAACTGATGTGGAAAGTGGGCTGGAACATCTGCTTGTCACTGGACTGGATTAGTGCCCATAGAGGGATGGAAATGGGCATTTTGAGGGCTGAGTAACTTTTCCTGCCATCACACACCATTGAACAGTATTTGGTTGATAGCCCAGTTTCTGGAAGCCGGCTCCTATTATTGGTGACTTTATAGTTGTATAAAGTTTATAGTTATGTTATAGTTATAATTAATTTACTGGTTGATCCAGGTTGGAACACTTCCAATACCACCCAAGATTGTGATTTTGCAGCATTTGTTTAGAAGTTATTTAGGACAGTATTTTTTTCTCCATGTCAGTCAAGAGTATTTGCATCAAAACTTTAGAAGGAAATATGGTGATTTACCATTATATCTGAGGATACTTAGGTTATTTTTCAGGCTGTTACATCTTTTCCATGTATTGTTCAATTACCTCAGTTCTTCATTCTAGTCCCTCCCTCCTCTTGCAAATCCAATGAGGAAAAAAAAAAGAACAAAAATACCTAAAGACAGGGTGAGATGGATGTTTAATAACTGACAAAATGAATAGAAAACTATTTACTGTTGTATTGCTGTGATTGACTGACACATCAAACACAGCAATAATTTTGGAAAGTCCTCCTCTCTATGGCTCTATGTTGGATACTGAGCAATAGTAAGGATCAAAAATGCTTACAAAAGATTTCTTTTTCAGACATGTGCTGTTATCCCCAATAAATCTTCACATTCATCCATCTAATCACACTTGTGATACTTTCCTACAGAACAGCAATAATTAAGCTGCACTTTGAATACAATCTCATTATTCAGTATACAAAGTCATTACTATCTTTGAGCCCCTCCCTGCCTTCAAGAGCTATTACATGACCTCCAGATCTCTCTTAGACTCCATGTATTACCATTAGAAGACATCCACACTGGGAAATCACTCTGTTCCTGTTTTTGATTAATATTTTATCAGCCACGAGAGGAAATGGTATTCTTTAGCAACACTAATAAGTAATTGAGCAGATGAGATGTCCCTGCTACTTTGAAAAAGCTGTGTGTAGAGGCTGTAAAAGAACAGCTTTAGATATGACATAAGATACTAAATGGAAAAAAAAGAAAAACCCAGAAGGTGCTGTCTGCAGTGAAGAGTCGATAAAAATATCAGCAGAAAATGAATAGTTACAATGTCATTGTTAGCAAAAGATTGTCAGGAACATGGTAAAAGGGTCTCTTATTCAAACTGGTGTTCAGAGTATATTTTCACAGAGTTGATTGATCCATTGGCTTTGGATAAATTTTAAAGAGAGTCGATGCAAACCACATGCAATAGACAGTGGGAACTGATAGTTGTTAAATGGAGAAGTTGTTCAGAGACTTTTTCAGCTGCTGGTGGGAAACACTGGGCCATGCACTATCAACAGATATTTAGGGCTGGCATGTTAAATGCTGTTTAACTACTCCAGGGTTGTGTGTATGAGCTGGAGGAAGCTGTTGGTGTGAGCAGTTGTCTTTTCAGTGAATAACACACCTGACAGATCTCTTGGCACACCTGTCTCTTTTGCTTGCTCTGATGGAAAAGTCTTCATTTCATGTCTTATTTCATTTCATTTTACTGTGTTTTCCTGGTTTCCTGGGTCAATTTTTCATGAATGGAAAAGCTAAGTTTAGAAAGCCCTGTTGCATTATTGGCTCACAGAAATTCTATTGATTGATATACTTACAAAGAAACACCTGGGATGAATCATTTTATACCAAGATAAGTGAAGACACAAGAAAAAGATGTCTCAGGCATCTAAGGTTCACTGTTTCTTCTCCTAACAGGAATATTTTATGCTCTTATTGGAAAGGATATTGTAGCAAAAGCTGGCAGTGCAGTCATGATGATGCTGTGCTGATTTATGATTTCTGATCCAGTAATTATTTTCTTTTGAAACTCTGTAGGAAATTTCCAGGTATGTGATGCTCCTGTCTTTGTATAATATTGTGCAGTCCTTTAGATGTTTATAATCAGGTATTACTTTTCAAGGTTAATTTATAAACTGGTGACAATTTGTGTAATCCTCAAAACAGTAGAGGAGTATGATATTCAGTAGTAAATCCATTAGTCCTTGTGGTTTCAGGAGCCACTTCTGCCTCAACCATGCATGAGAAATTACTTGTTTTGAGTCTTTAAAATCTTCAGCCCTTCACTGAGATTGCAAACAAGAAATATGAAGTAATGGATTAACTATCTTGTTATAATAATTAAATAATGTACATAAAGTATGAAGAGTTATTAAAAAAACCTAGGAATTACTATTACTTTATTCTCCAAAGTGAGAGAGATGTGTGTGTGTGTGTATGGGGACTACTCTGTATCTTAATGCTAGGATTAATGCTAAAATGGACGTTATGAATTAATCATGGGATTTAATTTACCAGAATTATTTTTTTGGCATTGAGCCCCTGTAATTAGCATTTTAAACACGAGTGTTTTTGGTGATCTTTATGACAGTCAAAGCAAAACCTTCTGCCATTAATTTCTTCAGAATTGTTTAATAGGCAAGAACTAATTTTGCTACTAGATTTGAAAATGAAATGGGTTTGTTTAATGTGATGGGTGATAATGGCTTCCTTGAGTGTAAGCTGGTCTCATTTCTGTAAACTCATTTGATTTAGCACTCGCCGAAAGCTTTGGAGAACCTGGGCAGAAAGAGGAAAGGGTTTTTCATTTTCTTCCATGTGTTCTGGTGGGATGTTTTGTGCACACAGAGTAATGTTGTGTTAATCACCATGTGACTCAAGTGTCAGGTGTGCTTCAGCCTCTCTCCTGAAGGCAGATTTGGAGAGGGAATGGGGATACCAGCAAAGTATTTTATTGACTTAAGTCAAGTTGCTCTCTTTATTGTCCTTAATTTAAATTTTTTAAAAATTACAGTTGAATATATATGTAATTTCACCCCCCCCCAAATATTTAGCCAAAGATGGAAATAATTAATTTATGCCATATCCATTGCTACTGCGCACTTGAGGTGCACTCAGCAGGTTATTTAATTATTTATTTAATTGGCCAGCTGTGTGCTGTGGGCTACCAAGGACTAGGAGCTGTTATTCCAGTGGCCACTAACAGCAAGTGGGTAATATATTTTCCCTTCCTCTAATAGTTAATAGAAAACGAGAGGCTGACAGGGTTATCCAAGTGAGAAATCCTGGTTTTCCATTCATTTCCCCTGGGTAAATCACATTTTGTATTATACAGGTGCACCTGAGTGCCCAGCAGTTGTAGGTCAGAGTCTTCACTTTGCCACTCTTGATTTGTCTGAAAGGAAAACCCAATTCTCTGGCACTCTTGGCATGGTGGAAAGCATTACCCACTGCTGGGTGGGGGTGTCAGCACAGTCTCAAGAACAGGAGTTTGTAATTCTAACCAGAATATAATGACTCATTCATTTTTTTCCCCACTGATTCCCTGAGCTGTGTGTCCCTCACAGCCTGGGGATCTGTGCCTGGATGAGAGTGAGAGCAGGGATTGGAGCAGGGCTGTGAAAACCCTGGGTGTGCAGACAGAGCCTCCAGTGCCCAGCCATGCTCTTGGACTGCTTTATTCTGTTACTGCTGCTCTGCACTGAGCTGAGCTCTGTTCATTTGCAGCTCTTTGGAGGGTACCAGCAGTGCAGAATGAGATGCTCTTTCTCTCTCTTCCAGACTTCCCTCCCCCTTAAGCTAATTTTCCTTTTATTGTAGTAATTAGAAAAGGGCTTTGATCACAAATTTAGTCTTGCTCAGAGTTCAGAAACAAAGTTGTGCTTGGATCTTGGGGATTTGTGTGCATACCTCAGATATAAATGGTAAACTCCTTTACCCCCTCTCTCACAGGCGTGTGAGAGCTCTGACTTGCAAGCCCTTACCCTGAGACTGCAGTAATTTCATTAGCCAAAAGTGTAATTACATTATGAGAAGAAACAGCAGTCTCAGATTTCATGACCTCCTCTGTTTTCTCCCCAGTGTGCCATAATCTAGATAAGACTAAAGTTAGGTTTGGGTTTATTTATATATTTGAAAATAATGTGATGTCTCACAGCCATGAATTAGATATGATGAAGAAAATTAATCAAGATAACTCATGAGTTTGATGTTTGTGCTGCTTTCAAATAGCATCTTTTTTTTTTTCCCCAACTTTACTACGCCTTACCTATTTTGTCTGTGACAATTCCTGGAAGGAGAATTAACAAGAACAATAGATGGGAGAAGAATTATGCTTCCAATTGTTATGAGAAAGAATTGATTAGTTGTAGTTAATTGGTGTGGTTTTTGAGTTGTAACTACACTACCCTGTGGTGCCACACACCAGACTATCCAATGGCTGTCAGGGCTCCATGGGATATTGATGGAGTGACTTGCAGACACTTCCTCCTTCCCTTGAACAGCTTTTAAATCTTCTATTCCTGTAGAATGTTACAATCAAGTATGTATTTGCTTTTTTACCAAACCTGTTGTAAATAACATCACATAAATCATATTTAAAATATAATTTTCCTAGCTTCTATTGGAAGTGTACAACCTTAGCATTTACATAAACATCCAGAAGGCATCCTAGAGGTGTTTGGTGTTTGATTTAGTTTGGATAACAATCTGGCTGAATCACTATTTTCTACACAGAAGATTTTTTCATACCAAATTTGGCTTAGATTTTGAAAAGAGCAGGTCATCTATAATTGATATGAGAGTCTGTGGGAATTATGCTTAATTGTGGAATGTTCAGTAACTGCTCTTGAAAGCTGCAAAGTACATTTTGGGTTGCTGTGAGCCAAATTTTAATGACTCTCTGCCCCGATGCTGCTGTCTAAAATTGAGAGTCTATCTGAGATACAGCAATTTATTTTGTCATTGTGCTTGCCAGTGTGTGTGTGTATATAAACATATATGTATATCACTACAAGAGGCTCTTAGATTGCTTAGTTTATGTAGGTAAATGGAAGATCTAAAATAGTCCAGTTTATATTCATCCTAATGATTTGTGGAAAAAAAAAATAGCATTTTTATTCTAGAGAATTAGGAATCAGAGACAAGATAGAGCCAGGGCTTCCAGTCCCTGTAAATTATTAATGAAAAGTACTGTGTAAATACTAAAGCAGAAAAAGTTTTAATGTCTTTGTCCCTGTGCTGCAGCTGAATCACCTGACAGAGACAAGCTTGGGTTGGGCACCTCCCATGAAGACCTGAAATCCATTGCTTGTAGCTAAAGTGATTTTATTCAGACACAGTGCTCAGTGCTGAATGAGGTCTGAGGGTTTATAATCAGGATTTTGGCTTCCTGCATTGGTTATTACTTATCTGTTTTTGAGAGCAGTTATCTGCTCCTCATTCTAGCCAAGATGGTATTTTGGTTTATTGAATGTACCCATTTTTCCCCCCTTAATTTTTGGCAGGAGCAGATACTTTTTATTTCAAAAGCCAGAGTTCATTATGTAATTGAAACCTTTTAAACATCTGTTTATTTCTGCTCTTTGTACTCTACTGCATTTGAGATAACAACTGGCTTGAAGCAGTGAGTTCTGGGCTGCAGTCTGACAGGGAGAAGCACTAATTCAGGATGTGCTTTATGCTTGTTTGAAGAAGAATGTGACCACTGTTGATGGACTGTCATTTTTAATGGATTGAAAATACAGATATTTCATTCTATTTACATTTAAAATCTGAATTAATAAAGCACAAGTTCACATACACCTGCCTATAGCTCCCAGGATTCACAAACCTGTTAAAAATATTTTTGTTTCATCTCCAAAGCAGTGCATTGACATGCAAGTGTGAACTGAAGGGTGTGCACCAATGCTGTGACTGCACCATTGTAATGAAGATGAAATGACTGTAATGATGACCTTTCTGTGCCTTTGTCTATGCCATGCCCTTCTCTTTAACTGAACACCTTTCAAATGAACATGTTCTGAACTCTTGAACTGTTCATTCTGTTCACTGAGCTTATTGCTCAATCTGCAGTTTATCATTATGTGTCTCCAAAGACTTTGTGTTTCCTTATATTTGACATCTAGATGGAATTTTTCATAACCCTTTACTAGTCATAAATTGGATTGTTAGAGGATTAAGTTAATCTTGTTTCTTTATAGTAGCCTCAGATTTTTAAAGCCCTCATTTAGAGAGGTTTCTTTATTTGTTACTCTCCAATCTGCAAGGATGGAAAAAACCTTAATGCCATAAGATTCTGTATTGCTGGAATTATTTATTTCTGCTCATTTTGAAGTGAATCGTACCTAAGAGGTACACTTGAAAAGTTGTTTTGTCATGTTTTTCCCATATTGCTATTTCTTCCTTTCTATCTAAATAGCAACCTCTGAAAATGACCCAAAGCAGTGCATCATCAGATAAGCAGCGTGGCAGTGGATGGAATGCACAAGAATGTGTAATTTTCTTCTTCTGTTGGGAAGGGAAATAGGAAAAAATGACTTACCACTTGCAGAAAATTGTTGTGGTGTGTTAGTCATATCTTAGCTTTTGGTTTCTTTATTAGAAGGTACTCCTAACAATTTATGTACTTTTTATTGACCAATTAACAGCTCATATTAAAAATGAAATGAGGGTAACAAAAGCCAACATATTTTTAACAGTGCTTTGGATCTTTCTGTTGTCTAGTGGTAATATTGCATGTAATATTCTTTTATTTAATTACTTCAAAGAAGTTTTTTGCAGGAAAACAAAATATTCTGTGATATAAACTGTGTGATAAATTCAAGCAATCAAAAGTAATTTTTGATAGCATGAGAATTATCTAGCGGCTCTGTATTGAGATAGTGGAGCCCAAATCTTCTAAATAGGAAGATGGTGCCTACCACAAATTGAATTATTAAAACCAGAATATAATGTGCAGAAAGCAGAATACTTGAGGCATAAGTTAAGTCAAAACAACTTAAATATTACTTAAATACCAAGGACTGTATTTAAGCAGCACACATTTATTTCTTTAACAAATAAACCTTTTTAGCCTTCTCTCTCCAAAAGGCTCAGAAATGTCAGACTGGTCATAGAAAATGAAAAATCTTGAGTTGTTCCTTGACCTTTTTTATGATCCCTCCATCCCTAAACTCCATCAATGACTTGAACTCTGACACTGAGAATGGCAAGATGTAATTCTTCATCTCAATGTCATAAGCCCCCACATTCTACTCTGGGCATTTCAGGTTTTTATTTGTTCATTCAAATGTAGTTCATGTCAGCTAGTATCATACATCAAGATTGAGGCTTTTAGCAACTCTTAGGTTTATGTAATCCTATCTCTATTTTTCTCTTTGGGGAAAATTTGATGCTATTTGGCCATTATCCTGCTTATTTTCTTCTGGTTTACTCTTTTCATTTATCGATTGACTGCTTCAGTGCTGTCCAAACCACCCCAAAACCTTTTAAATATATTTTTTAAGCTGCAGATAATTAAGATTATTATAGTTATAATTTTCCTAACCTATTTATGCAGCTGTAACTGTGCATAATTATTAAAAACCATGGAAAAAGATAGGATTACATTAGGAAATCAGCTGTAAAAGGAGGACTGAGGGACGGAACTGACCAGGTGAGGATAAGAAAGTGTCCTGCGTTTGTCATTTCAGCCTTTGTTCTGGCCAGGAGAGGATGGGTGTGAGCAGAGACTCTGGCGCTTTGTCTCCTGCCTGCTTGATGCTCTGTTAAGGTAGAGAAAGATATTACCTGCTGATATGTTAGATACTTCATTTTTAAATGATCATAAATTTCTGCTGGCGCTTAATAAGAATAGGTTTACAGTGCAGAGGAAAAGTGAATATACTGAACCAGGAGCCTGCCTAGGGAAAGGGAGAAGTTATTTACAAAGAAAGTCTGAAAACAAGTAGCACTGCATTTCTTGCAAGCAACTGATAGTTGGGGGCATCAAATAGATTTTCAAAACAGTGTTGGAAAGACTGTAATTGGATATGTTTCATCTATATTTCTATCCCTAAAAGAAGTTGGGAAATGTAGATTTAAAACTGTTAAAAGGAAGAAAAAAATGCTGAACAAGATCTATCTGCTTGTGGAACTCCTATCCATGTAGAAGGCCAAGCATTTAGTAATCTCATAAACAAATTAAGTATTGATAGTAAAGCCACACCAAATAGTGGAAAATATGTATTAAAAAGTACTTTTGAAAAATAGTCTTTTAATTGAACACTGCTTCCAGAACTAGTCATTTTCAGAGAAAATACTTTTTATTTTAATAGCAGAGCACTGATGGGTTAAATCCTTACAAGTCCTGCCCGTCTCTGGTTTTGCCTGTTTACACCAGAGACAAATAATATGTTTATTTTGGAAATACAGACTTGTTAATTGTCTTACTGCACTTTTCCATCAACCCAGCTGTTGATAGCATTTTATGACTGTATTTCTCAAAATTTTGGTGTAGAAGACACTTGTGTTTCAGTTCCAAATACTGCAGAGACTTCTCATATTACTAATATGAAACTAAGTGGCATTCACTGTTTCCAAAGCAGTTTTACCGCTGTGACATTAATTTACAGTACTGAGCACTGTGGAAACTTTCATCAAACTTAAGAAGTTAGTTTTGATTTGTTACAGCACACAGTGGGTGTTCACAGCATATGTTTTTATTTAATCCTTCAAAGGGTTTTCAGGAAATAGCAGCTAACATGTGATGAAATAATACCAAGAGACATTACCAACATTTTAACATTATACGGATCATTATGCTTCGTACATTTCGGAATTATGTTCCATTATATTTGTGGTTTCACTTTGTTCTTCCAAGCCACATTCTGCTTGGTCTTATGAAGCAGCACATGGCTGGGATGAAGCACAGTGGAGCTAATAAGAGCCCTGTCTTAACTTGTAAATGATGAAGTAGCTCCCTCAGCAGATATGCTGGGTTTAGAGCAAAGGCAGAGTGAGGGGAAGCTGGAAAGAACACGAAGGAAATGTCTCTCCTTTGGTCAGGAATTCGTCAGTTCTGCCATGCACGTCCTGCCTTGTAGCAAAGAGCTGCACAGAGCTGCTCATGGCTGTTTTGTGGTTCCGTTTGTGACTGCTTGTTGAATTGTGATACAACTTTCTAATGTCTTGTAAAAAGGGAAGGAAATTCAGCACCTGAGGAGTGGTAATTACTGGTGTGGCAATTAGGTGGAACTTCTCTTCAGATTCCCTCTTAGAAGGGTCAGGATTAGAATAAGGGAAAGCTACGAGTAAACAGTATAAATGTGTCTTTTTTCATGTATTGTACTGCAACTACCCTATTGGGTAGTGCCACCCCATAGCCCCTTATGTGCCCACTATGGGAACTGTGGTGATGACTAATTCCATGTATTTTTTAGACATTTAACTGAGGTGCCTTAAAAGCGTTGTGTTCTTTTGTGTTTCTTTAATCTTCCAAAGAGAATTCAGCACATCTAAGATTCACATGCCTTAGCTCAGAATGTGAGGCAGCATAGGCTGAATAAGGCCCAATTCCTGGACTGTGCAGTACCAGAGCCTTGCCTGGGAGGATCTGATTTCTTGGCTCCTTCCCTGACCACTTGGCACTGCTTCATTTTCTTCTTTGCTAAGGACAGCTGGTGACATACTTGGTTTCAATGGGAAAAAAAAAATAAAAAAAATTTACATACATGGAGTTCTTTCCTCCAAAACAAGAATCTAATGCAGCTTCTGTGGTTTTGTGTTTTGTTTTTTGATCAAATATCTCATATTTTTCTGGCTGTATGAGTAGGTTCATCTACATATCCAGTAGAAATATTCACAGGCTTTATCAACAGCTCAGTGAACAAAGGAAAATATTCCTTGGAGCAATGTTTGGACAATTAGTAACCCAGAAAATGCCCCTCTGGGTGACTGTACTGAGAGACTGACTGTCTGTAGCTGTTACAGGTGGAGGAAGCTCCTAGAGCTCAGGTGGCACTAGGCTGAAAATTACTTCAAGGTAATCTGTGAAATAAATTGTATTTTAGTGTTGAATGCCTTACACACACTGAGACACTGAAAGTGTGCTTTGGATCATATAATCTCTATTACTTTTACCCAGTGTATGACAGTGATTTGCTAACAAGATGGGCAACAGAGTAAAAGCATGGGCTGTTTCCTTTCAAGATTTTGTTTCGGTTTTAGAAAGAAAAGGTTTTTTTTTTTTTAAATGGTGAACTGGTCAATGGGATATTTGAAGCTTTATTGTATTTAAAAAACAAACAAAACAGGGAACAGAGACTCAGAGGGGGGGGAAAGGCAGTGTGGATAGGAGTAGCTGTCTGAAATTCTGTGATCTGAGTTAAGCAGCAGGTCAGATTAGATGTTCACAAATGGCCTCTTTGGGCCTCAACAGCCATACATTTTTGAAGCACAGTGCAGGCTCCCCAGCACTGCAATGTTTTTCTGACCTGAAGGGTGAAGCCCCAGTGCCCATTCCTGCCTTCCCAGCAGCCTGAGCCTTTCTGGGCTGTGCAAAGCTGCCTGGTGGGGCTGAGCTGACTCCAGAACTCCTGGCACAGCAGCAGAATTCCATCTATTCCATCTGCCGGGCAGGGGCCACTCAGTGAATTCCAGCCCAGAGTGAGCAGGGAAGGTCTCAGTCCTAGGCCTGGCTTCATGAGCTGTTTCCTTGTTGATGGTGAATAATATATTTAAGCACACTTTCAGCATTTCCCTTCTTGAAGTGTTTCCAGCTACTGAAAAACTCCTACAGGAGAATTCTCCCAACTTCTTCTCTGTCATTTCTTTGTTTTTCTGGCCATGCCAAAAATCAGACATCAGCTTGGTCCTGTGCCATTACTGGTTTCAAGGGAAAGATCCTCAGTTTCACCTCTGCATTTCCTGCCAGTCATTCAGGCACACTTTCTAGCTTGCTGGTATTTAATCTGTACTTAAACAGTTTGGGCAGAAGGATGTTTTAGAAGGAAGGGTTTTTCTCTTTCAAGCATCTCACTCCTCTATGTGAAATTGTATATAGCAGCAAGATCCTATCTTGACAGTGTAAAATATGAACTGGCTGGGAGCTGTAGGAATGATGTCTTTAATGCCATCCAGAGATGCTGCTCCAAGAGAGAAATCACTCACTTGAGTGGTAACAGTTCTGTGCCACTTTGTGACATAGAAGTTGGAAAAAATAAGCTGAGGTTGGGACTCAGGACCCCATTAACAGTTTCTGATGTGTTTAAGCAGAGCTGAGGCTGCTGTCTTGACCTTAGTACTGAGAAGAGCGAATAAAAGTAAAGATTAAAGACATTGTTGAGGAGAAAGCAGGGCTTTGAGTGGTCGGTTCTAGGTCTGTAGTTCTTTCTCCAAGTTTTAAACAAAAGCTGTTTGGTTTGTCTTTCATGGGACAGGTGAGCTTAGGGTTTCTCTGATGATCTGGCAGCTTGGTCTATTACATATTTTTTTTCAACCAAATTATTTTGTGTAATAACTATAATGTTAATGGAACTATATGTTATGGTTGAGTTAAGATTTGTCAGTTTGAAAATAAACGTCCTGGCTGCTTTTCGACATTTGCCTCTCAGCGTCAGTCCGTTAACCTGTCACACACTGTAATTTCATTAAAACCATCATTTAATTGTAACTTAATGTTCAGCTATCTTTTACAGAAGGGCTTTACATACTGCCTGAATAATCTCAATACAAATTTTCAACTGATATGATTGAAATGATTGAAACACTAAATGCCCTCCAAACCCCTGTTTATGAATTCAGTGCTGAGAAATAAGATACAACAGCCACATTACTGTGCCACTGTAACAAGGAGACACTTTTTCAAATTATTATAAAGGACAGAATAATGATTTAGGTGTGCGTGTATGTATCTTGGTCTGTGTCTTGTATACCTGCAGCACTGAGATGTGCTTTGGAGGAGTGTCCATTGTTAGAAGGACAATGCACACAGTGTAAGCTCTGTATAACTGAAGAAAGAATTAAAATCTACATGCTAATAGCTTTAGTGCCAGTCACAAATAGACTTGTACTTCACATATGACATACATAAAGCTTATTTCAAAATAAATTCAGGGTAGCATTCAACCTGATTGAATCTTTGGAAGCTGTGTTCATTTATTTGTTCAACTCGCACTCAAAAGCTTTTAAACAGAATATCACTTTTTAATATTATTCCTGATAATGTAATTCCTGCCTTTAATCTCTTAAGAATTTCATGTTAAGTCATGATATTCGGTTCAGGGAAATTTGGATCATCCATTAATCATAGTATCTGTACTTTTGTGTGCCTACTTTTGTCCATCTCTTAAATCAGTCACTTGGCAGCAGCAGAGATCTGGGGATGGTCCAAGATGTTTGACTGAGGAGGCCTTGCTATTAAACCTGTTTCTGCTGCAGAATGTATGGATTTGTGTAATGTGTGGCATGCTGAAAAGAAAGTGATAGAAATCTTAGCAAAGTCATTAAATGTGATCCTCTTAGTGTTTCCACTGGAATCATAGGCATGGACAAGGATATTAAATGATGACATATGTTTAGTAGAATAATTAGCTAAAAACACCTGGGCTAATACAGAAAAACATGAGACAAAATGATGTGGTCAAGTATTCCCTTGTAATTAAAAATTTTCTACCTATCTGCATACACCAAGGGACTGAATTAAATTTCATAAAAAATCTAAATCTGGTATTTTCTAAAATTTAAGGGTTTTGTTTTATTCTTTAATTATTTTAATATTCAGCGGATGTAGGAAGTTGGAGGGAAGGATTGAAAGCCTTGGAGTTATCAGCTGTGGTTGGATTCTTTTCTTTGAAGTACTGATACTCTTTGAACTAAACTAATCACTTCTAACTATATGAAGAAGTTGCTTTTTCTTTCTCAGCAAGCCAATATGTCATTAGTGACATATTTAAATTGATCTTTAAAGTGTTTGTGAAATGTGTGGAAGCTGAATTGAGTATTCTTTTAAATCTGATTTCTTTTTCCTGGACTGAATCTGATCTTTTTTTATTTTGTCCTGTCTTCTCAGCTCCTTTCTGTTCCCATCCTAAGTTTACCTCTTTCAACTTCAATCTTGTACACATTTTGTTTCACTCTTCTTTCCCATAAAATTTTTTCTTCTGATTTTCTTTTACTCTACTTTTTTTTTGTTTTCTTTTCTTTTTTTTTTCTTTTTTTTTTTTTTTTGCCTCAGCTGTGATTTCCTGAATTTAATATTAGAGTAGTGGGAGTGAGCTCCTGCCTTTCCCACCCTGTCTATTCAGTCCCTTCAGCAAACTACATTTTACAAGAATCAATGTGCTCTGTGCCTGCAATGCTGGGCTGGAACTGGTGACTTATGAGGTCCTTCTCTGCCTTGGGGATTTGGAGGTTTCCCAGAAAACGCTTGAAAGAATTTTTTGAAACTTCTGAATGTAATGTATTTTTCCCTCGTTGGCTTTTTGGAAATTCTGAAAGCACGTTTGCTGAACTTTCCCACGAAAACTGTGCCCCACACGGACATGTGTAACAGGAAACCTCAGTGAGAACAATTAGAGATTGCTGAAGTTATGAGCGACTGTACTGTGGCCTGAAATGGCAAGTGCCAGACACCCTGAACTGCAGACTGTGTCACAATCATCACCATAAGTAACAAATTTTAATTTAAGGGACGGATAAAAATTATCCTGTTGAGTCTTTGGTCCTGGAAGTCTGTTCAGGACTGTTCTGGGTGACTGACTGTGGAAACACTTGTGTGTGTGCCATGTTATTTTTCTGAGAGAATGGTTGGAGCTAAAAATGTATTTTTTAAAGAAGAGAAATAATCAGTTTTCTTTTCTGTGCTCAGGCTTGTAACTGAAACAGTATGTGGAGTTTTAGCAGTCAGGTTTCTGACTGAATCAAGTGTCTAAAGTTTGGGCTCAGTGTATGCTGTTGGGAACAAAAAATTATTTGAAATATAAGCATCTGTTATAGTCATGATCTTTATGCACTGAAACAGACCTAATGCCTGAATTGCTGTGTGCTCTCTGATATTAAAGGAAAAATGTGCTTTTAACCAGGGTTTTAGTGAAAGCAGATGAGGCCATGGAGGCACAATGGGAATGATTATGAAAGACACAGAGACCCCTATTTATTGTGGTAACAAAGCTGTATGTAAATTTTGCTTTTCATTAAGGCAGAATTAGTTTAACCCCAGTTGTACAAAGGTTACTGTTTTCTACTATTTAGACAAACAACTTCCTACTGTAAATTGTGTTGTAATTTATATGAATTTACTCAGTCACAGAGGTTTCTGTGCAGCAAATATATCTTCCACTCAATCATAATAAGAACTTTCATAGTAGTTGTGAAAGCATTTCTATAATTATACTTAGATTTTGATGAAGTCTATTATTGCAGGAATTCACTTCAAATATTCACTTATTCCAACAAGGAAAATGACTTCTCTGCTTGGATTTTAAACCTTTAATAGTAAACAAAAAAGCAGCTGGTGGGCCTTGAATTCCAGGCACATAGTGCAGACAGCACAGTGACACAGTTCACCTGCTGGTGGGTAATGAGTGCAGTTGGTAATGGCTGCACATGAAATTACACCCTTGTGTTTGTATTTACAGACTGAGCACACTCAGTCCCATTCTCCTGTTCACCCCAGCCCAGTAACACTGAGCACTGGGGGTTTTGGAATGCAGGTTTCAGGCTCTGAAGCAAGTTCATGTCAAATATGCATGGGAAGTCTACTTTTATTGTGAATTGGTGACTGCTAATTGGGCAATTGTGTGTGGATGATGATGTGAAGTCATACATATGTATATGTAGATCTTTGATTTGTGTTTAGGTTTCTTTTGGATGAATTTAAACTGTAAAATATGCAGTGGTCTTAGCAAAGAAGACAGAAGTAATCTTCTCACTCTTGCCTAATGAAAGGACAAGAAGAAATGGATGAGAAATGAATCACAAAATTTCCTTTCAACATTGAAACCAACTCTTTATTTTGAGGGTGATAAAGCATTTCAGCAGTTTGTCTGGGCAGGTTGTGGATTCTCTGTCCTTGGAGTTACTCAGAACCAAACTGGACATGGTCCTGAGCAGCCTGCTCCAGTGCCCCTGCTCTGAGCTCTGTGGACTGAATGATCTCCAGAGGTGTCTTCCAACCTCAGCTGTTCTGTGACACTGTGAAATTCAGAAATATCCCTATTTATCTACCTAAATCACTGAAAAAGGTTTTGCATCCAGTATCATGTTGCTGCCTGTTGTGACACCAATAATAGGTTCACTTCAACTGCTTCTTTAGATCATTCTCATAAGGATGCTGCACCTACATTAAATCAATGAACTTGAAAAATATTCTTTTTTCCCAGTATTGCTTATTTGCAGTACAGTCATCATCAAGCTTTTCCAAACTATAGAATCTTTCTAAAAGAATTTACATTTTTGTTGGGGGCAGCTGTCAGTGAATCAGCAGTGAGCCACATCTTCTGGGACAGCAGGATAAATGCCTCTAAGGAACTAAAGTGCACTAAAGAGAGGGGCAGATTTCAGCAAGCAAAGATGTTTTCATGATTAAATATGTATTGTGTTAATCTGAGCCTTAGACCATTTCTCGTGTTTCAATTTTGTCACAATGGATTGTGGTATCTGCTGTGAAAACTGTTGCTATTGGATTTAAAATAACCCATCTATTTTAGATATCTGGGGTTAGCTAAAGGCTAAATTCACAGATATTCTCTGTGACCTTGGCCAAGTCAGTTTTCCCATGATAAAATTATGGTGGTATTTACTTAAGTTCTCTGAGTGTTGTTAAGAACAGTTCAAAGCTGCTCAATGAACCTCAGGTCCTACATTTGTCTTCAAAGTTATGGAAGGTTCATAAATAGGCCAACAAGTCCCTGCTTGTATCCAGGAGAACTTAGGATGTGGAAAACTGGATAATTGTGATCTATTTCTTCCTTGGGATGCTTCTTTTTTGTTTGACATCTTATGGAACTTTGAGTTGGTTCTTTTTGAAAGACTGAACTTAAACTAGGTCAAGACTGGCCATCTAACTAAACCTCCACACCCCATGCTCATGCTTTTCACAATTAAATAAGAGTTCTCATCTTTGTTATATTTCTTAAATCTGGAAAACTTGGTTTGTTTGACCTTCCTGTTTTTTTTAGTATTTTGCAAGAACATGTTGATTTGTCCTTTATTTCCTTGGCACATTCACTATGGGATGCTGAATTTTAGAAAGTGAATTTCGATGGCATCACCAAATGTTGTTGTGCTGCTGCATGTGATTTCTTGGACTGGCATGGAGCCAGTTGTTTTGCTAAGTTGTAGATATTACTTTCAAACAGCAAGATTTCTTTGTGGCATTTCAGAGTAATGGTGTAACTTAACACATTTGTGTTTATAATTTGACAAGCTTGGAAACATTAAACATTAGAGTTATTAAATAAGAGAGGAGACACTTGGAGATGTTTTCATAATGTTTTCTGACAGCATTATAGTGAAGCCAAATCTAGAAGTATCTTAGTATCATAGATTTTTATTGCAATGAAGAGTCAAGAGAAAGAAATATGACGTTGTTGTTATTGACTACAATGTATAATAAAGAAATAAATTATGCTAAATTTTTCTGCTTTCTAAATCAAGCATATGTTATCAGGACATGTTACTGAAACATGGGAAAAGGTGGTGATGGAAATAATGCCAATAATCCTATTTTTCATTCCACTATATGAGATAGCATTTAATTTTATTTAACTTTTCACATTATTTACATCAGGATATTTGTTACCTTGAGACAGTTTTTTTATATAAAGTACAGAGAACTGTGATGGCAAGAAAAAACCCAAACAAAAAAATGTTGGGTAGCACAACTCCATGAGGCAGAGGTCCAGCCAAAGCCTGGCTATTAATCATCACCGTCCATTATTTACAGAGGATTCATTCATTGTTCCATAAAGGTATCTAGAGGGTCAATTAGAGACAACATGCAGGATTTTTCTAAGACACAAGAGGGTCAATTAGGCCCTTCTTGTAATTTTCTGCTTTAACAGCAAATGCCAGCCTATCCTGCAACAGATACAGTGGAGGTTAGAATTAAATAGTGAGGATGGGTTTTTTTAAAAGCTGTTTCTTTGCAGCTGGTTTGAATTGGAGTCTTGTCAGTGCTTGATCAAAACAAAAGAAAGAAAATTATCACTGACTTGATGAGAAGCGCAGATTTGGTTTTGAGTCAGAGTACTGGAAATGCCCAGGAAATATCTGAGATAAAACACTCTGTACTTATCACAGAAGTGAATAATTTCTCTGGAAGTACAACCAGATACAAATAATATTGCTAAATACTCCTGTTTAAAATTTAAAAGCATTTGAGGCAGAATACTGTTTGTATTCATTTTGGTGTCAACTGCTCACTTAAAGCACCAAATCAATAATAGATATGAGATTTTAATTTAAGCAACTACAGTGGCATTCAGTCAGGTGTGGGAAGTTCTTCTAGAATAGAAAGGAATTAAAATAAATAAATATATATATACACACACTTAAGTTTAAATTCATAGACATATATATGCACACATCTCAAAACTCTTCCAAACCACCAAGAAATTTTGATGAAATCACCTCCCTTAGCTGAGGACAGAACAGATCTTCAGTAGATTTAATGCTCCTGTGAACATGTGTACAGTAGCTGTATTGAAGTTATTTTTCTTTCAATTTCTCTTTCCATGAGAAATGTTTGTTAGTTGGCATTCTCTTCTACATACATCTGAAAATCCTAGGCTATTTTTTTTTCCTCTAAAACTTTCATTTAATTACATTGCCACTGCTTTTAATTCCACTTAAGTCTGTTTTAACAGAAAGTGGCTACTATAACTATGGTGTGTTAGTCTTGTAAAGATTTTTATCTTTACAAAGGGAGCTTTTGGAATGCCTGAGTATTTGATGGGCTCCTGTGAGAGCAAATCTCAGAGTGTGCTGCATCAGTTTGATCCTCATCGTCCTCTGAAACCCCCTATTCTCTGCAGGGTTTCAGCAGAGAGCTCTAACTAATGACTCAGGGCCAAATTCTGCCCTTCCATGCAGGCCTGTAATTCTCCCTGATTCCAGAGGGACTTGTGTGAGCATATCAGGGAACACAATTTCGTTCCTAGTGTGTGAAATTATAGCGCAAATGGACAAAAGAATCTCATGCACATTCATCTTAGTGACCCCAAGCATGCAGGAGTGTGATACCAATCCACCTCCTTTCCTCTTTGCTGAGTTTGTGCTGGTTCTTGTAGATCACCCTAATTCTTCAGCTGTCACTTGGGTCTACATTTTTTTATATTGTTCCGTCTTCAGAAGTTTGTTGTTATGGTGCTTCAGTGAAATTAGTGACATTGAAATGAATGTTTCTTTAAGTAGCATTAGTAACAGACACTTGTAAAAGCTGTTTTTTTCTTTCCCTGGGAAACGATGGTACATGAGAAGTCTTGTTCATATTCCATAGGGAATTAGTTTGCAAAGAGAGGAGACAAAGATAGATGTGTGAGTGCATGTCTGGGAAGTGGTTTAATACATCCAGACACACAGAGAGAGGAGAGGTGGGCTGGCATCACACTTTTGCTCTGTGATAAATGGGAGGAGATCTCTTGCCCACATGTGAGCAGAACAGGTCTCCCCTCTTGGCATCAGTCTGCCTCTCATTCTGCTCTCAGATTTTACTTTCAGCATTTTCTCTTTCAGATTCTTTATGCAACAAATCAGTTAATAATTTTAAACATTTTTTCCTGCTTTTAAAGTTTTAAAACCTTTCCCAGTTTTTATGCTATGTCCTTCCACATTGAAGGTTGTGATTATTTTACTGTTCTGTTTTCAGGAGCAGAGCTAGCCTTGTTCTGTGGATATAAAAATATGGGAGGTACCTCAGTGAGCTTTGGTGGTGTTTTACACATCTTGATTACTGAAATACAGTTCCAGATCATAGATGGGCACCAAATTTGCTTGTAATCCACTGTTTGTACTCAGGACCTTTCACTTTTTGCCTTTTCCTTGTGGGAATTTGTGTCATGCCTGAAAACTCTGGATGGAGGTATTGTGTTTCTTGAACTGGCTGCTTATTAGGCCTTTGCATATTTGGTTTTGATTTGGGATGTTTTGGCTGCTTCCCCCTCCTGTCACAGCCCCTGGCAGATAGATTTATCTTCTGGAGCAGTGTTATGGAAGAATTAACGTTCCCAAAACATGTGTTCGGGGACTTTCTTTGCTTCCTGATAACTCTATCCAATGGACTTCAGTATTTTTTTACACTTAGATTAATTCTGTTTTTCACCAAAATCAAGCTGGTTTAGGTGTATCTGAGGAATCTCAGATATCTCCAGTGTTAGACAGAATTGACTGGCATTTGTGTAAAGCCTATTTTTAATTTAGTAACTTCTTGGCATGCTGCCGTTCATGCTCTAGGTTTCAAGCATCTGACTTAGTCAAACCCTTGAATCTCTGCTTTCATTTCAGATTTTAAAAGACATCTTGGTGCTGTAGCACAAAGCCTATCATTTATATCTCCCACAATGGTTTTAGTATCCACTTTAGTTTTGGATTCTGCTCAAGATAGAGCAGAATTTATTTTGCAGCTCATGCAGCAATTCTCATATAATGAATTGTGTTGTTTATAAAAATTCCTGTTTTCAAATTGTCTGGTAAGTCTTCAGAAAGCTCATCACTTACCCAGAGTTATTTCTGAAGCTATTTGTGGAATCACCATGATTGTCTGGGGAAATCTAATTTATAATTTTGAACATATAATTTATACATCACTCTGCCAAAGCTTTCTTTAAAATCTGTTTTCAGATATGAATTGGAATGATTGGTGATATTAATTTTGCTTTTTTAACCTGAAACTGTAGTTGAACACATAATCCACAGTGATTTATTTTTACATAATATTCCATTTTCCTATTTGTGTAATATCTACAGGCAGATAGTCATTTCCTCAAGCTGGTTCATTAATTAGATTTATTGGATGGATGTCCTTTGTTATTGTTTTGTAACTTATGTATTGATCTCTATTTTATGAAATTCTCAGTCTTTGCTGTTCGCTTACAGTTGAATAGAAAACTCCCATGAATGTCTGAATTCAAATATGAGGATTTGCACATGCAAACTTTCCTCAAGGAGCACTTGAACATCCCTACTCACTTGCACAGTTATAAAGGGTTTTAACTTCTGTATGACTCCAACATCCCCATCCCCAGTGTGTTGCTTTTAAGCGCTGTATTGGTATTTTTCTTAATTAGTTGCCAAATTAAAATAAAAATTTAAACCCAAGAGCTTAGGGTGTAGTGATCCTGGAAGAAGATAAATTGGTGCAGGGAGATGACTCACAGCTCTTCATAGTCTCTGTAAACTTCAGGTGAGCTTGAAACAGAAACCACATCATCTTTTATGCCTGTTTGGGCTATTTATAAAACAAGGATCATAATATTGACTCATATCTCTTTCACAAAGGAGAGCCCCTTGGGTAAAGGAAAAGAATTGTCATTCATTAGAGTAATTCCCAATGAACATAGGGAAGATGCCCAGAAATGGCTCATTCCTGGTTCCTTGCTGTGACATCCGTGGTTGTGTTCAGTCCTGATGTTTATTTTCCATTTCAATATGACATAACTCAGTTCTAAATGAAATGTAATGCAAAGTATGATTGCATTCTCTAACTACACTGCAGCAAGCAAAACTCTCAATAGACAATTAATTAATTTCTTGTGTTGAATTGATTTAGTCTCTCCCCGGGCTTTTCACACTCCATGTTTTATCCCCAGGGAGGTGTTGGGTCTCTGTGCAGGCACATTTTGGCTGCCCAAGTTGTGCTCCTATTTCCCACAGTCTGTCCCTGGTCAAGGTATTTTATTTGTTGGCTTTGAAAAAGTAAAATTGCAAAAGTGTTCCATCAGAGCTAGAACTGTGCAGACAAAAATAAAGGGGATGAAGAGGTACCACTCAACTATTGAGCCTGCCAGAAAACTGAGTTTTTAACTGCTGCATTAAGCCTTTGTATCCACTCAAGTTCCCTTCAACCAACTATCTGCACGTTGCTAAAATCCTTCACAAACACTTTTTTATGGTCAGATTCAGCCACTCTGACGTGGGCTGAGAAGCACCATATGCTTCAGGTAACCTCTCTGCAGCAGTTGCCAGTGGGACCACTTTTGTAGCTGCTCACCAATGTGAGCAGAGGTTACACAACCTCACCCACGGTGAATAATAATGTCAAAGAGCCATTAGCAGTGCAGAGTGACAAAGTGTGGAGAGATCCATCAGCTCATCCCGTGTTTAATGAAACAGAAATGAACATCGTATTGCCCTTGTTTTCTGTCAGAGTTTCCAGGTCTCCATGAGGCTTATTAATCTTAGGGCGTAATGGAAAGTGTGTTGCTGTGTTACACAGGACAGCAGCCTTTGTGCTTGCAGGATTGAAGGTGTTATTAGTCTCTGTCTTATTTACATGCTGCACTGGGGTGCGTGCTGCCCGGGCACAGTGCAGAGAGGAGCTCCTCAGTGTTTGTGGCTTTCTGAAGTGGCTTCTAATGCACGAGCCAGATGGCTCCATGGCAAGTCCTTTTAACCTGAAGTAATGGTCAGAAACCCCCTTTTGAGAAGCATGTCAACACACAGTATAGACCTTGTATTTGCTGCTATAAAAAATAGCAAATAGATTGCATTTTACTGCACCCCAAAATGAATGTTTCCACATTGCTGTAGGTGAGCTGTCAGGCTCTCAGAAGTAAAAAAAGAATAGGTAAATGGTATTATTGTAAAATACCAATTTCACTAAGTTTATTATAAACTTTCACTATTGCTTTAAGTCTTTAAATAGAGGGCCAATTTCAAATAAGCTCTGTCAAAAACAATCTTGTGTTTACACTTGAGATCTAGTTACTGTCATTCTTTATTAGCAAGAAAAAAAACTCCAAAGGCTGTTATTCCTGTTAGGAAAAATTCTAGCTTCCAGGGACAGAAAAATAATCCAAATTCATAGAATCAGAGGTACACAGAACATCCTGAGCTGGGAGGGACCCACAGGGATTACTGAGTGCAGCTCCTGGCCCTGGAGAGGACAATCCCACCTCACGCTCCTGAGAGCATTCCCCAAATGTTCCCTGAGCTTTGTCAGGCTTGGGGCTGTGCCTCCTCCCCTGGGGAATCTGTTCCAGGGCTCAGCCACCCTCTGGGGGAAGAACCTTTTCCTGATCTCCAGCCAAGCTGGACCATATGGTGACACTTCATCTGGAATGTGCCGCTAAAATGAGATTCTTGTGCCTTATTTTCAGCATGTGTCACTTACCAGCATCTTTGTGCAGGTTGGGGATCACTGGTGATGAGAAAGCATTACAAAATGCTTCTGAGAGTTAGAAGATGTCAAATCTCTGAATACTATTTTATATTTTTATAATAATAATTATAAGGAGATTTTAATTTTGCTTAAAAATTTGGCCAGTGACATTGCAGCTTTTTTGACTTGCACAACTTTGGAAATTTGAAAGATTGAACAGGAACATGATATGTTTATTAGAAGCAGTTGAAATATTTGCCTTTGGCATATCCATTATATAAGTAATGATTTTTCTCTTTTTTTTTGGGTTTTTTTTTGTTTTTTGTTTTTTTTTTTTTTTTTTGTTTTCGCCTTTTATTTTCCAACAAACTGTGTTTATCAGCGAGGTATGTGTTGATACAGGTTTCATAAAGAACAAGCTGTGTGTAGACATTGCAGCAGCGCTTCCCAAATGTTTTTTGAGTTGTTTAGGTTTGGTTGGAGCCTGCTGGAGGCCTCACAGGGCTCACAAAACCCCAGGGCTGGGATTCCCCTCCTCCTTCCCCACAGTGACAGGCACAGAGAAGGATTTGGGCTGAGGGGAGACCTGCAGGATGCTGGGCTTGGGATGGGAGAGGAGCTGGTGTAAGGACAAAGATGTGCTGGGTTTTCTGCTGGTTCTCCCTCCTGGTGGATCCTCTGTCACTCTCCACATCCTGGTGCAGTATCAGCAATAACAGGCTGGACTTCTGAGTGCCACAAATTGGGGGCAGACACAAAATTGAGTGCCAAAAATTGGGGGCAGACACAAAATTTTGGTGTCCTCAGCTGGCTGCTGCCATTGGCAGTTGTGCAGTTTCCCTGTGCCTGTGTTGGCCAGGGTGCTCCTTCTCCTGCAGAACAGTTGGTTTTGTTCTGCAGGGAGTTCTGCACCTTTCTCTGAGCAGGCATTGTGCAAT
This sequence comes from Melospiza melodia melodia, assembly GCF_035770615.1. Taxonomy (NCBI): domain Eukaryota; kingdom Metazoa; phylum Chordata; class Aves; order Passeriformes; family Passerellidae; genus Melospiza; species Melospiza melodia. The sequence continues at coordinate 16,881,909 of NC_086206.1, forward strand.
TACAAAATAATTTGTATTGAAGGCTGACTTAGAACAGAGATCTAGTTGCTGTCATTGGAGCTAAAGAACAAAGTAGGATTTAGTAGGAGGCCTCAATGGATCCACCTTGGGCAGCACGAGAGCCCAGCCAGGGCTACACCCCAGATGAACCAAAATGGTCCCAAAATGCACAACCAGTCACAGGATCTCTCACTTTTATAAATTCTGCTCCATTTGTATATTGGAGTTAATTGTCCCATTCCAGCTTTAGCCCATGCCGTCCCACCCTGCTTGTTTTTCTCTCTCCAGCCCACGGTGTTTGTGCTCTGGGGCTGAGATTTGGATCATTTGTCCTTGGTGCCCAGCTGGAGCAGGAATTGTTTTGTCTCCCTGCTCTGTGCACAGAGCTCAGCATCCCCTCATATGAAGCCCAGACCCAAACACTAAAGCAGCACAGAATCTGAAAAATATAAAAGCTGAAAGGCATCAGTATGACATGCACTTTGCCAAATTTTGGAAATTGCTGTGTTTGAAAAGGAAAGGCTGCCATTCGCAGTGCTGCACTGATTAGGGACCAAATACAAACTTAGGGACCAAATACAGCACTTTTATCAAGTGTCTAGTGAGGAGCAAAATTAGCCCTTCCTAAAGTGATGGGAGTAATTCCATTAGTGAGAATTCTCATTGAAAATGTGGAATTTCTATGCCATTTTAGAAATAATTCTCACACTTTTGAAAATGTTCTTATAACTCTGTGCAAGTTGCCTACAAGAGTGTTGCTGCTACATTTGCATACCAATGGCATCCTGTTAGGAACTAATTGCATTTTATTTCAAAAATTATTTTCCTGATGTGGTTCCAGGTTAGATAAATGCTGATGTAATACAATCACAGTTTACGCTAGACATAAACCTGTGTATTTTGCTGAAAATAATTTATGGGGGCAAATCTCAGACAATTGTCATTACAGAATTTCTGAGTTTTGGGGACCTTTTTTCCACTTTCTCAGCCTGTGCTTACTCTAACCAAGGAGCGTTAATGCAATTCTACAGGAAAGTGCAACTTTCTTCTTTTGCAGTGGTAGAAGTAACTGATGGCAAGTGAATATATTTTTACATCAAATGAATACCTTTAAAGAAAGATAGTAAATTATTTAGGAACCACCATATTTTCAGTACTCCAGAACTGTTCCCACATCAGAGGTGGGTTGTTAGATAAATACTCCCAGGTTACTACCAGGGCAGGGAATCACTTTCATTCTCCATCACACTGAACATTCAGTTATTCCCTACAAAACAAATACCAAATGACATCCTAGCTGCTCCCTCAAGCTCCCAATTTCTGTCTTGCAGCCTGCCTCTCCCACAAAAGCCTCTCAATGGCTGTGCCAAAGTAGCGTTCTAGCAACAGGGCTGCTTTTTTTTCCTGTTTTATCTTGTATGAAGTAGCTACTAATTGAGAGATAAAGTGAGAGAGAATGACCCTTGTGGCTGGTGGCTGTGCTGTTACCTGGGAAGTGGGTCACCGGGGTTCGGCACCTGCTGCACCGAGACTTTAATTACTCACAGAAAGTGGAGTTGCAGGAGGAGAGGAGTGAGTGAGCAGCCACCGTGTTCCAATCCCCCCAGGCTGGGAAGGGAATTAAACCAGGTTACTCCCACCTCACCAGTGAGAGGCAGGTGCCTCTGACAGAATTGTGGCTCTAACCTGGTTTTCTATAGAAGAGCCAAACACAGAATGTTTAGTATGAATTCTATAGTGCTTTTTTCCCCCCTGAAAAATTAAACATTATAAGAGAAATGTATTTAATAGTTAAAAAAAAAGACTCCAGCATTTAAAAAAAGTTGTTTTATGAGAACCAGCATTATTTGGTTTTCTTGTGTCAGCTAGAAGCTCAGTATGCTTCAAATCTGGTCAATGAATTTAGGTACAGGTAGTTTGTACAATGTAATTTATATTCTGTGCATCACTAACCTACCGCATACTTAAAATGTAAATTTATTTATAAATATGCACATGTATATACTATATGTTTATATTATTTCAGATTTATGTAAAATATATTGATGTCTAGTTACAATAAATTCTATAAAATTACTGACAGATTTCTGGTGAACTGTGGCCAGATGTAGTAACCTCTGAGGAGTTTCCCTTTTCTTCATCATTGTCTCTTTGCTGCTTAATATTAAAAACCTTTGTTTTTTCCCTTCTCTTTAAAAACATGACCATTACCATAATTTTTTGGAAATAATGTGTGTAAGCTATCAATATGTGATATATTGCAGTGCTCACAAAAGTAAGATTTCTAGATAAACACCAATAGAAATATTTTTGACCCTGTAAAAAAATCAACAATTTTCATAAGGTTGCATCTTTTTACTTCTCTGTATATACAAAAACTATATTAAAAGAGATTAAATTTTACTCTGCAGAGTAAAATGCAAACAGAAAATTATTTTTCATTTTTCAGTGCAAGCAATGGATTATCATTTATTTATGAGACCTTTTTTTAATCTAGAATATATGGAAATCTTTTCTTGAAGCACAATATAATATTGAATTGGGAATGTTGTCTGACAGTTTGCTTCTTACAGTTGCATAGAATGATTCCACTGTATGAATTTTTTAAAGAGGCTCCATATACTCTGTGTTTTAAAGGGGGGAAGTAATCGGGGTAATCTTGAAGAATCTTTTAAACTTTCCTTTTCTGTCCCTTCGTTCTTCAAACAAACTTTGCACAAAAGTCTGAGCTGTAGCAGCTTTTGCCATCAAGGGAAATGTCCAGATATTTTACTGTCCTGCTGTATCTGCATTCAGGAGTTCACTGATGTGGCCTAAACATGCTCATTTCTACTGTTATTCTCACACTCATTTCTGCTGCTTTTTATTCTACTATGGGAACCTAATCAGAGCAGAGGGATGGATTTTAATCTGACTTTGAATCTAGAGGTAAATGGGTGCAGCATTTAAGGGGTTTATTACTTTTTGGCCGAGAACGTAAGGTAGAAGTCAAATTAAAAAGCCACTTTGTCCCCCAAAGCTCTCATCCCTCAGGACAGCCCCATCTCTTTTTGGGTTGGATAGAATTTCCTCTGACAAGGGGAGGGTTTCCTCCCCTTGTCAGAGGAAATTCCCCTCACAGCATCCCCCTCAGGATGCTGTGCTCCTCCAGTGTGTAATTAAAGGGTCCTTAACGAGTCTGGCTGTTACAGCAGATCTGTGCTCTGAAACTATTGGAAGTTCCAGTTTTTATCACCAACCAGGGCTCAGCTATTTGCTTTTGTTTTCCTAAAAAAACCCCATTGTAAAACAGGCCCTGTGCAACGTGGGCAGGTAAGGCAAAACAAAGGGTGGGACAAAAGGTGCGGAATAGAACGTCTTTATTATGAAAAACATGATCTACAACAGTGTGCCTTGTAATTCCATGGTTTTGGTATTCATAAATTATAGTGACAGAAAGATGTAATGCTAACCTATTCATTTAGGTTGGTGTGAATTTTACATTAAAATGCTTACAGTTTTTATACATTAAAAGAGCCCTTAGAGAGAAATGAAGCCAATTAAGGAGAAATAAAGACCTGTGTGTCTTTCTGTATGTATACCTTCATCTAAATGCAGTTGTATAAACAATAGAAAATCAAGGTATTTATGCAGCAATTGCTGTTCCCTTTCCCTTCCTCAACAATTACCTGTATACTAATGATTATGATTTGAGGCTTATATGGAGAAAATAGCATCTATTTTCTGCAGAAAAGCACCATGACAGAAAATAGTTTTCTCTGGACTTGTTTAATGCTTAATGCCTTGGTGTCCAGATAATTAAGTATTTTGTAATGATTTCAGGCAGACATTCTGCTTTCATCTTTGGCTTTCTGTTGTATTCTGTTGTACTGGACTCAGAGACTGGCAGAGCCTGTTCCTATTTTTGTTGGTGTTTTTATGTTGTCTGTAACAGAGCAATGAGAAGTTGTGTTTGGGACCAGATCCTAAATCGATGAACACATATACAGCACTTACTGCAAGGAGAAGGAATGTGGGGATATTCTTTATATAAGGAGTGAAAGCTTTTACGTGCAGTGCATAAACTTTCTAGGGAAGCTCATTTTCACATAGGTTCCGTGTGAGCCGATTTCTTCCCTCCAACCATAACCAGCGCCGTGCGCTTCAAACAGGGAGGCTGCAGTGTAATCGACACGCCGAGTTCATTTCTGCCGAGTGTAAGCCGAGCTGCAGAGCCGGAGATAAGGCCGGCTTTGAGCCGGGCTCAGCAGGGCGGGCTCTGCCGGAGGAGCCGCGCTGTCTCCCGGCGCTGCCGCTGCATCCCAGGGGGGGACGCGGTGCCCTGGCTGTGCCTCCGCGGTGCCCTGGCAGCCCACGGCACCCCGAGGGGCACGGAGGGCACCGGGCTCGTGTCGAGTGCGGCTGCAGAAGGTGGAGCTGCCTCTGCTTCCCTTTCTGTGCCCGCTGCTGGCCGGCATGGGCATCCCTGCCGGGGCATCGCTGCAGAGCCCGGGGCATCATCCCTGCATGAGGTATCACTGCAGAGCATCCCTGCTGCCCGGGGCATCATCCCCTGCATGGGGCATCCCTGCTGGGCATCCCTGCCCGTGGCCATCATCCCTGCTGCCCAGGGCATCATCCCTGCACGGGGCATCACTACAGAACATCCCTGCACGGGGCATTGTCCCTGCCCGGGGCATCATCCCCTGCTAAGGCCATCCCTGCCGGGCATCCCAGCAGAACATCCCTGCCCGGGCCATCATCCCTGCAGAGCATCCCTCCTGGGGCCATCCCTGCTGGGCATTCCTGCTGCAGACATCATGGGCATGGAGCCCTTGCAGTGCCCACACCTCTGTTATACCAGGCTGGGCTCTGATTTCTGTCTGGAGAAACCCCCCAAAGCTGAACCCAGCTGGTTTCTGACAGCTCTGCTTCACCTCACCATGACTGTGCTGTTTTACCATCACAGGAGATAACAAAATACAGAGTTTGGTTTATAAAACAAATCTGCAGAAATCTGCCTTATGTAAGGAGCTGAATAAATTTTAGATAGAGTCCAGCAAAAAAAGTCACATTATGTTAAACACAGATAATTCTGGAAGTCCTTCTCCTGTTCAAATCATGCGTTTTAGAAAATCACCTCGTGGTACATTTGGCATTCTGGTCATAGAAAGAAAGAGCTATTTGTAAAAAGTTGCATATGGTCATCTGAACTAATTGCTAAAACGACTCTACATTAATTGGATAATTAAAGATTGTGAACATGTGGCTATTGTATTCCTTGGGCATTATGCCAACAGTTTCTGTGGCTGGAGAAAGGTCTGTTAACATACTGGATCCTTTTTCATAAAAATAAATAAGCAACAAGGGTCTTAAATTTAGATCAGAAAAACTTAGTATTTTTTAAATTGAGTTTTAAAACACATTTATAATTTCCATTGTGTTTATGTTTTAACACTTTTGAACGGTGGCAACTTTGATTTTTTTAGCATCCATCTCACAAATTAATAGTATTGATTTTTGTTTTAGATTTATTGTTAGCATTTTGGAAAGTGTTCTGTAATTGTTGATACTTTGAAACATGAGACCTGGAGCTCCCTGGTTTATTTTGAAGAGGATGAGTGTTGGCACTCAGTTTGAAGAACTTTGTAATAGCAGTAAATTGTCTGTGTGCTTTACCTCTACCTGTCAAGGTTATTTGTCAGAAAAATGATGTTTGGTAACTGGGATTTCTTTCAGTGGGTGACACACAAGCTGCACAAATCCCTGTGCCAGCCAGTCACTTTTTTTGTGTGTGTGTGTTTGTGAGGTTTTGGTTATTACTCTCCTTGTTCTTAATTTGAAAGTAAAATCTGTGGTCTCAAAATGACCTTAAAGTGACTGACCCCTAAATCCAATCAGTCCAGACTCCTTTGAAAATTGACAAATATGTCAAATTTACTTTTGACTATCAAAACATTTAGAAAGTATTTCATATGCTTGGGGCAGTAATAATTCTTAAGTTAGTATTAATTGTTCCAGTGTGATTTGGTGTTACTGGTTTGTTGATATCCACACTGTGAGTTTATAGCAGTATAATCTTCTTATTTTATTGTGAATTATCAATTTTGTAAGAGTAAAAAATTCTGGATGAGCAATTTATTGATTGGTTTAGTCTGAGAAAAAGGTTCACAAATGGTCAATACATAGTCAAAAGGGTGTCAGAGGCATGAAAAAATAGATTTTTATTTGTATGTTTTGTGACTTGCATATGTTTGCTTTGTTTTTGCTTTTGTATTATTTTCTTGAAATCAGTTGCAACAATTATTTTAATAACAGGAATGCAAAATCACTGAGGTGGAAGAAATATAGGAATACTTTTTATCCAGGCAAATAATCATAGTTATACTTTCTATTCACTGTTTTTAACCACAAAAATGTATCATGCTTCCAAACTTTCACTAAGTTCAGATAAAAATTGTAATTAGAAGGCACAGTTGCCTTATTTTTTTTTTAATAGGATTTTTTTCTCTACAAAACTCTTGTAGCAGTGTGCATTGTACACCTGTGTCTGTGTTCATACCCAAACCAATATAAGGGGTATTCTCACATTTGTGTCAAAGCTGCAGCAGCACTTCCACTCCAAGCAGGGCATTACCTGTTTTATCATCCCAGTCATGTCAAAATAACTAATGAAGATAAACTTGTCCAGACAGAAGAATAAGAGAGATTCTGAATTAGCTGAAAATGCAAATTGCATCTGGAGAGGTCAAGGGAAGGAAAAGTGTTTCTGTAGATGGAATTCTGTCTGAACTTGGTTGGATGCTGCTGAGTTCTGTGTGTTTGGATGAGGAATTGAGTTGAATTATTTGTCTGAGTAGTGGGTGCAGCATTAGAGAGCAGTTGACTGAGATATAAAGGGTACTTTACCCTTTCCTATGAAAACTGTCAAGATGTTTCAAGAAAGAAAAATATGCCAAGTGTGTTTATGGGTGCGTGTTAAGAACGGATGGCAGATGTAAAGTACTTGGCAAAAAAAAAAAAAAGCCAGATTTACTGAGATACTTCAATTTTATTGAAGTAAAAAAGCCCATGGACTTGGAAAATGGTAGCAATACCCAGTTCTGTGAAAGAGCCCAAAATGTTTCTTTGCAGGTGGCCTGAACAAAATGTGGCATTTCAAGTAAGCCAGCAAGGACTGGTTGTGCTTTTTTGTTACCAGAGACTCCTTCATCCCCATTTTGAATAAAAGTCTAATGATCATTTTCAGAGTGGGAGGAATAAGAAAGGAACGTGAGGATTCCCTGTGATAAGAAAGGGAGTTGGGAGAAGCCTAGAAGGCAGAGGGAAATGAGTGCATATTCCTGGGTTTTGACTGAGCTGTCTCTTGAGTTTCAGCTCTGCAGAGTCTGAAATTTGTCCTGCCCTGGTGAAGCTCCATCCCTGAGCAGCGTGTCCAGCTCAGAGGCTGCTTGTGCACAGCAGCACAGGGCTGTGATGTCCATGTTTTAAGTCTAAATATTTGGCATATATTATTTGTTTGCCACTGCTTGAATGCAATTCAGCAGCTGACCCAGCAAGGGGAGCTGTAGATTAGTGTGGACAGTTCTGTGGCTTCATGCACTAGAAATTCTCAAATAAGAGCATTTTCTTGAGGGTCTGTCTATTTGACTAAATTTCTGAACTTTCACAGTAATTTCAAGGGTGGGTTCCATAAAATATTTGACTGCAGGTTGTGTGAGAGAGCTGTTTATTCTCTCTCAGCCCACCCCACCTCCTCCCCCCAAATTAAAATGTTTATAAAGCTGTGCTGGTTCTGTCTAATAATAAACCAGCATCAATATCTGTGTGTGTGATATCAGTTCATCTGGTCCTGGATAATCTGGCGCAGGAGTCAATGAACTTAATGCAGTATTGGTAATCCAAAAGGGTTTGAGTTAAGTGTTTTTGACATGCAGAATCAAGAGTCAAGGGCAAAGCAGACTTTAAATATTCCTTCAGCACAGTCTGGTAGGGCTGTAATTGAATACCTCAGGTAAAGCATCTTATCAGAACTAAAGCTGGTTAGTGTCTCATTGCCAAACAGGGAGGTGCTGTATGTCTTCTGCACACAAGTGCTCTTTTGACATTGTTGGAAATCCTTTGAGGTCTCAGTTCACCCTGGAAATTCTGTCAGGGATGCATTTGCACGTTATGGAATAAATTCTGCTTCACCCAAGTTGCTCCATGGCATGGTCCTTGCTCTAGCATTTTGTTAGCATTTTAGTGGTTAATGCCAAAGCAGCTGAAAGATTATGAGGAGTACAAACAGGAATCTGGAAAGGAATAAATATTGCACGTTTGTGTTGTTAATGTGATATAAATTTTCATAGTAAAATACAGAAATGTTTCCACTCAGGCCAGATTTATGGCTCATATGTTCCTTTAAGAGGCATATGGAGAGAATTTAGTGAAAAACATGTATCAAGAGACTAAACTGACAGAAATTTTCTATCCCAATCTATCTCTGGGGTTGTGAAGGATTGTGCAGAGGAAGAAGCCTGAGCATAAACAATGTGTTCAAGTGTCTGTGAACAGACAAAGTTTTATTACTCTGATTTTGCCATACCTTAAAGCTGCATTATGGGTATTTTGATATTTGATATGTTTATTGAACAGCAGCTCCTGCAGCCAAGCAGTTCAGGCTAATTCTCATTGCAAGGAGTGTGAATGGAGGAAGTACCTTGATAAGGTAGAGGGCTCAGGCACATTCTCAAATAGAAAGAGATCAGAAGACATTCCAACATTTCACTTTCCACTTTTCATTTATTTTTGAGTTTATCACTAAGCATATTGAAAAATAAAGGCATTGTCATTTGGTCCTTCAATTTGCATTTTTTTCCTTTGTTGATGATGATCCTTAAGACTCCAGTGTGCATTTTGCTGAAGCAGAACTTGCTAGGGCATTATTTTTTCCATCTATAAAGTACTGAATTATTTTGGGAAGATACAAAATAATTATAAATTTGAATCAAAATCAAAATTTTGCTATTAATTTGTGATGAACAGAGCCCATCTGGATTTGTTTTAACTCCTCATTTAAATATGAAATGTAAGAATTGTTACAGAGGGAGAGGATTTTGATATTACATCAACCTAAATCTATATGAATTGTCAAGGATAATAGTAAAACATAAAATGTCATGCTAGGCCAGGAACCAATTTGTTTTCATAGGAGTGATACCTGTACTGCTGAACATGTGAGTTGTGTTTAATGGTGGAGCTTCTGGAGTGCTGTTGGGTCTGTGAGACAAACTTATCCACATTTTTCTGGTTTGTGAGACAAATTCATCCACAAAAATGTGAGGAAGTAAGGGTTTTGTTGTTTATCTCTTTCAATACTTTCTTGCTTTTTGTGTATGCTAAATTTTTAAAAGAGTCATTTTTCATATCTTAAAAGAAGAAAAGTTGCTTGTGGCAAGATCTGTATTTCACAGTAGTGTTGTAGTATATGGTACAACAGTAGCATCTGCTATAATAAAAATATCCTTAACATCTAGTATTCACAGAAAATATGGTAGATGTGTTTTAGAAATAAATATGCTCAATTTTCCAGATTGATTCCTGAGTATGGAATAATTCTGTAAAAACGTTTATTGCAAGCTCACCCAGACTGCATCATTTACAGGAGTCTGGCAAGATGGAAAAAATACAACTCTCAAATGAACAAATCTCAAGCCAGTAATATTCACCTTTTTCATTTTCCTTTCCATTCATAATTGATTCTAAACTTATGTGAATCTTTCAAAATAACTGTCTTATTGATTGGAAACAAGCTATAAAATGTCATTATAAGAGTAATTCACTTTTTCTCTCTGATTACTGTAAACAGACACTGATCAGGCAAAATACTGCTTTTTCTTTTCATGTATTGTGTGATTTGTGCCATTATGCATGGAAAACAGCATAAGGAAAATGTCCCAGGAAGGGCATTTATCACAGGTGATATCTTATGTTTATACAGTGCAGGATTAAGGATTTTATACCTATGCAAAAGCACTTCTTGGTTCTGTGTTACAGAACTTTTGCTAAAGCCTTTCTTATATAAGTGTAAAACGTTCTAAAACATGGGAGCTCACTGCCACTCAAATAACTAATGTACATTCGCATGCATTATCTTATATATAGATACAATTCTTTTTTGGAAATGACTGTTTCCAGAAGATTTGAATCAATTTTTTACAGGTGGGTGGTGCACACCCACTGCTAATAAAAATATACCTGAAGAAGTGTTGGAGCAGCCTCCATTTTTCACTCCTTTGATAATTAAGGATCCATCAATTTTCAGCACTTCAACCCTTACACTCTCAGAAGGAGTTCTTTGATATGGCTCTGAATGATGGATGTTCACAATGAGGGGACCTAAAGAAGTTTGTGCTCTATATCACTGCAGGAATGAAACCAGTAAATTTAGAAGACAGAGGAAGAAAGCTTGTGTTTGTTGGCAAACTGTTACCCTGACTGAATCATTGCTGTGATTCGTGTGTAGGTGTATTTGAAAATTCCCAGAGGTAATATTGAAGAATTATTAAAAGGGTCGTTTTTCAATAAATTACCCAATGTTGTTGTGCACATTCTTGGCAAACTGTGGAGATGCTTGAATTCCTTTGGCTATATCTGTGTTTGGACAGGACTCAGGAAAACGTGGTATGCTGCCTGTAGTAAGCCAAATGAGAAATGAGAGGTAGTAACAGTTGTTGCCTTTGCTGTGGATTTCTGTTGATTTTTTTTTTTTTTTTTGTCATGAGATTTGCCACTTCTAACTTTTTAGCAGGTACATGAATTCTAAGTTTCTAGCACTAAGGACTCTTCAATGGCAAAGAGACTTGGAGCAGTAAAAATTGCTGGTTTATGCACTTCCTTTCTTTAATCTGTGTGGGTGTGAAGAAGTCTCCAGTCTCTTCAGTTATTTTCAAACCTGTTGTTTTTATTCTCCCCACTTAAATTGCAGTAGTAACTGGTGGCCCCCTCTACTTCTCTTGCACTTGGTTCCTATTGCACCAATGCCAGTATTGGAACTGCTTTTTATTAAAGATATTCTTCATGGAATCAACTGGGGAAGCCAAATAAAAAAATAAATGGAAAATATAAACTGAGAGCAAATAGTGGAGAATTTTCAGTGTTGGTTATTGATTTCCTTGATTGTGAGCACACAGGAATGCTGACACTCAGTGTACCTAATTGTGATTTTATTGACTATCATTTCTACCTTGTTCATACTGCCAGGGTTTGTTGGTCACTGTGACTGATGGTTTTCACTCATTCCAAGTCTTGCAGCTCTGACCAAACCATCCTTTGTTTATTTTCTTCATTTTTTCTTGATACAACATCCCTGCCTGTTCAAGTTTTCCATGTAACATGACCACAGATGAATGCTATGGACATAGGTACTTATAATTTTACTTGTTTTCTCAATTTATACTCCTTAGCTTAGGTTCATGGTAATATTTGGGATATTTTTCATACTTTGCCCAATCTAATTATCTGTGTAATGAGCAACCAGTCATTACTCACTGAGTTTATAAATCTGCCACCCCCAGACCAAATTTAGGGACTGTGCTTAGCCTGTAAGTGGGGCTGGACTTCTGTAGAGATTTTAATCTGTGGAGAAGCAGGGAAGAGGCATGGGAGCAGGGAGCACAGCCAGTTTTCAGACATGGTGTAATGTGGGGAGATGTGGATGAGTGGGAATCAGTGTGGGTGTCCCCCTGCTCAGAGCCCTTTCTCTGCTGGGGCTCCTCTCCTGGAAATGTTCTGTCTCAGCACTTGTGGGGTGGAAACGACACATGGAATAGTGCAGCTCTCTGGGATTTTCTCTTCCTTCCCAATGCCATTTGGGGTACTTCCCTGACCCAGGGGTATTCAGTGTCTGCCTTTTTCCCAAAATAGATCCTGACAGTATGACATGATGGGAGAGATGTCTATCTTCACCCTTCTACATGAAAGGAAAAATCTATTATATGAAAATATATTTTCTAAGTTCATTTGCTACCCACAGATCCTGCTGTAGAAGAATTAGAAACCTTGGCCTATATCATTCATTCTCTGATCTAGTTATGCTATAAGAAAAAACCCCAACCAAACAAAAAAAAGGAGTGGGGAGCAGTTTACCTTTTAAATAACACAATCACCACAAGGAAAAAATATTCATGTTTCTCCTCTGGCAATTTTAATCTTCACATTTTTCTGGTGTATTGTAAGGCGAGATGTCATTAAGAGTTTTATAGTAATGATTACATTGGCCTTGCAGACTATTTTTTACTAGCTTTTTTACTGTCACATTTGCTACATAAGCTTAATTTTATGTTATTGCAATGATGTTCCGTGGTGTGTTCAAATAATCGATAGCAGTACAAGGGTTGTTCCATTGGGATCACATTATATGAGTTTATAATATACAATATATGCTTTGATGTATACATGTAGTGTTTGCTGGTTTTCCCCCTCTCCTTAAATACAGAAATTTCTAGTTGTGTTTATTCCCCTCGTCAGCATACTTTATCATATCAAAGCCTTTACAGACAGTGTAGAACTACTGAGTTATGTTTGGGTCATGTTTTGCAGTGTGCCCTTTAATACTGTAGCTTTAGAAATGCAATTTTCAGCCTCTGCTTATTAGAATATGATAAAGTATTCCTGGTCTATGTCCAGCTCCACTAATCTCCAGACTACACTTCATGAATTAGGCATGAAGATTTTAGTCAATGTGCTTTCAAAGACCAATGTTTAGGGAATCATGGATTTTCTACAAGCTGAGGGAGAAATCTATAATAGGAAGAACTGATTTTCAAACATCATATTCTGTAGAAAAAAATGACCAGGTCTGGCTTGGAAACCAGAAACATTTCCTTTTAGAATACTCAAGAACTGGTTAAAAATGTATTGTAGGTTTTAAGTTATAAAAGGAGTAGCTTTTTAAAATGCACTGTGAGTGCTGTGTAGTGTATAGAGGCTCATACATATTAGATACCACGTAGACACGTCCTGAGTTGTGGGTTAAAAAACAAGCCACACCAAAGTTGACTTGGTTTAGTGGTATTAACCTAAACTCACCAATGTACACTCCTCTGTTTCATCTTCTCACACACAGAAAGGCCTGGTGATGTCTGGCCAAGGGGAGCAAGGAAAGGTGGTGTAAATTGAAACATATAGACAGAATTTAAATTCTGCCCTGCTGCTTTAGCTTTCACTGAAGGCAAAGTTCAAATTAAACAAAATCATAGAGAAAAATACACAAATATGTATTCATAATGCCACACAGTCTGACCCCCAGATACCCACTTGTGACCTTAATCATCTTTGGTTTCTGGCTAAGGCTCATCATCTTGATTTTTGTGGAATGTAGGCTCAAAGTTAATTCATGAGCTTCATCTTGAGGAAGACCTGCAAGAAATCAGTCAGACTTGAGAGAACTATAAACAACCTTCACCTCACTGGGAAATGTCACCTGTTGGTACACACAGACCTTAACTTTAATAATGATTTTTGGCTTTTGAGAGGAAGGAGGGTATCCAGGCAGTGTTAGCTTGATCACAGTCACTTTTTTTAATGTAAAAGACTGGTGTTGGTTAAACTCTGCAGTATTTTCATAGTTCTCTCCTACACTGAACAGTGTAACCCCTGGCTTAGGAAGCTGCAGCACTGTTAGGCAGTCCTAGAGTGGATGCATTTCATGCAAAATGAGTAGTTAAGAAGGAAAAGGGAAGATAGCCTTTCATTTTTTTGGCATTTTTTCTATACCAATGAACGTTGTTAGTGTCCGGCACTTTGCAGTTCCTGCTGTAATTACACTAAGAATTAATACACTGCCATGTTTAGTCATTGAGGAATTAAAGGACAGTTGTAACTTGTCTGGATGCAAATGGGAACCTTCCTGCCTGAAGGAGCCAGCAGGGTGTAATGAACCCCATCACCCCTGTCCCCTTGCCCCCAGACATGTGTGAGGTTCAGGGGGAGCTCTGTCTGTGTGTTCATGGTATTTTCTCCACTTTTGATAAATCATAAACAACATGAGATGCTGGCATTGCTTTTGCTTACTTGTGTTTGGTTAAATATTTGTTGTATTTCTTGGAAGGGAAGAATTTTTCCATCCTGTGAGACACATGGGTGTACACACACACGTCTGTATGCACACATCCAAATATCTACTAACCATGTGATTTACTTATCTAGAGCAAAAAGAAGGCTAAATGCTGGATTTTACGTTGCTCTTTTTAAAATATTCCATACATTCCTCTTGCAAAAATTATTCTTAACCAAACATTATGGAGTTGAGAGAAATTACAGGAAACATAGGAAACTCTCTCAGATCTGCAGACTATTTGCTACACTGGTAATTATTTAAATGGGAGTAATAGCATCAGACAAGAGCTCTGTGTTCTTTTTCAGCACTATTACAGTGTTTCTGAAAGGAAAATGAGCTGGACATAAATTGTGCCAAGCATTTAGTACCAACCTGCCTCCTTCTGTATTCCCTATAAAGTCAAGGAGAGCCATAAGCAGGACAGTGATGTTAGTTCTGGCTGGTGATTGTCAGGAATGTAGTAGAAAGCACAGACTTCACCATGCAGAAGTGTGTAATGGTTCAATAGAAAGTGAAGGGGTGCATTAATACCCTGATAAGAACAGAACAAAATAATTGTGATGAAAGCTGCAAACGGTGCAGTGGCCAGCATCAGTTCTTTGAACAAAAGATTGAGGTAGGCACAGAATCATGGTTTCGTTAACGGCTGGTTTAAATTATTTTCTCTTTGGAAAAGTAGAGACAGGCAAGAGTAATACCAGGAATTTTGGACTATGCAGATCTCAGCTCTTGAGTACACTGCTGGGTTAAATTGCCCTGCTGTGGTTTGCTATGTCATTCAGTTGTTTTGCTAGAGAAAACATCCCTGTTTCACTTTGCTAGATAAATTTGCAGCATCAGCCAAACACAGGTTCAGACAGAGGGAGCTGGTTAGGAGCCTCTCTTTCAGACACTGGGAAATTTAGAATTTTAGTTTTACATTCTACCAGGAAAGTTGGTGCTGTTCTGTAAAACTTGCTATTAACTTGATAACCCCTTTCTAAAACTTGCACAAATAACATGTTAGCATAGGTGGAAGGGTGATGAGGGTCTATTTGATAGTTCCTTCAACTACAATAAAAGCCTCGGAAGATAGTTATCTGCTAGTGTTTGCCTTCCTTATGGTGCTTTTGGTGTTCTTTCGAAAATAGAGCAGATATATCTAAATTATTAGGTATTATGTTATCAAGTAAATGGTTTAGGCACTTGGAAGTACAGAGAAACATCTCATGATTTTCAAAACAAAATTCAAGTAGCCTGGGAAGGTCACTGCGCTGCACAGGTGCTTTTTAAAATACAAGTAGGCCCATGGCTTCCCTTTCAGGTTTCTAAAATTCTCTGAAAAAAAAAAAAAAGAAAATAAATGGATGCCTAAAACTTAAGTCTGCTAAGAGCTTAATTCCTGAGTAAAAAATTAAGGTGCCAAATCTTATCAACCTTCAGTGGCATGCACACTTCCAGCTGCCTCAGTCCCTTTATGGAGGTGGGATGTGTGGTTTGAAGTGCCACATTTTTCTCAGAGCACTTTCTTAGCCTGGGCTCACACCTGCCCCGGGGGGAATGGCAGAGTGGGAACAGTGGGAATAGACTCCCCAAAATGGAAATAGCATTTATTCAGCTGGACTGTGCACACACCTCACCTGCCTGATGTCAAAAGCTGATCCATGCACGTGGAGCTGCAGTGAATGCTCTTGGCTGAGCCTGCTCTGACAGGCTGCCCTGGATGATGCACTGTGAATGCTGAGGTTCCTCATTGAGCTTTGCTCTATGGCCTTCAATGATTACCTGAACTCTCTCCATGCAGCATTTTTAGCCCTTCAAGGGTCATTGTTTCCCATCCATTTTTAAACCTTTTTGGGCACACTGTAGAAGCTGTTAATAAAACTGCATTTTTCAATGGGTTTATAGGGATTAGAATCCCCAATTGCTCTCATTTTTCTCTCTGTATTACAGGAAGTTTCTGTGGTATATGGTTGGCAAATGTTGACATTGTATTGTTTTTTCCTGCATTTGTGGGCAATAATGGATTGAAGAGCATCTTATGGGTTTTTATTTTGCCAAAATCCATACTGGTTAGTCATATGCCTATAAATCACATTTTTCTATCTATCATTAGAGCTCCTGCTGATGATTAATGAACTGAAAGTTCTAGGACTGAGTCTGGAAGGGTTTTTAATCTAGAAATCCTTATGAAAGGACAAATAATAAATTGCCTAATAACATTTATATTTATACCAAATATTTAATGTGCTCACCTGTTTTCTGACTCAAGTGGGATAGTCATTGTGAGACTACATGAAGAATATAGAGGAAAAAACTGTAATTTTTCTTGAAGAAGTGGGAGCTAGTCACTGTTTGGCCACCAGTCCTGGGTGTTTGGAGACAGTGAAATTGCCCCAGTGCTCTCATCATGTCAGATTTTCAGCAGCAGTTGAGCATCCCATCCTTTTAAAGGAGGAGATTCAGAATACTTGTAGATCAAGGTGTTAATTTTATCATTAGTACAAAATCTATTACTAAACAATACCTGAATTATTTTTGCTTCTTTGTTTGTTTTCCACTTGTTCCTATTGGTTGTTACAGAAGCTTTATTTTATTCTCCCATCTTTTTCTTAATATTTCCCTGGATTAGATTCCTGCACCCTGCTCTAGTGCTGCAATGATATCCTGCTTTCAGAATTCTGGCCAAAACCAGCACATCTTAGGCTAGGTCTGGAACCAATGTGAAACGACTTTTTTGACAGCATTTGGGGTTTTTTTATGATTTAAATTAATTGTTTTCTTTGGCATGAAAATACAAAATGACCGTCAAACAACAGCCAAGTACAGTTCAGTGGGAGAAGAAGCTGAGGCAAGCAAATTTGTGACAGAAAGAATATTGAAACTGGATTGGCAATCCTGGTTTTCCCTTATGGCAATTATTCAAATTGTTTTCAGTATCCACCTTAGTTACAGAATATGTTGTTAAATTTATCTTTTAAAACTCAGATGTGCAGTAATGTAGTGATCTGATCCCCCAAACAATTTTTTCTTTGGGACTTAATCCTTTGCTAGCAGGTACATGTGAATCCTGGCTCTGAAATAATCACTGTATTTAGTACTGTTTGCCAAACTAATACATGTTCATTGTCTGGTCAGATCCTTTATAACGTGGAAATTATGATCCAGTTAACATTATGTGCTAACTACACAGGGATAATATTTCTCTATATTAAATTCAAAGTACAATGCTTATGTAGATATATTTATATGATACTGAATTTTACCGTTTTATCTCATTTGAGTGCTGTTGATCAGAATTATCTTGGATTGCCACTCCAAAAACTCTGTTGTGCTTACAATTCTATTTATTTTAGTACTTTATCCCAAATGAGCAAAGATTGTTAGGTTTTAAAGGACCTGCACACTCACAGGCACGGAGCTGTGAAGTAACAGCTGGCACTGTAGGACAGGAATTGAAAATATGTGGATTTTTAATATGGTGTAACAGGTCACCATGTTGAAAGTGACAGAATTATACATAGAGATGTTTCATTTTGTTGATATGTTCCCTGAATTTAGTGGTATTAGAGATAACTGGTCATGTTAGAGGGGTTTTTTTTGTCCTGTCTGTCCCTCACCAAGACTCCAGCTCCCCATTATCACAAGAAAAACTTCCTTCTTTTTTTAAAGCAGGTATTTTGTGTCATCAATCCTGTTTGATTCAGTCCTACAGAAGTTTGATCAAGCTACATATCCTCTCACTAGGATCAATTTTAACCACGAAGTATAGATTGAAATATCTGTGTGTGTCAATTTGACAAAGAGAACAGAGGAGATATCTTTACTGGAATTGTATTGCACTTGACAGATCCT
This sequence comes from Melospiza melodia melodia, assembly GCF_035770615.1. Taxonomy (NCBI): domain Eukaryota; kingdom Metazoa; phylum Chordata; class Aves; order Passeriformes; family Passerellidae; genus Melospiza; species Melospiza melodia. The sequence goes on from NC_086206.1 coordinate 16,899,823, forward strand.
CCCCCTACCTGCAGGTATTGACAGGGCATGGGGGGGATCAGGAATGGCTTCAGCTACTGCCTTGGCTGCTGTGTGAGAGTGCATTCTTCTGCCAGGGAACAATGTAGACTTTTATTTTGTGCTTCTTATTTGGAAAATGTGCATTTGAAGAGGCAATGGAAACTGCTGGAGGCAGATCTGAGCTAACTTGCAAGGATAAATGACTGCTAGAAGATATTCATCCCATGGGCAAGTGAAAAGCCTGTTGTCTTTGAATCCCCCTTCATGCTGCAGAAAATTCTAAACGTGTTAGAATGTAATGGGGGGGCAGGTGCGATGAGCCCACCCAGTGTGTGGAGCTTCTCCAGTGGCAAAACCCCTGTGTGATGCTGGCAGAGCCTTCACACTCACAGCTCCTGCAGGTCAGGCTCTTTGGAGTCATCATTGCCCAAAATGCAGCCCCATCCCTCTCTGCTAAGGCATGAGGTGAGGGGAAATGTTTGGTTTGTTTGGTTTTTTCTTAGTTGCAGTTTAGAATCACAAAATATGATGATTTGGAAAGCACCTACAGGGGTCATTGAGTGCAACTCCTGGCTCTGCACAGGACACCCCAGCAATCCCACCCTGTGCCCCAGAGCATTGTCCAAATGGAGCTCTGTCAGGTGCTGCTGCTGTGACCAGGTCCCTGGGCAGCCTGTGCAGTGCCCAGCACCCTCTGGGGGAAGAAATTTGTTCTAATACCCAACCTGATCCTCCCCTGACTCTTCAGGCCATTCCCTCGGGTCCTGTCAGTGTCAGCACAGAGCAGAGATCAGTGTCTGCCTCTCCTCTTCCCCTCACTGAGATGTTCCTTTGCAGTGAGGTCTCCCCTCTGTCTCCTCCTGCCCAGGCTTAACACACCAAGTGCCCTCACAGGGTTTCCCCTCAAGGCCCTTCACCACCCTCAATGCCCTCCAGAAGCAGGAGATAGCCCTCCAAGAACACGAGATTCCAAATTTGAGATTGGGGCCCTCATTTATATATGGTTTTCCAGCAGTGTTGTATTTTAGCCAGCAGACAAAAGTGAAAATTGGAGAAAGTAAGATGTTCCCTCAGGGAGAAAGCATGAGGGAAAACCTGCCTTGGAAGATTCCTGAGACTTCTGTTCAGTTGTCTGTTAGCCCGCTGTGCTTAAGGACTATCAGGGTTCTGATGTCCTCTTTGGTATGGAAAATTAGGACTCTGTTTTGCCTCTGTAGGAACCCATCCCTCAAAATTGTAATCTACTCTTAAGATTATTCTTACTTAAAGGAAAATTACTTGAGTTACAGTATATTGGCTTACTAGTCCAGTTGTATCTATAAATCTGTTTTCAGCAATACAATATCCAGTCATCTTTATTAAGGCTTTATTCTGTAAATTAAGTTTTTTTTCTATTGTGGACTTTATAATAACAGTACATGACCTGCACTGACAACAGCTTACTAAAACATAGGCTAAATGTATCTTAAAGCTCACATGCAGAAGCACACAAGTATATTTCATCTTGCAAATGAACAAAGATTATTTAACACATTCAAAAACTCTGAGTTTTCCTGTGGTTCATTTGTATCTAGATCCTGAAATTGTGAATTTGCATTTCAGCCTCTCTGTGTACCAACGGGGCAAAAGCAAGGACACAAAATAAAAATCACGCTAAAATCAACATCCAGGAGGCTGAATTATCAAATGCAGGGCAGTTCATATGCTTCTATCACAGCAGCAGATATGACTTGTGAGTTTGAACCTATTTTATATTTTTAGTATTTTTACCCCAAAAGCATGAGCCGTGCCATTTCATTCTTGACTATGTGTGGTAATCACAAAAGTCACAGGACTCCAGCTCTGTGACTCTGGCAGCACAATTAGCATATAACTCCTAGCAACTGGGTGATTTCTCTTCATGGACAAAAATGACCTGCAATATTTTCAGCCCAGAAAAATGTAAAATCCAGTTTATGGTATTGAGTTATGAAGCAGGTGAAACAGAATTGTGTAAGTTTCCTAAACCATGGCTATGCTGAATATAATGTCAGAACTAAGCAAATGAGAAGTCACCCTAATTACTGATGAGCAAAAGGATACTTTCCACTGAGTTTTCTCCTTTTTTTCTTTTTTTTCTTTTTTTTTTAATGCAGGATGCTATTGTTGTAGTTCAGAAAGCCCCGGGCAGCTTAGAAATCAGGCAAAAAATCAATAGCCCACTTGTTGAAGATAAGTGAATTAGCTTGTGTTGAATGTAACTGAGTACCTGAACACTCCACTGAGCAGCCTTTGTTTTGTGAGAAAGGAGATTTGTGAGGTTTCTCTTCTGAGGGCTCTGGTGCTGCACATCTCAGATTAATCACCCTGAGTAAGAGGAAGCTGACCACTTACATGGAGAAATAACTTGTGAATTTCTGTTCTTTCTCTCTTGTTCCTGTTTACCATACTGAGCAGATTTCCACATGTTTCAAAAGGGATGATGAGTCTCATAGAATAATTTTAGTGAACAATAACAAAGGAGACCAAAGTAGTGTATCACACAGCAATTTGCCGTGGGGCAAATGCAAAATTTCCTTCCTGCTCTCTGCAGGCTCAGGTTCTTTCTCATCTGTTGGATCTCTGAGAAACTCCTCTCACATTTCTGTGTGCTCCAGGAAGGAAATATTTCTGTCCAGTGTGGTCAGTGTTGGGAACACAGGCCACCTCTAATTGCCACATCCAAAAAGAAAAACCCCCTTTCTGCTCCGGCCTCACAGGATGGGCAGTGCCTGCCTGCTCTGCCCTCCCTGCACCCTGAGAAACAGCTCTGAGCCCCTCCTGCTCTGCCACTGACCTCCGTGCTAATTGTACCTAAAATGGTGTGGTCCCAGTCCAGCTGCTTCTGAGTCTCTGGGCTGTCTCCAGAAGTGGGAGAGAAATGCAGAGAGGTTCTCACCCCAACTTTGCAACTTCCTGATCCTTCAATGAGTTCCCAGCTCGGTGTTAACAAGACAGAGTGGGAGGATTCCTCAGGACATCGGTAGTCCTGGAGGCCATGTGGCAGTGGGGGATGGCCTCACCTCTTATTGACAACTCATAATTTCTCTCTGAGTGATCAGTTAGAGAGATCTGAAGGCAGCCATGTGGGATGTGTTCTTGCCAGGACTGGTGTTGTCCTGTGAGGTGCAGTGAGCTGGTTCTGCATTAATTGGTGACATTTGGTGAGGAGAGCAGAAGCCACCCATGGAAATGAAATGAAATGGTTGCAGACGCAGTGCTGAGGAGGAGGCCCAGCCAGTCAGAGCTGGCACTGCCACACTGTTCCCATCTCATCCTGCTCTCTCTGAGCAGCTCAAACTCATCCTGCTTAACTTCACAGTGTTACTGGCAGAATTCTCACCTGGACACTTCAGACACAGGGTTAGAGGAGTTCAGGTCTCATACCAGTGGAATTTCATTCATTATTTATGGTATGTATTTGGTGTCAATCTCATGAGTTTTTAAGACAACCCTCATGGCTTTTAGCTGCAGGGGTGGCAGGGCAGACCCACCAGCTCTAGTTATTTGTTAAAGCAGTTACCTGCTGCTTTCTGCAGTGATTGTTCTGCCTCATCCAAAGAGCCTGAAAGGCAGCAGCTTTTTTCTACCTGTGCTCACAACCATGTAAGCAGAAGGTTCAGTGCCCAAACACTGATGAACCTCCTCTGTCCAGGCCTGTGTTGGCAGGGCTGGCAGCACTGGTGATAGATCACCTTGGCTCATTTCCCTCAGTCAGTCAGGCCATCAGGGCTGGAAAGCAAAACTTTTTAATGTTGTCTGTGCTGGCTTGCTTTCAGCTAAAATAAATCAGGTCTGCAGTTCCTCCTACATGGTACAAAGGAGGATCCCTTAAACAGTTTCTGAAGAGTAAATCTAGCTTTTGCCAGTTTAGCATTCCTGAGCTGGGGGAGTTTTGACAGCCAGAGACTTTAGCCAGGGCCCTTTCCTTTTGGAGAGCTGGTATCAGAAACATGATCCTCTCTTCAGTGATGGTGTCTGGGAAGGGTTTCAGATGTGGCCTGTCCTTCAGTGTGCATGCCACAGCTCAGGGCAGGAGCTCAGTTTCATCTTCTGTCTCTCCTACTCTGCTCTGCTTTTTGCAGCTCAAGGTGGGCACCTGTAGGCTCCTGCCCATGCAGTCCCCTTGACTGGAGAGATTTTATGTAGGATTTCCCCTGTAATTACTTCTCCCTGCTGCTGGGGACACTGTGGCATTAGCTATGACAGGATCCAGGATGCTTTGTGGCCTTGCCACCCTACCTGTCCTAAAGTTTCCCTCACTTGGTGTAGTTAACACTTGAGTTTGGAGAAAATGTTCTGGCACACGGAAGGCAGTGATGAGAGAGACCACAGGAGTATGGGATATGGAGAATTAACTAGGGGTTGTGCAGCATCATCAGCTGAGGCTTCTCCCATCTGTCCCAAAAAAATTAGGCTCCTGCATGATTCCCCAAATTGCTCTTTCTTTCCCCAGGAATGGTGCATCTCCCTGCTCACCTGCAGTTGTTTTACGTCTTGCTCTTCAAATTCTTTCCCCAGCACCATCTTTTGCCATCTCTAGGGTTTATGCTTTTGCTGTCCTTCCTCTTCCATCCCTTTTCTTCCCCAATTGTGTATCTATAACTGTAAGGAGAAAGCTCATCCTGCCCTTCTGCCAAGCTTGTTGGAAAAGGCTGTGCAGGGCCAAGAATTCCTCATGGCAGCCCTGACCTGTGGAATTCAGAGATGTCTTTTCCCTCTCTGCAGATCAGTGTGGTTGATGAGGAGCCTCTGCAGGTCTTTAGGGAAGAGAGAACCAGAACCAGATGGTTTCACCAAGCACCTTCACCTGAGAGTTACAGAAGGGTCCCGTGCTCAGTCTTCTCCCTGCAGAATCTGTGCACTGCTTCTTCCAAGACCCTGAGATTCAGAGGAGATAATTTGTCTCTAAATTTACATATTAATAATTTACATAGTTATTGCAAAGCCTGCTATTTAAAATCTTGATAGTGACAGCAGCATACCGTGTTCTGTTGACTCTGATCTATGGAGTGGCTCTTTACATAAATGAAATTATAAGCCTGGAGAAGCTTTTATTCCTTTTATTTTGCTTTGTTTGTTTTTGTTTTCTTTTTTCTGTGTTTTGCTTCTTTTAAACTGCATAAGGTAGATAACTCTTTCAAAGAGCAGAAATAGTTA